>NC_086286.1:110530945-111146555 GCF_963924245.1 Chroicocephalus ridibundus
TTTTATTTTCCTAGGCAATTTTATTCCTGTAGTGCATTCAGGCATTTGAGTATGAAAGATCTCAGCAACATTCCAAAAGAAGGTGTTAAAAAAGGTGTAAAAAATGGCTATTTATACGAACACCTACAAGTAGGAGAACGATGATTGCTCCTCTTCAGTAAAAAAGGTCAGCTGCCAACGAGTCCACCTCTGCTGCAACTGAAGGGTGAGTCCAGTGCCCATGGGCAGCTCTAAATGTATTTCAGCCGGTTCAGGTTTTGACAGTAATAAATCTGTTGTATCAGAGATGTCAGGTTCATGGAGGACTTCACCGGTGCCGTCGCCACCACAGATAGGGAAAAATGAGCTTGAGTATGCCTGGCCACGTTGCAGTCACACCTCCCCTGCAGGCACAGCCTGGCTTCAAGCAGTCTAATGGTTTGCAATGCACAAGCTTGCACAAGCTGTGATTTTATGGAATATATTCCGCTCTCAGTTGCCTTGGAGTATGTATGCCACAATTCATTTGACACTGTCGTGTTGTGTTACAATTTGAAAGCTCTCCTTGGGTGTGTTGTCCAGCTGTGCCAAGAAAGAGGAGAACTTCCCGGACTTAAAACGCTTTCCTTTCAATGAGGTTTTGGGTTCAATATTGTAGCTGGCATTTCAAAAGCACTTACTTTTACTGCCTCAAGATTTCAGCGTGCATGTCATACTTACCACTACTTACAGGTAACTGCATTGTTTCTATTGATAGGAGACCTAAGAAAACGACAATACAGAAATAGAAAGAAATGTATTTATATATCACTATATACTAATTGCAATTATAGAAAAACCCAATAAATTATTATCATTAATAATAACAATAATACTTTTCTTCAAGAAGGCAGGTCTGACATCTATATTTTAAAACCCAGAGTACCGCATAAGGAAGTTGAGTAGTTTGTTGTTTATTCGGTGGATGAAGGCTTAGAAAACACCACAGCTGTTAAAAAGGAGTAATAATCTATTCAGTTACGGAAAAATAAATACAACACAAAAGAAATGCAGATCATTATTTGCACCTAATTAAAACTATCAGCTGAAATTATACAGATGCATTAGTTTAAATCTGGAATAATTCTGTGTATACTTTGGTAGAGGTAAAATGCAGAATTGCAGTAGTTTCCATGAAAGCTTCTATTCTACTACTGGTCTTTAGCTTTGTAAGAAAAAATAAAATAAAATATGATTGTATGCTCTTGACTGAGTACCAAAACTAAAATTGTTGCAATGAGTTATGGGATTTCATTTTGGAGCCAAGAGATTAAACACGGTTACTTATCAGTCACCCAGCAGCTTATTTAGTTTGTCACTCATCTGCACTGAACTCGGTAGTCCAAAATCAATATACTGCAGCTGCAGAATAAATACAATATATGCCCTTGGAAGAGGAAAGCATGTGGTATGTAAAATGATGGGCATGATGATCAAAGAAAAAATGAACAATAGATTTTTATTTTCTTCTTTCCCATCCAGATTCTAATAAAGAGGAGTTAGCACTGTAAAATGGAAAATGTTTTCACCTGCACATGTCCATTCTTCATTTCTCTTACTACTGCTGCAAATATAAAAAATAGATGATGGAAACGCTTGGTTTTCTAAGAAAGCTGTTCTTAGTTCTGTCCCAATAGGGACATTGTGTGAGTGCATATACTTCCACACATATTTTATTACTGCCTTATACACACAGATGTACAGACGGGCATATACCCACAGAGACACATCCTCTCTGTACCTTGAGAAGGAAAGAAGAAAATTTATAGGTATAAGTTAAATTTTTGCATGCTTATTTGACTGATAAAAATACCGATTCTTCATAGCGGGCTTTTGTTAGATGAAATAAATGTTTAATTAAGTGTAAGTATGCAAAGAAGTACTCATATCCAAAATGCCTTATGAAGATTATCTAATTAATCCCTACAACTTCTCCAGGTCCCTTTGTAATATTTCTCTATTAAGATGCTATTTACTCCCACTTCTAGCTAATTAATGCGGATGCAAAATAAGAACAGACCAGTCCCTCTGGTCACAGCACATCTACCTGCCACAGCTCATTTTAATGCCATCTATCATCATTCTTTATTTATAGATCTGAGGTGGTTTTAAATCCACCCAAATGACTTTGGGTTGTTTTATGAAAGGTGTTTAGATAACTAAAGATGCAGATAGGCGAGACTTCGAAAAGCCCTTCGTCTGAGGTCAAAACCTGCTTTATAAATACATAAAAATGCAACATGTGAAGAGAGCCTCTGTTCCAAAGAGCTCTGTCTCAGCTGACAAAATCTTATCACCTACTGTGTTTTACAATTTAGCATATTTTTGTCTTTTAAGTGTTCCTGTCACATATTTGCCAAACCGTCTCTTCTTTCTCTCACCTCCCTTTGCCAATGTAAGTTCGGCCAGATCACTGCCTGCCCTTCTGCTCTCTGTGCTAGTCTTTAACGTTCAGACACTCTCAAGTGACTGTCCTGCTATGGTGCCGGATCAATTTAATTTTTGCAAAGCTTCATGGCAATGCTCTGTCCTGTACGATTAGCTGCATGTAAACCTTTTCTTTTTCCCCTCTGTAGGGATGTTGCAATAAGGAATCATTGCAATCGTTTAGTAGCGCAGACTACTAAAAAACCCCCGAATGCTGTATAGTCAGCATAAAAAAGTGTTGGTCAAGAGGAGAATAATTGAAAATGGACAATGAAAAAGCTGTATAAAAAACTGAGCCTGTGCCCGCACTGACTTTTACAGCTGACCTGGTCACACAGACCCATCCTTTTGCTCCTACGTGAGAGCCTACAATATGAGTAGCTGCGTCACACAACTTAGTTCTCTGGTGTAACTCCGAAGCACAAGCATGCTAGAAAACTGCCTGTGGAGCTGCCTTTTACTCCACTGATGGAAAAATGATTCCACCTTAATCCCCACACATAAAAAAAAATACTGAAAGAAGACCAGACCTTTTCCAAGGGACAGATAAACATGTGAGTCAAGAGCGAGAAATAACAAAAGCATACTGAAGTTCTCCATGCTAGATTGCTGTGGGAAGACAGGGCTTTGTGGGAGGAGGTTAAAACCCCAAATCATGTTAAAAAAGACATCCTGGAGCTCCATCCTGCTTCCACCATCACTTCTGCCTGCTTGTCCCTGCTCGCCGGCCATAGCTCGTTTCCATTGGAGTGATTTCTCTGCAGCTCACACCACAGAGACATCTCCTTCAAAGAGGTTGCAGAGAGGCCATCACACAAAAATGACTGTAGTTTCAGGCTTCGTTAACCTTTTGTGGATTTACTACTGATGGCCTGGTCGGCACTCTGCTTACCAAACCACTTCATTTATGGGATGCGATACTAGCTAACACAATGAAACATGTCACCAGGCCTGCCTCTTTCAGAAAAGTTCACCCTAAGATAGAAGAATGAATAAAAGGTAGAACAGATGCAAGTGATTCGGACAATCTTATGAGAATATTTCATGGGGATTTTGATTCCTGAAAATTGTTTTTTAATGGCTTCATGGGACCCTTCTGGTTTTTTCTTCCTACTCTTGAAAGATGGTAGCGTTCAAAACCAACAGACGTGACCTTAGGCGGACTGTAAGAAAAACATGTAAAGAAAAGCCAGTGCTCCAGGAACAAATATAACAAAAGTAGCCTCACAGCTTCTCCACCACTCACCATCAGTTAGAGGAACTGGGCTGTCTGGCCACAGAGAACTCTCTTGTGGTTGATGTTTGCAACAACCTCAGCCTCACTTCATTGCTCAGGTCCATTCCTTCCCTCCAGTCTGCTGGAAGAGTTTTTGCAAGCTGTCAGCAGGAAAAAAAAAACCCAACAACAAAAACTTCAGCTGCTTCCTAATGTTAAATTAACAAGGGACTGAGAATCAGGCCTCAGCAGTTCTAGTTTGAGTGGGTGACCTGCCCAGTCACAGACGGTGGTCGCTGGAACGCAGAGATGCTCTGTCTGGATGTATCTCATAATAACGCAGCTTCAGCCAGCGATCAGAAGTGCAGCCAAACACATGCTCGTGTCAAAAATAGAAATTTGTCTGAGTAGTGTGTTGGCACCGCTTTGACAGGTATATGATTTATAAACTATTCCTCGAGGGGAAAAGGAAGGCAAATTGTTTAAACAAAAGTGTCGGTACTTTCATCACCCTCTTCCTTGGGCAGTGTTTTCTGACCCGTGGCTGCATTCCAGTGCTCTCCGATACCGAAGGACTGCCGAGAAGCTTCTGTCTCTGAACAAATTTGGGGACTGCGTTCCTGGAAGCTAAATTATAGCTATAACTTTGGAGAGAAGTGAAACCCCCTGGGCTGATAAAATGATGTGCAGTAATAAGAAGGGGAAGACACATCTACATTTTGGCTTCAGCTGCCCAGACTTGCTGTGCTTGCCTGCCATTAGAAGGGGCTGCGTGTCTCACCAGTGCCAGTGGGCACCAGCACCCCTGAGCATCGTCTCGTGGAGGAGGAGGAAGAGGAGGAGAAGGTATGCCCCTCTTCCCACATGTCTTGCCCTGCCTGTCTGCCACAGCCACCTGGGATCTTCACTTCACCGTTCAGGAATGTGCTTCTGCAGAGGGGTCAGGAGCTGCCCTCCTATTTGCTGCAGATTGAGTTCCCTTATTTTTCACTTGAGGGCCTTCACTGGATGGACATGTAGCAGCTGGGCTAAAATGACCATAAAGACTTCCTTCAAACTCAGTGGAAGAGATCTGGGAGCTGGAAGACCTCGTATACCTCCAAAAAGAGCAGTCAGAGTTTTCAGAGCAGCCCTGAGACTTGGCAGCCAGGCAGCACGTCACGGTCTCTGGCTAAATTCCCGTTTGGCCTTAGGACTCTCGGTTTTGGATCCCGCCTGCAGAGTGTCTCTGGCATGGTGTTTCAACTTATTTTATTTTATTTTATTTTATTTTATTTGCCTCTTTCACATCTCTTCGGTGCCTTCCCAGCAGTAGAAAGCAATGCCTTAGCAGCGAGAGAAGGGATGGAGCTGGCTGGCTGCTGACCACCCTGGGGCTCCCCTGGGCAGGCAGGAACGAAGCTGTGGGCAACAGGCAAAGCAAAGCCCTGCATGGTCTTGTGAAAGCTTAGCCCTGTGCGAAGAGTGTGCAAATGGGGCATCCCTGGAGCAGTGGAATTAACCCGAGTCAGCCTATCTTTCACCTCTTCCTACAGGCAGTTGGAACTTAAAAAAAAAATAAAAAACTAAAAAATCTGCAGTGGTGCTTTGGGACACTCTTTCTCAAGGCAAAATGGGTACCTTGGAGATAAGCAACATTATGTTTCATTTCGCCAGCAAACACATCTAAACAGCAGCACATTGTAAAACATTGACTTCTATTGTCAAGGTTGCCTACTGTAATTCCAATTGCCATCAAAGAGCTTTTGACATTTTATCTCAGTCAATAGAGATAAACATTTTGTGCCGATTAACTCAATTAAAATGTTGTGCATTACAATAACAATTAACAGCTCCAGTCTCTGCAAAATCCTGTTTACGAAAGCAATTTGTGCTAATCTGTGACTATTCTGAGGCTTGAAGCTTGTCACCTTGTGCTGCACTGCCCTCTTTGGCCTCTTTTACAGTGAAAAGCTAGGTTGTTTTAGAAAAACATAATCAACTTGGCATACCCTCTGTTTCAAACATGCAGCTGGAGGCATCCATAGAAGACTAAAGGATATAGTGTGTAATTTTCCAAAGCACAGAAGAGATTTAGAAGTCCCTCATCAAGACTTAGACTCCTAGATAACTTAGCTGCATTGGCAAATCACATCCTTACTCAGAGAACTCCACTTAACCGTAGCAGCAATCCTGCTTCTTGGTCCACCAGCTGATGTGTAACGCTTTGTCACATGTCTATCACCCTTAACTTCAGGATTATTCATGACAAGCAACACGACATAAAGCAAGACTAACTTATTGTACCCTGAGCTTGGATAGGTTTCACAGAGGAGAAGGATACTTAATGTATTCTAGTCCAGCTAGATTTTTATAAATTACATAAACTAAATACAAGGACTTTCACTTAAGGGCAAAATCTTTTGTGATCTATAACTTCATTGGCTATGATGTGAGCCTTGATTAAGAAAGAGCTGTGATTTAAGGAAGTCTCTCAGGCTACATTTAAATTTAATGGAGTAGCTGGCCATATTCATAAAACCCAACCAGTCACTGTCAAGCATTGGCCCTTGATTCCGCCGCCCGCTCTGAAGGGGTAAACCCTGCTCGACTTCAGTGGTCCCAGCGTACCGACAGGGCCTACCCGTTTAAAAGTGTTTTAAGCTTTAATCTATACGATTTTGATTGAAAGTCCTGTGTGTACTTCGTGAACGCAATCTACCACATGCAGGACATAATTTTATTTGCATGTGGAAAGTAAAAAACTCCCAAGTAAAAAACTCGGAAAAATCAAAAGTTGATAAGCCTGGTGGGAAGAGGTGCGAGTTGCCAAGAGTACATCAGATGAAATTAATATAAAAGAAGTTTAAGTCTTCCATGCAGTTTAAATACACATTTTTAAACTACGGGCTAGTTAACACATTTTTGTTTATATGTATATAATCAACAGCAGGAAATTGCAAATTACAGCTGAATAGGAAGTAGCTGATTGTGACAGAAAGTTATAAAACAAGTGACTTAAATATTGTCCCTTTGCTTTTATTTTCACTATTTAGTGGCACATTCAAACATTCTCAGTTCCAAAAGATCTGAAGTATAATTCAGACATATTTAATTCAGTCGGGTTCACCTTTAAACAACTGTATTTGCATCTTCTAAATGGATTACCCTACATACAGCACACAGTACTTTACTCTGTGTTATCTATATCTATGGCAGGTTTGGGGTTTTTTTTACTGGAAAACAAACAAACAAACGAAACCTCCATAAAGCCTTTTTTTATTTTTTTTTTCTCTTGCAATTTCCTCAAAGCCCTTCCCACCATGCTGCCATGGCTAGTCTTTTATAGTTACCACCGTATTGCCACATTATTTCCTACATCCCATGTAGCTCTGCAAGGGGAACTAATTCACATTGGCTGCAGATCCACAGGCTCACATGTGCTTAGCATTAACGTAAAATCAAGGACACATAAAATCATATCTTATTAAACTTAGCTATAACATACAGTCAGTTTCCAATGGTAATTGGCACTATATGGGCCTAACTTATACTGCATTAAAAAAAAAAAAAAAGTATCTATATAAATAATGCGGAAGACATATCTGAGCATATATTTGGACATACACATGCTGTCAGAGATTTATACAGCTGTTTGAACACACACGCTAATATGAGTGTATACCTGCACACATATAAAGTGAGGTTATAGAGCTTTACTAAAAATCTCCTAACTGCTGGTATTGTCAAGCATTTTGCCAAACTCTGCTGTTATACAATAAGAAAACCCAAAAGGCGGAGGGGTTTAAGGGAGGAAGGTTGGAAAAGTAGTTAAGGCCAGTTCTGAATGAAGGAATGCCTCAGGGTACGAGATTCATTTGTCTTTGTACTAATGGGTTTATGGCTTTCTTTTTAAACAGCCAGCTGGGGCCAGGGAAGGGGTGGGTAGGTAAAGGAGGAATTGCTGATCCCGGCTCCTGCCCTCCCCATCTGCTGCCAGCCAGCTTGGCCGCTGGGCGACCGGCCACTGCCCACTCCCCTGCCCACTCCCCTGCCTGCTCCCCTGCCTTCTCCCCCTGCCTGCTCCCCTGCCCGCTCCCCTGCCTGCTCCCCTGCCTTCTCCCCCTGCCTGCTCCCCTGCCCGCTCCCCTGCCTGCTCCCCTGCCTTCTCCCCCTGCCTGCTCCCCTGCCCGCTCCCCTGCCTGCTCCCCTGCCTTCTCCCCCTGCCTGCTCCCCTGCCCGCTCCCCTGCCTGCTCCCCTGCCTTCTCCCCCTGCCCACTCCCCTGCCGGCTCCCCTGCCTGCTCCCCTGCCTACCCCACGCACCCCGATAATGCCTGGCA
Organism: Chroicocephalus ridibundus; assembly: GCF_963924245.1. Taxonomy (NCBI): domain Eukaryota; kingdom Metazoa; phylum Chordata; class Aves; order Charadriiformes; family Laridae; genus Chroicocephalus; species Chroicocephalus ridibundus. The sequence goes on from NC_086286.1 coordinate 110,538,928, forward strand.
CTAAGCCACCGGCCGCGGGAGAGGCATGGGTCAGGGCTCTGCAGGACAAAAGATGGCACGTCGAGGAGAGCATCTGTCTTCTGATTTGTGGTCCAGGGAGAAATACTTGAAATGCTGATGTCTGCCAGGTCACGGGCAGCGCGTCACACCCTGGCCTCAGTGCAGTTACCCTGGCTCCACACTGCAGCATCAGCCGCCGATTTTTATGATGTTTTTCCTTCCCTACAATCGCAGAGGGCCAAACTGACCCCATTCTTAGCATTGCTCTGCCTAGGTAGGCTATATGCATACCGCCTTGCGAATCTGCATGAAAGTGCCCGGGTAGGGAAGGGAAACAGCAAGACATCTTATCTTTGAAGAGATCTCGGGGCCTTTTGAGTTTATTGTCGTTGCAGTCATCATTGTTTAGCATATCCTTGAAGGTTTGGTCTGAGGGACAGCTGGTGGGAATGCAATTTAGCTTGTTAAAATGCAGCAATTATTTAAATATACACCAAGCAGGAAAGCAGAGGCAGGGTGAGTTTCCTCTGTTAAAGTGTTACAATATGGGGCTTTCTGAAAAGGAAAAAAAAAAAAAAAGAAAAAAAAAAGGAAAAAAAAAGGAAAAAAATAAAAGAGCAATACAAAAAGAAATTCAAGCACTTTCAGGCCTGGAAGCGAATTTTTGTATTGTTGTCTGTAGTTGTTGAGCTACAGCTTAAATCTACTTTATTTTTAAAAGTTTTGTATGTGAGAATGAAGTGAAAGAGAAACCACCCCCCTGTTTCTCAGGGGGTGACTGGCAAAACCTCCAGCGTAAACATAGATGCTCCTGCAATAGCGCTTATTCACTCAGGGAGGTCTCTTGCTGGTATAAACCTGATGTGTACCAGCATGGCTTGTCAGTACTATGTACTTGCAAACACTATTGCAATAGCAGCAAATCACATCCAGCGCAGATGGAGCCTTGGAGTGACCTTTTTTAGTTAAGAATTAGAAACAAGGATGCCACAAGCAGCAGGAATATCACGGCGGATGAGTGCAGAGCGTGCTGCGAGGCAGTTATAGCCCAATGATTTCTAATCCCAAAGTCACACTCAACTGGCAAAGCTCAGTACAAGCACCCCAGCAAAAATTCTGGCTGTGACTTGTGCAGGGCTAGGCTGGAGACTTCTGCACCTCTGCCTGTGACCCTGCGTCTGCTGAAACAAGCCAGGACCGTGGCCACAATCTCCCAAGTTTATCAGCTTGAGGAGGCTGGAACTGGCAGCAGAGTATATCCGCAGGGTGGGGAGAGCAGCCACGGGAAGGACGAGCACAGGGAAATATGAAATACTGCTATTTTTCTGAATGGAGTCCCATAGGCACGGTAGAAAACACGGCGCTTGGCCTCGCACCCTCACACCGCTCACACTCGAAGGGCGTGGAAATGATTTCTTTCCTGAGTGCTGTCTGCCCACTCCAGTGGGATTAGAAACCGTGTGGAAGGGACTGCCTCGGCGCAGAAAGGTTGATACGTCCTACCAGTGCCCGCTGGAGCCTGCGCGCTGCCCTTGCCTGCTCGCCTGCTCAGACGCCATCCCTCCCCAAGCCCTTCCTGAAGGCCAGTAGCTCTGCCGGCTTCCTTTCGCTGGCCAGGAGCCAAACGTCGCGATTTGGTTCAAAGTATCAAGGAAGACCTCCTATGGGGCTGGTTACCGAAACCCAGAAATATCACATTGTTGAGGGGAGAGGGCTCGCTGCTACCAGATCAGCAGCGTATATCTGCTAACGCTGCACATTTCTGTGCATCAGGCATCATTGACATTTTATCCTCTGGTTTGTAATAACTCTTTCAACGCCACGGGCTCGCCACAATGGCTTCACTGGCACCTCCCCTCAAAAAATCAAGCGCAAAAGCGAAGGCCTGGTTGTTACACCCAGTGATCCCTTTCCAGTGCTTGTGGCATCGCTGGCCTGTAAAGCGTTGCAATCCGCTGCTTTCCAATGGCATTCCGGTTAAATTACATCCCAAACGTCTCGCCACGAAGGGGTTAACGCTCCAGCAGCCTTGCTCGGTGGATCAAATTCTTGCAAGAGCTCAGCTCTCCTTGCTTTGTTCTTTAGGGGGATGCATTCAGCAGGAGCAGCATTAACACTGTGGGATCTGTTGTCCTCCTGCCTCCAGCGCCCTTCCTCTCCTCCCTGACTTCAAGGCAGAGGGGCTTCAGCCCCGCTCCCTGTTTGCCTTTCTGCCGGGCAGGAACAATCTCAGTCTTTCTTTCACGTTGTCCCAGCAGCAGCTCCACATCAGTAGACTCTGCCCCTGCGGGGCCCCGGCTTGGGGACAGCAGCAGCCACCGCCACTTCTGTGCCGTCAGGCGGGACAGGGAGAATGTGCCTCGCCTTGTCACAGGGGAGGGAAGGCTGTGCTCGGCAAGAAATCTGAGCAGATGCCACTTAGCCGGCTCGGAAATGGCTCTTCAGTTGCTTGCTATTGCCCAGGAGGTCTGTCCAAGAATCCAGTGCTCATCCCAAATCGCTTTCATATCAGCGGCTTTGCCTTTTGTCATCTGTATGCACTATTGGCATCTTTATTTAAATCCTCATCGAAATATTACATGAAAATGCTCCCATTCTCTGGCACTGGGTCCTGCAGGCAGGGAACAGCCTGGAGCTGTGCCACCAAGCTCTGCCAGCCCCAGACCTGGATGGTCACATGCAGCTCCTCACCAAGACTGTGCTCACACCCGCTCTACCTTCTTGACGCTTAGATTTGCTACTAAAACCACAACCAGAGATTCCCCTTTTTACAGTAGTCATGTTTGTCACTCAGAACGTATCGCCTTGAGTGGAAATCTCCCCGTCTTACGGAATGTCCTTAGAAATGCAGGAGTTAATGGTACCTTTGCACCCATGCCAGACATAGGATGCTGTCTGCGGAACAGCTATGGCTGAGCTGGATGGTGGAAGGTCCCTGGGATATGCCCCCAGGCTTTGGGGGTGTCAGCATGTGGCCGGGGTCCTGGAGGGGCTCCCCGGCTCCCCAGCCCTGGTGCGGTCACCAACGGAGCACGGAGGTTAACAGTCTCAAAAGCAAATACTATAAAAACTTGAAATACATTGAAGTAACCACCTGGCCAACCATCTGGGAGTGCTGCAAAGCAAAGTGGTTAAAGGACTTTAAAGTACATGGAGGTTTGCAAAGTTGAGGAGATTTGGGGAGCCCGCTTTGAGAAAACAGACTGCCAGCCAATTTCCACAGTTATGCCCCCAGCATAACAGAATTTGCCTCAAACCCCTGGGCAAAAGGCAGTGATGTTGGGCCCTAAAATGGCTCACACCCTCCCAGTTAAGCAACATGGGTTGTCCTCAGAGAAAGGGGAGAAAGCAGGTGCACCACCGTAACACCTCACACAGGAGACTGTCCTGCTGCCCTTCCCTGGCTGCTGCTCACCTGCACTACATCAGGAGAGCAGGATGATGTCCTCTCTTGGGCCTAACTTAGTCTTCAAGAGCCTGTTCAAGCTCCCTCATCTCAAACCCCTGCCACCCTTGCTGTCCGTCAGGCAGGGGACAGATGTGGAGGTTGGCAGGACTTCGTCTCTGTCCTGAGCAAAGCCCTGAAGGCAACACCTTGGGGACCCTGAGGCATCAGTTCAAAAGTCAGACATCTAAAATGTCTTCCAGCAGCAAAGCCCATTTGAAAGAAATGGGACAATATCACTATTGTGTCATCAACATTCATTTGATCGTCCAAACCCATTTCCTTTGAGTGCTGTGGCATCCTTCCTATTGCCATTCATTTTCCATAAGCATTCTTGTAGGTGCGTTTATAGCCAAAAACAATTTACGGGTTGGTCAGTTTTAAGCAAACCTTTGAGAGTGTCACCTTGATGTGCATTCTGAACTCCAATTGTTTGTCCCATGTGAGCCTGACAGAAGGAGTTCATAGTGGCAAGGCTGGCAGCGTAGCCCACGATCTCTGTGACCAACAAGACCCTCTATCCCTGGCACCAGCAACAAATGGCTTATGCAGTAGCTCAAGGTTATGAAGAACTGTGGATTATCTGGCAAAAGAACTATGTATTATCTGGCAAATAATTCATGGGCCAGAGCAAGTTTGATGACACATATCTCACCCGCGTTTAAATTCACATCTGAATAAAGCTAAAAGCATTACAGCTGGAGTCAAGTGGAAAACAACAATTCCACTTTAAGAGGAAATTCCAAGGTTTCAGTCAAAAACCTTCTAAACAGTTTCACAGCTTTCAGGAAAAAGACTTGGTGTTGTCAGAGTGGCTCTCTAAATCACTGTCTTTACTAGTCATAGGTGCATTTTTCAAAGAAAACCCTTTTAAGGGGGGAAAAGAAGGAGCTCTTATGTTTCAGCAAAACCAGGATCTTTCTTTAGAGTCTCAAAATGATCTAAACACAACAGTGTAAACACCTAATTTTTCACACCTTCCTGTAACAAGAGGCCCAAGGCTTCCTTCAGGCCCGTCAGCTGAATACACCTCCCAGTCTCAGGGATGATCAGTTCTGCCCCCAGAAGGATGTGGCAGAAGCTCGGAGGGGTTGGACATCACACCAGACCTTTGGTTTGCTGTTTGCCCCTTTGCATTACAGCTTTGTCTCTATTGGCCCTGCAGCGTTTTTACCTCCTTTTTCATCAATTGCTGTTGATGAATTTAAGATTCGCTATCATACAGGCTACGGATTTAGAACAAATAACCCTTTCATTTAGTTAATACCAGCAGCATAGCTATAAAGCTGTAATAGTTTACGGCTTTCAGGACATAACCTGCAACCACAGACAATACAAATTATATTACACTGTGTTTTATTGCTCTTCGAGGCCCACTAAGAGGCTCAGTGCTGTTTCATAGTCCAGAGTAGCAGCTCTTTATTCTTTTTAACATACAGCTGAAAAATACTTTAATTCTGTTACAAAACGGTGTGTTTGGGGCTTTTTTTTGCGAGTCTGCCCTCAAACCTGCATGCAGTTCACTCACCGTAGAATGCAAACGGCACTTTCCATACAGTCAAAGGAGAGAGTACGCATGCACCGAGGGAAATGCCTTCTTCTGCATGCACTGCTCTCCGAACAAAGAGCAGCTCCATTTTGGAAAAAAAAACAAACAAACCCAAACAAACGACACTCTGATAATCACTTGAAAAGACATGACGCCCAAGAAGGAAAAAACCTCAGAAATTGCGATTCCTCCCTAAAATGTCCCTTGTTTATTCAGGCTGTGTGTTGAGATGCTGAAGGAATCGCAAACGCTGCTGGCGCAGCTTCTTAATCCTGCCTCTTCTTCCCTTGGCCTAAGAGTGGGCGCGGGGAGGAACGGGAAGGAGTAGCCATGTTTTCTTCACATGGAAGGTCTAAATAAAAAACGAAGGTAACAGAGCTTCAGGAATTGCAAAGGACCAGAGGGAGCGGCCGAGCACACACCAGCCCTGCCTTTTAAAAACGTGGAAAGGCCACGTACTTTTTTTTTTTTTTTTCCCCTTTTTTTTTTTTCCTGCTGCACCTGCTGCCTGCGCAGCCTTGTATTATTGAAGAGGACTGCAGTCCGATCTGCATATCAAATAGCTGATTTGTAGATGAGGTCATTCATTTTGTGGTCGTATGTTTGCTGTGGTGGGGATGGGCCGTTGCCTAGCAGTAGGCCACAAAGTCCCAGCAGGTTTCTTGAGTCAGCAGCCATCCTCCGCTCCCCTCACCGCTCCCCTTCCCCCTCGCTGCCAATTCAAACCCAGTCTTGACCTTAATAAATAAAACTCCCGAGACGTTCGGCTCATTCCTAAGTTCAAAGCGCGGGTGATGTGCGGTGAATTGACAGCTTCCTTTGACGATTGGTGGGTTTGGTGACTCGATAAGCAAAATACAGATGCAGAACCTTGGGTATCACGTGAATGGAGGGATGACAGATAGCGATGGGCTGCAAAAAAAATACCCTCGGAGGGGCTGGGGCTGCCTCGGTGCCGGGGGGATGCTGCTCCGCTGGTAAAACATGGAAGAGGGGATTAAAAGATCAGCACCACGTTTCTTTAAGTATTTAAACACGTCAGAAGCGGTTTTGTAAAATTTAAGCTAGTTTTCGTGTATGACTCTCAGGGAATCAATTATGCCTTTCCTGTTAATTTTGACAGCCACTTCACAGTGGGCAATGCTCATTTGAAACACTTTTTAAGAGGTATTTTTCTTCTTTCAAAAGCAGCTAAAGCTACTTACTTGTTAAGTACAGCACATCAAGCTGGTGAAAACAGCAAAAGAAATCAGTCACCGTTTCAAATTAAAAAGAGAAAAAAAAAAGAAAAAAGAAAAAAAAGAAGCAGGGCAAAGCAGATGAAAACACTGGAGTACAAAGCTGCCTTTAGAAACTGCAATACATATATGTTGTCACCCATTGGTGTCTGATAAGTTGGCAGAAACTGCAGTTTAAGTGCTTTTATTTTAGGAGTGATCTGCTGACAAAAGACACATGTGCAAACCATGCCATTTAGATGAAGGAGTCATATTCACTTTTTGCAAAGTACAATTTATTTATTTTTTCCAGATTATAATGTTTTCTAGGAAGAAAGGAGTACAAAGACCCCTCAGCCCTAAAACAAAACCAAACATCTCAGCACAAATTGGAGCCTTGATAGCTCAAAGCAAAAGCCTCACAAACATCTATTAGAAGCAGGAAATGTCTAATGGAAAACTTACAAACATCTGATACATGAAAGGGAAGGCACAAAACAGGAAAGCAGAGGCATGAACAGCTAATTGCTGTAGATTCCTCACAACATTCGCTGAAACACAGCAAGACACATCAGCCAGCTCCACAGCACTGGGGTATACAACCACCATTAAAGTATTAGTAAGGACACTTAGAAAACGAGCGCTTAAAAAAACCCAAAATGCTAATACTTTGGACAAAATGAAGTTGACTCTGTTTGTGACTGAGTTTACAAGGATGCTTTGAAGGTGGCCAGAGGCACCCTGGCATGCTGCTTCTCAGCTAATCCCTGTTACGAAAGCTTGCAAAGCGAATAATTTTAAGGAGTACGCTTACTATTCACACTGAAACCTAGGTATACAAGCAAGCTCTGTATCTTGCCAGCTATTGCATATACATCCAAACCCTCAGCTGAAACTTGCATTTAGCTTTGATAAGCTCTGGTACGTCCAAGGGAAATGTGAATTTTGGAGCAACAGCAAAGCATTATGCTGGAGCGTGGACATGCAGCAAGTACACGGCACCTATTCTTGCCCCTTGTAAATGCCTGCTGCTTGTCTGATTTGAATAAAGTTATGCCTGCTACTGTCAGAACTGAATTTGGCTCATGGTCTTCATGCAAATTGCCGCTTGCCTGAATGTGTGCACCATATTAAGAATGCAAATATGTTTGGACTAGATGATTGTTCCTTTATTTGCTGTACACCCTAATTCACAAGGAGCTGAATCAGGGTAGATTTGGTGCGTGCAAGAAGGCAGACTCAGACAAAAATACATGAAACTGTTTGCAAATAAGTTAATTATGTCAATAGATCTGATCTTAACAGCCACCCTTTCTGATGTTATGTATATGGTTTCTTGGACATAGCCAGCAGAAAAAAAAAAAGAAAACACATTTGAAAAAAAAAAAATAGGACGTGAAATGAAGTACCTTTTCCAGCACACACCCTAAATGAGATTACATCCAGGATTCCAGAATTTCCTCTCTCTGATGCTTTGAGCTCTGAAGGCCAGAACGTACCATTTTATCTTTGTCTGAATTTCAGCCCACAGACGTTCTGTGAAGTTAATCGCTTGTATTTGTCTATTGGAAAGGCATCCAACGTTGAGCTGAAGACATCTGGAAATCTAAAAAACAATCCCTCCTTTATAATTTGTTCAAATGAGTGATAACCATACCCATTAAAAATGTATATCCTATTTCTCATTTGAATTTCTATGATATACTTTTTCATTCCTTCTCACTTCCAGCTGTTATTCTGGACCTTTGCCAACCTTCTGTGAGGCACTTGGAAAAAAAAAATGTAAAAATTAACATCTGAGAAAAGAGAAATAAAAAAACCCAACAAAGTAGCATTTCTAGATTTCAGAAATAAAACTTTAACCACAAAATTAATCCGGTGAAATTGTAAATTTTTGTTTTGCTTTCAATTTTTCTTGCGCACACGGCTATTTTAAATATTCTTAACAAAATATTTTAAATTATTTAGAAGGAAGGGCCCTGAAAATTAATGATACCCTATTTCCTAAGGGGAATAATAAAAAAAAAAAAAAAAAAAACAACAAAACAAAACCAAGGAAACAAACAAAAATGTTTTTGGGCCATATTTCCAGAGCACGCGATTCTTTCCTGTGGGAAAATTCACGCATTCCTTACACCGAGATATTAAGTTTGAACTTTCAGTCGTTTAATTAGTTCCCAATTCAACAAAGCGTTTAAGCATGTTTTCGAAGCACAAAGCACTTAAGCACATTCTTATTCGGTCCCTGAATAGGGGTGGGGGGTGGGGGGGTTAGTGCTGAATCACACTGGAAGCTCTCACGCCGGAGCCCAGGGCAGCCTCGTAGGCCACAAAGCCTGCAGGGTTCTCTCTGGTTTTATTCCCCAGCAAGGAGGGGTATGGCAGTGATTACATCACGCCAAGAATTAAAGCCAGGCCTGCACTTTGAAAGCGCGAAACTTTTTTTTTTTTTTTTTTTTTTTTTTTGCAGTCCTATATGATGTCGCAAATTTAGCAGGCGGAATTGGAAACACACGTCTGCCATCGGGGGGGGGGGGGGGGGGGGGCGGGAAAAAAGAAAAAAAAAAGAAAAAAGAAAAAAAAAGAAAAAAGAAAAAAAAAGAAGAATCCATTGGGGATTTCTATTTGCTCGTTTTTGACTAGTATAAATTTGAATATGTGTACAAGTTGTAAATAATAATCTGATAAAGCCCTATGTTAGAACCGCGCAACTAGACTTTCGCTGTGTTTTGGATATATGGGATATGAAAAATGTAGGTAAACATAATTACATACACAACCAGACAGAAAAGTACACAATTTAGGCTTCCAAAATCCTTCAGTACCTGAGGGATATATGCTCACACAAATATACACACTCACTCACATGCCTACAACACGAAGGTGACTTACAACAGTGTCTTGGAGAATCAAGTAAAAAGATGATGCTACGTATCAAACAGATATCACGAATAAATTTTCAGTTAAATTAACAATAAGATTATCTTATCAGTAATATTTTATCTCTATCTTTTACATTTAAGTTTATACCCAAAAGTCTAGTATTTGAAGCTGCATTTTCCCTTTTTCCTTTGACCCCAGGGTGTTCCGCAATATTTTAAACTTTATGTTGTATGCTAAAATAGTAATATTGCCATTTCTGATTATTTCATGTGAGGTTTGTGTCTAAAATAAGCCTGTTTGAGATTTAAACATTCGGCCTTTTGCTTCCAAGGCTCCCTGTGATATCAGTGAGGAATGTAGGCTTGAGCCCATTTCTGGGTAGCCTTTTCAACAAATACCTTTAGCAATGCTAGAGGTAGCAGTCCGTTCTCTATAGAGATAAGCACTTAGCAAATGAAGAGAGCAAAGAATTAATGGGATTCCTAAGAATTTGGGACCTGCCTCCTTGCCACAATGCCAGGCTGGTTTACGCTGATGTAACCCCGGAATAACAAAATGTTCAACTGGGCTGCTTAGTTTTACGTTCCCTTTCACACGTGGCAATTCTTTAATTGTATTCCTTTGTCTTCTTTCTGTGTAAAGCTTCAAGGATTGCAAATCTGATTTACTTTCTACATATTGTTTCCAGTTCCGGCAGAGACAAATTCTGAAAAGAATAGATTATATCCATCACATCAGGTAATGTTCAGACTGAGCAAAACGTATCAGCAAACGGGAATACATTGCTTTATATTTTTTATTTTGCTTAAAAATAATTTTCTACTCTGGCATTAAATATATATATGTGTGTATATATATGTATATATACATGCTGTTTGGACCTTTAAAAAGGGATTTCTAATGCAACCCAATTGAAAAAAACATTTTTTTTAATTTTTTTTTTTTTTTAAAGAAAAGTGTTTCCAAAGGTTGAGAAATTCTACTGCCAAATGGCTTTAAGCAGGGAGAAAGGAATCCCTGGACGTTTCATCTATGTAGGGCTGGTAAAGCCTGAGGAAGGGGGAATTGTGCTTACGCAGAGGAAGACGCCCATCATGCATTCGCTGGCGTGGAAAATGTCAGCCATTTTTCTGCACACTCTCCCCAAGCGCAGGCTGGAGCTGCCCTCGCTCCACCGTCTCAGCCCAGCTGCTCCTCTCCTCTCCTCCTCTCCTCGCCCCGAGAGTGCCTCCACTCACGCAAAACATCCTCTGCCTCTCTACCCGCATAGCGGAAAATGTTTTCTTTAGGAGAGAAACAAATGAGGAAGGGGTGTGGGGGTGTGTGTGGAAATTAAAAAAATAAAAACAAATGAAAAAGAATAATCATATTTTCCAAACAAGACAAAGAAATGCGAGGCTCGTCCTGCCTGCCTTGCTGGAGAGAGCTGCTCTGCATTCAGGGGTGAGCCCGGGTGGAGAATGATGCTGTTGTCTCACAAAGGACTCATGTTGAGCTGAATCTTTGATTACAGGACAAGTGCCTGCATTAGGCCCCTCATTGCGCTCACATTCTGCTCCTGCCATTTGTACAAAATTTCTGAGTGATCTCTTTGTGAATATGGACCCCAACTGAATCAAAGACGAGCTCTTTTCCCTCCCCCCCCCCCCCATTTTTCTGCAAGCACCCCATTTCTCAATCCCTCTCCTCCTCCCTCTGATCCCCCTCTCCCTCTCTCCTTTCAGACCCTTCGCCAGGTTAGGAAAAGGCATTGCTGTGGATCTAAAAAAAAAAAAAAAAAAATCTAATGAATGGTAAACCCTGGAAATGGAGGTACAGGTGGCTTTTGGTGTCTTTTAAAACTTCCCTCTCAAATTCTGTCATGTTTCCTACACAAATGGTGCGTAACCTCATGCTTTTCTTAATAGGATTTGGGCTTGTCGCCGCTGTGTATACCCTGCCACGCTGGTAGAGGACTCCAGAGCTGCTGCCGTAACCATGGCCACTCCTAATGCTCAACTCTCGGCAAATTTGCGTAAAAATAAATAAATAAATAAAATGGTGTAAAAGGCAGCGTGACCGAAAGATGCACCAGCAGATGCACAAACACGATAGCCCTGCCTCTCCCTGAGCAAACCACCGTGTGCCTAAAACCGGCCGAATTTGTAGGTATTATCTGAGAACGCTCTTTGAGCAAAATCACCTAACTCTCATCATCCGCGATGTGGAAAGCAAAGCAAATATATAATCAACCTAGATTAAAACCCGGCTTCAGTCAAATGTCACGCAGGCTTCACGCAGGCTCTGGAAGCTGGATTTTTTATGCATCTGCCCAAATTGAAAAGGTTATTTCGCTGTCTTCGGGATGACTCTTGAGCTGAAGGCAGAGCGGAGGGTTGCTGCCCTGAAAGAAGGGGAGTTGCTAGGAGATAAGTCCAAGATTTCAGACAGCATTGGTCGGAGTTATCTCTAATTGACAGCTGCTTACCCTAAGGGTCTAATTCTAACCTTGAGACCAAAACCATAATGAGAGGGCAGCTTTCCTTCACCCCTGTTTTCTAGCCAGGGCAAGGAGATTACTGCAGGCCTGTTCTTCTCTGGTTTTTGTTATGCATCTTTTCGTGGGGCAGCCCTGGGAGACTCAGAGCCTGCTGTGCTTTCTGAGGCTATAGTTTGCATCAGTGAGCCCTGTCTGATTCATACCACCTGAATAAACTTGCTCTTACAGTTAAGATGGTCTCACTTTTTTTTTTCTTCCTTTTTTTTTTTTTTTTTAAAAGGGGAAGGGTGCAAAGAAATTCTCTTAAACATAAAATGATTTAGAGACTTATTTTTTTAAGCAGCTATTTTAGAGTACGGTCTATGGTTAACCCTTTTTCAGGGGGCCTTAGACTGTCACTATTAGTTTTAAATCAAGTCCATGCTGTTAGCAAGTTGCTGTTATTTAGGACTCAAAACAAAGAGAAACATTCAAAGAAAAGCGATTAACAGAGACAGGAAAATAAAGTTGGGTAGGTTTTTGGGTTTTTTTCCCTCCCCTTTTTTTAAACTGACTAGACTTGCTAGGATATTGATTTATGAAGAAAAATCTCTTGGAAAACTCGATTTGTATTTTGATCAGAGCTTTCCTATAAACAGCGGAAGAGTATACCAGGGCCTTGAGTCACATTTCGTTCTTAGTTGTAGTGATGTAAACCTGGCCTTCTTCCTCTGAACTCACTGGACCCACTCTGAATTTATACTAGGGTGACTGAAAGCCTAATTTAGCTGAATATTTCCTGGGGGACAATTAAGAACAGGTAATGCAGTCATGGTTAGAAACCCAGGGGAAAAAAAGGAAAAAAAAAAAAGAAAAAGGAAAAGAATCTTTTTTAGAAAATAATCCCATGAATCCTTGAATCTCAGACACTTTCACGTCCAACAACAAAAATGATTTGTTCTGCAAATTTTTTTAAGCAGGTAAAATTAACTAAAAATTTATGTCTTAAACCGCACCCAAAATCTGCATCCTCTGCATCAGAGAACACCAGCAGGAACCAGTTCATAAGTGCGAGGTCACTGCGGGAGTTGCCTCTGACAGACAGCGTGGGGCTGACACCCCCGTGACTGAAGCCATTTCCCCTCACTCTGCACAACAGCAGGTAACTAAGTGGGGAGCAGGAAGGGACCGCAGCTCCACGGTGTCTTTCCTGGCAGGGGGAGAGGACAGTCCCATCCCCTTCACCCTCAGCATCAAACGCCTGCCAATTTGGATGATGTTTTGGGTATGTAAATACCTACCCTTGACAAATGCGCTGAGATTACGAACTTGCTCCAGAAAGACTGACTGCTAGCGCCAATGTTTGCAAAGTTAGCAGTGTGATCGCTTCGATTGCATTATGGTATTCTTATTCTGGAAGCAGAGTTCGCTGGGCAAATTAATTTCTGAAGGAATAGCTGAATGCCTGCCTGGCAAAGTGGATGATGAGTGCATCGGCCAGTGAGTCAGAGGGGAGTCAGCAAGGGAGGCTGGACGGTGATAAAACAGCATAGAGGGAAGCTCAGACCTTGGCATCACTCTCATCTCTGCTCTTGAGGGAGCGTATAAAAAAGACAACATCCAAAGCCCTCAGAAAAATAGCCTTTAATGAGTCCCATAGAATGAACCCATAGAAAGGGCTCTGTGGAGGCTGGAGGAATTCAAAAGTGCAGAGACAACCAACCCAGTAGTGCATACATGCGTATCCATAGCTGCTGGAAACCAGTGAATCCCATCTTCTGCTTCATTTTTTGCTGTTTAAATTATTAGCTATATTTTCCTAATATTCTGAGTCCTCTTATGTACTGCATATGACTACTGCCTCTGGAAGTGAGAGAATTTTTGTATCACTTAAATGGAATTTGTATATCCTTACAGCTTCAAATAAAACTAAAAATACTGTTCAGTGGCATATTTCTAATAATGTCTATTTCTATAGGAATTTCACTTCTCATTTAATAAGTTGCATGTATTTGAAAACTAATGTTTGTACCAGTGTCTGATGTGCAATTCAAATCTGTGCAGAAACAGCTGCAAGAACGCTTACAAGAGTTGTTCTTTCGCTCCGCAGAACGACTCTCTTTTCTTAGCACGGTCTTGGTAAAGTTACCTAAAATATTTGTTTATTCATCTGGAACAATGAGAATAATGAAAATGAACTGCTCCTGTGAAAACCTGTGATCTTCACAGCAGAAAGCAAAAAAAGGAACAGCACAGAAATAGAAACATGATCTTCACAGCTTCCAGAACTGCGATATAAAATTAGGAGAACTATCATGCAGTTTCACAGGGACATAAAGGGGCGTAAGGCACCGAAACTCTCTGCATGGGTTGCTGTAATAGAACTCTGCACCTGACTTAGGAAATCTTCCTTAATTTTTATTTTGCTGTGCACTTCACTTTTCTGACCAGGACAGCGCATCAACCTTAGGCAGAGAGAGATAAGATGCGCCATGAATCAGGCTTGTGAAAGCTACTGACCTCAGGAACAAGAGGAGGGGACTGAAAATCTCCGGAGTCTGGGACCACGTCCTTGTTCACTGAGTCACGGGTACATAGGGATTTTCACCGAGCCGGTGCCAGGACTGGGTTTACTAGAGGTTTGGTACTGGTGAGATACCCCTGTACAGTCCCTCATTTGTAAGCTTCTGATGGTCGTGTAATTATTTTTCTTGGCTCTCTAAAAAAGATTTTGAAACCAACAACTGTATTTAAAAGATAAAAAATAAGAACAGTCAGAGAGGGTTTGATTCTACTACCCTCTACTAGCCCCTACTACTACAGGGCTCCCAGTTTACAGCTGTGGAGGCATCCTATGTACCGCAGATTCAGGATGTGACCATCTGTTGCAGTAGCTGGTCACTGATGCAAGTTTTTTCATTTATAATAAAGGGAGATACATACTTTAACAAACTCCCAGGAATAAATCTGTGCATGTTCAAATCAGGACACATTTGCTTTTATACATGGCATCAAGCTATACTCTAAGTAAAAATTTCCCCTTCTACAAGTTTGTGGATAACTAACATCTTCACCTATTCCTTCCAAAGCCATTTCTAGCTTACTAGATACGTTACACGTCAGAGCAAGATAAAGAAGTCTACGAGTCTGGCACCAGGACCAGCATCCCTTCGATAATTAGCAAAACTAGATCTGACCACAGGACATAATGGTGTTTCTCTCATCTTCAATAGTGACTAAAATATTTGAAAACAATTTTCCTTAGGTGGTATTCTAAAACTCTTTCTTCGAACACAGACAGTTTTTTTTGTTCTATCAGTCACTGAAAAAACAGTTTATGCCTGTCACAGTATTCTGTATATTATTATATTTACTTCTTTTTTTTTTTTCCCCCCAGTTCCTAGAAGTCCTCCTTGATGTACAACAGTGTGTTTTGAAAATCAACATCTTGCTTCCTGCCAGAGCCAGTAGATATGCCAGCCAGTATTAGCTGGTTTCTAATTTTTTCTCTTTGTGCTGGGGGGGGGGCGGGGGGGAGTAAAAAAATTTGCTGACTTTAGATCTTAGCCTATCAGATGAAGACTTACTGGTGCATTAGAGGCCTATTCAAAACAGGGCTTTTCTTGCTACAGGAGCCCCTAACAATTGGTAATGAGGACAGATTCCGAATTGTTTGTGAGCAGCTGCTTAGTAGGTAAGAGCTTGTTTGGATTCAATTGAACAGTGTTTTTAGAAGCAGTTACTGACCCCTGACCCTTCCTACAGACTGGGTTGATGGGATTAGGGAAAGCTAGCGTTCAGCTTACACTTGGCTATAACAAGCTGGCAAGAGATAACATACTTTTTAATTATCAAGTTACACCTCTGCCAAAGTTTGTCTGCGAATTTATGGAATGGGTCAATGAACTATAAGAAATCAAGCTAGGCTATGGGATAATAGTTACATAAGAAAACAGTCTTGAGGGAGACATAATTAATACATTTATGTAATTTTCTTTTTTTTTTCCTTTGCAAATATTTCAGATTTTCAAATCTTGTTCTACATGCCTCTTGTACACATTACAAAGGCGTGTGCTGTATGTGGTATTTATGCCAATGCATTTTATGGGGCAAAAAAAGACCTGAATTACTTCTAAGAGTTGCCAAAAAGGTAGTCAAGGGAAAAAAAAAACACAACATGCAATACATGAAATTTAAATTGAAAAAAAAACAAGCAGAGTAACATTACAATTTGAAGCTTGATTTGTTCTACTACTCTGAGGCTGAAGTAACATAAAAATACTTACTACTGGCTAGAAGCCAATTTGCCTAGCAGTCTACAACCATAAGAAAAGGAGACAATGCTGGTATTATTTACCTGGAACAATTAAAGATAATTTCTGACATAATAATAAAAAATTCGTCAAAGGCCCTAGGGATTTTATGTCTTAATTTTAATTAATTAAAACTAAACCAAAATTATAAAGCTTAATTATTTTAAATGAGTCTTCCTCTGTTTTCTTCCAAGGCTGAAGTGTGAAAAATTCTCCAGTTCAAGTTATTTAAGGCCCATAGCTTTCTGTTAGAGCATTCCGTTCTGGGAAATTCTTGGTACAATAACCACAAAATCTATGTGCACCCAGACTGACCCTTTAACGGATTGCAGAAATTATTGATAAAATAAAGCATAGTGATCGGGGCTGCTTGGTAAGCATTACGGGTAGGTTGAAAGCCACAGCGTGGGTTGGAAGCCCGGGTGGATTTGCCAAGGGGGCTTGGAGCATTGTAGCTGTGCTCTCTGTTGCTGAATGGCACCGCAGACCCAGCAGGTTTCTCAGTAACACTTGGGATTTGTCGTGCTAGTTCTTTCAAATCTCTTTTGTCTCAGGGAATGAAGTTCTCAAGCCCAGGTTTCATTTCTAGTTACACCAAATTTCCTGTTTCAGCTGGAGCAGGTCTCATCACCCGTTTAAAACAGAGAGGATGGCTAGGAGTGAAGAGCATCCTTGGGCTGAGCAGACACCCCACATCCTTGAGTCAGGCCTTAATCATGGGAGTTACCACATACCATCATTACATGAAGTGTTCATCCGCCCTCTTAGAAATAGCTGCATGTTTTCTGTCCTCTACCCCTATCAGAATATGGCTTCCAAATCTCAGTGCTCTAATGGTCAGAGGCCTCTTAATTTCCATCCTAAAGCTATTAACGGCTAGTCTATACCCATTAGTTCCTTTGCCAGTAATGTCTTTCAGTTTGAATAGTGCCTCCTCTTCCCTGCTGTTTACATCCCGGACATGTTTATACATGGCAATCACTTCTTGCCTTAAACTTTGTTTTGCTAGGGTAAATAAGGCAAAATTTTAGGCTCTTTTGACATAGCTACTTCTCTGACTTCCTGATTTTCCCATAAGCCAGTTTTAGCCTGTATCTATTGAAATTTTTCTTTCTTAATGTGAGTGTCCAGAATTGTACGCAGTGTTTTGGAGGACACCTCATAAGTGTCTGCTGCTGTGTAATCTCGAGATTTCATCTGCTAGGCTGCCTCCCTGCTGGCCTCCCAGGTCCTTCTCCCCTTGGTTATTTAAAAGTGGTCTCCCAGTTTATAAAAGCAATGTAGCTATTGAATTTTGCACTATTGAATTTCATCCTGTTTCGATTACTTCAGTCTTCAAGGTCACTTTGTTTTTCCTGCCTAATAATCTAATAATGTATTGCCAGTGCAAGTGGAGGGCACAGAAGGAAAGTGTAGCAACAGAGGAGGTGTGTGCAGAGACCAGCTTTAGCCTACTGAGATTAGTCTTCAGAGTCTTGTCTGCCTCTGTAGCCAAGAGGAGAATAGCTTACCTAGAAGTCAAGTTGGAGCAAGAACCTCATCACCTGGTATGAATTATGCTTGGTGGAGTTCATCTGTCATTTGCCATAGGAAGATCCCAGAGAAATTAGTTCCACTAGAGTTAAGTCAGTCTTTGTGAATACCCACAATGTCTCTTTAATTTACTTTCTTCACCAGTATAGGTGTATTGTTTGTTTCTTCGTCGTTCTGGAAATATTAAACAGGATTAATCCACATACACACTTTAGGTGATTCTACAGTAGCTTTCCTCTAGCCCCACTCTTCATCTCTCAGCGCAGTGCAGGTAACCTTATAGGCAACCCCTCGTGTCCCATACTGTTCCTCTGCCGATCCCAGTCTTCGTGGTAAACTCTGTTTTTGCAGTGGTAGTGTACCGGTTGCTGCTCGGACGTTCATATTACATGGTCAAATAAGTCCAAAACTGGCATCAATATCTAGTGTGTCATACTTTTTCTACGACAAAACCATATTATATGGTCTTTGAAGTCTGCAGGACTAATATCACTGAAATTTGCACTGCGGTAGTCAGGCTAAAGCATCCTGTAGGTGCTAGGATGACTGTTCTTTAGTGCAGACTCTGCGTTTGTGTATGCCCGTTACGAGGACTGCCACCAGGTTGATAGGTTTATTCCAGCCAATTGCTGTGGGAATTTGGGTTTCACGCACCTATTCTTCCAAATTTGTGAGGCTGCAAGTTATCTGAGTAACCTCAGTTTGAGTTCAATAAACTATTTGGGTATAATGTTCACTTTGCTTGCAGAAGTCTCCTTTTCTATTTGCTCCCCAGCATGTAATCCCACATTGAAAACATAAGTCTTATTGAAAACTGAAATAATGTTTAGATTTTTTTGGCCAAATATAAACTAACCCGAATCAAGTGTGGAGCCTTCATGTGTATCTCATGCTCGCTGCAAAGTCTTTCAAGTTCCTGCCTTTTTCTCCATCTAAGCACATACCTGAAGAAAACTTTAACTATTTAGTCTGATTTCCTTTATGAAGTCAGATTCACTTTGACTTTTAGCAGGTCCCGCTTTTGCCAAGTCTCACTTTAGACCTGCATTTCTTGACTTCGAAGTCATAGTTTTCTTTGGTGATCAGTCCTTTTTTCCATTCCTTGTAGGCTCCCTAGTTATGCTTAATGTCATTTTCAAGATGGTTATTCTTCCAGTTAGGTCTGGAAAGTTCTCGTACAACATTTCTTTTTCTTCCTCTTTGCCTGGCATACAGATTCCAGATAGCTTTAGCAGGTTTGACACGGAGACACTCCAGGCTGCCTCCAAAATCAAATCCCCGAGTTCCTTAGTTCAGTCGGCCTCCCTAAATAGTTACCTTGGGTTGCATCCAAACTCAGCAGCTTGCGCACCCGGCACAGAGCCTGCCGGCCCAGTTGCGTGATCCCGAGATAGGGCACGGTGTCAGAGCGAGGTGCCTCTCCCTCCTGACTTGTGTGCCCAGATTTCCTTCCCATCCAAATCAAAGTGCAGCAAGGAAAGGGAGCAGGCGTGTGCCAAGGTTTTGCCCTCATGCACTTGGGAGGTGGCCAAGGCCTATTTCCAGATTTGGGAGCTCAGAAGTACTCCCGGCTGTCGCTAGTTTAGATGAAGTTCTGTCATTTTCAAATAAGGAACTTTAATGAGTTTTAACTGCCTTTTTTTTTTTTTTCCCTCAGTTAAAAGAAATTAAATGTCGCACGCTGAAGGCACTGCTAGTGAACAGCAATACTTCTTCATAGGGATGTATCAATCCTGTTTGAGCTGGTAGTACTGTTTTTGTTCACAACAGGATAATTCTCTGTTGCAGGTATCTTTGCAATGACAGCACAATTATCTTTATTAGTGTCTAGATTTGATTCTGGGATCAATAACAGACTCCTATCAATTTCCCAGTATTCCCAGAATTTATTTCATCCTATCTCCCGCAGGTGATTTTACCCAAACAAGAATTGTTTCGTTTTATTGTCTGTTGTTTCTTTACACATTATGGATACACATTTCTGGAGAATCACTTTTATTTTGACATTATCTTTTGTCAGCATGTTATGTCCACCGCTACAGTCATCATTACTGAAGTTTCATTCAGTGCTTCAAAAATTCAAGTTCCTCCATGTTGTTGTCCAAGTTTCTCCATTAGAGTAAGAGCATCTTATCAACTCCACCTAATTCTACATCTAAATTGGACTCGGCACAGGTTTTCTACTAACTGTAGCCAGATGCTGATAGTGATATTAAACCTTTCCCTTGACTAAAGGAGTTCAGACCTCCACCGTTGTGTAGGTAACATGTAGAAAATTGTGCTCCTGCACCTCACAAAGGGGATTCTCACTCTGAATTCCTTGAATGTTGTGAGGTGTTGAGAGTCTGCAGAAGTACTGATTTACAAATTTCCATCTTCTAAGGCCAGCCATGACCTAATGAAGAAGTAAATTTTACATCAGATTGATAGATATATTTCTATCAAATACCCAACGATGTATTTTCAAATTACAGTGTGGATCTCTACATCTTTCTGTGTAACTGGGAATGAAGAATTGTGAAGTATCAGCTAAGGGGAGCCTGTATGACTTATTTTTTGCATGCACGAAGTGTGTGTATCACAAAGATGATACGGAAGAAATGAGATCGATAAACAACGTGGAACACTGGGTAAGAAGCCATCCTGGCTCCAAGGCAAGGGCATGCATATGTTTTCCTCCACATTCACTACTACTTTCCTGTAGGATTGCACTACCAGACCCAGGCTTTAGGCTCGTGATATGAGTTTTACTGGCGGACTTAAATCACTTAGTGTTAATTTAATGTCCAAAGGGAAGTCTAGCTGTTAGCTAAAACACAGACTCCACTAACATGGTGAAACAATTTGTTGCTGTAGGAAACAAAACAAAACCTAACAACAGGTAAAATTTTAAGCAATTTTTATAACACTGAAATAACAGGATTTCTGCAGTAGTACAGTTTCTGTGACTCCAGGTTTGCTTTATGCAGTTTTCTATAAATTAAAATACTTGTCTCAAATTCTACTTCTCTACGTTAATATACATACAAAACCACACACATACAGAAACATATACACATATTAGGGGAAACTTTAGTGGCACCATCCCCGCTCACTCCTGGGTTGGTGCTAACATGTGCTTTCAAAAGACACATCGTTGGTTTTAATTCAGTTAAACTGTAGAAAGGAATTTATTTGGGTGCGTCTTTTTAGCTTTATACACATGCGTGTACACATGAGTATGTGAGTGAGATAAAGAAAACGGCTGATGAAAGCACAGGGGGAAAGTGGTCCAGCATTAATGCTCCAGATTAAAATAGCCAGGAAGAGCCCTGTGACTGCTAATTAAAATGGATATGTAATTTCCCAAAATACTTGATAATAAATTAATATTAATTACCAAAGAATGTTTCCACAGGAAAGAAGTAGCAGCATATTAAAATTATCTTTAGTTTATTATGATCTCTTTCAAGAAAAATTAAGAAGATCTACAGTTTTAGATATTATAGGACTGTCTTATGTTTGGGGTTTTTCCACCCCCCTGTTCAGCCATACGGATTTAAGATAAAGTAGTCATATTCACAGGAAACATAACTTCTGTCTGTAAAAGATATGAAAGAATTATAAAATAACTCTTAAACTATGTGGTAATATAGCAACACATTTTGGAAATTTGCAGGTCTATTCATAGAGAAGCATATTTTATTAGGTGCATAGCTTATTTGCAAAAAACATATGGTTTTGAACGTACTAAAATTATACCATGAAATTAA
Organism: Chroicocephalus ridibundus; assembly: GCF_963924245.1. NCBI lineage: Eukaryota > Metazoa > Chordata > Aves > Charadriiformes > Laridae > Chroicocephalus > Chroicocephalus ridibundus. The sequence continues at coordinate 110,560,078 of NC_086286.1, forward strand.
GTCATTAGTTTATCTGAATTGGTTTTAACTTTTGAAAAGTCTGAAACTTTTTTGCCCTGAAATTTGTGTAAACGTAGATTTCTACTACACTTTAAAAACACTAAAGTTAATTTAAATATTTTTGGGGGTTATCTAACACTATCTAAAGAAGTTTATCTATACATTTAAGTTAATTTAAAAATGTATTCATTTTTTTCTTAAAGTTATCATTTTTTCCTTAGGTAATTTGGGAAAAAGTATGGTAGAGGTTCTGTGAAGATTTTCATATATGCCAACAAATGAAAAAAAAAAAAAAATAGTTATTTGCATTGTATTTACAGCTTTGTAAAAAATGGCCAAAGACTATTTATGTAGAAATTTTCTAGAGATTTTGTGTTAGTGCAGAATGTGGATTCTAGTTATTTTATGTCTGTGGGTCTCAGACTGGTCCCTCTCCACAAGAGCACATTAGTATGTGCCTCACTTAAAGAATGAGTATACCACAACGGGCCTGTTTATTTGCCTAAAATTAAGCATGTTCTTTAATTTATTTTCCTGAATCCAGGTTAGCTTGTGAATAATAATATCTTCCATACTTTTTTACAAGTTTTGAGTCCGTAGCTGAAAGCTTTTTGACTGTATGTGGCTCAAAGACTCTATAAGAGGAAATAGTAATACATAAAATAGATACTTATGGACAAATGATATAAACTTAGGAGGCGAAAAGTGATATTTTCTTGTGTTGATGGTATGGAGGGAGGCACCTTGTCATACAATATAACACAATAGAAACAGTGTCAGTTAGTTACATGAATATTTTTTGCTTATGCACTCCCTCTGAGGTCTGTTCATCAGACTACGCACGTAACTGTCTACAGGAAGTTTACAGTATCCTCATTTAGAGGCCAGATTTTCACAGGTAGCACCTACTGAAACTTGTTTACTTCTTGCACTATTTTACATCTGCCGCCAATGCAACGGGGAGGCTGAAAACCAAATAGTATTATTAATGGTGACAGAAAGCTTTTAGGCAAGCTCCCTATATAGTGATAGATATTGTTTATCATATTTTACTTGTTGCTGTAAACTTCCCCTGTCAGAATGAATCATTGATATAGGAGAAGAGGGACTAGATAACACGCAATGTGATTTGGCTAATAGTAAGTTCCTCTAATCAAAAAATGTTGGAAAAAAAAGAACAACTAAGGCATGTCTATTTGCCAATAAACACCCTGGTTGTACTCAGGTATTCTTGAGAATATTTTGTCTTTTGTATAATATACAGTAAGCTGCACATTAATATCAATGTTTAAACCAGAAATCTTTTAACAATATCATAAAAAAAAATCAATGGTTGATGATTTTAATTAACTTGATTTCTTACTTGGATTTTTTTCCTCGTGGCAAAGTTGTACACAATCAAAACACTGCTACAACCGCTGCTTTACCACAACCAACTCTTTTTGAGTTATTTATGTGTTTCCAACTCTTGGTTTTACCAGGGAGTATGAATTAGCACAATGAAAAATGACAGAAATATCTGCTAATTTGTGGTTGTTTTTTAAGCTAAACTAAAAGGCTGGTATTTGCAATAATAAGTGCTTCTAACAAAAGTAAAAATTCTTACAGATCCAAGAAAATATTTCTTGTACCAGACCCAAAATATTTTAATAGCTCTTTAAAAAGTGGTATAGATACATTTCTAAACAAAATTTCATTTTTTTAGAGGACACTTTTAACAATTTCACTATGTAAAGTTTTAAAATTAAATGCTTATACTCTTTATTTCTTTTCAGCTTTCTTTCCTAAAGCACGCTACAAATTTCAGTTGTTCTTTTCTGAATATTTTTGGCCAATTTGAGCTGACATATGTGAGTGAAGCAAAGACTTTTATGCAGCTATTTCTCCCACAACAACTGACATAGGAGTATTAAGAAACAAGAACTAATCCCTCAGCTTCAAAACTTGAGATGAACCTGAATAGCACATTTTAGTGGTCTTTGATGTCTGAGTGTTTTTTTATTTTTCACTTTTTGTGTGTTCCTTCATTTTCTCATTCTGATTCAGACCAGAAACATTCCTGGAGTAGAGATGCTCTGAGTACATGTTAGTATTTTAGTTCAGACCAGGAAAATACTTTTGAAGCACATCTCCCAGTAGTCCCTGCTCTGGTTCACAACGTGCAGAGGTTTTTGAGTGCCGTGCTGAATTCATTTCGCATGAAATTAAACTGGAAAATGTGCTCCAGAGGCACGCCTACTGCACACCAGCCACAAATAAGTATTCAGGCTATAGGACCAGAGTAGACCTAGTCCAATAGTAAATAAAAAGCTCTTAAAATGTGAATGTTAGGTCCCAAGAACCATACATTTCTGTCTGCAGTCTGCTCCTCTTGGTCCACTCTGCTCGCTATGGCAGACATAGCCTCCAGATGATACCGGTTGTATTGAACAGGTGGCAAAATATCACGGCAGAAATTTTAGTCTTATTGTAACGAAGAGCAAAATACCTATTCATGTCAGTTGTTTCTCTACTGAAAAACTCTTTTCATCATATATGCTGTGAATTTTGCAGAAAGAAGAGTCATAGATAAGTAACATTGACCTTTGCAGTCAAATTCAGTACAAACTTGGGAATTTTTGTGCTCTTCCCATTGAATAAACTTTAAATGTTTCCCAGTGCTAGTTCATTGTCCCTAAGCCTAATCCAAAGTAGGACACGTGATTATTTACAATCACGGCTCAAAGCCATTTTCTTAGTAAAGCTAATATAGGTCAAGCAATTTTTGACACTGGTTAAACATTTGCCTTTGGGTGATGATGCACTGAAATCTGTTTTCTAAGTTCTTGCACACAAGGATTTGGGAGTGTGAGATACAGACTTAAAAAATACACATTTATTCTTACCCATATAATCCCACATAATTAAACATTTCCCACTTGCTATTGGTCCTATAGAAGGCAGTTGAAGGTCTTGCATTAGACATTTCTGTGAGCAGTAATAGGCAATGAATTAAATATATATTCCCTAGCTATGGAAACTGTCTAGGCAGGGAAGAAAATGGATTTCTCAGTTTCAGTAACAAAATAGATCTTGAAATATCTATTTTTAGATTTAATAGATCCTGTAGTCTAAACGGTGCCTGTAACACCAGTTCTGCCTACTCAGATTTACCAACTGGTTCACTCCACAGTTTACTAGAAGCAATTTCACCTACACTTTATGTTACTCAATGAAAGTACTTTAGCATTTTTGAAGCATTCTCCTCTTATTTAAAATCTGGTTTTATTTTTAAAGGTATAAGCATCTTTCAGTTCAGCAGAGATCTCTTCCCTCTGGATGTATCTAGCCACATCCCTGTAATTTAGAGCCAAAAATACGTTTTCACTGCAGGTAATTTTCAGGTAATTTCACTGCAGGTAATGCTGTCCATCCTGCTGAGCTAATACAGCTAAAAGAGAGTGAGTTGAGTCCTACTTGTTCTCATGCAGAAATCACAGAATTAATTCCTGTTAGAGGTCCAACCTGTTATACCTGTGTAAACCTACGAAGGGTAATGGGGTTGCACAAGTGTCAGTAAAGGCATAATAGGTTTAATCAAGCATAACAGAAAGTAAATTGCTCTGCAAAATCCTCATTACTAGAGATGAAGTGCATTCATCTGTCTCAACTGTTAAGCCATAAGCTGTCCGGGCAAAGGCAGTTCCTACGACAATGATTCTCTGATTTCAAGTGAAACCTCTAGGTGACATAGTACAAACAAGTAATGATTGTACAATAATAACCTGGATTGACTACTAGCCAGAGTATTAGTTTGCCCAACACAACTGTTTATGGGCAAATTCACTACGTGTATTCTAGAAATTGCACTGAAAGACAATCAGTGAGGACAGCAACTGTATTGCTTTTAGTTACATATCCAAATAGTGTTGAATTATGTAGGCAGGTACTTATTGAAGAATGCAGAGTTAATAGTCAGTGCTTTTTTTTCCCCCCAACAACATAACACTTTATATTACAAAAAATAACCTATCGGCTCATATTAAAACATTTTTTTAAAAACTATTAAAATATCATTGTTGGGTCACCAGTATCTCAGGCTAGGTCTTGGAGAGTGTGAATAAAGACTGGCTTAAATAAACTAATTATCTCTGTTCATCACTTTCCTAGAATAGTGTAAATAACAGATTAACGGTTTATTTGGAGAGATGAGCGACAGTAGACTTTACATTATGACATACCATGACAATGTAACAGGGTCTGAAGAATAATAATCTGAGAACAGGGATATAAGCTCTTGTTTATGGAGAAACCATATGTTGTGTTTTGTTAAGATTAGCAGAATTTAAGTCAGAATTTGGCCTCTCGGCATCCGTGCTACACTGAAAGCAAAGGTTTGTACAGACTGTCAGAGTTTAAGGTCTGAAGGACCACTGCAGCCATCTCTTCCAACAACCACAAAGCAGGCAACAAGAGCTGCCCTCAATTTGTCTGTTTTTGCCTTCCAGACATTGGATTTGTTTAGCCTTTCTTTTCTCAACATCATTGAAGTTTTGCTCCCCACAAAGATGTTTCTGGACTAAACGCATCACATCTAATGCTTCTCTTGGGTTAACTACATTTCTTTGGTAAACTAAGCAGATGGAGCTCTATGAGTTTTCACTATAAATCATAAAGTAGTGTTGATGCTCTGATGGTCTCACTGTACAACTGAAGAAATGTTAAAGGGAAACAGTATCCACTATTGGACCAATGTACATGGTTTGAAAAAGCAGATGAGCTTTCCAATCTTTTATATCATTCTAATGTCATTTCTTCAAACCTTTCCCATTTTATGAATTATTGACACAGTTTTCCACAGCTATGGCTCCAGCGCTGAATAATCCTAATGGATATTCCCCAGTTTTATCCAAGGACAGAGCTAACATTTCGGTCAGCATGTTACTTCTAGAGGTCAGGTTCAGCTGGTTGTCCTTGGTGTCTCCCAAGTTATTTCTGAGTAATTCTTATATAAATGGATTGCACCTAAGTAGCTAAACAATCACTGGCTCCTTTCTTCCTTTTTTTCTACTTTGCTACCCTTATTTTGATGACATTTGCAAACTTCATTAGTAATGATTTTTAAAGTTATTGCACAGACTGTGTTGACAAATGTTTTAAGCAGTGTAGATCTCCCAGAAGAAACATAATTGCTTAATGATAATTCTTCATGTATGATTACAATTTAAGGCTGGTCAATAGCTTGTTTCCAATCTATACAGTGCATGCCAACTCAATTTTATATAATTCTGAATTTATTGGCAAATAAAATGTCAGGCAGTACCAATCCTGGACATAAGTCTATTCTATCAGCCTTTTTTACCTCTACAAACCACACTTCTTGTCTGATCTGAAAAAGTCATCAAGTGAGTTTGATTGCATCTGCTTCCCATCTTCGTTGGAGTTAACTGTATTTCCTTGCATTAATTCAGTATGAATCAATCCCCATAGCACATTTTCCATTATTTTGCCAAAGATCAATGCTGGATTGACAGACCTGTAATTACCTGGATCTGCTCATTTATCCTTTTTGAAATATTCGCACATCACTGGGTTTGTTCCAAGCATCTGGATTAGTGTTTCAAAAGTTATTTTAAAATAATTGCAGTGTTCTAGAGAAGTCTAGGTCAACTCTTTCATAACTCCTGAATGCAAGCTATACAGATTTATTGATGCTAAATTCACAACTTTCATAGCAGGCAACTGTGGTTTTAGGGTATGCCATAGAAAGTTCTGTAACTCTTCCCAGTAAGGTTCCTCTCGTTCTTACCCTCCTGGTAAAATTCTTTCTCTTTCTTACAGCCTGAACTATAACCTGACCCATGACCAGGCAATGTCTAGGACAGTGCTTGTTGGTATGGCTCAAAATCATGCAAGGGAATATGCTTAAAATGAAAAAGTTACAGCAAATTACTCACCACTGCTCAAACTTCTGTCCCAGCCTTGTTTTGTTTACCTGTACAGACATAGCCCTTGGGGCTAGAAGTTCTCCCTGAAGGACTTCAGCACGTGGCAGAAACAAAGCATGGTGGTACAGCTAGCTGTAGGAAGGTGGTGGCCTTTTTCATCCCACAGTGACTCCACCTTACCTCTCCCTCCCCACACCATTCCTCTACCTGCACATCCTACGTATCCTTCATCGTGTCTCGGTTTGGAGAGCAAAGGGAGGGAACGATCCTTTCTCCTCTGTACTATTAATAGATCACGAAGACCACACAGATATCACTGGCTCAAGTAAGGGCAGCAGAGACAGGCAATGTGTGGCCTGGATGAGGCCAGGATGGAACGGTGTCTCACTGCCCTGGGTACTGCAACACCGCAGTGATCTCACAGCCAAAGAGTTTGGGGATCATTTGTTGACGTATGCAGATAAAATCATGAACCACCACAGTGCCGGCCTATTACTCACATCATCTGTTTACCTTTTTGACAAACCAGCATAAGTGTATTTTACCTACCAGCTCCCACTGGGAAGACCTTCTTCACCTTCTGTGCATCTGGCTGCCAGGGCTGCGGTGCTCCTCAGAGAGGTGTCAAAAGGGAGCCCTTCCCAGGGAGCTGGAAAAGGCGTTTGAGGTTATATCAGCACAGCAGCTAAATCATGGTGGATACTGAGGTGCTCATGGCAGACGGTTTATTTTTTTTCCAGCTGAACAACCTAGTCCTAAGGGTTTTTTGGTTTGGTTTTGTTTTGTTGTTTTTATTAAGAAGCAAACAAAAAAAAATACAGAAAACAACCTCACAAATAAACCAAAACAAATTGGAATGAAAAATGGCTTTGACCTAGTCTTGGAGAAAATAATATTGCAGAATTTGCCACCACCCAATGTGTGACAGGGCAATTGCTCCTTCTCTAGCTTCCCTGAATACACAGGATGGCTGTTGATCTTGCACAGAATTTTGTCCCTTGAAAGAAAAAAAAAGAAAAAAAAAAGAGGATAGTATCAAATGTCTCCACCTTTGCTTAGAAACTTAAGATTTTTGTGTAGTATTTTTTTTTTCTTTCGTGTGGGAATTTGCAGTTATTCACCTAGCTGACCAAATTGCTGAAGAAAATAAAATGGTGCAGTTCACCTGAGACAGTACTGTTATCCAGGAAAACTTCTTCTTAAGTGAAAAATTAGTATCATTTCAGAAAGCATTACTGATGAAGAGGCTTGAGTAAGGGAATGTCAGGGGCTGACAGCTTATACCCCGAGAGCTTTAGGACAGTGTGTAGCAGCAAAGGTTTGTTGCACTATCTTCCCCTTCAATGGGTAGCACTGTGTTTGTCAGACACCTGCAAAAAGGGCTGTGGGACTGTAGCCCACCCTTAATCTATTCTGTTATCCTCAACATCTTCTGACCTTGCAAATTGGCATAATCCAGATGTGGAGGTCGGCATCTGTGCTGTGCCCTGCTGACAGTCAGGTGCTATCTCCCCTGCAAATGAAACTTTTTGGAAGTTTCTGGATTCTGGAAATTTTTGGAAATGAAATCCATCTGGCACACCACACCCGAAAGGTTGCTAGAAAACTCTTGCCTAGACAAGGATGAATATTAAATAATTCAGATTTAAGATACATGGTGTTATGGTCTCTGGAGAACAGTTTCCACATTGAGGTTGAATAACAGGCTTGGGAGAGGAGGCACCTCAGTCGGTTGCGTTACCAACTTTTTGGCAAAAGATGGTAAAATAATACCAGTGTCTCAGCTTTCACATGTGAAAACAGCACAAATATACAGTCCCTATATGATATAGGGGTCTTCTGAGATAGAGTTTATTAACGTCTACAAAACATAGTGTGATTTCTGGATGAAAAGCCAAAAAAAAAAAAAAATTCATAATGCCATCCTGGCAGGCTGCAAAAATTCACCTTGGAGGAACAGGTACTTATTTCCCTGTTGGAAAAGGAAAGAATGGGATTATCAACATGCTTTCAAACGTGAAGTTTTGATGGAAAGGTGCTGTTACCTTCCTAAGTGAAAAGTGGTTGATGGGAAGGAAATAACATATTTTCTACAGTTTTCTGAGTAGCTCTGGAAACAAGAGATGAATTAAAGAACACTGCAGGGTCAGTCTCCTTGTTATGAAGGTGGTTATTACATTGTTAATTTCTGAATGGGAAGATCTGAAAGGCAAAAGAAAAATCTAGCAGCTTCTCACCTCCTACCTGTCTTGCTGTGGGACATACTTTTTACCCCTCAACACAATAAAGAGTGGGAAGAAGTGTTGAAACACTGTCCCAGGTTGCCCAGAGAGGTGGTGGAGGCCCCATCCCTGGAGACATTCAAGGCCAGGCTTGATGAGGCTCTGAGCAACCTGATGTAGTTGAAGATGTCCCTGTTTACTGCAGGGGGGTTGGACTAGATGTCCTTTAAAGGTCCCTTCCAACCCAACACATTCTATGATTCTATGATTCTATGATCAATAAGTTGCTTGTGTTTTCTTAAAGCAAAGCAAGTGACACTCAGTGATACTCAACACTACATTCAGTGTAGTGTCCCTCTACCCCCTTCCATCAATTCTCTCTCAAAGCCCTTCTGACCCCAATAAAATTTCTTTTCTATGTCTTTGTGCTTCAGCAAGAAAAAGTGACTTGACTGTAACAAATGCACTAGCTCTGTGCTTCCTAAATTCCATACAAATTGATTAAAATGATGTATCTACTGCAGCTTATTTTTTACCTTGTGTACAAAAAATAAGGTGGAAATTGTTCTCTAAGATGAAATTGCAATTAATTCTTAGGAAGGTACTATGATTACAAATGCTATTACAAACGTTCCACTCTAAAACCCCAATGAAATATTAAGTAGGTAATCACTGTCAGATAAGAAACCGATATCAGTACTTGCTTGTATTTAATCAATGTACATACAAAATAATGTTACATAACTTTAAAACAATTTTGATCATCGTCATTTTGCTCTGAAGTCAGATGCTGACCTGCATTTCCTGTGTTATAATTACACCATCAGTACAATATCAGCATTCACCATACAGCACAGTTAGTCTGGTAAGAGACAGATGAGGAGTGCAAGGAATTCTGAGTACTGCTTTGAGAATCCACTGTGTTCTTCCTTCAGCTAAGATACAAGGCATCAATTGAACAACTTTCAAAATTCATGGTCATTTTCTAAACCAATGTAAGGCATGTGATTCTGGAAAACTGATCTGTTCAGGCCACATTATTTCTTGTGTAACTCCATTGAAATCAGCGATAATCCACCAGAGATAAAGGTGATAGAGACATTCAGAATTTCTTGGGTGACTCCCATTTGCAGGGCAAGACATTCACAGATCTGTGGAACAAGACCTTTCTGCAGAGACAGCTCCTCTGTCTGAGCTGCCTCTTGGGCCGTAGAGCTCCTCAAGGATCACCTTCTTTAGGGGAAGGTCACTGCAATGAGAATGATGAGTAAGAAGAAGGGCAGACACAGAAATACAATGTCTTAAAAGATTAATGTAATGAGTTATGTAGTTCCCTTCCCAATTAACCAACCTGGAAAGCAATTTTCCAAGGAATGTTTGAAATATAATTATGGTCTTAAAAATCAGAGAACCTTAACAGATGTACTTCCTAACAAAGCTACTTTAACTTTCAGAGCTTGCAAAATTCTCATGTGCCCTAATTGGAAAGGGAACAGAAAGGAACTTAATGGAAAAAAACAGACTTTCTGAGCTGTTTCTGCTCAAGTTCGGCCAAATACTCTTTCTGTGTCTTAAAGAAATAGGACGATTACCTTTCTGTCTAACTCAGATGCAGACACTGAAGAATCTTGTAAAGGAATGTGTCCTTTATAATTAATGTGTGAGTCACAGGGTTTGTTAAAATTAATAAACGGGTTCAGATCTTCCTGTTTGTGCACCATGTAGTGCTTCTAGCTATATTCCCATTGTAAAATCTTGACTGTCTAGGCTTTTGTTTTCAACTTCTCAGCTGCAAAAATCTATTCCAGATTTAAGCACAGCAAATTTTTGGGTTCCAAATTTTGGGACCTAGATCAAACTTATTGTTGCAAAATTTCAGAGAACAATAGTTTAGATCCAGATACAATCTTTGGAGCCAAAATGACAGAAGACACCAGGATTTTCAGCAAAAGCAGAAGAAAAAATATAACTTAACACAGAATTCAGAAAAAAAACCCCGTAGTTCCAAGGTCTCAGAATCAAGTTGGGGTGTTCTAAAGTTGTCAAAGAAAGGAAGATAAATTATGAAAAAGCTCTTACTTGTACTCTCTGGCTCTCTGTTCTTAGTCCATTTTTCTTCCTACTACAGTGGTGTCAGTGCTGAGGATGGTCTGATAATGCAGTCCTATACAGATAGCTCATGAAATCCCCACTGAAGCCAAGAGAAATTCCGCATTAAGGCTGCAGAGCATTGTTCCTGGAATCAGCTGAAGAAGGCAGGAGAACAAGGCCAGGTAGCTTCCATCCAAATGTGTAATATTTACCGGAGACATGTATCCACAGAGTTCCTCCCACAGTATGATTAAGGACTGTGTAATTCCTAGCCATGTGGATTCCTTGGTGTCTATGAAAAAGACAAGGCTTTTTGCTTGATAAGCCCAGGACGTACTTCTATGTTTAGGAGAAGTAACATCTGTTATAATCTATTGTATCAGCAGACGTGTGGAAAGACGGGAAACCTCCTCCAAAGCAGTTTCTGCTGAAGGTTGCTCTGAAGAATCATCTGCTCTGTACCTGGTTGTCTTTTGCAGTTGAAAAAAGGCAGTTTATCTTTAGAGAACATGTTCTACACGCATCTTTCTGTTTGACCTTTGATATTTACCCGTGAACCAGGGAAATCCTGTACCTGCAGGCTTTGAGAGCTTCCCTCTGGAGAATTCTGGGGACTGGCAGGAGCAGCGATGAAGCAGTGGGAGGGACCGTCCCTGAGCACGTCCCTGCTCAGTTACTCTCTGGTACCTCTGGAACCATTATTGGTGTCCCCCTGTGTTGTCGCAGTCTCCTGTGGAAAGACCAGCCGTGTCTTGTGCAAATGACATGAAAAAACATAGGATTCTACATAGGTGCACTAGTTAGGTTAGGTAAATTTTGAAAGAACTGTAAAACAAGGGAAGAAATTTTAGGTTCATCTTCTTTTTAAAGAATCAGTTGAGCCAGATCCAAGGGCTACTGGAATCCGAAAAAATGACTCCCAGGAGTTGCAGGCCATACCTACAGCATATCTGTTCCTTACTGGAAACCACCTCTGTGAACGTTTTCCACTTATATAAATAAATGTATTTATAAAAATGGAAATATATATATATTTCTTTTTTTTTCCAAGGGCTTTTTGGCTCACTGTTACAAATGTCCTTTTATTTGAATGGGTTTATTTTTGTTAATCCCTCTCCAGACTTCCAGAATTCCAGCCTTACTTAATTTCTGTCATCTGCTTCAAACTACGAAATAATTCACACAGGACTGTCAACACTGGACATCCAAAATCCTTCCCTTCATGAAGTCTACAAATGTGTAGTAATAATGGGGGAGGGGACAGTTAGTGACATATTCAAGACCAACACACCGCAACCCAGGAACAACCCAGTCTTTGTGATGTGAAAGACCGATAGGCCCTATATAAGTGCAAAACAGCACTCTTCCCTCTCTCATTTTTCTCCCCCTTTTTTTTTTGTGTGTGTTTACTTTTCCTTTTGTAATACGAGGTAAAAAGAAATATGTATGCTTATTACTTTTGTAAGATTGCTATGAATAATTTAGCTAAAAAATAATTGCAGGAGGCACGGTAGGGAAAATTACCCACAAAGCCAGCAAAACTGCAAGTCAACCTGCCATCATCAGACACACAATCATCATTAATTTTAATGAGATGCGGGAGTATGCAGTTCAGCAGGAGGAGGAAAATGTAGCCACTTCTCAAAAACCTGCATTGTAGGCTAAGGGAATTTTACTAGCACTCCAGATCAATAGTGGAGACAGCAGTCAATATTAGTAGACCTCACAATCATCATTAATTGAAATCTCTCAGTCTTCAGTTTGCATAACAAAGCAGCTAGTGCCTTAATGAAGAATGAGATATCTCGCAATGTTACAGCTTCCTGACCTCCTGCAACGCCCTTCTGGACTAACAGGGCTGAAAAGAGTGGCTTGACCCTCTGGTGTAAGCGCGTCTCTGTACCTCCAATGCCACACACAGTCACACACATGCACGTATGCATACTCCTCATATGGCAATGTACTGTAATGCAGACAATTAAATAACATCCAAAAAATTAAGTGTCTGAATTCAAATAAAGTAGGTCAAGAAACTTTAAAGTGCAACACGAGAAGACAACAAAACAAACCACCAAATAGACTCACTTCATACAGAACTGAAAATGTGGATATTGGACAAAATACGTAAGTAAAAAGGTAATCTTCGAATTTGAGTTGGAAAAGTTGGAGACAGATAAAAAAGATTTTGAAATGTAACAGCTCATACTAAAGCAAGTTTTCTGCCTTTGTCTTATTCTCTCTGTCTTTTTTTTTTAACAGAGTGAATAAAGAGGCATTTGGAAAAAGATCAGGGAGGCTAAAACATAATAAGAATCATTTGCTAGTTGTCAGCCTAAACGTTAAGATGATTGAAGCTTGCAATTGTTCTGTCCTGCCATATGTTAGTGTCTGTGTAAAAGAATCTGATGAAGATGATGAGATAACAATTTTCTGGCTGTAATGAGTAAGGGGGCTAGGAAATTGCTGGGAAAATTGTGGGATTAGGGCACATTTATGGCAGAAAATTGCGAAGAACTCTCAGAGCAAACGCAGGTAGGTAGTGGATGAAGTATTTATTGATTCCACAAATCAGTCTTTTTAAAAAGTCTGGCAAAAAGGAATGCTTCCAGGTTTTATAATGCAAACCCGTAATCACATGCATACATTAAAAGTTATTTATTTTCACCATAGCTCTTTTATTCTGTCCTCCCCATGAAGAACAGTTGTGAGTGAAAATTCTCAGGTATAAGCCCTTTTTGTATTCCTCTTTTCTTAACTGCTTTCCTCTATTATTTCATGTGAATGAAGAAACTGTAATGTCCCTTCCAACTCTCTACCATCTCTCAAGAATTATTATAACTGATAGTGATAATAACACCTAATTGTTCCCACAGCAGTTCTGTTCAAAAGCCTGCAGACAAATACCTGATTACACAAGCTAAGATAAGAGTACAAATTCAAAAGGCTGCACTTTTCCTTTTTTAATTTTCTATGTTGACGCCTGTCTTCATTAAAATATTCCACAACTTTTCCCTTTTTATTTCTCTATTTCATTTTTTTTCACTTTCATCAACTCTTTATGCTTCCTCTTGTCATTCTGTAAGAGCAGATGTACTATTGGTCTTAGTTCACAACTCCTTTGGTCTCTTCCTTGTCTCTCCTATAGATTCTTCTGCTGTGGTTTTTCACTTATGCAAGATTAAATAAGAGAAATAGCAGAGACAATTTGCCTGGAGCTGGGTTAACAGAATTGGGTTTACTCATCTTGAAAAATTGTTTTTATGTGTTATTGTTTTTCATCTTTTCAGCACAAAAAACAACCCTTGCAGAACTTTTCTGTAGAGGAGCCAAGAAATCTGCTATGGCAAAATAGCCAATAGCCCAGCTGATCAGATGCTCAGTGGAGCTGATGAGTGGGAATGAAATGCCAAGGCTAGTTCAACCTAACTTGAAGCTTAACTTTATGACAAGGAAGTTGACAGTTCAGAAGTTTAGTGGCAAGTTTTCTCTTTATTCTAGGTTAGACCCAGAAATTCCAACCTTAGAATTATTTTTAATCAAAGAGTTATCTTTATACATATATATATATATGTATATATTTAAGATTGTTGGTGAATCAGTATTGAGCAATGAAGAATTGATTTGGACTTTGGCAGTGCACGGTACTCTTATGTTTGTAGGATATATGTCAAGCTGGTGCTTGGCTGAATGATAAAGTTAATCTCCAAGAGCCTAATGTCTTCAGACACATTTTACCTGAGATTCAAAACCTACCTCAGCATTTGGAAGAGTGCTGAATCATATTGCTAGTATTCCTCTAATTTATGTTTAAATGTTGTTTCAAATAAACGACTAAGAAATCTTAAGAAGAAGGGAAAATTTAAATAAGACTGACTGGCTTTTTCTGTCTGAAATTTCCTGTTAAAGCACAAAACTTCATTAATCTAGGTGGCCCTCTTGTCTCTATGGACATGAAGCACTGTGATTCCAGGCAGACTTTGGGGAGGAGGAACAAGCTGGCATTTGCTCAAATATGCGTTAAAAGAGAGGGCTGCCAGAAACTGGAAAACTGAAGAATCTACTCTAAGGGTAAAGATAAGGAAAGGAATTAACCATTTTGATCTTTAATAATCTGCCAAAATGATGTAATCCGTGTCCTTTTAATCTTTATCTTGGGAATAAATTAATGCATTGCCATTTTTGTTTCTTTTTGTTCTTACTGCAATTTTCGGTCACAGAAATGAGGTGAGATAAAACTGTAATGACTAATATGGTCCCAAAGAAAAAAGCAGGCTGTTGAACTGGTTTGGGGAATGTGGATTTATTTCCATTGATAAAATTGTGTCTCATTATGATAAGTTTCTTGAATAAACTGGAGGCACTAGTTACCTCCATTTCGCCTACAAAATACAGCTTGGTTAGCAGTACTTTCATTTCTGTGAGAGAAGATCACGGTGTCAAGCACAACATCCAGGACCACGCCACAGTGAAGTCAGCAGCAAGAAGGAGTCAGCCTCTGGAAGGGGTCTAGGCAAAGATTAGTATTAGATATGCTTGTGGATTTTTGTCTGAAAACACTCTTTTTCGGTGTTAAGCTGTTTGCTGACTAGGTTTCAAAGCGGGTGTTAGTTCTGTATAACAGTTTTTTACATTGAAAAGCAAGTAGAAAATTTGCAATTTTTTTTCCAAGAATGTTCTTTGTGTGTTAGATTTTTTCATCCGTTCTGCTTCAGAGGCTTGAGGATAAACTTATGATCTACTTTTTTTCCTCTTCCCTGTGGATCGTACCAGCTACAGGATGCAGTGGGTTCAGGATATTGACCTCCATGAGGTACTTTTTACCCTCCGAAATCATGAGATTACACAAAAGACCTGACCAAAGAGCCTGACCTTCCTGGAAAACAGAAATACAAATCATCTACTTTATACTTCTTTTGAGACAGAATTTCTAAGTTGAAAATATTTGGAATCTGGCCTGATGTTTATGTAAAATTAAGTAAGACGAAGATTTTTTCAAGCTTTTAATCAATAATTTCTGATACACAAGTTTTATCTACAACTAGTTCTAATAAAAAGTTTGTTAAAGTGGGCCAACTAAGGAATGAGAAATAACTGAGAACAGATGAAGGGGAGAAAAAAGAAAAAAACAAACCACCGTTAAATGACTCTTTGAGCAAAAATTACTTTTTACATAAACTTCTATGAAGACATTTATGGTTAACATTATTTTTAATCAGTGACTAGCTGCAGTGCTCACTCAATGTTACTGCTACTCCCTCCACTATTTAAAGCTCAGGCAGAAATCCTGAGAGGATGCACGGGCATATTACAATTATGGTCATGATAATGTCAAAATGTCACTAATGAAATGAGGTAGTGTTGGTGGACACAAACATTTCTCCATTTCTGGATGACTCCATATTATTGCCCTCAGGGCAGGCTGAAGCTTTTTGTGTCAGAGCTACTATGCATTAAGATGTTTTTAAGATCTGAAAAGAGTTTGCCTAATTTAATCTTTTTTTTTTTTTTTTTTTTTTTTTGCATGTGTGTTCGTGTGTGTGATAGGTGACTAGCTAAATTTACTGGAAAATTTTGGTAAAACTTACAGGCAAATTTTATAGAGGAAATGGTTATATTCTTTTTGTTTGGTTTTAGTTGAAAGAAGTAAAAAGTTATTTCTTAGCCTTAATATCTGCCTCATCAAGACTTTCATCTGGGAATTTACATAGGTTTTCAAAAAAGTCTTCCACTGGGCTATATATGCTGAAGTGTGCAACAAGCTACATACAAGGTCTATTGAATAAGTTGGTGGAAAAGCAAAATAGGATGAGAATGAAAAAGTGAGGTAAAGCTCTCAATCGGCGTAACAAGCAGTGGTCACTGCATAGACGTTTTCAGCAGAGGTCAGCCCATTTGTTCTTTGCCATCTTCTGCTTCCAGTCTTTCCAAGCAGAAATTTCAAATTACACTCCTTCATCTATTCATATGCACAAGTCGTCCCTTTGGAACTGTGTTTCCCATTATTTTAATCTCACTTTGCTCACTGAGCTTTAAATCATGCTTCATCCCAGTTCTCCCTTTACAAATGAGTTTTTTACTGCTCAGCACAGGTGCAGAATTTGTGCCTTGCTTTAAGGCTGGTAACTGCTAACAAAACACTAGATGGGAATGATTTTTCACCCAGTATTCTGCACGTCCTGCAGCATGAAAAGAAAAAAAAACAACAAAAACCGCTCTTACAGGAAAAAAAAAGCATACATCATTACTGAAGGCTCTGAAGGATTTTGAAAGGGTTGCTTTGACATTTTTCTTTTAAAAAATCCAATAAGGGGATTCCAACAGCCACGCAGCTATCAAGTTTTGTCAATAAGGGTTCATGAACACATGATTCCCTGTTATGGCGTATTAAAAATATTAATCATTCAGTGTGTCTGTACTTAACTCTAAGGAGAAATCCAGTTGCATTGTTTAAACATGCTAAGAATTTATTGTGTTTTTTTTTTCCCCAGAGAATGTGAGTGCTGACTATGAATGTGTCACAACAGTTACGTACCTAGTGAAAAAGTCTTAGAAACAGAAACTATATTTTGCTGCAATCACAGCAGTATAAGTAAGTAGCCAGCATTCTTCATTGATTTTCTATGAGAATGACAGCAAATTTAAACCTTTCAATCATAAACATAATACAAGGGTTGGTTTTGCCTGCCATATCATACTGCCATTTTAATTTTTAAAGAAGAGATTTGAGAAATTAAAATACTTAAAAAAACCCCAAACAACCACATGATAAAAAGTGAAATAGATGGCTCTGGTCTGGATTCAGAAGGGGTCACTGCTGTGAAAATGGAGCTGCTTGAAAGGGCTCAAAATTTATTTTGATTCTTTGACAGTTTTGCACTCAAGGTGAAAGGAGCTGCTGACGTCAATCCCATTTGATAGGCAGTGATTCTCCACTCTATCTGACATTAATTAATTCTCTTTTTAGCAGGGTCAACAATCAGAGCAAAGACTAAATAAATCACGAATATCTTTGTGGAAATCAATGAAGTTACACTCCTGAAAAATAAGCTGGAGAAGAGAAAGAACCCCAATAAATGTAGTTCATTATTCATTTCACTTAATTGCTGTGGAAAATAAGTGCCTTTGAACTTACTAAGCCATTAGCAGAAGACACTCAACCCCTGTCTTAAAGAAAAGGGTGATTAATACTTAAGTGTTTCTCTGCATCCCAAAGACATCATATGAAACGATGATCCCACTACTGGGAGCTTTCACCACTGGACAGCAATCGAACCGTTCCAAAGGATCAGGTGGGAATGAAGAAAAGACAGGTTTCCCGGAATTCAGAGTTAAAATAAGGCTTTGATTTTGCAATTAGTCTGCAATATACTAATAGACTCTGTGAAAGAATATCTAAGCTGCAAATAAATTCAATTATCTTTAGCTGTTACATCTCCTGTCAACTCCTTCTTCTTCTGGTGAGGGAAGGCTTGTCCTTCTGCTCACTCTGTCTCCACCACTTACTCTGTCTACCTTTGCCATGCTCCACGTGCCGGGGTGGACCTGATCCTCAGGCCATACAGATCTTCTTAGGCAGAGTTGTGACCTGGACCCTTGAAACAACGCTTCTCACATTCTGTAATCAAGACGCAACTGCAGAAGCCAAGACACTACATATCATTATCCTGTGTTATTTTTAAAATCTGGGACACATTGTTATAACGAAGATATTGCAAGTTACTGGTGAATCTAGACTTTGAAGAATATTTGTTTTCAAATCAATGCAAAATGAAGGAAAGTTCCTTACTATTTCATATGGATCACAAAAGCATTATCAGTAGTAAAGAACTTTTGCCCTTTACACAGGACTGTTACCTGTATGAAGTTAAGAAGGTAGTTTTAAACTATTAAATTTGATTTCTGATATCACTGGTCTCTGGTTTTGTGCTTTTTAATTTTCCCAGCTGATTTAACTGAAGCTGTTTTAAATCCTTTTTAATTAACAATGAATTCACATGTCTTTAGGTCCATAAAATCTGAATTTGCATCTGAATGTCTTTAAAATTCTAGGAAAATTAAAACTACTGTTCTATTTCCATGTTATGAGTTTTTCAATCCATCTAGATCAATACAAAATACTTCTTGATTATTTCTCAAATCTATTATTTGTAGACACAACACATGCATCTTAGGGAAATTACCTAAGTCAGTCATATATAGATTTTTTTTCAGAAATGTAAGCTTTCCAATGTGTTACAAATAACACAAGTCCACTGCATAATATCACTGTTACTCCAGAGTTTATAAGAAGGAAAAAAATATTGAATAGCTATTTATGGTGATTAAAATAGTTCATGCAGCATTTGACAGTCCACACTCACACTTGGTTTACTAGAGGGCAAACCAGTGCATAACACAGGAATGTTCGGGGACATTTACCCGTACTGCAGTGCAGAATTTAGAGAACTGTGATCCGTGTGTACAATTAATAATGTAATTTTATTGTTTCATTTCCATTAGTAGAAACATTGACATAGACCAACTAGACTAAGTGTAGCTTAATTGGTGAACTGAATACAAAATATGGGTGTTAATAAGTATCTGAAAGACGGAAAAAGACCCAATATGCCACCCAGTTTTGTTCTTTTCCTGCTGTGTTAAGTAATGATCTGTTTGAATCCCAGCATAGCATAAAGGCATAAACTGACACATTTTGACCACTGTTTACATTAAGAAGTTTATGAGCCTTAGAGTATGAAAACTGTGAATTTTCACCAGAAAAAAAATAATCGTAGAATGACAGAATGCTTCCCCAGCTCAAAGAAGGGTCACCTACAGCAGGTTGCTCAGGACCGTGTCCAGTTCGGTTTTGAATATCCCCAAGGATGGCAACTCCACAGCCTCTTTGGGCAACCTGTGCCAGTATTTCATCATGATCGCAGTAAAAAAAGCTTTTCTTAGGTCTAAATGGAATTTCCAGTATTACAGCTAGTGCCCAATAGCTGTATTTGAGATAGTCCGAAAGAGTATGGAATGTAGCCTAAGAGGACGTGGTTTTTGGATGAAGATATAAGAGGTTTGGGAAAGGAAAACTATAATCATATAGACACCCATACTTAAAGGGTGGGTGTCAGGACGATGGGGCGAGGCTCTTTTCAGTGGTGCCCGGGGACAGGACAAGAGGCAATGGGCACAAACTGGAACATAGGAAGTTCCACCTAAACATGAGGAGGAACTTCTTTACCCTGAGGGTGGCAGAGCACTGGAACAGGCTGCCCAGAGAGGTGGTGGAGTCTCCATCTCTGGAGACATTCAAAACCCACCTGGACGTGTTCCTGTGTAACCTGCTCTAGGTGACCCTGCTCTGGCAGGGGGGTTGGACTAGATGATCTCCAGAGGTCCCTTCCAACCCTATGATTCTATGATTCTATGATTCTATATTTGTGATTCGATCCAAATATCTACTCAGTGTTTTTCAGATATTTCTACAAAGTCTGTTACAATGTCTTGTAAGTGTATGCGTGTCTACACTATCATAAAAGTCAGTTCCCTCATTTACTCCAAGTCCCAATCTCTTCATCATACACTCTGTGCATGTACAACTTCACACCCAAGCTCTCTTTCAGAGTAAAGCAGATGTCGCTGGGATGAAATTTGGTTGCAGTTCTGAGAACATTTGCTCTGGTGGGCTGTAAAACACTTCTCACATTATCCCAGGCATTTTGAACTGAGAAAACAAACAAACAAACAAAAAATCCAGACGACCAATCAACCAAAACAAACAAATAAAACCCTCACAGGTGTGCAAGCAGAAATCTGGCTCAAGTGGTAAGCGGTTTAGACGCAACCAGTTTGCTCTTGAAGCAGTTAGCTCTAACCTAGATGGACATGAGCTATTCAGAATCACATAGTTTGGGAATCGAGGACTGGTATGAACATCCTAAACAGTGTAGGTGTAGCTGTAGAAATATTAGATATCAAGAAAGCTTTGGGATTTAGCATTTTTCTCTTCTGAGGGTAGTAATTCTTGCTGAAGCCAAGGGGATCACCTTGTATTCTGCTAGGGAAGCTCAGACCCAAATGGGGTGAGGGTAAGGTCCTTTGCGTAAACTAGCACATCCTTGCAGGGTGTATGACCGAGGAAGCAAAACAGTATGAAAGAGAAAGGTTGCAGAGGACCTGTTTTGAGATATAATTCCAGATAACTCTGTTCCTATGCTTCTTATCACCATTCCTGCAGGTTTCCTAAGTATAATAAACTTCAGTTTTATGCAATGACTTTTGTAATGTCTTTTTTACCTGAGTAACATTGCCAGTGAAATATTGCTAGGTTTCAAAGAAGCTAGGAATCACCAGTTGTTAGCTGTGGTTATTGCTGACTGTTATATGCAAAGGCATGGACTTTACTGTCAAAGACAGGTGGGTTTTCATTTGAGAGCCATTCAGCTCATGCTTGAGCTGTCCCAGGATAAAGACACTGTGAAGATGAGACACTGCAGCTTCACCACAAGACAAGATCTCCAATGTCACACTATACTTCAAACTCATGTTGTAAAATTGTAAAAAAAATTAAACCGTGTCTTCCCAGCAGTTTTGCTTTAGAGCAAGGTAATATGTTAGTTTCTCCAAGTGATTAACACATACCTTTTGAGAAGTGAGCCCAAGGCTAAGTCTGAAAGCTCTCAGAAGAGATACAATTACAAAGTCATTGTGTACGGCTCAGGTGATAACATATCCTTCTCTAATCCCCGGACTCTGTTGCTTCAGAAACCTTTTCCCAGAGATGAGGAAGGTGGGATTGTCACCCGAGAAGTGTTGCAATGACCTGTTGTTCCTAAACCTGGAATCTTTCAACCTTATCTTCAGCACCTGTCCCAGGCACCCAAATCAGGGATGGAGCTGCTTTGGGCTCACTGAGGAGTCCGTGGGGTGAAGTAGGCAGCTGGAGATCTTGCCCTCTGCCTTGCTGTCTTGTAAGCACTTTTGTCTTTCACTTTGCCTCTACGGAGTGAGTGGGGAACCTCGCTTAAGTGTCTAAAATTAAATGCAAGAAAAGCAAACAAAGCTTTGAATGGATTCCAGTCCCCCCAAACAAGAGTGGTCCATATTATAATCTGTCCACTCTTTCTGGATTGGCAGGTCTCTAAAATTACCTGTATGCTATCCCCAATGCTGGAAAGTCAACGAACCAGTGAAGTGGCAGAGTTGAAAGAAGTTTAGGGAAACACAATCAGTTTGCAACCTTTTGCCAAAAGGATGATTCTTCCTAAATTAAAAGAAAGAAACTCTCAAACTTTCTCACCGAGTAATTTTGAACTAAAAGAAAAATGAAAAAAAAATTGAGCTTGTGGAGAAATTGTGGTTTTTCGCTAATGCCATAACAAGACAGACACTTCAGACAGACACTTGTATTGTCATTGCTAAGTTCTAACGACATTGTATTGGAACTCTATGTTTATTGGCAACTGTGAAGTTTCTGCTTGCAGGAAGAATAACCTGTGGCATTTACTTCTGAGAAAAGAAAGGCGAGTGAAAGAGATCAAAAAATGATTGTTTCCCTTGTATTCTAATCACATGCTATTGTGAACAATGTCTGTGTGCTTTGGGGATTCCCAGATCCTTTCTGTTTCCTTGTCTTAACTCAGACTGCAGATCAGAATCATTAAAATTTATTCCCTTTCTTGCGATGGCAGATGCAAAAGGCATCATTGCCTGCTCCAGCTTTAGCAGCCAGAGTAAAATCAACAGCTCAGTCCTGTACCAATGAAAACAATGAGAATTTTTTCAGTCACCTGTGTAGGCACTACATGGTGATTAGGATTCACATATGTGCCAGGTTGGCCCCGGTCTATATATCTCCTTCCAAAACAATCCCTGTGACCTATGTGTCTTCTAGTGCTATGCTGAAATCATGGCAATATCTCACTTCTAACTCCATGTTGAACCAAACCAAACAAAAACTGCACAAAGCAGAGAGCAACGCTAAGTTAAAGCAAGTCTGTCCAGGTCTGGAAGCCATCTAGCTCTATAACCTGGTGCTCCGCTTGGTCTAATCTGTCTGGCAAGGGCCTTAGGGAAGGGTGAGCAGCAGAGGGGTGAGAAGCTGAGAGGTGCACTCTGCCTTCTGGAGCTGTATTTTGAAACGTTTGAAAAGTAACAAGGAGAAATTCTGCTTGCCTAAAAGACCTGAAAAGGTCATGAGTTTAAAGTGCTATGTAAGAAGTTCAATTTCTTGAACGTTTTTGAGTATTTCTTTCACTGAAGCTCAGTTCCCAAGTTGCAGTATATACAGTGGGATTCTAAAAAGGAATAGATGTTTATACATAAACTGAGAACCATTCTAGGTTAGTATCGTATATAGGCTGATTGTCTAAAAGGTAGTTACAAGCAAGTGCAGGAACTTCACCCAGTTCACCAAAAACCCACCTGCACTTTGCCTTTAAGCAGAGCAAGAATTCAAAAAGTGGAAATTCAAGGCAACTCAACTCTTGGCTTTCCATAGCTCTGCAGAATGAAGTATCCAGGAAAGTTTCTC
Source organism: Chroicocephalus ridibundus (assembly GCF_963924245.1). Taxonomy (NCBI): domain Eukaryota; kingdom Metazoa; phylum Chordata; class Aves; order Charadriiformes; family Laridae; genus Chroicocephalus; species Chroicocephalus ridibundus. Next base: position 110,582,832 of record NC_086286.1, read on the forward strand.
ACAGGAGTTTCAAAGGACTCAGAAATGCACATTCATACGTTGCTTGGATTTCAACCACGCCCTGAGGTCCTCACACAAAATTGGCGTCCTGTTGTGTCTGGTATTGAAGAACCTCACAGGAAGGTATAGCTCATATACTGCGTTATTCTGTCTGTCCAGTCTGTAATTAACTTTTCAACTCATCTACTAACACTTATTAAATCAAGATGTTTGTTGATTCCTACATGTTTTTTGAATTGCCAGATTGCAGCAATGGTTGCGTGAAAGAAATCCTAAAAGAAAATGAAGCCAAATGTCCTTTTGAGCTCATTATCAAATCTCAGAGTAACTCTGAAAGTTCTAACAGCTACCAGAAAAATTAGGTCCTAATAATGTTCTGCGTTCCCTTTATTAGCTCTTTGTAGCTACTCATAAGACTTCAGAATGATGCATCATCATTACTTATTTTTCAGATTTCGGAAGAATCCGTATTGTGCTAAATGCTTCTACAGTACAGGTGAAAACACAGTCCTTACCCAAAAATGGGAAAGGTCTAAGAAAAGAGAAGATGAAGGAAATGGAGGGAGATATTTTACTTTTCTTAGATAGCTCTGCTACTACTTAGACAATCTTTTTTTCTTCCACAAAGAATCTGAGATACAGTTTCACTGGGCCCTTTTTCACTTATATTCAATCTCTTTTTTCAACTAGTGTTCACTCATGGGGTAAATGAGACCGATAAGCAAAATGGATTAAATAGCATGGTCCTGCTGAAATCTTCCACTGAAATCAATAAAAGACTTTCTGCTAACTTCAGTCAGCTACAAACTACGCTTTAATCAGCCAGGTGCGTTTAAGTGTTACCATTTCCTTTAAATTAATTTTAAATACAGATAAAGAAAATTATCATAATTGGCCCAGTTTCTATTTCTGGGACATCCAATCTTAGAACACTGCAGCCTGAAATACCTCCCTAAAAAAAGATGAGATTTTTGTTCATGGGAGAGGAACAGGAGTCAGGCAAGCGTATAGCTCTGCTAAAACTATTGAACTTTATTCGATAATATTAGCTATCTGTATGTCTGATTTCTCCAGACTATAAACTGCTTGTCCCTATACGCTTCTAAAGCAATTAACACTTTTCTGACACTTTGAATTATTATTACTATTGTTGTTACTAATAATAATTTCAAATGGTGGCAAGACAAATTAGGTGTCCTTTATACAGAAAGTGAGGCGTGTGTTTTGACTGTCATCAGTGGGGCCTTTCGCTGTGCTTGTGATCTGAAGTGTACTGTTGATACCAGCACAAATACCGATACCAGCACAAATACCGATACCAATACTGCTGATAATTGTTGTGATGGCCAAGCGTCCCATTTGGCAAGTGAGAGCAGATCTTAGCTCTGCACCTAGAAGTGCACATTATTTAATGCGTATTATTTCATGCACTATCTGAGGCTGTAAAATTGTAACTGAACCGTGTGGAGAACATGTCCTTCATCTCCGACTGCATTCTAATTCTGCAGAAATCCCCAAAAAGACAGGAAGACATTTTAAGATACTTAGGGTTAAGTAAATTTCTGAATTAATAGAATGAGTAGAATATGTAGGACGTCCCCTCTCCTTCCCATTCGCTAAAAAAGAGTCAGAAACTCAAACAGACTGGATGTTTGACACTTTCTTCCCCTGGCTGTAGCCCAGTCAGTCCATAGAATTAGGTGTATTTCGTCGGAAGCATCAGGGGGAACACGCATACCTGTTTGAAATCTGAGTCATGTCTGACAGATTTTCCTCTGAACCAAAAGGTATGTGGTGTGTCAGGCTTCAAATGCCTTATTTCCTTTTCCCTTAAGGAAACAGGAGACCACTGACATCTGTTTTTTCCTTTTCTCATTTTCTGCACCAGCAGTGATATTTTTCCTCACCCTACTTCTAGAATAAAAAGTTCCTGTATGAGCTCATTTCAAACCATGGCCAGGATGACTGATGGGTTCTCATGCTGCCAATAAAATGCATAGACACACATACCTATTAGATACCAGACTAAAATCCTACAAATAATATTTTTTCCTTCTTGTAACTCATAAGGCCAACAACTATAATTTTGCATGTGGAAGTGTAAGAAGTATATTTCCTCTTCTTCTCTAATTCATGCTCCTCATCTCCCTTTGCTGTGATGGGACAGGCACAAAAGCGTGACAGCACGATACAGTCCCTTTTGCACTCTTTTCTGTCCTGCTTTACAAAAGAATATTGCAGATGCACCTTAAATCGTGTGTCTACCTCATCTGAGGATCATTCCACAGCTGGGAAACTGTGACCCTTAGAGAGGAAGAGAAATTTAATGTACTATATGTGGAAAGTAGGGGATAGAACAATATTAGCACACTGTCACTGTTGGTATCCTTGCCTTATTGAATAGATAGTGTCAATATCTATCTGGAGATGGATGAGTCAAATTCAGTGGGTGTGCAGATGACATTTCAGGCTTACGTGCACGAAACACCTTTTATTCCATGATTCAGCCTCACTTCCCTCTGCCAGTGTGGCTGTGGCTGCAGCTTCTGACACGTCCTTCACCTTAGAGGACTGTCCTTTGTGAGGTCATGCTGCTGCTGTTCAAAACAACATCGCAGAGAGATGCTTTCACTCTTTCTGGAGTCCCATCTTTGCCTGTATTTGCTCTTAGAGTCCTCACAAACTATAATAAAGGACAGCAATTTCTACAAAAACTTGTCCATGCAGGAAGAAATTCTTTCCTGTGAGGGTGGTGAGGCACTGGAACAGGTTGCCCAGGAAAGTTGTGGATGCTCCATCCCTGGAAGTGTTCAAGGCCAGGCTGGATGGGGCTTTGAGCAGCCTGGTCTAGTGGCAGATGTCCCTGCCCATGGCAGGGGGTTGGAACTAGATGGTCTTTAAGGCCCCTTCTAACACGAACCATTCTGTGATTCTGTGAAGCCACTCTGGAAACAGGAGGCAGTGTCATTTTTATCTCTACCAAGCACTGCAGTCTCAGAGGGGCTCCAGTTAGTCTCTGTCATTGCATGGAGATTGCTGACAACCATTCAGTAAGTTTGTGCTCAAAGAGAAGATGACCGCTGAAGTTGCCAGGACTCATTCACAGGAGATCTGGTGGCCAGTCTCTGATTTGTCCTTTGGTGAGACGAACCAGCTCCAGCCAGAATCTGGACATTTGATTTGTAATCACTCACGGCTAACCTGCAGTGGGAAACCCACCCACAACTTCTCGACCACCACTTTTTAGGCTATAAGTGTTGTCTTTAGCAGCACTGAAGGAACTGTTGTGCTAAACAGCATGGCATTATACAGAAGTTTATTATTTAAAGACGCCTGTGTGGTAAGCTGCAGGCGAGAGTTTTGCCAGTTGTATCTGGTGTTCCCGTGATCTAGCAGCAATATAACCCTGTAGAGACACATCCCATAGACAAGTATTGAATTACCCTACTGCCGTGTGCTTTCTTAATGAAACATTAGCACCTTTGGGACCTGACAAGTTTCATCCATGATTACTTCAGCACAGGTATTATGAAGAAAGCAAGCTGAAAGACAGAAATATGTTTTGGTATTTATTTTAATTCCAGAATAACATATCTGTTCTAATTAGAGAGGTAGCTTCCAGGCAGATGTTCAAATCACGTGGGAATTCGTATGCCAAATGCAAGATTAATGGGCTCACATGCTAATGAAGCACTTTCACTTTCCACGCCAGAGAATAAAAGCACCAGCCCTTCAATGGTGAAGCTGAAGCTACATCCCTCCTTAGCTGCAAAGGTTTATTCCTCTGGGATTCTTCAGAGATTATTTCACTGATTCATTGAACAATCTTTTTAGCTTTATCCTTTTCAAGCTATAGTAAAGGGCTTAGCCCTTTTCTCCTCACATAGGCAAAACTCATAATTTGCGTGTCTAAGTTATATGGTACCGTTGCTCTGTGAAGCATTTTCATCCTGCTTCTGATGAGGCACTAAACAGAAAACACTTCCCCTAAACAAATGAGTACTGGCTTGGTTATAAGAAGTGACATTTCAGTCTGCCCCCGATAATAGACCAAGAGTCAATTTAGTGTCAAAAAATAGCAAGTTGCCTGTCTATATAAAAGGTTTTTGGTTTTGTTTTCTTTCAGTGGTAGGCAAGCTGACCGAGATTCTATCTCCACCATGAAAAAGGCCTTTATTTTGTGTTATTAAATGAAAGCTGAGCTTATCACTGACATCACAGGCTAGTCCTAATGGCTTTTACAATGGCCCTAATGGCTGGCCTGAGAGACTCCCTGGGCCACATTCTCAGGCTGTATAAACTAACGAACAACCGGACCCTCGGTTTTTAGTACTTCCTTTCCCCCATGTGTCATTTTCCACCCAGTAGTAAGATACAGTTGTTTCCTGTGTCTGAGATTTGGCCTCACAATTTTCATACAATTAATCATTTTTATACAAGTTCCTATTTGAAATCTCAAACCTCTAGGTTCAGAAGGTCGGGTTCAAAGCGGTCATGGGTATAGCCTGATCTTCTTGGACACCTTTACCTACACTTGCGCTTATGGCTGTGCATGAGGGTGATTTAGGAATTCCCTCCACCAGCTTATCATTGGTTTTGTAGAACCCAAATTACCTTCATTTTCTTTGAATTTTATGGAAAGGAAATAAGACATCATAAAATATTGTTCCCAAAAGGGCAGTTGTGTAGTATAATCTGCATTTCTCTTCTATTTCAGGCTGCCTCAAGAGGACACTGTGTTGCCAAGGTTATACAGCTATAATCATCATGTATTTATGCAAAATAAGAACTATGTAATAGTGCAACATTAAACATGATGAGATTATTAAAAGGAAAATGCAGATGAACATAAGCCTTTTTTTCTAATACTTCCTTTTATAGGTGTTTGAACCGAAGCTTTAGTCAAACACCTGTATAGATCCGTTTCTTCAGTACTTTACCAGTCTCGATAGACTACGACAATTAGTGTCTCTCTACATTTATTAAATACATTGATTTCCAGGTCACAAAATGTTCTTCATGAGAAACTGTCTTTTCAAATAAGCTCTAAAGGATCCGTATTTTGTAAACACAAGTATTCAAGCACTGGATGGTTTGTAGCTGGAACCAACCGCACCACAAGTATTAGCCATTTGGATGTATTAACTGGTGCGTGTGGTGTCTCCTAACAAGTGCCACATGCCCTTACCTCCCAATTGGTCACAGAACTGAGCACGGACTGTTATCATAAGCCCTAGAAGTCCTTCCTGTATGGGGCAGGATGAGGATCAGGCTGCCAGATCCACTAGTTCCCATCTATCCTGGCTCCAGAGATAGGGGAACACCCCTTTCTGGATGTGGACAGAGGTTCTCATCACTCTTATTGGTACAATGGAGGATCATTTTGCTGCCTTGCCCATGTAGGAACATAACAACGTGTAACATGTAGGAACACAAGGCCGTCTCCAGATTTATACAGTTCTACAGTGTTGTAGAACATCGGAACAGATGCTCTGGTTCAGGTCCAAGCCCATCCAGCCTGGTGTCCCATTTCTGGCAGTGACAAAGGTGAGTACCCAGGGAAGTACAGAAGAAGGTGGAGGCATACACTGATATTTCCCCAGCCGGCCTCCACTAGTTGAACTGCAAGGCCTCCTGTGCCAAGTTTGCTTTCTAGGTGTTTCCATCCATAGATTTATCTTCCTCGTTTGCTCTCCCCTTGAATCGAAGTGATCTTTGAGCACCCATAGCATCCTGTAGCAGCAAGTTCCCCACCTTGGTTACACGCACTGGGAAAAAGTACTTTCTTTTGTTTGTATTCAGCTTACATCTTGCTTATTTCACTTGGTGCCCCACTATTTTTGTACTGGGATGAAATCTTGAGCAAGCCCTCCTTATGTACCATCTACACACCGCTCATGATTTCATAAGCATTTCTCCTATCCCTCTAGACCTGTTTCTTTCCCACAGTGGTGCCACCTGGTTTATTTAGCATTTTGCTCTGAGGAAGCCTTTCCACTCCTTCAGTTGTCCTTGTTGCTCTTCTCTAAAATTTTTCCAGTTTTCTGGCAACTTGTGAATAGGGAGGATCATAACTGCCTGTGTAAAGGGAATATAAAATCTGCCATGCCTCAATGATCCTGAGAACAGAAAGCGAGGAATCAGCCCTTGCACAAGTCCCAACGTCTTCATACAGGTTCTATCAGAATCTGTTATCTTATGTTCCCAAAAGCAGTAGTTGTGCAACAGATTCGGTTGCCTTTCAGTCAGGTGTAACATGATTCCTGAATGTATATTACTCCACACACCCAAGAAACCAGGCTGAGATTCCACATTATAATTTTTCAAGTTGCAAAGCTAGTTTAAGAGCAATCTTCCCCTCCTATGTTGGTTCTCAGATGTGGCAATTCAACTGTCTGGGTGACCATACTCCAAACTGGTTCAGTGAAATGATCTAAGCGAACAGACACTCTCTCCCACCCTTCCTCAAATGTTGCTTTTCTTTGTTTATTACCCTGCATCACTCCAGCTGTCAGCAGCGATACCAATGAGTGAATTAGCCTTGCTGAAGGACTGATAAGCTTCCCCCACCAGAGGTGGGGAAGCAGAGAAAGGAATGAGCAGGTGAGAGCAAAACAGGGGATGGCACTTCTTAAATTGGCTTTCCACCAGCAAAATCCTCATGTGAAACCAGGGTCTCAGGGGTGATGAGTAGCTGCGCTGATTTCATCAGTTGTGTTCTTCTCGGGGAGGGATTCTGCAGGTGGGAGGCATTTTTGGGGGGGGGTTCCTGGGTGGAAAGGTTGTACATTTGTGCAAGCAATGGTGCTCTGAATTGATTGTGATTTCTCAGGGATAGGCCCACTGCCTGAAACATCTGTTTTGCAACATGAACAACACACTTATACTCTCCCCTCTTAAAAATAAAAATAAATGAACAGATTGAGAGGTAGAGCATAAAGGATGGACAAAGAGGGGATGCTAATGAGCAGTTGTTCCCGCAACTGGGAGAGCAAGCAGAGTTTTCAAAGTACAAGTCAGGAGGTTTAAGAAGTGAAGATTGGAGAAAGTGAAATAGGAAAACGCAATTCCAAGCTCCTAGTGACATATTTAAATAGGTTCTGCCCTCCTTAAACTCCGGATTTGCTGCAGTTTACATCACTAATCCTTGCATTCCTTACATGCCAGTCAGGCCTCTTAAGGGGGCACTTGGGCAGGGAGGTGGTCTGTGACTTGCCTGTTCCCCTGTGTGATAAGCAGAAAGTGCTTGCACAGATATTGTATCCAATATGCCTTTAGCGGCTGGTGGACAAACAGCAGCATGTTCTCAACCAAATACGCTCAGCCAGGTCTTCTCCCAGTGCCAGTCTGTACCTCGCCTGATACCAGTTTACTCCAGAGATGATCTGGCCAGATATTTTTCCACTTCCCTGACGAAGCCTTCGGTACAGAAGCAATACGTTGGAGCATTTCACACACAGAAGATGATTGAGCTGTTTGTTGGCATTTTTCACGAAAATTTATGTCAGAATTTAATCTGTTTTTAAACAATTTTTAATTTTTTTTTTGTATTTGCATGTATATCGTGAATTGCATGTGCTTCTGAATTAAAAAGAGAGTTGTGGAAGTGCTTGCTCATGATTTATTTCAGTACAAAAGCTCTCCGTATAAGCATGTACAGAATCAGTTTATCTCTATGAATATTCATATGTTTATAGCACACAATATCAAAGGAAATAAAAGCAAGGACACTTAATTTGCCTTAACACCCCTTTATAACCCAGAAAACTAAAGCTATGGTGAACTTTTGATTTGTTAAGATATTTCAGTAACCGAACATTTTCCTTCCAAGCACATGTTCTTTGAGGAAATATATCAGGTTAAAAGAGTTTATGTATAAAAAAAGACATCTTAAGCAAAGGTTAAAAATTACACCATGAAAAATGAGATCTTTCTGGAGACCAGGTAACTAAATATCAGAGGAACATGTTATCTTCATGGAGAAAATCTGAGTTTTAAGTGAAACCAGAGGGGAACGGGTCACTCCGCGTGACCCTGCAGGCATGCTAAACAAGCCTAACTCCATTTCAGAATCCGTCATTGCCTGCTGCAGCGAGGTGCTTGAAATGGGGCTGTGTAGCTCGACAGTATTGTTTTCCGTCTCCATTTTTCACAGGGAGCCCAGATGAAACCTCAACACAGAGAAAAATAAGTATTTCCACTTAGATTTTTTTTTTTTCTCTTCCTCTGGAGCCAACTATTTGAAGGTTTGGTGTTTTGATAAATCAGTGCAGCCACTGTACCTTTGAATCTGGTCATGCCGTTTAGTTCAATTAGATCAGAAAGTCTGCATTAGGTATTGTAGTTAGTAGATTTTAAATAATACATTTGGTCCTATGCATTTTAATAACTGTGTTTCTTTATAACTACATGTTTGTCACGTTTATATTTTATTTGGATTTCTGGTTTTTAGTGGTTGCTAACATTTATTTCTTCATTTTGAAAGTTTATTTTAGTTGCTTATTTGTTAGTTACTTGCTTGTTTTCCTTTCTGTTTTATGTCAAGTCTGCCTAGAGTTTAAGGAAGGAATCTTTTAAGGGTAGTTTTTGTATCTTGAAATAAATATTATATGTTAAACGTTTATTTTATTTGTAGCCATCTGTGAGACTGAGGTAACACAATAAAAACATATACAATACCTGTCTGCAGTTTTCGAGAGTTCATTATTAACTTTGCCAAGATTTCAAGGATTTCACTCTTCTTCATTTTTTTTTTCTTTCCCAAAATAGTTTTATGAACGCAGTTAAAGACCAAAGGCACTTTTAGCACATTGAAATGTTTGAAATTTAGAGACACTCTGACGTGTGCCTTTGGTGTATTTGGTTTGTGGAGAAAAGTTATGAAAAGAGTGAACACAGGGAGCCAGCCCAGCTGGCTGTTATTGTCCACATGGGCGCATAGACAAGGTCTGGTAGGAGCTCACGTGGCCCAAGTTCAGTGGAGAGAGCTGCAGTAACGCTAATAACTGTATTTGGTTAAATGTACTGCTAAGGTTTAGGGGAGTCTCTGCACCAGAATTTAAAGAAGTTGTTGCAGCTGCAGTAAGGTATTAACTCAATGCAGGAATGGGGCAAGACCAGCAAAAATTTGTCAAACGGATTCTCTCACTGTGATAATTTGATTATTGGCTTTGAGTTCTTTATGTTGTTATTCCAAGTGACTGCAAGCCATTTGAAGTACATATTTATATATAAAAAAAAGCTAATTTGGATTCTGGTGACATAAAAAAAAAAAAAAAATTTAGATCCGTCCCGTTTTCTGCTCTGGCCCATGCATCCTAAAATCCTCGGTCCAAAGCAGCCAAATGTCAGCTCTCATAAGAAAGCCAGTTGCCAGATGTTGGAACAATTGATGGCCCAGATGACAGAGGTCGCCATTTGTTTTGGGCAGCTGTCCCTCAGCGAGCGGGTGCCCCGGAGGACCGCGGGCAGACGCCAGATGGCTGCGGGTGGGTGCTCCGGCTGCCCCAGGGCCGCGGGCGCCTGGCAGGGTCTTGTGGGGGGGGAATGCAGCAGATTCCCAGAAAGATATCGGCCAGGGGAGGTGGGATTTAAATCAGAACCTTTGAAGTCAGTACGAGTTAATATGAACGAATTTGAGGCCGAGTGTAATAATTACTGCTGCGAGGGGACGGCAGCAGCAAAGTTAGGCTCCCGCAGAACATCTAAATACCCAAATCATTAAGCTTTCCTGTGACCTGTATATCCTGGGTCAAATTCATATGGAGACTACAAAGCCCACAGCCTAAATTATATATTTGAGGACACAGCTAATCAGTCTTGCCTAATAAAACTACAAGAAAATGCATGCTCCAAGCTGACATCACCACAGACAAACAGCATGCAAAAGCACACTGTAAAACAATGAGTCCAGTGCTCCCCAGCCTCAAACTGGGATGACTGGAGGGGGATCTGATAGAGGAGCTGTAAAATCATTAGTAGAGAGGAGAAGGTGAATAGGGAACAATTGGTCACTGTCTTTTCAATACAAGAGCTAAGAGTCATCAAAGGAAACCAGCAGGACCCAGATCCATAATAAACAAAAGGAAAAGCTCCATCAAACAGGGTGGTGGTAACCCATGGGACTGCTTGCCGCGGGACTGGGATGGGACTGGAGGTTTGTGAGCGTTAAGAAATGGATAAATCCATGGCATGCAAATATGTCAAGGGTGCCGAACACAAATAATCACGTGCTTCCTTTCTACTTACGTTCTTCTCCAGGTTATTTATTATAGGCTCTGTCAGCTACAGGCTGGTGAGCTTCGTAGATACTTGGTCTGGGCCATTACAGCCATTCTGAAGTTCTCACCTTCAGCATCGTACGACCACAGAAACCTGGAGAGAGAACGCTATTTTTAAAAAAGAGTCCCTATTTGGTAGCTTATCCAGATTAGTTCAGTCTAAGGAAAATGTCATAAGGCCTCATAGCTGACTTGCTGCAAAAGCTCTTTGGATGTGCGGTGATTTTCAGGCTTGCTTTTCAGTTTTGTCTCCCTCCCAGCAGAAAAAACAGGCTGTTATGGGATGAACATAATCTTATAAACAACAGATTTGCTTTACTTCATTAGCTTTTGTGACTGCTTGGAAGTAATCCATTGGCCATTAGAAGCCTCAGGTTGAAAATCAGCAGTTACTATCCTGGGGAGGTGGATCACAGTCCTGGTCCCCGTTCTTGGACTCCTTTATTTTCCTGGGTAAAGTTATACAGTTTAGCAGTCATGTGCCATAATCTCATGCCTGCTGCATGGCAGTTGCCAAGGAAACTCGCAGGCTGCACATGCTAGAAGTGATCCTGAGGGGTTGTCAGCTACGATTGCCTTGGTGGAGGCTTTGCTTGGAGTGGAAGCTTACCCATGGTAGAGGCTGGCTTTCCCTTCCCAGATTAGGAAGTGAATGTTAGAATGTGTTTACAGCAAAGCACATATTTTCTGGACAGAGACCAGAAGGCAAGACTTCATAGTAATTTAATTTCCTTAGTGTATTTTTTTCCCTCGAACCATGTTCCATCTATCTACTTCTGTAGCCTAATTTTTGTGATCTGTGAAATCTTGATGTATCTCATTGACACTATTGTGTGAAGATTACCTTATTTAAAATAGCAATAACCATGTAGGTTAAAAAAAAAAGGGATTAGGAAGACACACATGAAAATAACAATCTGAATAAAACAACCTATTTCCCTGGGAAGCAGAAGCATTTGAGAAAGGGTACTCTGCTAGAAAGAAAAAAAAAAAAAGGAGTTTAAAAGATGAGACAAAGGTCCAATCTCCTAACGAGATGGGAGGCGCATCTGATAGCTGTATATTACGTGTATCCAGTACCATCTGAGTGCGTTGAAGGTTATCAGGCTGCAGCTTTTCAACCTTCGAGATTGAGCCTGCCTGCACGGCACAGCTCCCCCCACCCCAAGGAGCGTGCATTCGGTTTACAGGGATATTTGTGAGAGTGTCTGTCCATGCAGATACCATTCACCTACTCGTTTGTTCTGGGGTTACACGGAACATGTATTTTGGGAGAAGATTATACATTTGTTTTTCTCCCCCCCACACCCCTTTTTATGTTGTTGTTGTTGCTTTTGTTTTGTTTTTGAAATCATGGGCAAGCAGTAATTTTGCCCCCCCCCAAGTCAAAGATATAACATGGTGAAATATAAGGGACCGTAACAAAGAGAACAGAGTACATGTATCTGCTGGCTTCCAAATACCAGCATATCATTTGATAAAGATTTTTATTGTCCTTCAAGGACTGAATCTCAGACTGTAAAACATCAGAGTTTAAATCCAAACATTTCTTTCCGACATGGAATTTGGGACACTGAACAGAAAAGCTCAGTGATGGTGAAGCAGTCAGGAACAGAAGGGAGAAGGTCAAAGCCCGTGTCTTCTTATTCTAAACCAGAAAAGTAACAAAAAGTAAATAACCCCAGCCAACTCCCGGCTCCACATTGAAATACGCAGAAGAGAAAATAAAGGTTGGAAGAACAGAAAGCTACTAGATGTTACCAGTTATTTTAAACTGTTTTAAATTAGATAGGAAATCAGTGCCATATTATCACACAAAATATACAGTAGAGGAGGAAACACAGAAACACCTCCCTAAATTTACCAAAATGCATTTGTTTCATAACAAAAATATGTATAAGGAGGAATGCGTATCCAATCTGGAAGAATGTTAGCATTTAACACTCTTTTCATCTTTGTGAAAATACTCCCCTTCTGGGACCTTGCCAAGAAAAAGAGATTTTGACAGGCTGACTTCTTCCAGGGAGATACTTCATGTCTAAACCCAGCTCCAGCTATGTGTCTTTTTCTTCTGAATAGTAGCCAGTGTGTGATTTTGGGTTGCTTTTTTGTTTTTGTTTTCAGCGAAGGTCGTTATTTGATTTTGGACAGAAACACTGTAATGTGTTATCTGGCACATTTAAATTCATCAGGTATTTGGTAGCTACACATGTATGGAGAGTCTGCTCACTTTTAAATCCATAAACAAAGACAGAAAACAACCGTCATTTGTAAACCTGTGCAACCGCAAAATGTAACATGGAACAAAAAAAAAAAAGGGGGGGGGGGAATCTCCTTCGTGCTATTTCCTCCCATTTACAACACCATGAGATCAAAAAAATAAATCGACAAACAGGAAGTTGCTTCGAAATTATAGCTCCTTCTATGAAGCTGACATTCTTGGTTGCCTGCTCTCTTTGAAGAAGAATAATTGAACAGGCTCTAGTTACAGGGGCCAACTCTTTTGAAAGCAGAGCTCTCTAGGTGAAGGTTATTCTTTACTCAGGGGTTAATCAGGGACCTGGATTTCTGTCTCTATAATACTGCTAGAAGGAAAGGATTGAAAACAAATTCCTCTCTTCAGAATTGCCCAAGATTTCGGTCTCCAATGTTGATTGGCACTGATAACAGCTTCTCTCTCTGTTTTTTTCTCCCTCTAATGAAAGCATCGCCAATTATCTTTTCTTTTTAACTATTTGCTAACAGCTTCTACCTCTAGATACTCTAATAACCTATAAAATGTCAAATACTTTGATCTCTAATTCAGCAAGTCGCCCTAACATGTGTGATCTTAAAGCCTGGGAGTTGGTTGCGCTTGCGGTGTGTTGGTGCTGTATAGTGTTACAGATGAAGACAATGGGAAAATCTGTACGCTTAAAGAGTCCTTCTTGGATTGCAGCCTGAGCCCAGATTTATATTCCCTGGTTTGTGGAACGGTCTGGAAGTCTGCTTCCACTTCAGGCACCCAGTGCGATGGAAACACTCATCCTATACAAAGAGAAAGAAACAAGAAAAAACAACCAAGGTGGATCAGACATAACCCAATAGTCTGGTGGTAGATAGTGGACCAAAATGGAGTGGAATGTACTGTGGGAAATTATATGTGAAGGAAATCTGGTTTTCAGTCTCATGTCTAGGAGGCGGTGAGGTGAGGCAGAACACGCTGACACTGGCAACTTGAAACGAGCCGAGGATGCAGGAGAAATTGGTTCTTAACTGGTTCTTCTTAGTGCCTCCCAAGATGTCTGCATCTTCTTCAGTAAGATAGAAAATAAAATGTCATTTTTTAATTTTTTTTATTTTTAAAAGCACTGCCAATGGAAAAAATTCATAGATGAGGCAATGTACAAGGAGAGGTATTTCCCTGTCAAAAACCTACTCCCCGGAGCACTCTGCTGTCACCTTCCCTGCTCTAGGACTCAAGTAGAAGCATTCAGGCAACCCTTCTCTGGGTAGTCAGGTAAAGCAGACTATCCCTGCTGTCATACTTTTTCCTGATTCTATTTTTTGGGGGGGGGGAAGAAAAAAAAGAAAAAAAATTATAAAAAGAAAAAGAAAGAAACGAGAGAAAAAAAAAGGGAAGAAAGAGAAAAAGGTGAGTAAAGAGAAGTCCTTGGTTCATCCTTGACAAACGTCTTTTCCTTTTTTTGCTGCAAAGCTGCCCAGCTGGAGGTTGCTAGCTGAGTTTCTAACCAGCAAATGATTTGACTTGATCTGAGCTGGTGCAGTTACATCTGTCCAGTGGTTGCGTTTGTCCAAATTATTTAATCTCATAAAACATGCTGGATGATGCTTATTTTAATTCAATGCTTTCATAAATACTTTTTCTATTTCCAAGACAGTGGCTGCCTGGTTGTTTTTAGCCACTTTTCTTCCTTTCTGCATCGCCAGACTTCCCTGTTTCTGGCTTGGAGACTTTCCCAAGGGTCTGTAGTGTTCCAAAGAGAGCAAGGAAAAGAAAACACAAGAGCCCCAGTCAAGTGCAGTGATGCTACTGAAGTGCTTTATTCTGTGAGGGAGCAGTGCAATGCCTTGCTTTATGGTCCAGGTTTTATTCCATGAGGTAGTTTCTTTCAGATGCAGAGAAACTGAGGCAGAGAGAATGGATCCCCCAGGTTACTGCGCGCTTCACAGGAACAGAATAACACTCCCAGCTCCCACTGATCCTTGTCAAACTACTCAGCAGCATTGCAGGAGGAGCTCAACACCTAAAGGAACAAGCCATGAATGGCTTGTCGGAGGTCAGGGGAGCCAGTCTGAAGGCCCACATTAGCGCTCCGGGGTTCCTGTCCCCAGCTGTCAGCGTGGCTGCCGAGCTGTTCACATAGATTACCTGTGGTTTTGCCTCCTTCCATTCTTTCCCGCTGGTTGTCAGTCCCGGTTTTTGACATCTCATTCAAAATGAGACCCTAATTTTGAAACCTGATCTACCTGAGCGCCGTTCGGCAGCTCCGGGAGCTCAAGTGAAAGTCTGCCTGAGAGGAAAAGCCTGCGGGATGGCAGCCAACTCTTCGGGGGTAGGACGCTGGCGGATTTTGTCCAGCATCCAGCTTTCTACGATTGCATCCTCGGCGGAGCCCCCAGGTGCCGGCAGGGGAACGGGAGTCCCCCCGAGCGATGCTCCGGGGCCGTGCGCCACCTACCGCCCCCGCCGCCGGGGCTGCCACCCCCGCCCCGGCGCCCCGCACTCCTACCGACTCACAGCAGCAAGGACAACTCAGAAAAAAAGGCGTTTTTCCTGATTTTATTTATTTATTCTCCGCCCCCCCCCCGCCCCGACCAGAAAAATAACAGCACTTTTGTGTTTCATAGCTTGTCGCAAAAACAAGGCATCGCTGGAAGTTACAATGGGAGAGTTGCCTCCCCCGCCTCTTACACTTATTTTCTACTGTTTTAAGCCGTTCCCAAAACTATCCAGGGACACGCAGCACATTTGTTTTCATCTCTGAAGAAAAGGCTGAGTATTTGAAAAGCCAATAAGAAGTCACAGGAAGAGAAGGTCCTTTCAGAAAGTCCGTTTTGGCTTTTGTCTCACAGGTATTGTCCATGTAGGAATTTGCTTATGTAGGACGTAAGAGTGTAACTGAGCAACAGGCCAGGAAAAAAATCACTCAACAATTTCTTTTTGTGCTTAGAAGTGCTGAGAAGCCTCTATTCACCCCCAAAAGTCTAGCAATAGCAAAATGAGTGTTGGAGCAGGGACTGGCCTAAGCAGCCTTATGTCCTGCCTGAAAGGCAGATATACTAGAGAGGATCAGGCCCACTGCAATCGCATCTATAGTGGATGCCTAAAATTAGTTCATGTTCAGAATAGAGTTAAAATTGCTTAACTCTACAGACACAAAATTCATAAGATTCTTCCTCATGACTGAGACTGCCCTACCCTTACTTGGTCACACAAGTTCAGGGGACGTGGGTGCCTACGTCTTACCTAAAACTCTGCTATACATGAAATTCAACTGAACGCATATCAAATATCCAGACTCAGATCAGGATATCAGCACTAATTTTAGATTTATGACTAAGTTCAAAATTAAATCATAGAATCAATCATAGAATCAATGTGTTGGGTTGGAAGGGACCTTGAAAGGTCATCTAGTCCAACCCCCCTGCAGTAAGCAGGGACATCTTCAACTAGATCAGGTTGCTCAGAGCCTCATCAAGCCTGGCCTTGAATGTCTCCAGGGATGGGGCCTCCACCACCTCTCTGGGCAACCTGTGCCAGTGTCTCACCACCCTCATTGTAAAGAACTTCTTCCTCATGTCTAATTTAAACCTGCCCTGCTCTAGTTTAAAACCATTGCCCTCATCCTATCGCTACATGCCCTTGCAAACAGCCCCTCCCCAGCTTTCTTACAGGCCCCCTTCAGGTACTGGAAGGCTGCAATAAGGTCTCCCCGGAGCCTTCTCTTCTCCAGGCTGAGCAACCCCAACTCTCTCAGCCTGTCCTCACGGGAGAGGTGCTCCAGCCCTTGGATCATCTTCATGGCCCTCCTCTGGACCCGCTCCAACAGGTCCATGTCCTTCTTGTGCTGCTGAGGGCTCCAGAGCTGGACGCAGTACTCCAGGTGGGGTCTCACGAGAGCAGAGTAGAGGGGGAGAGTCACCTCTCTCGATCTGCTGGCCACGGCTCTTTTGATGCAGCCCAGGATGTGTTTGGCCTTCTGGGCTGCAAACACACATTGTTGGCTCATGTCCAACTTTTCATCCACGGGTACCCCCAAGTCCTTTTCCGCAGGGCTGCTCTCTATCACATCATCCCCCAGCCTGTAGTGATAACGAGGATTGTCCTGACCCAAGAGTAGGACCTTGCACTTGGCCTTGTTGAACTTCATAAGATTTGCTCGGGTCCACCTCTCTAGCTCGTCCAGGTCCCTCGGGATGATATCCCATCCTTCTGGCACATCAACTGCACCACTCACCTTAGTGTCATCGGCAAACTTGCTGAGGGTGCAAGGCCTGTAAACATATTTGTTTGAAGGCACAAGAGTTTTTCCAGCCTCCCGTCATGGTCAATAGTGGCGAAACAACAATCATCTATTTCTAGCATAGAAGACTTAGGGTACATCTAGTTCCATCTGGGGTGCCCTCACGTTGTTTGTTCGTACAGCATGTGTCAGTCATATCTGCTGTTCTCATGTGGATATATCGAATAAGTCTCAAAATCAACTGTCTTGTGAGACACCCATTTTCAGGCAGCTGGACCGAGTCCCCAGAGGCTGAATCTCTACGGAGGCTCCAGCAGCTGCAGTGGAGGCTCAGGCAGTCAGTACTACCATAAATAGTTTGTGTCCCTATTGACTTCTATACCTAGCTGTCTTAATTTTGAACTGCATTTCCAAAGAATTTCAGGATGGTGATGAAATTCAACAGTCATGGCAGTTGCCACTGTGGTGGCCTAAGGACTCATACAGCCAAGAGAAAGCCTGCTTTTGAGTCCTTGTCTTTAGACAGGCCCTGATATTAAGATGCAGACAGTGCAGGAAAGGTTCCTCACCACTATGGCAGTAACAGCTTTGGTCCTGGATTGAGAGGATGAATCTTAATGTCTTTAACATCTCTTCTATGCTGCTGCAAACTGCCTAAAATCCAGTTGTTTGGGACCTTCCTAAACAGGGACACTGAGGAAAAATCAATCCAAATTAACTAAAGGTGTAAATTTAAACTGTTAAAACTCACTTTTAGTGTAAGTGTAAAGACAGTTTAATACCGAATAAGGGGATCCTCAAAGGAACTTAATGAGGTTTTGCTAATCCACTTAAAGTGCATCTTTCTTGAGTTTTCCCTGTGGACACACCCCTAATCTTTTGTCATAAATTCACTATTACTATTCTTGTTTGCATAAATTTTATAAAGCTCATGGGTTCAATGCACCAAATGATGTCCACCTATCTGCTGTTCAGTTTCACTCAGTTACACTGGAGCTGGGTGTGAACATTGCTGACATTTTTTTTCAGAGTTTGCAAACTTCTGTCACAGTTTTATTCACTATATCTTTTCAAAGGTTTGATTTTAAAAAAAAAAAAAGCTATATATTTTATTTACTGGCTTTTTTTTTTTTTTTTGCTGACTTGCCAGCCCTTTCTGTACCTCACACAATTCCTCAAGACTGAATATTACTTCTCCCCACTTGTGATCTAGAAGCAGGAGCTTAGTTTCAGGCCAATCCTAATGAAACAAGGTTCTGCTTTTTTAAGTGCAGGAGCTATTTACATTCCCATCGGAGCTTAGCATTTAGCACACATACCAAGAAAACATAGGAGGAGGAATCATTTGTTTCTTCCTTATGAGAGGTTTCAAACCCAATTTTTCTACTTGCTCAGAGTGCCCAAGTCAGCATATTTTTTTTTTCCCTGTTCAAGAATTAGCATATATTCAACACATTTAGTGTTGAATTTATTTGTTGAATTTAGTTGTGTGAATTACAATGTGCGAAGAAAATGCGCTCTCTTTTGATGGGACAAACCGAAGGGAAGCCGGGGATTAACGGGAAATACGAATTCCTCGGAAAAAAAAAATAAAAAAAAAATTGTTGTGTTTTTTTTTTTTTTTTTAAAGGGGTCTTTTGGCACCAGCACGGCCACGGCCCCTCGGCCCGCTGCCGTGTCCCCCGCCGTGCCGCCGCAGGGCCAGGAGAGGGAGCCGGTGGCCCCCGCAGCCCCGGCCCAGCCGTGCCCGGACCCGCGGCCGCGCTCCGCCGCCGCCGCCGGGGCGAAAGGCGGCTCCGCCGGCCGCGGGGGGAGGCACCGGGGGCGGAGGGGGTCCCGGCGGGGCACCCCCTCGGTCCGGCCGGCGATGGGGAAGGGCTCGGGGAGGTGCGGAGCGAGCCTGCCGTTCAACAGCCCGCGTCGACGGGCTGCTGGGCGGTGGGGTGGTGTCCGGCTACGGAGGGATGCCAGGAAGGGATGGGATCCGCCTGGACGGGGCGGGATCCACCTGGAAGGGGGGGAAAAACCATCTTTGCCCACAGGCTGGCCAAGCTGGTGTGGAGGGCTTTAAAGCAGGAATGATGGGGGAGGTGAAGAGGGGGAAGAGAAGACCAACAATTAAGCGCAGAGGTTGTGGACCGGCTTTGTAAGCAAAGGGTGCAGGGTGACGCGGACAGGAGGGAACTTGGAAACAATGAAACACGGTGGAAAGGGCCCCACTTGCCGCGTATAGACATACGTGCTGAGAAAATGGCACATGAGGGAGGCTCTTGTAATCTTCATGGGCAATCAGCATAAGTGCCCCCTCTGACGTGCCTATGCAACAACATCTGCAGCATGGGGAGCAAGCAGGAGGAACTGGAGGTCTCTCTGCAGTTGCAGGACTACAGTCTCGCTGCAATCATAGAGAAGTGGTGAGATAGCTCACACAACTGGAGTGCTGCAGTGGAGGGACACAGGCCCTTAGGGAGGACAGTCTGGAATGGTGAGGAGGAAGAGTTGCCCTTTATGTGAGAGAGCACTAGGATGCATGGATGTCTGTCTGGGGATGGGTGGTGACCCAGGTGAGAACCTTCTTCAGACAACTGGAAGAAGCCTCAAGTTTGCAGGCCCTAGTCCTCATGGGGGTTATTAACCACCCGGTTATCTGCTGAAAGGACAATACAGTCAGGCACTATCAATCTAGGAAGTTTCTGGAGTGCTTTGATGATGACTTCCTGACATGGGTGATCAAGGAGCTGATGAAGGAAAATGCACCGCTGGATGTCCTACTTACAACCAAAGAAGAACTGTTCAGGAATATGAAGGTAAATTGCAGCCTTGGCAGCAGTGGAAGCAGGGCAGAAAGACGAATCACAAGCCTGACCTTTAGGAGAGCAGAAAAAGAGTCTTTGGCCTTTTCAGGAAGAATGGAGAAATCCTGGCCTTCAGGAGAGCAGACTTTGGCCTGTTTGGAAGAATCACCGAATCACAGAATGATTGAGGTTGGAACAGACCTTTGGAGGTCATCTGATCCAACTTCCCTGCTCAAGCAGGGCTACCTAGAGCCAGCTGCTGAACAGTCCCAGCTCGCTCAGCCTTTCCTCATAGGAGAGATGGTCCAGTCCCTTAATCATCTTTGTAGCCCTGTGCTGGGCTGTTTCCAGTATGTCTGTGTCTCTCTTGTACTGAGGAGCCCAGAACTGGACACAGTACTCCAGGCGTGGCCTCATGAGCACTGAATAAAGGGGAAGGATCACTTCCCTCGACCTGCTGGCAGTGCTTTCCCTAATGCAGCCCAGGTTTGCTGCAAGGGCACATTGCTCTCTCACATTTAACCTGGTGTCCACTGGTATCCCCAGGTCTTTTCCTGCCAAGCTGCTTTCCAGCTGGGTGACCCACAGCACCTATTGGTGCATGGGATTGTTTTTTCCCAGGTGCATGACTTCTCCTTGTTGACCTTAATGGGCTGATGTGTTGAGGTCCCTCTGGACGACAGCACAACCCTCTGGTGTATCAGCCACTCCTCCCAGCTTTGTGTTGTCTGCAGACTTGCTGAGGGTACACTCTGCCCCATCATCCAGATCATTAAGGAAGATGTTGAACAAGACTGGACCTGGTATTTCTCCCTGGGGTACTAGCTCCAAATAAACCTTGCGCCACTGATGACCACCCGGTGGGCCCAGCCATTCAGTCAGTTTTCAATCCACCTCAGTGTCTGCTTATCCAGCCCATACATCAACAGCTTCTCAATCCCAGGGAGGACAGCCCTGGAGCAAAGGATACAGGAAGCTGGTTGTTTTTCAGGGGTCACTTTTTCCATGCTCGAGATTCATCCATCCCAATGAATGTTCAAGCAAAGGCGGCAGGAGACCTGCATGGATGAGCAAGGAGCTCCTCACTATGTTTAAACATAAAAAAGAAAGTGGAGGTAGAAGCAGGGACAGTGCTTCCCCAGGAGGAATATGACTCAGGAGGAATAAAGACACACTGGCTGAGCGTGAGGGATGTGGTTAGAAAATCCAAAGCCCATCTGAGGTCAAAGCTGGCAAGGGACATGAAGGGTAACAAGAAGGGCTTCTACAAGTCTATCAACAGCAAAAGGAAGACTAGGGAAAATGTGAGCCCACTGCTGAGCAGGGCTGGGGACCTGGTGACAAAGGACACCAAAAGGCCGAGGTACTCAATGCTTCAACCTTCTTCACCTTGGTCTTCGTTAGTAGGTTTGGATTATGTGAATTTCAGGTCCCTGAGATGTGGGAAAGTCTGGAATAAGGAAGACTTGCCCTTGGTGAAAGAGGATCAGGTTAGGGAACATTTAAACTAACTGGAAATATGCAAGTCCTTGTGCGCTGATGGGATGCACCTGTGAGTGCAGAGAGGGCTGGTGCTGTCTTATGTCATTGCAAGGTGTCACTTTCCATTTTAATTGAAAGGCCATGGCAATCTGGGGAGATTCCTGAGAACTGGAAGAAAGCTGATGTCAACTCAAACTTCAAGAAGGGCAAGAAGATGGATCTAGGAAACTAAAGGCCTCATCTCAATTACTGGGAAACTCATAGGGCAACTAATCCTGGGAACCATTTCCAGAAGCATGAAGGACAAGAAGGTGGAGTACTCGGCATATATTTATAATGGGGAAAGTATGCCTGACCAACTTGATAGCCTTCTACAATGAAATGTCTAGCTTGGAGGACAAGGGGAGAGCAGTGGATGTTGTTTGTCTTGACTTTTTAGAGTTCTGACTGTTCTGTCATTCAGAGGAACCTCAACAGGTCGGAGAAATTGGCCAATAGGAACCTCATGAATTTCAACAAAAGGAAATGTGAAGTAATTTTAGAGAAATAAATCAGCTGGAAAACAGCTTTGAGGAGAAGAGCCTGGGGGGCCTGGTGCACAAACGGTTGACCGTGAGCCAGCAATACACCCTGACTGCAGAGGCAGCCACTGGTGTCCTTGGCAATATTAATAAGAACATTAGAAGGAAGTTGAGTGCTGACCTCTGCTCAGCACTGGTGAGACACATCTGGATGCTGTGCCCAGTGCTGGGATCTCCAGTACAAGAGAGACATGGACATACTGGAGTATGCCCAGCACAGAGATGATTAAACGCTTAGATCATCTAACTATATGAGGAGATACTGAGTGAGCTGTGACTATTAATCCTGAAGAAGAGAGAGCTCAGGAGTATCTTATCAATGTGCATAAATACCTGATGGGGGGGGGGGGAGCGGATAAAGAAGATAGAGTCATAATCTTCTTAGTGGTATCCAGTGACAGGACAAAAGGCAGTGGGCACAAATTGAAATATAGTAAATTCTGTTTAAATATACTATTTTTTTCTTTTTCTTTTTTTTTTTTCCCCTTTGTGGGTGGTCGAATACTCAAACAGGTTGCCTGTAGAGGCTATGGAGCCTTGGTCCTTGGAGATACTCAAAACATATCTGGAAATGGCCCTTAACAGTCTCCTGTATTTGACCCTAACCTGGGCAGGGACCAGATGATCTCCAGAGGTCCCTTACAACTTCAGTGATCCTGTGATTCTGTGATACTCAGCAGTTTTCATATCCCCAAGTAAATTACCACAATGAATAAACAAGAAAGGGAGAAATAAAGCAGCCAGTGTGAGTGCAACACTGCATGAGTACAATCAATATTCATCAAACAGAAAAAGCAAAAAATCAATAAGGTAAAAATTAAAGAGTAAAAGAAAAAGAAATCCTCTCTTTCAATAAACAGGCCCAACTGATCTCCACTGCCACAGACCGTGGAGCCTTTCTCGTTCTGTGCGTGCTTTCAGCTAATGGATCCACATACACAGCGGGGAGGGGTAAGGCTGCAGGGACAATCATTTCCTAATTGTTAGGTGAGTTGCCTTCAAAATCTGACATTGTTTCTATATAGTGACATTCCCTTTATGCGTATAATATGCACCTAACATGTATATGCAAATGTATATCTATCTATATGCACACATATATACATATATATATATACATTCCCTCCTGGGAAGTGTAAATATGTCCTCAGGGCTGAACAATGGATATTAATAAATTGACAATGGGGATTAATAAATTGCCATTGCTCTCTCTGGGGGAGCAAACATCTAGAAAACCAGCAGAAAATAGCTAAGACAGATATTGTAGTGTTAGTATACAGTTCATAGAGGCTCCCATTACAATTTCTTATTAAGACAAATAATGCTGATGAAGTTCAGGACTTGTCTTTTTTTATGAGGTGAATTGTAGTTTTCCCTTGCAAGTCTGTAAGGAGGTTAGACAGAGAAGCTTCACATAGAAAAGGGGGGCAGTATGGAGCTCCCTTTGTCTACGGCCCTGGTGACCTTCCAGCAGCCTCCAGGACCACGACAGAGTACAGAGGTGGTGGGTGGGTGGTGAGGTGCTCCCTTTGTGTACAGCTGTGGGGACCTTCCAGCCACCTGTAGGACCATGATGTGGAGCTATGTGTGTTTCCTTAAGCTTAGGTCAATGTCAGTGTAAAAGTTGCAACACTCTCCAGATGAGTGGTGGCGGAGGGAGGGGATTGGAGTGTGCCATGATTTGGTTGTGTCTCTGTCAGGGCTGTGGTTGTCAAAGACAGCAGAATCAACAAATAGAGCTGCCACTCTCTGTCTCCACGGGCAGCCCCTTCCTTCCTGCCCAGGCCTCTCCCAGCTTCATGCCAAGACTGTCCATCCTGTGTCTCCCCGAAAGCCAGGAGACACCCGTCATGGGCCAATCATGTCACCAGCCCCACTGTAACAGTGGTCACCACCAGCATTCTGCTCACTGTGACATGGCCACTACATTGCTAGGGCTGGTGACAGGAGCTCACGTGGGGCTTTATCATTTGGATAAAGGGAGAAAGTGAGTAGGGCAGAGGTTTGATTTCCTAAACAGCAGCAGGGGATCAGGCATCTCAACAGGTAGGAGCTGGAGGTAAGGTCTTGTTGGAGGGGTCAGAGCGTGGTTTTGGATGTTCCTGCCCATCCTGGATTTCAGCGCCAAGGAACCTGCTGCACTCCCACCGCGTGACTCATGTCAAGGAAAGAGGGTACATCCCCCGCTTTCGCAGTGAGACTGTCCCTCGTTCCAACACCCACGTTAGAGCAGTTCCCACGGTCTTTTAACTGAGAAATCCTCAGTGCTGGAAAACACCGCCTTTGCTGTTGACTGAAAGCGCCAGGACTATGCCTTACGCTGTCTCAGGGTGCCCTCTGCCCAAGTACGCCCAAATTGTTACTCACTAAAATACTTTGGCTTGTTCATGATCTTTAAAGATATCCTGAAGCTGACAGTCATGTCTCCTGAGGTTTCTGTCTGCCCCGAGCATGCACACCTGGATAGTCCAGGACAGTCCCTGGATCATCCCACCCTGCAGCCACCCAGCATTTCTGAGCCTGAAGGAAACTTTCCCTAAAGGAAGGGTCCACAGTGCCCCTGGGCACATGAGATAGGAACGGGAAGACAAGGAAAGGAAAGTAGCAAGAGAATAAGGCAAGGAGCAAAATTAGGAACCAGAGCTTGGAGGAAGGATGCCTGCAGTAAGGCAGGAGAAGCAGCTGCCCAAAGGCAGAAGCAAGGGCAGGAAGAGGAAAGCAACAGAACAGAGGTGAGAGCTACAGAAATTCAGCGAGTTAATGCCAAAATCCAGAAGTAACAGTGACGGGAAAGTTTATAAGCAGTAGACACTTCTCCAGGTCCTGCAATGGACATAAAAATCCCTAACTGTTATTAAATAACTCCCTATCCTTTTGATGTTTGGAAATAACTGAAAAATGTGTTAATTCTGCTGCAGTATTAACCATTGCCACAACATATTCTGTTAAAGATAACAGAGTTCAGTTCCTGCAGTTTCGCAGGGTGCAGGTGAAGTTGTCTTCTAATCTCAGATGATGCTGAAAAGAAGTTCTTTGCCTTATTGTAGAGAGCTATCTCAGGACCCTGGATATTCCAGGTAGTTTATATAAATTTCCAGAGTACCAAAGTCAGGAAGTGTACACTTAAAGTTAGGCAATGTGAAAATTTCCTCAACAGTATCTATTTTGGTTTTACACATCAGTAGGCTTTGTTACAGCACTGAAGAAGACCCATGGTGCCAGTTCTCCTGCATTTCTTGTGCTGAAAATAGCTTGGTACTGTGTTGCGGTGAAATGAGATGCTGTGGCTAAGTGGCTAAGGAAATTTGCAATAGAGGCAGCAATGTCAGTCTGCTCCTTGCTCTCTATGAGTTCTTGTTGAGAGTTTTTGCTTCCTTTCCCCTAACTGAACCAGCTGGGAAAAGCTTTCTTCTTCATTTGAGCTGGGGAATCAGAGAGGATTGAATTTTTCGCTAGCCACATTGTCTTTTTATGTGCCAGTGGCTACTGAAATTGGAAATCTTATGTACCATAACACAGCAGGCCATATAGCCTCAGGTGGACATACAGCCACCACTATGAGCCTGTGTATTGATTTTATTACCATGCGGTCTTGAAGAGATGGCCTTACATCTGTCAGCTGCCAGGGACCTTGGGTGATAATGACTTTAACTTTGTGGGATTCTTACTAAAAAGCTTGTGAGCCTTAGAATGTCTTTTTGCATTTAACTGATATTTTACCAGATTTCTCCCATCAAATATTGCTGATTTGTCATGTTGAATTGGCTACTGATGCAATTGCACAGTTGCAAATGCGAAAATAAAGTGTCTGGCAGTATCTCCAGTACTGCGTGTGTATTGAGAGCTCTGGTATCTGGTAGCCCGCATCATAGATATCAGTGAAAGTTTCTTTGGCCTGTCTATGCTGATAAATAAAACAAGGCCAGAGACCGCTGTCTGGCCCCAAATGGGATATATTAACTGCATTCGCACAGGTATCCTCTGGCCCCTGTAGCCCTAGGGTACCATTATAACTTCTGGGCTTTTTAATTATTGTTATTTTTATTTTTCATTTCTTTCTTTGCTTGTAGGGTCTGAGATAACGTGAGAGCTGTTACCTATCAGAGCAATGTTTTCACAGCACGAAGCTGCGGGCATGTGTTGCATAGAGTGGCTTGTGGCATGAGGAGTGTGTTTGAGGGTACAGTGCTGACTGCTGCAAAGTCTGAGTGTGTAGGGTGTGGGACACCCAAACCACTGCATTCTTCTCCAAGTGGCCTTTTGGGAATGGTCCTGGCACATGTTATCCCCTGAACTGTGCCCAGGCATTGTCTTGGAGAACTCTAAATGGGACAGGCAAAAACCCTGCCAGGGAGTATGCTAACAATTATGCACTACAGAAGACTAGCGGTCCCTTCCAGTGCTCAAATTCATTGCCTGGCACTGTTTTATTTCACAGCTATACAACACAGACATAAAACACAGATATAACCTGTGTTTGAAATAATTTCTTGCAGAAATATTATGGGATTAAGTTATGACGAATTCTCTTACCTCTAAGTCTTCTCAGTCCCCCATAGACTATATACGAAGCTTTCTAATTTTTGTAGTTTTCTACAACACAGGACCATGTCAGCACTGCCACTTCAGCTCAAACCAGTAGTGTCGTTGCTCTGCGCTAATGGCTATTATTATTATGTTGGCCTTTTTTCCCTTGAACAATTCAACTGTCTTTGCTGTTTGGAGGCATTTCTCCAGATCTGTCTCCCTCAAGGATGCCTCCTGCAAACTGGACTCTTTTGTCCCAGAGACAATCCGAATTTCAATTATGGAATCTTTAATGTTTATAAAGTTACACGTATTGTTTTCAGTTGTGAATAAGAGTTCAGTCTTTATTGTGATTTTTAAATTTCTGGCTAAAATGAAACAAAACAACAAAGCAAAGCAAAAATATCCCAGTAGTTCTCTATTCTTATCTACTTGTGGTATAACATTTTGTAATAGAAATAGAAGTCAACTAGAGCTCAGACTGCTTCTATCTTTTATTATAAGCAGGGGTCTTCATAGGATAGCTGGGATAGAAAGGTACTGGGTTTACTATAAGCAGCAACTACAATTTCCATTTACTAATTCTAACGATGAGATACAAAAATCCGAAGGTATTTTGCAGAACAGGCAGAATCGATAATAATTGCTATTAGCCGATAATAATTGTTTTTAACCACAATAGTGCAATAGTGCCTCAGCTACCTACTGATAAAAGATCAATGCAGATTTAAGTAAATACAGTTTGCCACCTTTGTACACAAAGATATAATGATCTGCATAATTAAGTAAAGCATTGGAAGTACTTCCTATGTAAGTACACTTAAATAAAGAGTATGGAAAACATTTATGAGGGATGGTTTCTCCGAAGGTGAATTGTAGTAGTTATTGATGATATGACTGCTCCTATAACATTAGGAGTATGAATTTGGAAGAACATATATATAAGCCTATATTCAAGGCTATATAGGTTTATAGCACTGAATTGTTTTCTGTTCTGCATTTATATGTCTTGTATGTCTATGATGATAATTTTTCCATTAAATAGTGCTGTTACCTCAGTAAAAGGGGAAAATCTGTAGATATCTGCATAGGTAATAAGAATGAGATCCGGAGGTCAGACCTTGTAAATAACCGTGCTGTGCTCTATCTAAGACAGCAAGTTGATTCAGTAAGAAATTGATTAGTCAATATTTCTGTAGTCTCATTCTGTCTGGAGTTATCAAAAATCTTGCTCAGCTGTTCCATGGTTCAGGCATTACTTATAACAGCAATGTCATTCTCATATCTCTTGTTTTTCTACAGGTAGGATAGTTAAAAAAATTACTTCAATTTCACATTTTTCCCATGGCTTTCTGCTATTTTTCTCCTTTGCTTTTTGTTGTCTCAGTTATGGTTTTGTTTTCCTATTCAAAAAGATGATAGAAGTCGTTATTTTGCTTAAAACTGCAAGATGCTTTCTGGCACTTTTAACTTGCCGCCTTATTATAGAGCCCTGGGGAAACTCTAAGGCTAATTTTTGACCATGACAACTAAAATCCTGCTTTTTACTGTAATAAAGCCTGAGATTATCTTAGAAACTCATGACTCCCGGGATTTAGTCTTTAAAACTAAGCACTGATTATTACTAGAACTCAAGATAAAAACAATCCTGCTGATTTGGAATCAGCCCTGCCCTTCTAGAGCTACAGAAATAAGCCCAGTAAGCTGAATATTAGCTAGTAGGAATTATTATGGGTTTGCATATATAGAATTACTTAAGTATATCTTTTGAAGTGTCTTCATCTTCATGAAAGAAACTGCAATTTGTATTTCAGAAAACTTCACAGATAAGCCCCCTTGCTTGCCTACCCCCACTAATTGTGTTTTCCTTGTCCTGTATGGTCTCTGTATGTTTCACTGACTCGCTGCAAGCTTGTCCTGACATATCAGGCTTTTCTGTTTCACCATATTCCAGTATTCTGCCCACTGGAGAGGCTGAGCCCGAGAAGCAGCTAAATGTGCATCCTTGTGATGTCAGATGGAAATGGGAGCAGTCTTGCCTTGCTTACTCTTAACAAGTCTTGACAGTGTCCCTTTCTAAAAAGACAAGGTTTTTTTAGTAAACGTGTTCGGGAAAAACTTGTTTTGATTGACAAGTGACAATACCCCTAAGGGATTGTGCATCATACCGTAATGGAGCCATCGCCGCCTTTTCACACAGAACAGGAGCCGTGTGTGTTGGGGCACCTGGGTGGATGCTCCTTTCTTTCCAAATAACTTCTGGGGTGTTTTTTTTCTCTTCTGTTCCTCCCAGTTTCTAGAAAGCACGAGGGCTGTTAAGACCTGCATTGGAAAAATTGCGCTGAGATGCTAGGAAAATTGTTCTGTCACCTGCACATTTGTTTTTTTCTCCTTTAATTAAAGCAAAATTCCTACTGGTGCAGGTTTATCTTTTGCAAAACACATTGGCCAGTTGCTTATTCTTGCAATGTATCGTATCAATAGATCATCATCAAAGGTGACAGCTGTGTGAAGCTGTCACAATAAATATAGCATAATTTTATTATTGTCTCTGTTGTTAGAATGTATTCAGGGCTGCAACGCCTCTACTTCTGAAAAAATGTCAAACATGAAATGCCTCATGACTAATAAAACCCCTGCATACAGCATGTGTATGTGGATACGTTACATGTATATGCTGCACAGACGTGTATTTATAGTAACATGCTGTAATTATGGCGAAAGTTCTGTCAGCATTTCCAGTATAAACATCATTTTCAGGATTTATTACACAGCTATAGGATTAGATCCCAGATAGAATTTGGCAAATGAGGCCTCAGCCAGGGTAGCAAATTCTTCTACAGATTTCTTTTTCAAAGCATTGCTTCATAATGTATACAAACACAAACAGAAACAGATGTTTGCAAAGTTTTTATTTGTGCTGGTGTAATTAAAACCCAGTACAGGTTTAAGACGAAGTTGGCCTCAGAGATGTGCCCAAGCTAAAAAAAAGAAAAAAAAACACAAAGGAAAAAAAAAAGGAAACTGCTTGTCTTGCCCGGCATATTCTGCTTCTTTCAGTGTTTTAGACTTTTTTTCTGATGACAGTGTGGAAATATGATGTCTACTGTTCTCTCCTTTAGTTGGCTCAAGCATGGGACTCTGTTCCAGGTTTCCAGGGGACAGAGGACTGCCTGCACACCAGCTGAAGCACTGCAAGGCTCAGTGATGCCAGAGTCGCATGAGCAATCTGGTTTCATGAACATCTCAATACTTTGCAGACATTGCAGGGAATGTGGCTTGTTGCTGTTGGAACTTGTATTTATATGTTCAGATTCTGCTTTATTCTGGTGTTCCCATAGCTTGTGGAGAGACCCTCGTTCAGCTGGAGACAGCCCATGGGAGTGTTTATAGGAGAACTCTTCTGTGTTGAAATTTAGATGACGTTTTGTTTTCCCACCTTGACGGTTGTTGCACTTTCAGCTCAGAGCAAGTGGAAAAATCTAAAGAATAGATTTCTGAGTACTAGCTATGCCTTGGTGGGGCAGTTCAGCCCTGCTGTTCACTGAGATGAGCTAGCTGAAACCTGCTCTCACTGCAAGGCAGATGAGCTCCCTTTAATCTTAGTGCTGCAGCTGCACAAACCCCAGGACCTGTTGGTGGACAGGCAGTTCTTCATGGCTTCCTGTACTCTCTGAAGGAGAGGAAGATTCAACCTACTGCGGAAGACATCTCTGAAACTATTTCTTGGTTCAACACAAGGAGCTGTGAATACATTTAGAGAGGAAAGAAGTATCCAGATGCTCTCAGGCTTTTTGGGCATGATTTGGGGGGTTTGGTGGAACTAGAAGCTCTCCTATGAAGACAGGCTGAGGGAGCTGGGGTTGTTCAGTCCAGAGAAGGGAAGGCTCCGGGGAGACCTTATAGTGGCCTTCCAGTACCTGAAGGGGGCCTACAGGGAAGCTGGGGAGGGTAACTTTACCAGGGACCGATAGGATGAGGGGTTTTTAAACTGAAAGAGGGTAGATTTAAATTAGATATTAGGAAGAAATTCTTTACTGTGAGGGTGGTGAGGCACTGGAACAGGTAGCTTAGAGAAGTTGTGGATGCCCCATCCCTGGAGGTGTTCAAGGCCAGGCTGGATGGGGCTTTGATCAACCTGGTCTAGTAGAAGTTGTCCCTGCTTGTGGCAGGGGGGGTGGAACTGGATGGTCTTTAAGGTCCTTTCCAACCCAAACCATTCTATGATTCTATGCTTCTGATTATGATCTACCCTACCTGAAAGAGGGTAAATTTAAATTAGACATAAGGAAGACATCTTTATGATGAGGCACTGAGACACTGGAACAGGTTGCCCAGAGATACTCCATCCCTGGAATTGTTCAAAGTTAAATTGAATGGGGCTTTGAGCAACATGATCTAGGGAAAGGTGTCCCTTTCCATGGCGGGACATTGGACTAGATGATCTTCAAAGGTCCCTTGCAGACCAAACTATTCTATGATTCCAAAATGAGGAAAATAAAAATTTTCATTTTGAAATGGTGAACATGAAAGATTCTGCTAGTTGAATTTCTTAGTGAAAAAAAATAATTGTTAAACTTAATACATATTGAAGAATCATATCGAGTTCCTGAACTGTCTGTTTCAGCAAGGAAAAAAGAGTTCCACCTAAAACATTCTGGTGAATTAAATTACATTTTGTTTATACTTAGTAGAGTTGATTTTTGAACACAGTGAGCTTTAACCAAGCATGAATTTTATTCTCAATGTGGATAAAAAGGTCTAAAAAGGAAAAGGGCAATAGAAATGTGTCAAAAAAGGTAATGCGAAGCTACAAGTGGCTATTGTCAGGTTGATCTGAAAGTATTGTCAAGATTTCTACCCTCTTTACATGCAATTATCTTTAGAGAGAGAGGCATCATATCAGAGGGAGAGGTCATATTTTAAGCTGGAGTTGCACGTAAACAAGGGCCTTTGAGACTGGCATGTTATTGTCACTTTTGGTACTGATGACAACCAATAGTTTACCAAGTGACAAACCAATGGTTCAACAGCAGAAAGGGTTTTGTGGAATGTCTATATGGAGAATACTTCAAACACTAGAGGATAACACAAAAGCCTTGTGATTCTTTACCATAAATATATGGTAATACACACTCAAAAAGATTAAAAAAATCTCACAAATCGGCCTTCATATAACCACATTATATGTAAATGTAATAGTAACAGAATATTTTAAGATTAAAAGTGGAGATTTTATGTACAGCTTCCTCCATGCTGTCTAATGCACTGAAGAACTCTCTTTCTTCATTAAGGTTTAAATGAAAAGGAGGAGTAGAAGGCACTGATCTCCTCTTGTATTACAAGATTTTTTGAATGGATGGTTTTACGGTCATATAGCATGAGAAATCTAGAAGGACTAATGCCCTTTAACTAAAACCAACACCACAGATTTGCTCTGATTAGCTCAAGAAGCACAAACAAAGCACAGCTATGTTCTTGAGATTATAATCAAAGTTGCTAGTGCTTACTTTGAAACTGTAGCCAAGAACGAAACCGCAAGCAAACACACATTATTTATTATCTATACAATATAGAAGTTTGTAGGACATGATTCATGGTGATTAGTTTCCATATTCCAAGTTAGGATTTTGAGATCTGGTATATTCATTTATGCAGCCATTATGAGCTGAGAAGGAGTAAACTACCCTGACATTGAAAGCTGACCTTTCCACTATTTTCATCAAAACTGAACCACCAATTTTTCAGCCATGGTATGTGAACCAGTTCCCTTCCATCTATACTAAGGTGCAGGAAGCCTTCAGCTTGGAAAAATTAAGGTGAATAAAGGTCAACAGATCTCTTTATCTGATTGTAGCCAAGAAAATTGCTGAAAGCAAGCAAGTATACTGCAGGTACATTGGTGATTTTTCACAATGCCATTGAGTAGAACCTTGAAATCTGGTGCAGTCATAGATCATGGACCTGAGTGCACACACACACACACACAAAGAAAAAAATATTTTTTTTCCATATTTCAACGAGAATATTTTCTCACAAGGCAGTCAATGACAGGATTTTTTTTTTTTGTTTGCCATTTTAGTCTTTTTAGTCCTTCAGTTCTCTTATTTTGTAACCTCACCCTAGCCTTCCTTTATTATTATACATTTATTTATCTAGACTTGAACAATATAAAAACACCCATAGAAAAGCTCTAGGTGCCTATAAAATTAATTAGATTTACAATTCCAAATGATGGCCACCAAACAGCATAGCAACAATCCCATAGAGAGAACAAATTAACTCAGCTAGCCAATAAATCAGAACCACAGAGACCTGTGTTTTCTTTTTCACCTCCAAGAATAGAATCTGTACTGGCCTGAATGCTTTATCAAATAAATGGCTCTTCTAGGGTACTCAGAAGGTCATGACGTTTGACTGGGGGCAAGGGGGTGTGTGTGTTAATTTTTTTTTAGGGGGTATTTTTTATCATAAAGAGAATAATTAAACACATCTTTATTTTTTGTATGTGTTATATGTCCCAATGGATATGACATTGTCAGCTATCAAGAGTGAAAGTTCTCTGATTTCACTACTTCTATTTATCATGTTCTATCCAAGAAAATAGCCATATATTTATTAATCGGTTGAGTTGTTATTAAAAATTACAGTTGCGTTAATGTTATCTGTTAGCCTTTACAAGAAAATAGGTGTCTTGTAAAAAAAGAAAAGAGTAATCTCATATTGCAACTGGATATGAGTGACCAAAGGCTACTGTTCTGTGGCAAAGCACAGTGCAACATTTTTTTTTTTTTCACTCTCTAATAATAAGGTCTTGTTATAGCCCCAGATAAGCTCTTGGGTGAAAAGACTCTTGAGTGAAGGGACTATTTGCTTTATTTACCTAGGAAACAGGGACATGATCTGGTTGGCCTCTAGATCCCAAACTCACCCCATCTCGTTTTAGGATCTAAGCGTCCAGGAGCTCTTAAAAGCACAATGTCCTCTGGATGTGGTGTCCCTCCCATTCCACTCTCTCTACCCCAGAGCAGGTGGCGAGGCACAGGTACCTGCAGAATGTAATTCAGATTCAATATGTATCCAAATACCAGGATTTTGGTAAATTACTATTTTACACTAGGTTTTGGGAGCTGGAGAGAGGAGTCTTGGTTTTCTTCAGTATAAATGTTACTACTAATAAGGAAAAGTATCTGCCCCGGAAAGCAATGCAACCAGTTTATCATTTTTTATGGTGGGTTAAGACCTTGTGGAATTACTGTGTCTTCCTATAATTTGTAAAATGAACATTTAAAAATAAATGACTGACATTTAAGGTAAAAGTACTTCTTCATTAACCCTGGGCCTTCGATTCAAAACAATTGTAGCAAATTTGAGAGAAAAAAATCCACCAAGGTTAATAACAAAAAGTGATAGCCAACACTGAGCTCTGCATCTGCCTGCATGGATGGACTGCTATCCAACCGCATCTTGAATACGATTAAAAATATAATTTGACTTTGAAATCCAAATGTATCTAGCACCTTCCTCCCTAGAGGACCAAGCCAGATGTGCCTTGTTTTTATCCTGCTGGCAGCTATACATAATTTCCTAGGTAGACATCCATAGAAATCCTGTGATATCTTAAAAAGTAAATTTCATCAGGCTAAACACAGATCTAAAGCATTAGACTAATGAAATTTTAAACCCCATCCCATAAAGTTATATTTCACAAAAGTGGAAAGCAGTTTTTATTCCTTTTTGCTGCAAATTTCGTGAACATATGGTGTAATGTGGAAACATGGATAGTCAGAACAGTTAGCAGTTGCTGTGGTACTGCTGGCTTATTTCCACTTTACAAATTCATACGAAGCTAAAATATCACGCTGGTGACATATGCTTACCGGCTCTCCATTTACTGCCTGCAGCTATGGGCTCCTGTATTCTAATGGTAATTCTACAATCTGTTCACTGACAGCTCAGGGGGCCAGATGATATGCACACTACTGACAGGGACATCACTTTCATGAAACATTTACTTCTCTGCACCTGAATATTGGAGTAATCATATAGAGAGTCGACACACCATGAAATAGAGTTAGACTGAAGATTCTGAGAAGAAAATAGCAGACTGTCACTCAAAATAAAGTTCATTTTATACCCAGCAGAGCTAGGTTAAAAGACATTTCCATACACTGAAAATGCTTTCCATCTTTAAGGCTGCAGTTTAAAAGAAAAATGTTTTCCCCATATTTTTCTTCAGTGGCTCAAGGGATAATTACCCTCCAAGAACTTACATTTGAGAAAGCTTGTACTTTCTTGTCCTCTGCTATTTGAATGAAGTCGGAATTACAGTGGGCGGATGGGCTCTGAAAATTCAGCCCAGACACATTATCGAGAGCATGACCAAACTACCTCTGAGCAACTTCGTTTTGTTTCCTCATGCTGCCCTGCAAGGCTGGTGGTGAGGTTTTGAAGGCTTGAAGGTCATTTGCACGAAGTGACCTCTCAGATCGGATCTTTACATCTTCTTGAGGTGGCAGCGTACGGGCAGCTGAGCTTTGGGTTGTGGGTCACTGCCCGAGGGAACGTGGGGCCAGGATGGGATTAGGTGGCTGGTACTGGGGAGTTATGTCCATGTAGTTATGGGAGTTATGTCCAAAGTAGCCAAAGGACACGCTGTAGGATCGGGAATCAGAGCAAGAACTGATGAAGTGTCCCTGAGCAGACACAGGGAAGGCTGATAATAAGTACATTCAGGTGAGAGCTGGTAAAATGTATAATGCATTGCATAAATGCTATATTTTACGGAAAAGGGTAATGACAAATTCCAAGGCAAAAGGTTAATTTAATTATGCAAAATTTGAGAAAAGGCCTAAAAGGCCAGATAATATCTTATCAACCTCTATCATTTCCACCAGAAGATAACAACCAATTATCCAACATTAGGAAAGAGGAATAGAGCAGTAGAATAAAACAGAGATTATTCCCTTGCTAATATAGACAGGGCAAGCATAAACATCTAATGTGTGAGCCAGCAGTTGGTAAGCATGGAAACCGTCTTTCCAGCACCCATATTACCTGTGAATGGAAATATAGTATTAACATTAATATATTTTCCATGTTCTGGCCACCGTGAAAGTAATTACGAACAGAGAAATAATTAGCCATGTCATTGAAGAAGAAATTTAAACATTGCTAGGCAGATGGGGATAAAGTTAAAAGCTGGACTGGAAGGCACAAAATGAAATCCTATCCAGAAAGAAAAACAATCATGTGAAAAAAAGAGGACATTTTTCCACATGCTAATATGCCACTGAACATGAAACATCACGTGGTCTTAGAAGGGAAATGAACAGAAAGATGGAGACTGCTGAGAAGTGAAGCTTGCAAGTGCCACTGCTGGTGATCAGAGAATGCTGACTGACAGTCCTTTGCGACTGTCCATTAAAAATTTGGTTTTTGCTGCAGTGAGGACAAGTGCCTTGATTATACTATGTCCAAAGTATCATATACTAGAACAGTGAACTCTGGTCAGACACCATCACAGCAACGTACCTAATATAAAACTTCATAGCTACTTCTCTGACAAACCGAGAGCTACTCCTGCGGTTATCTCAACTCATTTCCAAATTCTGATTCTCTAGATACTCTCACTAAACAGATTACATAAAGCACACCTGATGTTATTAATGTGAAGTTATAAAGGTTTTGTTCTACAATATCTTGTGTTCATGATTTTTCTTATAATATGCTCATTTTGTGACCAGGGAAAGGCTACCAGACGTTTCTTTCTATGAGGTGATCTTTCTGCTTGTTTCAGATCGACAGTTGACATGACATCATTTTGCAATGATTAGAGGGATCCCATGTCCTGATGATTTCCTCCATCCTAAGTTTAAGCAGCGCCCATTTGTGTTGTAGAGATGTAATACAAACAATTTACTTCGGGACTGATTGAAACTTTTTTCACTGAAAGGTATTTATATGCAAGGGTTTTGTATAAAATGGCTTGTTTTGTAGAAAACTGAAATGTATGGAGTAAGTTACTGAAAAAACATTTTGTCTAAAAAAGATATTCTGATCTAGCTGAACAGCTAGTTTTAAATAAAAAGTAGTTGAAAATATAAAACAGCTTCTGTAGTTGTCTTTATATTCTCTTGTTCATATAAGAATAAAATACATAGAGGAATAGAAAAAAATGTATTTTCCCTGCAGAAAATATATTTGTTTTTTAATAAAATACTAAAAAAGACACAAGAATACTTGTAAGTATTGAATCATACCTATTTTTCAGTCTACTCCAACATTTCAGAGAAAATATATAGCATTTTTTTAACTAAGTATAGTAGCTACATTTTATAGGATTACCTGGAAAATCTTCTCTGCTTATACAACAGCAGGGATGGCTTTAGGCAATGGTGCTATGTGGCTGTAGCCTGCTACAGAACGTGTACACCCTGTTTATTCTTTTATGGAAGATTTATTTATATACCTCTTGTTTTTATTTACCCGCATTTACAGTAGTATATTAAAATTTTATTGTAAAGAGTACTTTTATTTTATAATAAAATATAATAACCGCTGTTCTTTGTGGGAAGAGGAAGAGATGGACCACAAAATCTCTTCATTATTTTTCCCCAATTTTAAGTTTCTTCAGACACTCTGCAATGTATCTTTTTTTCAGAATTGCCTGAAGCACATCCTTGCAGTACTTCTTTCCAAGTGAGGTGACCAAGAATGTAATGGGGAGGGGTGAATACCATGTAACTACTGTCCCAAACCTGGAATGGACAGTAGCACCGTGACTGTATTTTTATGAGGTACTTAATTTTACATTTTGATTGCAGCAGGCTTTTTTGAACTGAAATGCAGCCTGAAATTCAGAGATTAATATACTGGAGTAGAAAGTGTGGAAAATAAGACATCCTACCATGTCATTAAGAAGACTCAGATGGATTTCTGCCACACTTGGACTCTTCACTCCGATATCCCTGAGACACACAGGGGAAAGCACAATTTTCTACACAAAATATGCAAACTACTTAGATATGAAACATTTTGCATTTCGCTTCTAAGCTTACACATATTCAAACAATGAAATAGAGTGTCTTTTCACCAGAACTTATCATACATGTGTGAAATAACTAAAAAATCCCTGCTCCGGGGACTGACGCTGTGTTCAGTATCCTTGCTGTCCAGTCCCATAATTGCATATTCTCACTATTCCAAGTACATTTTTGGTTAGATATTCATCATTGGGTAATTTATAATACAAACACAAAATAATACATTTCCTATCTTCCTTTCCAGCCTTCTATGGCATGACACTTTTTTTTTTTTTTTTTTAAATCTGTTGGGATAACTAAAAGAAAAACATGTGACACAGAATGATGCAGGGGGCAATCTCCAGGAACACGCATTCCTGGAAATGGCAGAGAAACACAGCTCTTTCCCATGTCGTACTACCTCAAGCCTCCCATGCGCAACGCAGCAGGGTGGTGGCATGTTGATAAAGTTTCTTTTCTGTTCCACTGAGCCACCTACACTGTGCTTTGACATGTCTCCTGCTCTGTATGTTTATCACTGGCAGTGACTTTCTCGGGTGCTTTCGCATCCTCATCTGGCAGCACTGGAGCCTCACGGGCTGGAATTGAAGTCACTCAGGTGCAGCCAGCGATGGCTTCTCCCTAATGCTCTCTGATGGTGGCTCCCGCACTGCTCCTCTCCCCTGAAGGGGAACTGATGGAGTTGCTCCATCCCAAAGAGCATGCTCGGCAGCTCCTTCCTGCCTAAAATTTTCCCTGGTCACACTTGCACTATCAAACGGTGTGGGCTGATGGATTCACATCAGTGCTGCTCTGAACCTTCCTCTCTAGCCCTCAGGCCTTAGTCTCCGGACAGTGAAGCCTGAGAGGTGGTGCCACACTTAGAGTTTCCTTTTCTGTTATTTCAAACTTATGTTCTGGAGTCTCTGAACCTTTCAGGCTATATGACTGCATGGTTTTATGATACTGGTAGCTGGGTACAGGAACTGAAGGAAGTCAATTAAGAGATGAAGAAATCCGGTGTTTCTATTCTGGGGAAAATGTAGGATAAACATTTTTTTAAGATAGTAGTACTTTTTTTTAAGATTTCTTTCAGAAAAGGAATTGGGGAGAAATACAGCAACTTTGGCTCCTAGAGGTTACATATGAAGTGAGTGCTGTTCTTTATTTCTGCACTAGTCACTGGGGCTTCTAGATGCTGGGGTTGTTTTGCAGTGGGCAGTTTGGCCCGGCTGCTCGCTGGCACAGAGCTTTCACCTTGGCTCGGGGCCGGCAGCCTGTGAGAGCCGGGAGGGGACAGCCCATTTTTCCATGAACGACCCGTGCTGCAGGCACACGGAGCTGGGCCACACCGCGGGGAGTCCAGGAAGCAGGCAGACACCACCAGGAGAGGCTCATGATGAAATTTGGCTGCTGACTGATTAGGAACCCAATGACAGCAGTTAATTCCCAGGACACGTGAACTTTTCATGAGTCTTTGCTTTCTAACAAAAACTTGTCTCCTCAGCGTTACCACCTTAGCGTTTAGGGAACTTTTTAGTGCTTTATTCAGGTCATTATAGATCTTTTTTTGGGATAAGCATCCAAATCAAACAGTGTCTGACCAAAGGTATGACAAACATCACTGGGATTAAATGGTGCATCCTGTTCATCCTGGCATCATGAACAAAAGAATACTTGTGCCATGGATATAGCAGGAAGACTTTAAAAGCAGATAAATGGTAAAATATAAAGTTAAGATATAAAGCATGAGTCTCTTGTGATGAGTGTTTTCTCAGTGTCTTTTTTGATCATTTGGAGCCAGCTCAAATGCTCAGTTTTCCTACCAGTGCTGCTGATTCAGTGGTTTCAAAGCAGCATTTCGCAGGCTAGAGACTATGATGCCACATCACAATCTTTATTTGCCCATTTCTGTGAAGCTTCCTATTTTCCTTTTGCTCCAGCTGTAGATCAGAATTGTACAAACATTCTTTTTCTTGAATGTGAAATCTTGGTCTATGACATGACATATGTATGGCACTCTTATTCACCCTGTACCTGAAAGATCTTTCCTCTTGTGTTTCTTCATTTCTGGCAAAAGTTGACAACATAACAGCATTAAGTACTCGTCTCCTCTGTTCCAGTGCTTATAACAGGGGCATGTCATTTACTCCTTTCCCTTTTTACTTTCATTAGAATTTTCTGCTTTTGTTTTCTCTTATTTATCCCCAGGGTTTCCTCTATATACGGACTCAGTATTTCTTTTTTTCCTTTTTTCCTGCCTCTACAAACTGTATTTCTTCATGTTTGTTTTTGGTGATTGGAGAGTGTGGCTAATGCTTGCTTACTCTGGTTCTTGGTGCTGTTTTTGTATCAATGATACTATTTCCCTTACCGACAGCTTCACTAAGTACAGCACTGAATTTCCTGAATTTCACACTGGGCACAACATAAAAAAATTCCTTCCTTATAAAGCAAAACAGATTTTTTTTTTTTTGACAACACACATCAGAAAGATGTGACAGCAACAGTGAACTCCCAGACTGACTTCTTCAAACAATTCTCTCCTCCAACCACATCCAATTTTCACATTTGGGTAGAAAATAATAATAAAGCAAAACCAGCTCTCTTAATTTATATAAGCACCTCTGCAAGCTTCAGCTTCTTCCTTTTTTCAAGCCAAAAGTTAAAATGAGGAGGTGCATTTATGAACCCACCTATTCTCTGCAAACCTTTTTCCACCACAGAACCAGAATCAGTTCACTTTCTCAGCTCACATCTTCACATTGATGTGCCGAGCCTTATGTGTACCTAAGTTGCTCTGTCTCCCCTGGGTAGTCCTGTTGTCTACTCTGGAGTTCAATGGAATCTCTGGGTAGTTCCCCTTCAGTCAGACCCGTCACTGCCTGTGAAGCACTTGCTGTGACAGTCCCAGCCAACTCTTCCAGTCGTCTTAGGGTTATTTACCTGCCCCTAATCATGCAACCAGAGAGCTGGCTGTTGGCTGCCCAACTTGATCCGATAATGGGAGAATGAATCAGAGGACTAAGCCTTGGGCAAAGGGAACATCTACACTCATGGCTGCTGGTGTCCAGGAAACCAAAATGATTGTACTGTCCAAAACCAAAAATTAGAACTGGTAGTGACTGTTTTGATTCCTTAAACCCCTGTTTTGGCTCCACGTTTCTCTAAAAACTGCTGTGAGGGCTTAAAGAAAGATTCTAACTACTGATTGGCTGGAAATAATAAACATCGGAAGAAAAAGGACTTGCAATTAACTCCTGCCCACAACAACAAAAAGCAGAACAAAACAACGCCTACCAAAAACCTAAGTATCCTGCTTCTATGTCTCTGCCTGTCTCTGTTTTCCTGTTTTCACTTTTTACCCTGTAAATGCAGTGAGGCAGACACCTTGGTTTCTTCTCTATTCAAACATTATTAGCTCAGAGATGATAACAAATTGTAATAGATTTTTAAGAAGTCTAAAAGAAAAAAATTAATCTCCTGGAGTCAAAGATCTGTCAACTCTACCTTTTTTGTGAATAGGTCCCCTCTCCAGCCATTCGCCTGCAAAGTGTCAGGTGCCAGCTCGGGGAGTCACCGCCTGGTTGCTTCAGACCTGGAAGGGAGATGCTATCTGTGCACAGACACCGGTGACTTCACTGTTCCCCACACTTGAGGGCTCACGTTTTGGCTCAAAAGGGGTAGGGCCATCATACGGCAGGTAGGTCAGCCCCACAGTGCATAGGACTTAGAGCCTCTTCATTGGTGTGCCGTAAACTCAGAGCATCTGCCATGAGACTACTACAGACGTGGAGACTCCATGTGGACAGACAGCTCGTTTATGTATGTCAAAGAACCACCAAGATTTTAAATCGAAGTGTTAGCGGACATAAAAATAAATGTCAGTATATTTTGAAGGAGCAAGAAGTTAAGTTAAACTGACTCTAGGACCACATGGCCCCTACAGAGCCATCCAAATTCAGTGCAACTCTGCTGATTTCATTACCAGTTTATCTATGGAGAGAAATAAATTCAGGCTAAGGCAGAGTAGTTTAAAGGGCAATAATAACCCTGTGAATTGATGCACTTACTTTAGAACAAGGGTATATTTTGCAATGAAATCTAAAATAAGCGAACTCCAAAAACATTATGCTTATTCTAAAACATGAGAATTCATATAGGGAGTCAGTCAGGTCTGGTCATTCCAAAATGTCTCCCTGTCCTGAGAAACTGAGATCAGATGTGGGTTTTGATCCTAGCTTTGGTAAGACCTTGATCAAACTACTTAACTTCTCAGTTACACTTCTGTTTTTTTTGGTTTTGGTATTTTTTTAAGAAACTTATTTCAACAGCTTATGAAATGGGTGGTTTTGAAGCTTAAAAAGCTAGTATTTTTAAAGAACTATTTATGATGTAACATAATCATTTAAGCATTTAGGCCTTGAAAATCAATCACTTCAGAGCCCTTCAGAGAAATGTTAGATACATGCAAAAACGCAGATGTTAGTAGAAGCAGCATGTACATATCCAAGAGCAACATTTGGCCCCCTTAAGCCAAATGAAAAAACTTTCACGCTTACATGCACACTCACAAACCTACCCTGCTGTGAAACTAGATATCATTTTCTGATTAAATGCTTGCTCAGTCTGACTGTACCACAGAGTGACTGCAACAGTAATAAAGCTGTGATGTGGCATAGATGAAACCTTTAGGACTTTGTGGTGGTACGTTTCTGGATACTTGTATAATCAACAAGAGTAAAAATAAGAATAAGAATAACACTTATCTCTTACAGTGCGACTTTTATCTTTGTATTTTAGGTTGTGCCAGCATGTAAGGTTTAAATCTGAAGTCAGAACAATTTAATCTAGTGGAGAAATGCAGTTATCGGATGAAAATGCACTTTCTGCAGTGCTCTATTTCTTTCGTGGAATTGAAATTATGGATGTATTTACTCTGTGCTTGCTACAGCAAATGGAGGTGATTCTCAGCGGAGCAAGTGTGAGTGCAGAGAGAATGTAAAGATTACGGGAAAAGTCACGTTTACAGGCATGGGGCTTATTGTCCAGCATGCAGCGTTAAAATGGGCAAATCCTGGCCTCTGCTGAGAGGGCAAAGGGACAGTAGAGAAGTGGGGAGCCCCCTATCTCCCCCCAAGCCTGGGTGCTTGCAAAGGAGACTGTCAGCATCCTGCTGGTGGTTCTTCCCAAGCCACAATGCCCTGGTGTGCCTGGCAACCACAGGGGAGTGAGGGAGCTCTCACTCCATTGTGTCTCTTGTCCTCAGCCAGGCTACAAGCCATATCCTGAAACCTTAATGGGTGGTGTAACATCCTTCCCCAATGTCCTGGGGAACTCTTCTTCCCTTAGCGCCTCCCAGTCTGCCCTGCCAGAACAATCTCCTGAAGGCAGGGAAGGTGTTGGGACTGCGTCACTGGTGTTTTCCAGGAAGCTGGAAAGGCATCAAGAGGTGGGCACTTTCTTGTCTGGTACCTTTTCTAAGCTGGTGTCTGCTGCTGGCACTTCTGTGAAACTGGGAATTTTTGTTTCGATGTTTTTTCTGCTGGAGAAAGTCACTTGTTGAACTGATTGAAAGCAAAATTTGGCAGTTTTCATAAACATGCAAATGCAAATTTTGTAAACAAAGCTTGTAAATTGTCTAAGTACTACACATGAAAATGAAGTTTCTTATTCTCAATTAAAAA
The DNA here is from genome assembly GCF_963924245.1 of Chroicocephalus ridibundus. Lineage (NCBI taxonomy): Eukaryota > Metazoa > Chordata > Aves > Charadriiformes > Laridae > Chroicocephalus > Chroicocephalus ridibundus. The sequence continues at coordinate 110,625,675 of NC_086286.1, forward strand.
TGACTTACTGTGTCTAGTTTTATTGTTGTTCTAAAAGGATAAAACTATCAAAAAGATAAAATTAGACTTTTTTAAATTAATGGGGATGAAAAAGATGGTTTATTTTTATTTGCAAACAATTATTCACGTACCTTTCCTGGATTTTTTTTTTCTCTAATTTTGAGGCGCTTCAGATAATGCAATAGTTGGGAACACATTTTGGCCAACTCTATTAAATAAGATAGGATATTAAAGAATCTTCCAAGCCCTTTCCTGTAAGTATGGCCTCTTCCCAACCCCAAATCCATCTCAGGATGAAATCCAAGAGGATGTCTGTCTCATCTCCTGGTGCTCTAATTTGTCCCAGAAAAAAGTGAGGCCCATGGTGTGGATGTCCATCTGCTGCTCTGATCTGACTCTGGCCTCAGTTCAGAAAGGACCTTGGCATGTTCCACACCGAAGACCCTCAGAAACCGTTGGGACCTTTGTGAGCTGAGACTTGGGCTGAGGACATTAATTGCACGTGCAAAAAGGTGACTGAAAAATTATGATAAAATGTGATGAATGTGATAATGTGATACAATTATGATAAAGTGATGTTAAAAAGCAGTTATAAATGCTGTCCTTCAAGAGTGAAACGAACAGTTCAGTCACAATTCATCAGCTATTCCTAGGAGACATCTTAAACTGGATGTTTTGACAAAATATCAGTAATATGGTTATTCTCAGTGACTAGCAGAGACCCTGACAGAAGATTTTTTTTGGCCATCTGGTTTGTCCATTGGAAAAAAAAAGGAGATAATTTTATCTCTATTCCTTTGACAGACCATTAATTTGTTTTTGATATAATTAATATTGGCTCAATACCAGTGAACATTTATTAATTTTGGGGGGAAAAAAATTCTTGTGGCTTAAGACGCTGAAAAGCAGTTAAGAATCAGGACCTACATTATTATAGTGGGATTTTCTGACATCGGTTACAAGCACAGAACAGAATAAAAATATTTATACATACAGGTTCAAATGTGTAGCGAAATTCAAACCAGAAGAACTTCTGGGTGTCTTCCCTGCCCTTTAAATCATAATCTGAGCAAAAAGTGTGTTTTTGTAAATATGAAAGCCAACTAAAAAGAGTAGGGAGGATCAAACTGTGGGCATTCTCACCACATAAATTTAATTATATAAAGGTACTTCAAAAAGGACACAGTTTGTCCAAGATTTTCTATGTTGTGAATGGGGAAGACTCCTCCAAAGAGTGATTACAAATATTTAAGGTAAGTTTTAGCCCAGAAGCACCTCAACAGTGACTTCTCTCTCCCCTTTGACTATGAAGGAAACCAAAGGATATTCACCTCATTAAATTTAATGTGTACCCTCTGTTTCTCTCTTCTGCCTTTATAGGAAGCTGAGGTAGAACAGCTTTTAAAATGTTAGATGTCAAGAATCTGCTGCTTTAAATACTCCCCAAGACTTCCACAAGTCTCTCTAGTAATGACTTGCAAATTGCCAGCTTTTATTTGGTGCTCCACAGGCAGAACTCCCACTAGCCTTCTCATAGGAAGAACTTGTGGATATAGAAATCCTGGTTTGGGTTTGGTTTTTTTGTTTGTTGTTGTTGTTTGGTTTGGGTTGTTGTCTTTTTGCAAGTCTCTGAACCCAAGGAAATGTATAGCAAAGTCGTATTCTTAGCTATCTGACTTAAACTGCCAGTTGAAGTTTTGGTTGTACAGGAAAACACGTGACTATTAAAACTTGAGAGAAATATGTTTTTCCCCTCATTCTGTTATTGTTATCTCATTTTCCTTTGGCAATATTAAGTGCATTTCAGAAAGTTTGTTATGAACAATGAATGAAAATTATAATTGGTTACAAAACACTAAAGCAACTGTCAGGAAGGGTAAGAAACTATGAGCAAAGATCGTCTAGGGGTAAGCATCCAAAGTAATTGTCTAGGTTCCCAACCTGGAAAAATCCCATCAGACTAAGTGGGCTACCAAGGAAAGGACCCGTATACATTGGTAAAAGGAGGCACTGGGGCCCATGTCCCGCCAAACACCAAGTGGGGTTATTAGTCACGGCTCATCTGGAAGGAAGGAAGAAACTGGTTCCAGTCTTCAGAGACAACCAAACTGTTAGTTGGAGCTGAAAACACCCAGTTGACAAGAACTACATTTTTGGTTTAGATTCAGAAGTATGAATTTTGTGAATTTCAGAATGCTAATTGCTAATTAATAATACTGATTCCCTTAATTAACACAGACTGTTAAGGAGTAGAGATTGGAAAGAAATGGAAGATTTTTCCTGGCCATCTCACACACACAATAATTCCACATTATTGTGCTCTTGAAAAGATCTATACTTTTATTACTACAGCTAGCTAGTGCTTGCTTTATAGTGTTATAATAGTATCTCTTGGCAGTAGGTGCCTGTGTACCAATAGAACAAAGATGAGAAACAGATACTGCTAGCTAGCTGCTGTAAATATAAATTCTAAATAAAAAGGAATTCAAGTGGGAATGCAATTAAATTATATGTATTATTAAATGACATGAATGAATCTACTCTTCTAATTATGTTCAGGCTCCCATAGATGAAAGGATAATGGCAGGGATGATTGTGAATGAAGAAAACTGATTTCACACTAGACCGGGGAAAAATTCTGAAAAGGAATCATAAAGAAGGTCTTGACACATCCTTATAAATGAGAATTTTCACTGAGGACAAGAGTTTTACCTGCAATACTAAAAAAACCCAAAGGTTCTTCACCAAGCGGCTCACCTGATTTTGCCCTAGGTAGTTTAAACTGCTGTTATAAAAGGATGTCTCCTTACTCACATGAGATCCGCTGTCTCTCTACATTCTCAATAGAAATTGTTTAATTAATTGCTAGAAAGATGACATTTTAATTACCAATGGAAATTCTTGGGACTGGGTTTTCCAGACAAATTTTAATCTTCTTTGTGGTAGGCTTTATGAAAAATTTGCAGCTAGCATGAGAGATGAATAAAACCAGCAGGAATGAGGAATGGCAATATAAACATGATATCTAAGACCTGTTTGTTTTTTTCTTTCCCCATAGGCACAAAACAGAGCTTCTCTTAAAATGGAATAAAGGGACATTTCTAGAGAAATCCTAGAGGCAAAGCCTCCGGTCACATCACCTTTATCACATAAATCATGGGCAACTGTCTGAGCTTTCAGTGTCCTTCACAGTCAGATTCCATCCTACTTTCCATCCTCAGCAGCAAGATGATGACTTTCACCTCCAGCTGAATGGTAAGGCCTTACCCACCATTTAGTCTCTTCTGAAACGTACATTTGTGCTTTCTCCTTCACGCACACTATGGTGAAGTAGAAATTCTCATGCCTCGCTTTTCAGTGTCTCAATGAGTGCTTTTGGGTTAGAAACCAGGTTTTCTCCTGCCTGTGTCCTTCGTATGTCCCTTTGGAGCAGGGAGAATCTTTTCCTAGGTGCAGCACATCAGGAGCCTGTGTCTGAAAGTGTGCCTTTCTGCTACAGGTTTTGGTTTCGTGATCCCTTTGACAGAGCAAGTTCCAGAGGCTTATGCTGCCTTGAAGCATCCCAGCTATATTGTTCTGGTATTGAAAGTTTTTTGCTTACGGCTGCTTCAGCCATGAAAACAGGTATAGGTTTGGTTAGCAGGGTGGACATAATTCCAGACAAACTACTATATACAGTAATAACTGAATGAATCAACAGTAAAAAACCTTGTTGCTTTATAAAGGCCTCAGTAGATTTTATTGACGATATTTTGTCTGAGGGATGATCATGTGAAAAAAAGAAAAAAAAAGAAAAAATCTCAAAACATCAAAAGCAAAGAAAGGAACTGGAAACAACAGGAGGAATTAATGCTTGTACTGGTTTTCACAGATACCAATGGACACTGCCCAAGCCCCTGTATATCTGTTTTAATTATTTTTATATTTCTAGCAGTTTCCTGTTTCTAAAAAGCTGTTATTACAAAGACATCTTTTATGTAGCTATAACATGTTGATTTCCAACAAGCTGGAAGTCCCTGAGCTTAAGGTTACTGACTTAAAGGCAATGGCAGTAGTTCGTGAAATGGAGATATGAATTAGCTGCAGACAGATATTGATGAGTAGATACGTATATGCCTGTAGAAAACCCAGAGATTATTTTCTCAGTGCATTCTTCTTCGATAGTATAAATCTATTTTCATCCTTTACTGTTGTACTCACTTAAGTACATGCACACTGGTGACTTCTGCATTATCATGAGATATTCCTTGGCTATCTTGGGAGCTGGAAGTACTGCTGAGTGAACCCTTTCAAATTCCTCTACAGCTTACTCAAGCTGTTTGAGAATGAAAACAAGTGTGCTTTCTGTATTGCAAAAATACTGTCACATTGCCCTACATTCAACCTAACTTTGGCATTTCCTGACTTTCAGAGCCAAAATCTGTTGGTATAATTCAACTGGTTTCAGGGGGATGGTGTCAGCAGAAAATATGGTCCTCAGTGCTTCATGCTGCAACTTCTACTTTTTTTTTTTTTTAAATACTCTGTTACATTTAAAAGTTTAGACATGTTAAAGGCAAGAAAGGGAGGAAAACATCAACACAGTATGGCTGAAAGAATTTGTGACTTCTACCCACAAATTGGATTTTCCAAAATTTTAAGAGGAGTTTACCATGCCAGTGGTCCACTGTCTTCTGTATACTGGGCCAGCTTTGCCACATCATGACTTTAATTTAATTGGGTTTACCTCCATTGCTACAACGTAATCTCAAAACTCTTTATCTGTCAGTATACTCTCAGAACTATTTGCCCTTTGTTTTTTACTTTCTTAGAGTTTACTTTCTTATACAAATAAACTCTTCATTCGGTATGGCACAGCCCCATTTTGCCATCCCCAGATGTTCAGACAATAAGAGTTGGAGGCTGTTCACTGCATTCCCCTTTTCTTTCTTCTGCCTTCAGAACTGAGGTATGAGAAAGACCATATTACCAGAAATGTACTAATTATTAACTAATTCTGATTATTTTTTTTTTTAAATTGCATTGATTTGTATCCAAACCTCCTTCTGTGGGGTAAGAAATGGGTGATAATACATAGATCTTAACTTCAATTTCAATTTTTTTTTTAATGGGGGCAGCATTGGTATTTTTGAGGGTTCATGTCATCATGAAGAAAAAAAATAATCAAAGTTACAATCTCAACTTTAACCTATTTGAGGTTTTCTCTCTTCCTCTAGGTCCAAAAAATGTCAAACTTTTTTTTTTTCTTATCCCCTCCCTCTCCCACACAAAAAGAACCCTAATTTGGAGAAGTCCTAAAAGAAAGACTCTGAATTCTTACTGCTTTCTTGAGGCAACATGTTTTCTAAGATGAAGGATTCTATTAGATCAGAAGATTTCTCCAAGCCTTTTGATTAAAATGACATTCATCACTTAGAGTGCTATAACATATGCTGAGGTGAAGAGCAGGTAAGATGATTGCTGTAACTACGCAGTCCACAAAATAAAAATTGGACAATTTGCTGTAATTTAGAAAGGTGAATGTGATGCACAAAATTATGTATTTTATTTGAAGGCCAGATTGCATGACTCTAATCAAGATTTTAAATCTGAATGAGAAGAAATTGTACCATAATTATTTTCCCATAAGAGAACAAAGAGGTAGTAAAAGCACCTAATACATCTCTTTGAAGATTTTGAGAAACTGAGTAAAGAGCTGCAGACTAGCAAGGGAAAGCTAATGCTACCGTTTACGTCAGTCTCGTTAAAATAAAAATTGTTTTATGATTCACTGAATGCTTTTTTCTTGCAAAAATAGAAGTCAAATGTTTCCATATGCAAATGTTTTGGGTCCAATTTACCTTCAGTATATCTCTTTGAGCTTCAGTGAAGTTGCACTGTAGATGAATATTGCGCTTGTTCTTTTCAGTTTCTACACACATCCTTTTATCTACCTCAATTTCAAGTTTTTAATTAAAAAAAAATAAATTACTGCTCTAGAGCTTTTAGTTGAACCCTAATGGACCTCTTTATTTCTCAAACAGGAAAGTGTAATGCTGAACACTGTGTGCCACCTGACTCGAGGCTGAAGTCAACCAGCTTCATTTATGTGCGTAGTTTTTCTTGAGCTACTGTATTGGCTTTGCTCATCAAGGAGAGATGAGCCTTTAGAAATGAACGCACCTAGGCCTGCATGCCTTTATCAAAGCATATATAAAAAGAGAGAGAAATCTGTACTATGTGGAGCTTTCTGCTTTATCTGCCAAGGACTCTGGCAACACTCCTAATTGATTCACAGAGAAGTGAAAGGGATTTTTACTTATAGCTCTGACTGTCATTGTGATTTTGCACAACTCACTTTACTTCTCTGTTTTCCTTTCTCTTCTGACTTTTTTTTCTGAATTTCCCTGTTTGTTTAGAACACGATTTCCTATCTTTATTATTTCTTTCCTTGCCACATGCAAAACGTTTGTACATTGAATTGGTGGAAGACCAACGGCACATGAAAACATTACCATTTAAGTCAGAGTCTAGCAACAACTCATTCAGACAGGCAAGATCTTCAAGCAGTCCTCGACCATTTTACGCATTGTGTTAGGCTACAGCACACTGAGGCCTGAGCTCAACTGGGAATCTTACAGCTTTTCCAGTAAAATATAAAAATAAATAATAAATAAAATACAGTAACAGTTATGAAAAATCTTGTTTGGCAGATGTCATCAAGGTCCTCTTACATACACACGGTGAGATCACATCACCAAGTTCATACTTGGCTTTTACATGGTGTCTTCCATCACTGACCTTCTCCCTTGGAAAATTGAACCATAAGCTCCTGATAGTCCTTGCCAGAGTTGTTTTCAGAAAGATTAAGTGTCTGTAATAATTTACCTGGCAGAGAAGTCTAACTAGTCCAGAAGTTCATTATTGTTTCTCTTCCTTTAAAAGGCAGAATACCAGCTTTAGATAAGAGCAAGACTCTAAGAGAGGAACACTCCATACAGCTCTCCCCCTGCACTCCTTTTTAGCACCCTTACTGAGCTGGAGAGAATCAATTCTCGTCCATGGCCTGACCCTTTGGAACCAAATGAAACGTGTATGTATACTCCTTAAACAGAAATCTATGGACATATACTATTGGCCTGCAGACATTTACATTGAGGCAAAATTATCCCTATTCAAACTGTTTCTGGGATGGTGGACACCTTTCTGTTTGCAGGGGGAGAACCCTGAGGAATTTAATACTTGTATTGATTCTCTACGGTTTTCCTACTCAGAGAAGAAAATGTATATATCTGCAGCTCAGATGAAGTGAATGCCTATATATCTCTTTCCGTGACAAAACAGAGGCCTTGAAAAGTTAATTTTGAGAGGGAACATTACCTTCTGACCACTTTCACAAAGTAAGTCCTATTTAATCATCCTACAAACATCTGAGAGGGAAAAAATGTCTTTAAGGTTATTGTGACATTTTCCACATCACTTTATAAATAGTTGGTGGCTCTAGATCAAAAACAGTATCTCTGACTTTAAGCAAATCAGTTCTGACTGACTTCATCAGTGACTGAGGTACTTAAGCTGGGGATGTGCTAAAAGCCTTGCAGAAAGCACATTATCATTAGAGAGAAAACCGTTTAGAAAAAAATTTTGCATGGGGAAAATGAGGAGACAAAAAGATGGAAAGAAAATAGATGCATTATTTCTCTCTAGTTCTCACTGCCTTCTGAGACTTATTTTTTTAACGAGAGATAAAAATGTTTATACAGATGTTTATGACACACACATCCTTTTCCAATAAGTTATTCTGTGAGGAACTGCAGACATACAGAGCCTTGTTCATACTTCTTTGTTGTTTTATACTTCGTTAGATGTTAATTTTCAGAAAGACATGGTTATACATACAGGGAGAGGGAAAAGAGCTGGAAATATACATCCGAGGTAATATCTATATTGTTGTTAGTGGTATGACTGCAGGTCATGGAGATGGACTTGAGCTGGATATAAATTTGAGTGTCTGAATTCCTCCACTGGTGCAGCGACTCCAGTGCTGAGCTCAGGAGGTACCTGTCCACCAGGCACATAGCAAGGCTGCCCTGGTACACATGCCATCTGCTTTATGCCATCACAAATTAATCTCCACAAGTTGTGCTGTGCTCCTAACTTCAGAAAAGTTTGACATAAAGAATAATATATTAGAAAGAAAGGAAAAAGGAATACAGGGTTAGACTCCCTTTCAATTGTCTGGCACAAACCACTGCAAAATTTTCAACTGAAAATTCATAAAAAATAAGAAAATGTCCATGGGGTGAAATTAGTCAACCAGATTCTACACAGCTGTCTTTGTCTCTCACCAGAAGATGAAGCAATGTGGTGAGGGTACAATATGACAGAGCAGATCCCATAGAAATAAAATAGGAAAAACTAGGACAACCCTTAAATCACTTCAGTAATTTATGGCGTTGACAATGGGCAGAACGTGGCACCCTGAGAATTAGGGAGATTGGCCTCATTGCCTGGCAGTCTTCACATCCTTCAGGAGCAAGCAGATCTCAAGTGAGAATCAAGGTCATAACATATTAAAAATATAACTCTTGGAAGTTACAAGCTGAACCAAAAGATAATGCACAAGCAATTGTTTTCAGATGCAGCCATTTATATGTTAGTGTCAGATCAACACATATATTGAGAACAAAAGACTGAAAGAAAAATCAAATCAGTTCTTCATTCTTTTCCTACTGAGAATCTAAAAGTTCAAATTATTTTTATGTGTAACAAACTGATTATAAACAGCCTAGTTAAAGTGTGACACTACACGAATATCAAAATCATATCACTTCCTAAAGGAGAAAAGTAGAGCAAATTATAAGTACTGAAATATCAAAAGGCACTGAGTGATCTATAGGACCTGATCTATCCTCCTCCCAGGTAAATGGCCCAAAGGGCCTGAACCATAGGTATTAACCAGTGGCAAGGGAGGTTTACCATCTCCACTCTGCAAAGCAGCCAGTGCCAAAAGAATCCTGGGGCAAATAATGAAAAAGGCAAAACCAAACCAGATCAGAAATTGAGTGCATGTACTGCCTTGTTGCTTCCCCTCCTAGCTCCACAGTTGTCACAGTGCAGGCTATTAAACGGTCAAATAGCACCTCTTCATCCCTCATTACGTCTGTGCTAGAATTGGTCATAAAACTCCTCAAAGGCTTTCTTTTTTTCAGAGTGAACAGGGTTTTTTTTTGGTTTTTTTTTTTTTTCTGTTTTTATATTCTGAACTACTTAAGTCTAAAAAGCCACAGAATGTCCATGCTAGAAGATGCCACACTTCAGAGTTTCTGCTTAAGCTTTTTGTAAAACGAACTAAAATTGAAAATTGATCTATTTCTATATGCATTTGTATCAAGCCATAACCTCTATTTTCGCTAGCTACACTGTTTTGATTGTGCTGTAATACTGGAGAGCCCTTACACATTTGTCTTTTTGCTGAGTCTTCTAGAAATTGCTATATACTGAAAAAGAAAATAAAAAAAAAATCACCAGTCCACACAGTGAAAGCTCAGGAGGAAGAGATGGATTTTCTCCCACAAAGTGCCAGAAGGCCTGTACAAGAGGAACCATTTAATAAAGGTAATCTTTTAACTTAGGTATGAATACCTTTCAGCAAGGCTGAAATCATAATGGAGAATCATCTGAAAAAGACCATCTATGGAAATTGTATCAGAAGGAGGATTTCTTTATGAGTCTTTGGCTAATATGGGATTGAGATAATATGGGATAATATGAGATTGGAGGCAGACTCTTTTCAGTGGTTCCCAGTAACAGGACGAGGGGTAACGGGCACAAGTTGGAACATAGGAAGTCCCGATCAAACATGAGAAAAAACTTCTTTACGGTGAGGGTGACAGAGCACTGGAGCAGGCTGCCCAGGGAGGTTGTGGAGTCCCCTTCTCTGGAGACTTTCAAGACCCGCCTGGATGCAGCCCTGAGGGATGTGCTTTAGGCAATCCTGCTTTAGCAGGGGAGTTGGACTAGATGATCTCCAGAAGTCCCTTCCAACTCTGAAAAATTCTGTGAAATTCTGTGAAATTCCAAGACACAGATGAAGCATGCTAAGGAAGAGAAATATCTTGGTATCACTGAAAAGACACTAAAAACTCATGAAAGGTTAGAATGATAACATGGTTAGAGTTTGAAGGGACCTTAAAGATCATCTAGTTTCAACCCCCTTGCCATGGGCAGGGACACCTTCTACTAGACCAGGTTGATCAAAGCCCCATCCAGCCTGGTCTTGAACACCTCCAGGGATGGGGCATCTACAGCTTCCCTGGGCAACCTGTTCCAATGTCTCATCACCCTGACAATAAAGAATTTCTTCCTAATATCTAATCTAAATCTACTCTCTTTAAGTTTAAAACTGTTACCCCTTGTCCTATCACTATACTCTCTGATAAAGAGTCCCTCCACATCTTTCCTGTAGCCTGCCTTTAAGTACTAAAATGTCGCAATAGGGTTTTCAAAGAGCCTTCTCTTCTTCAGCCTGAACAACCACAACTCTCTCAGCCTGTCCTCATGGGAGAGATGCTCCATCCCTCTGATTGTCTTCTTGGGACTCCTGGACTCGGTCCAACAGGTCCATGTCCTTCTTATGTTGGGGGCCCCAGAGCTGGACACAGTTCTCCATGTGGGATCATCTGAACAATATAGAAACTCAGGCAAGAGTTTTAGTGCTGGTTTTGTTCCCCATACCCCCCCTCCCTACCCCTTCCCCAGCAGATCTAAATATATCTTGAGCTATTTAACTCCCCTCTGTGCATATCTGTGTGCACACACCATATTTCTCATTAAGGGACAAGAAAGAATCAGCAACAAAGGTCAGTATTTCTAATATCAATTAGATGTTAAAAAATCTACCATACTGCTTTTTGCTTTGGCAACAGGCATGCCAGCTGTGGGGTTTGCTATGCTAAAGGTCCAGATCCTTTCAACCAGTACCTAAAATGTATCAGAGTCCAACAAAGACAAAAGGCACCAAAGGAGTTTCAATTTGAGTTTAACATAGCTACTTGGGGTGGAAACTGGTCAAGGTTTGCAATACTAACCATTGCACAGCTTCTTCTTTAGCCATTTCTTTACTATGATAAAGTATAATTAAAATATTAAACAAATATTCTACATTTTGTACACAAATTTGTGAACTGTCATATTACTCTTTCATTGTCATTTTTAATGCATTATTTTGGCTACTAGGTATTTCTAAATTTTTTGCTTTTTTTTTAAAGTTCCTTTAGATATCAACTCTAACATTTTTCCATCTTGCTATTAAAAGAATCGAGTCTCTGTCACAACCGCTTTTCAGGCATGTTTGAAGAGCATCTTTCTTTTTTAAATTAATAATAGAAAATACAATGACTTGAATATTCAGTGGTTGGGATAGAAATGATGCTTGGTTTTCTAGATCTTGAGGAAAACCTATGTTCAATCATAAATAAAAAATGCTTTCTGGACATTAAAAGTGTCTAGAGAAGTGAGGTCAATAGGATAGTGGTTTATTTTTAGGTAAAGAACTTTCCCCATTAAAGGGGAAAAGGAACTGACAAACATCAGTCCATTAAAGTTAGTATTTAAATATTAAATTAATAAATTTAAGGTATTGTAGCTAATCAGAGTTTTTTTTCTCTATTGCATTTTACTCGGAATTCTGTTGACCTAAAAGAATACCCATTTGAGCATAGGCTGGGTGGACTTGTCTGTAATAAGTACAAGAGGCTACTGAGTGGTTTACTGCAAACAGAGCTTTTATAATATGTATGGAGGATGAATCTATAAAGAAGACCACTGTGGGGATCTAAGGTCATTACTGGCAGCATTAATGGATACTTAACATATGTACGAGAACTGCAAGGGCAAAGAAAATCCAAATTGTGTCCGTGAACACTATTAAGTCAGCAAAGACTTCCTTAAAATTAATTTGATAAATCTTTTTTTTTTTTAAATCTGTGTTAAAATGTGTATGCTCAGTGTACTGAAAATTATGCAATCTTTGGTTCCGATACACTGCAGTAAAGATAAAAGAAAAATAATCTTTCTCTTCTACATTGCAATGTATCTAGTCCTCAAGCACGATTTTTTATGTAAACTGGAACAACATCAACCAGTGAGCAATTAAAATCTCCAAGAACATGAGTGTACAAACAAAGAAAAAAATCTGAGTCAAACTCAATTAGATTCTAAAGCAGAGGTTAAAGTGACATTTCTGGTAACGCGCAGCTTGCATTTCACTATTTCTGATTTAGTTATTACTGTAGCAGTCGTTCAAATTCTGTGAAAACTAGTAACTTGTACCTGACCCAATTTTTCTCTGTCAACTGCGTAACCGTGTGAGATGATCAGTCAGGTGTGAACCTCTCCACGTTACGGTTGCTCAGACCGAGATGAATCACACCCTGAAAGCCACAACCTCACTCCGCTGACTGCAGGGGCAGATGGGGTGACCAGCCTGGATTCAGGCATCCCCGCTGCAGATGCTGACATGAAGGACACCCCACACTGTGCTACGCAAAGGGAGCAGGCAAAAGGCATTGCCAAAATCTTCCAGATGTCTACTGTCAGTCAATCTGAATCTAAATCTTATTCTTTTGAATGAAGGTGCAAGGGAGCATTTACAGTGTTTGGGGACGTTGATGTGCAAAATGAACCAATTTTAGAGCACTTTTCTGGGCTTAACGTGCATTAGACAGCAGCTTGTGTTTATTGGGAACCCCGTTCAATGATGAAAGAAGACTCTTCCAATATTGCACTTATGTACTCCTGTGAATAAAAAGATATTCTTCAGAACAAATTAAAATTGTTTCTAGCTCCTCTGTAGGAGAAGAAATGTGATGGAAAGACAGCAGTTCCCCTCGTACTCCTGTGCTGATCACAGAGCTGGCAAGCCCTGCACAGGAAGATGCCATTGCATCTTGGGATAAAACTTATTGAATCTGTTGAACACAGCCATCTTTCCTCAAACATAGAAGAATCAGTTGAACTTCCCTGCACTGCCTAGAAGATGAAACAATAGCAGATCCACAGAGAAGGGGGGTGCGCCAAACAGGCAACTGATCTTTCAACAAGAGGGACCTGTGGAGGAGGTCTGCTTTCTGAGAGAAAGGAGAACAAGCGGATATGGAGAAAAGAACTGATCCTTCATTCTGCCAGCAAGAAAAAGGGTGGAACAGGATTAATTTTTGGAATAAAATCACCTACATCTTAACTTGAATGGAGAGAGAAATGAAGAGCAGAACACAGTGAAGTGCTCACTAAAATAAAAACAATGTTAAAAAAAAAATCCCTTAAAATCCAAATAGAAAAACTATTCTGTCCAGATTCAAAGGCCATGATTTGAGAATCATTGGTATTTATTTCTGCATACCACAAGACATTTATTTAATTGGAGAAACATGCTTTCATTGCATTCTGAGTCAATTAAATGGAAAAAAACATGTTTTTTATAAATTTTGAGGGTTTTGTAAAACCTCAACTCTCTCTGGATTCTCTAATCCTTAACCTTACTAATTATGGGCTTTGTTTTCATTACGAATACCATTTAAACTTCACAAACTCCCTTTACTCCTTCATTTCCAATGTCATGTAACATATGTGTGCAAACGTCCCACTGTTAGGAGTTCTTCAAAACATCCCTTGCTCTGACTTTGGTCGCATCGAACCAGCAACTCCCTCTTTCACTTATTAGATAAACGACGCGCTGTTGGATCAGGAAGCAAACCATGGTGGGCTGACTGTCCGTGAAGGGACATAGGGACCCCTTCCCATTATTTTTTTTGATGTGGGGATGGCCAAAGCTTCGGTCTGCCGCAGTAGCCATGCTGTGGCTCTTCAATCAGAAACACAGCCAGCCCTCCTGAGCTTTGCAGGGAATGAAGGAGCCGACTACACGGCCAATTTACATGTACCCATGTAGCATGCAGTCTTTCAAGCTTACAGGATAATTTAGTGAAACAAATGCTCGCCATTGTCTATATCATAAATATAATATTTAATCTGCACTAGTTGCTGAAGACAAATTTTATTATGCATCTTTCTTAGACAAGGTTTTAATAGGCTGTGGCGGAGAGTTGTACACAGTACTTAATGCATGCTATGATGTGTGTAAAATCTAAGATCAGGGAACAGTGTATATTTATAGCAGTGTCTGGGAGATTATATGTAATGAATATATTATACCACATGCACACAAGAGGCAGAGTTAAGGATGCGCATGAATCCTGCAATGTGGCATTTCCTGACTTCCATGTTCTTAACCGTACAACCTTAACATTCCCCGAACGTTCTCCGATGGAATATCTATCAGCCCACATAATCAGCTTGCAAGTTACTCCCACAGAGAAAGATATTTCAGATTGTCCTCTTCCAAGAGACATTAATTAATGCATTTTCATTTTGAAATGCACTACTTTCCAGCCAACACGTCCTGCTGAAGATTATAAAGCTTTAAATCTTCGTGGAGTAAGGCTCCCCAGGAAGGTTAAAAAAATACTATCTGCAGCCCTTTTCCTAGGGGCTTCTCTGTTTTGCCCTTGCACTAAAGCTATTATGCACAGCTTGAATTCTGGGAAGACATGATGCTGTGGAAATACAAGTAATTATACTATTCTCTCTCATTTCTACCAACTATTATTTTCATTTTTGCTCTTTCTTTCACTTTTTTTCATCTGTTTTTGTCTGCTGCAAACATCACTTGCAGGTTATTACTTGCAGAGAAAATGCCAGCTGAAAACTGGTGATAGATTGTTGAGATGTAAATGATTGCATATTGGGGGCCCCAAATTACGAAATAGCTATTTGGGTAACATATTTACTTTGAATTCTTGCATGCTGGGCAATTCTCAAACATTTTAAAGGTTTTGTGCAAATTCCCTCTATGAAATTATACCTATAGTGCACTGTTCTTTATTAAAAGCAATAGAATGTAAAGATGTAAAAAACTGTAGCATCCTCAGTAAAGCTAGCAAGCAATTTTGGGTGGCAGCACAGACCTTGTAATAAAAGCTTACAATTGAGGAATTACAACTGATGTTAGTTCCTGAGTCAAATCCAAAGACAGATCCATTAGTTTCTGACACCTAGTCTGCAAACCAGACCAAGAAGGCTGGCATGTACGTTCTTATATTTTATGTTAGAACCAGATCGATTGTTATAGAACTTTTAAGTTCTTTGAAACAGAAAAATCAGTTGCCAGTGCAGTTTGGGTTTTAGCTAAGCAATAAGAGCCATAAAAGAATATTGTGATGCCTTTTAATTGTTCTTTATTTAATAGAGAGAGTGCATTGCTGAAACCCTCTGTTTTCAGAAAAATGGCACTGGGGAGGATATAGTAGATGAAGTGATGAACTAGCTTTATTTTTATGCCCAGTATTTATGGGTAAAAAAGGCTTCAGCAAAAGAAGTTCAGCTGAGAAATTTTGATGTACACAAATCTGTGGGCCAAATTGGGATCCAGGGAGTTACACAACAAATGAATTTGGCCACCTGTGTTCACAAAGCTTCCAAACCCTAACAAATACAAGTAGGTAATAAACCAAAGATTGACTATTGCAAGTTGTAATGGCCATAAGAGCAGCTCTAGAGACTTGCTGTGGCAGGCGTCATTGCCACACGTATTAAGTCTCCACGCTGCTTTGGCTGTGCAAAGGTATCCACGATGCCCAGCTGGGCGGAGACAAATGCCATGGAATGAGGACATGCACCTCAGCCATGATACATCAAACAAATATCGTCTGCTGTTACAGATGACATGATGTCAGTCTTCCAGCACGAGGGCATCAGAGCTTACCAGCAGACCAAGGGAGGTCATCCTCCCCCTCTACTCTGCCTTGGTGAGGCCGCACCTGGAGTACTGTGTCCAGTTCTGGGCTCCCCAGTTCAAGAGGGATAGGGAGCTGCTGGAAAGGGTGCAGCAAAGGGCTACCAAGATGATTAGGGGACTAGAACACCTCTCTTATGAGGAAAGGCTGAGGGATTTGGGTCTCTTCAGTCTGGAAAAAAGATGGCTGAGGAGGGACCTTATCAACACTTATAAATACTTAAAGGGTGGGTGTCAGGAGGATGGGGCCAGGCTCTTTTCAGTGGTGCCCAGGGACAGGACAAGAGGCAATGGGCACAAACTTGAGCATAGGAAGTTCCATTTCAACATGAGGAGGAACTTCTTTCCTTTGAGGGTGGCAGAGCACTGGAACAGGCTGCCCAGAGAGGTGGTGGAGTCTCCATCTCTGGAGACATTCAAAACCCACCTGGACGCGTTCCTGTGCAACCTGCTCTAGGTGACCCTGCTCTGGCAGGGGGGTTGGACTAGATGATCTCCAGAGGTCCCTTCCAACACCTACCATTCTGTGATTTTGTGATTCTGTGTGATTGGCAGCCTGGCTGTGCTCAAGATGTTGTCTCAAAGGTGGACAATGATCAGTTAAGCGATTTAACAGCACCTGTGAGACCATTGAATGAAATGGGGCTGGCACAGACCAGGAGCAGAGAGGTAGGATTTGGGCAGTTAAGGTTTCTCCTCTTTTTTGTCAGAAAACCTGCCATAATGTCTGGTATTATTTATCCTGAAAGATATTTTATTTCTCTTGCTTAAGGTGTTGTGTATTTGTTATTGGTGGGGAGTACAGGTTGATAGGACACCTCCCATAATGCTCAAAACATTTTTTCCCTGACGTTCCTCAGGGAAAAAATGTTTTGAGCATGTTCGCATTTTCCTCTAAAGATGAATGTGTGTGATTGTTTTAAAAGGATTAAATTGATACCCTTTGATGTATCTTTACCAGGTTTTATGAATGCTTTGACCAAACAGTGTGAGTCATAAATTCATTATGGGTGATAAACTCATTATAGTGATAAACCTGGTATGGGTGATAAACTCATTACAGAAGAGGCCTAGTATGGTGAAGCTGACACAAGGCTTTCTATCACTGTCAGCAAAACTGCAAACTATAAAACTTCCGCTCATATAAATGATGATCTTGGCACACTCCTCTCTTCCATCTCCCCCTTTCAAAGGGTGAGCTTAGACACTTGCATAGTTCAACTATTACCTTCAGTCCCACAGCTCACAAATCCCTACCTATTCTTGTTAACCAGTCCGGGATGTCAGCTGGTTTCTGACATTTCCTTGTTATCACCTAAATTACAGAGGCAGAGCAGGAATTTTTGTCTTTCCTCCCTGCCCCAAACCTGCCCTTCCCACAGATCTCCCTACCAGCCCTCTTTAGGTGCACAGCCTGGGGGAGAGCTTTCCTTCCTCCAACGTTACTTATGAAAGTGCCATTTAGTCCCACCACCATGCCCACCTTGTTCAGGCCAGTATCCCATTTCTCCTACAGTCTTTTGTACTAACTTTGCCCAGAAAATAACTGCACACCCTCTTGAGATCCTTTACTCAAGATACATTTTTCCACTAGCCTGGCAAGAAATCACCACCTGTAATGACCCAGCTGAATGCTAAAAAGAAATTCTTGCAACACAGATTTTGCTATAGAGGTTTCAAAAATTTCCCACCTCCCCATGATGAAGATCTTTCCCTCCATCTCTCCAACACCTGTAGGATGACATGAGAAAGACACATAATGGAAGGAAGGTCAAGTGAAGGGGTAAAAGTCATGACATAAACCTGCATCTAGAAAATGCATGACTTAAAACATCTCCTTTGAAGACAAGGCCTTTCTAGATGGGTCACCTACTACAGACTGCACAGTTAAGTGAGTTAAGCATTTGTAGCTAGTGTCCTCAGCTGAATCCAAGTCTCATGTTCACTTCTATTCTTAATGTCTTCGCTTGTCTTAGGCTTAGATACTTCCCCGTTCCCCATCTCTAGGACTTCAGACCAGATATTTAGTGGAATGTGCAAGCAATTGAGTCTTGAAGAAACCCTACTGTCAACAGAGATCCAAGCCTTTTTAGCAGCTGCAGGCTGAAGCATGTCTTATGGCTTTGTGTCTCTAACAGAGACAACAGAAGATACTTAGACAAGTAAATAAACCATCATATTTGATAGCAAACATACACCATGTGGCAACTCTATCACTTAGTAACGTAATAGAATTATATTCAAACAGGATTAAGGAGGTAAGATTGCGATGATTTTATTTCAGTGCCAACGTGAGTTTTTTTGAGGGATATTTCAGTGATAGCTGAGTGGCTCGGAGCCACAGAAAAATTTTCTCCTGGTTCTATGCGTTGAGCTGTTTTCTGCTAAATTTGTGAATTGAATCAACTCAGTAAAAGATCTTACAGATAGCAGAACTGGCTCAAAGGAGGGATGGGAGCCACCGTTCCAGCACAAGAGCAGGACAAGGAAGGCTGCAGGCACAGGGTGATGGGGAGCAGGCAGCCCCTTTCAACAGCTCTCTCTACTGTTGAATCAGGCACCGAGGTACGCTGTTGCAATGTGGAAATTTAGATAGAGAAATTTAAAGGGAAAAACATTCAGAGTCAACAAGGCTTCACTGCAGGGCAATATTTGATCTCAAGGTGTTTTGTTTCTAAACATTTTGGAACAGCCTGCCCAGGGAGGTAGTTGAGTCACCATGCCTAGAGGTATTTAAGAAACATGTAGATTTGGCACTTCAGGGCATGCTCTAGTGGCAGAGATTGTAGGGTTTTTTGTGTGTATGTGTATGGTTGGTCTCAATGATCTCAAAGGTCCTTTCCAACCATGAAGATTCTATGATTCTATGATTCTATTCTATGATTCTATGATTTTTATCCTAATTATTACTTTTATGGTGGTATTGCAATCATATTCACAATGAGGATCCTGATATGCAATGTATTGTACCAATTCAGGAAAACTATCTCTGCTGTGGATAACCTCAGCCCAAAGCCCTTAGTATGCAAATCTACGTATATGGGAGTGCAGCATCTATGTATCTCTATATGCATCACTATAAGCTCAGAGTTGAATTCTTACTTACAAAAAAATTAGAATTTCAAAAAGGAGCAGAAAATAGCACTTGCAATGGTATGGCCAGCTGGTGACTGTTTCATAACAAGGCCTTTTTTCCCCCTCCTTTAAATATAATTTACTGGAACTTTACTTAGAGATGCAACAAATTAGCAGCTATTCATTTTATAATGAAGAAGGCCTCATGTAAATCTAAGCTGTGAATAGGCAATCAGAATTTATTTGGACATAAAGGGTTATTTTCCAGGCTAATATCTCAATGTTGAACTGCATACTGCTATCAGTACCATCGTAGACCATTTTATGCAGTTATTTTAAGTTCTTATGTCATCACATTGCCTCTGTTTGATTCTACACGGTACCTGTAGCTATTACAAACCCCTGCATGAAAGATCACCAGAAAAAGACAAAATGGTTCTTCTTTGGACAATATACAAATTTAACTCATCTCCCCTCTTTAATAACCATTAAAATGGAAGCTTTTATTCTCCTGGAACAAAGTCAGTTCTGGAGATTCAACAATATGATTACATGCAGGCTTTACAAGTTCAAACAGCAGCAATTAAGAACACCAAATAATCCAGCATTGGCTCATCTAAAATAACTACAAAATGTGCGCAGCTACATCAGTTCAAACTCCTAATCCATATGCCTTCTAACATTCAAATAATTTTGCACTTCGATTCCGTCAGCTAATCTTTAGGTGGGCCACCAATAGCTCATTGCAGTGATGTTTTTCCAGTATGCCCAGCCAATGTTTCCCATCTGTCAGGGTACTGGTGACGTTAGTTGGTAAAAGAAAAGGATGAGGGTGATGGATTGTGGATTCTTGTTGCTGTGACTCTTCTTTTCCCCCTGAACTTCCTTCTTTGTGCAAGTAACCCTGTAGTTTTGAAGAAATGGTGTCAGATTAGATGGGGAATCGGTTTACAGTGACTGAGGTTTTCACAGTGGTTTTGGACAAAATGTGTGTGACTGCAGAGCACAGTGCACGTGGGCAGCAGGGACAGCAGATCTGCTGTACCTGTGGGCAGCCTGGCTGCACACACCCGATCTGCTTGGACAGCAGGGGTCCAGAATCCTGGGCAATGGTACAAAACCTTCATAATCCAGAAGGGAGCTTTTAATTATAATCTTTCTCTTGCTGCACAAAGACATGTGTGGGAAAATTTAGATGCAGGAGAGCCCAAGAGCCTTTATGGTGCCTCTGTGCATACCTTCCTCTCTGAGGGTTGTCTGTGTTTAATAAATCAGTGATTTTGTCTGCAAAGGTATGTAGTTGCCTAGTTTTGGATAAGTAAAATTTGAAATCCAAAATCTCAGTTTGTATTAGATCCCTAAAAGAGACCTGTGCCTATGACCAATGCAGGCATCTAAAAATTAGATATTGAAGCGTGAACTAATCACACAAAGCTCACTTAAGTCATTCTAGAAAAACTGATATTCCCCAAGGTTAGGAAACAGGTGTCCAACTAAATCTGGGAAATCCCTGGAAGTAAGCTTTTCTCCCCATTACCTATAAGTAAAGCCTTTGGTTACCAGTTCACAGGGGAAGGAAGAAGTTCTGCCCCTTTTCCTGTTTGGGGGCTCCATGCAACAGGTTCCTCCCCACCCCCTGGAAGGGTCCAGCACACTTTAGTGCAAGAGAAACAGGGTGCTCTGTATTGTTTGTTAGTCTGGATGGGAACAGAACAGCTGGGGCAGCTCAGAGCTCCAATGGGTGGTGGACTTTTCACCCTCATATATTTTCGTCAGTCTGAACAGCTCATCATTTGCCTCCTCATGTTTGTCTCCCAGCTGCAGTTGTACTTTAGAACGTGGTTCTCGGTACTGGTCTTTCATGGCAAAATGATTATTATAACTGTGCTAGAGTCACGAGGAAGAACCTGCGTGGATATTAGGTCACCCATTTTCTTAGCAAGTTATACACATTACGTGGGCATGTAACACATCCTCATGAGCGGCAGCCTTCCTTCTTACTTATCTTATTTACTGTGAATATAAATAAATATCTCCAAGCAATCAATATACCAGCTCAGAGAAAATATTCAGAAAGTATGAAGGAAGTGAAAATAAGTTGAGCATGTGCTTAAGTGTTTTGCCGCTTTTGCTGAGACTGATTTTTCACAGCTACGCGTGTATATCACTCTCATTCATCACCCTGCCCTCGCCCGAGGACTCAGGGTCCTCCAGAATAGGAATAAGAGCCCTAAATCCCTGTCAGCCAGACGAAGCCGTGCACCATATAACAAATTTCTTACGTCCCCAAAGGTGGTGGCCTCAAACAATTTTAATAAATCTTTAGCGCTGCATCTTCTGTATCTCAAACACGTAAAGGTCAGACGGCGCTATTCTGACTGACCCCGACCTAGAGCTGTTCCCTCTCTGACTGCAGCAGGACTGCTCGGGGAGTAATATATAGCAGTTGTGACCGGGAGAGGCACAGCCCGCCCGTTCCAGACCAGTTGGTCCTTCTGCTGGTGCCAGGCGATGGTTGCAGCCTCCCCAGCCACGCTCGATTCACGGTGCCCTGGGGAGAGGAGGCACCTTGCCCCCAGGCTGCAGCACAGCCCTGCCCGAGCACACCGCTAGCACTGGTTGTCTGCAGGTTTAATGGGGCTGCCCCTGGTTTTAGTCAGAGCGCCTTTTACGCCATTGCCTCACGGCTCCCCCTCAGCGATTTGCTTGTGTGGTTTTAACATTTTAATTTTGCCAAAACGTTAAGGCAGCGCTTCACCTGCTGACCGGGTGTAACAGCGCTGCAGCGACCGGGGGAAAATGAAAAAGCTGCTTAGCTCAGCTGAACTCTCTCTCTCGCCGCTGTAAAATTAATTGTTATCATTATCTAGCTGTTTTCTGGAGACCATCAACTTACCTGCTACACAAACTGTAGCGGCAGTAACAGCAGCTGGACCTGACATACAGCCTTGCCCTTGGTGTATTAAATCATTCTGATGTAATGTCTAACAAACCACATGACTCACCTATTAAACCCTTTCAGGGGCATGTGCTCTGGCAGTGGGAGAGAGCTTGTAATGAGGCCAAACTCACAGAGGATAAAAGGAACATATTATGAAAACAAGCTATTGAAGGCGTGCATGCTAATTTGAGCGAATGCATTTGGACATGTAAGAGCTTTGCTGTTTCTGTGTAAAATATTTCCAATTTCTTATTTCCCATTGCAAAGCTGATTGAGTCAGCAGCAGCTTGCCACTTGCATTCCAGGTGGCGTGATATGTCTCCTCATGCACTAACTCATATAGGTCATTAATATGCTAAATAAGTTGTAGCCAATTGGCTCCCATGGTGACAGCTCCAAAAGCTTCATGAATAATCAATGGAGCACCTGGAGGCATGAAATTTTCATACAAAGAGTTTCTAGACTTTTGCATTAAGCTCTGAGCAGGGACAGACAAGTGATAGACATGACTGGCACTTTGAGGAGTTCCGAAAATAAAAAGTGTTATTGTAAAAGAAAATAGAAATCTTATTAAAATAAGAACAAATCTGAAACTCCATCTCCTGGAGCATTTCTAAGAAATGCACCTAAATTGATTCCCTTGTCGTCTTTTGGACAGAAGCATGTTTTAGAGTTGCTGAGGATGAGTGGGAATACTTCAGCTACTCTACATAAACTGCAAAAAACTCATCACAGAATAGTAAGGACTCACTGATAGAATCTTTAGGAAATTAACAAACGAGTACTGCTTTTACCTATTTTCTCTGCAAGAATTTATACACCTATAGATTTTAGGGGTGAAAAATACCATGGTCTGAGTGAGGCTGGCAAATGTTATGAGCAGGGTGTCAGTTCACCCCGTTAAAAGCAGGTGTCTTTCTCATGTTGTTTCCATTTCAAGTACTCTTGTATTATCTCATAGGCCCTTTCAGACAACTTCATTACTGAAACAGGCAGACCACAGGCAGGAGATGGCTTGTATGCTTCACTATTTGGTAGAGTGGATCAGAAAATTAGCTCAGTCTTCCACTGCAAGGATGATAGATGTGGTCCTGCCTCATGCTTCTCCCAAATAAGCTTGTGCGTTGCACGTTCCCAGTGCTGGGAAAGAAGAAACTGGAGATGTGCTGGCCAGGCAGTGTGTGTGTAGTGACAGCTGTAAGAACAGAAATGGGGCACTCCGGTATTTCCTCCTCCACATGGGGCTGTTGTGCATAGGAGACTCTTGCAGAAGTCTAGTGCCGGCGGAGCTGTGGGATCTGCCCCTCCAAAGCTTTGCCCAAGTGTCCAGTTCTCTGTCGTGAGTACGGGCTTCTCATGTAGGTGCACTGGGAGGAGCAAGGAAAAGTGCCAATACTTCATCTCTGCTTGACATAATTTTCATGCAACTGCTGAGAAGACGGCAATGGCGCCAGCCGCTCCTTCTGGCATTACTATGGGCAGTTTTCCAATCCCTTCCTACAGAGCCTGCAAATTAAATGTACTTCAATCTCAGCTGTGTTTGGGGTGTTTCAGACAAGATCCTTGGCAAAATATTTGTGCTCTTTACCATCTATTCTGACATTATGTCAGTCTGGGTCATCAGTAAAAGGGTTGGAGAGATCAGGCAGTGGAAACACCAGCACCACCACCATGCATTTTTGGTACCAAGTACCAAGAGATTTGCTCGTGAGGAAAACATACAGATGTTGGAGCTAATCAAAGCTGGCACGGCCGGTGTTGGCTGAATAACTTTGAAATCTCCTTTTTTCCTCCTTGAACATCTCTGCAAGCAGAAAAAAGAGTGTAAATGTAGTACCAACACGGCTCCACACAAGCAGGGGCAGCCCTTACTTTGGGATTAGTGGAGTCTGTCCCCACCAGAACTTTGCAAAAACTTGCTAAAATCTTTCTTTGCCGTCTGTCTTAACAGTGACATACAGTAATGGTACAACATGGCAGAGGCAACCTGCAGGGTTACTAGGACATGTAACTGAAAGGTAACATGTAAAAACTTGTAATGAGTTTCAACAGGTTTGGGTTTTTTTTTACCCACTGAGGTTTAGCTGACTGCTCTACAGCGACCTTGTGCATTTGTGTGCCACACAGCAGTGCTCTGCAGTGATTGCGCTGGCTGACCCAAGAATGCAGGGACAGGCAGAGGTTGACTTTGGTCAAGCATTAAAAAGGGGTACATAAGAGTAAGTACAAGGTCCTTTACAAGGTATTGGCAGTTTTTTAATGTTTTCTAAAGTGACGGAATTACATATTCTCATTTTTTAGTATTGATAATGAATAACTTATACTGTTCTTGCTTTATACAATGTTGTTCTATTAAATATGCTGCACTATATGCTCTGCATACAGAAAAAAATCCCCACACAAAGGGGGACACACACAGGCATGCATGCACATACCAGTCTACCACATGATTTCTTTTGAGATCAACCATCAGTTAAAAAGCCCTGGAACTGCCACCTCACATGAGAATAGGTAGGTGTCTTGGCTTGGACACAAATATCCTGAAATCCTCTAGCACTTTCATTCACAAAGGAACAAAGCAGGGATTTTTCCCTAGCAATCCCTTAATGAGAAACTTAAATACTCTTTATAGACTACAACAATTAAAAAGAAATACTTTGACTTTCTAGTTCTTGGATGGTGAGGTGAGAGGTGTGCTCTCCACTAAGACGTGTTAGAAAGGTGGACCTCCACAGCTCAGCTCTGTAAGCTGTGAGAGTTTGCTCAAGTCCTCTAGAGAGAGTGAATTCCCAATGCAGAAGCCTCCTGCCAGGCTGATAAACTCCGTTCTTATTAAAGTGAAAGAGTCTGGTGAAAATTACTAATTTAAATGATGCCCACACTATCTTATTGCAAAATTACTCCACACAACTTTGTACTGTACTGTAGACATACCTTGTCTCTACATCTTAGGTGAAGAGAGTTTGTGGCAGGTGGGGACCAGGAAGGGTCACATCATCTCCCATCCAGACTCACAAAAATTGTGATTAATATTATGCGTCTTCAATGAATGTCTCGCGAGAGCTAAGGAATATGGCTCGTAAGTCACAGGGTCATAGAATCATAGACTCATAGAATGTGTTGGGTTGGAAGGGACCTTGAAAGGTCATCTAGTCCAACCCCCCTGCAGTAAGCAGGGACATCTTCAACTAGATCAGGTTGCTCAGAGCCTCATCAAGCCTGGCCTTGAATGTCTCCAGGGATGGGGCCTCCACCACCTCTCTGGGCAACCTGGGCCAGTGTCTCACCACCCTCATTGTAAACAACTTCTTCCTCATGTCTAATCTAAACCTGCCCTGCTCTAGTTTAAAACCATTGCCCTCGTCCTATCGCTACATGCCCTTGCAAACAGCCCCTCCCCAGCTTTCTTACAGGCCCCCTTCAGGTACTAGAAGGCTGCTATAAGGTCTCCCCGGAGCCTTCTCTTCTCCAGGCTGAACAACCCCAACTCTCTCAGCCTGTCTTCACAGGAGAGGTGCTCCAGCCCTCTCTACAGGGTCTCCACACCTGTAATGGTTTTAGCTGGGATATGGGATAGAGTTAGTTTTCTTCACAGTAGCTGCCATAGGGTTATCTTTTAGATGTGTGATTAAAACAGTGTTGATAACACCAGGATGCTTTACTTATTGCTCAGAAATGCTTGCAAAGCATCCGGCATTTTCCGTTCTTCAGACTGCCCTGACAGTGAGTAGGGTAGAGGTGCACAAGAAGTTGGGAGGGGCTGACCCCAACCGGCCCAAGGGATATTCCATACCATATGATGTCATTCTCAGCAATAAAAGCTGGGGGAAGAGGAAAAAAGAGGGGGATGTTCGTAGTGATGGTGTTTGTATCCCCCAGTAACCATTATGTGTGGTGGAGCTCTGCTTTCCTGATGGCTGAACACCTGTCTGCCAATACGGAGAGGTGAATGAACTCCTTATTTTACTTTGCTTGCTTTTGCTTTACCTATTAAACTTTAAACTGTCTTTCTGCACTTTTAGCCTTCTGATTGTCTCCCTCATCCCATCAGGGGGGACTCAGCAATTGGGTATGTGGGGCTGCGTTGCCTACCATGGTTAAACCACACTACCACCATATCTCAGGAACATCGTAGGTGGCATTGGAAACCTCATGACTCTGAAGACAATTCAAATTTTTTTCCTCCTGGGTTGCAATCACCAGTTTTCCAGAGATCAGCGTAGAGGAGATAATCCTTAGAAAGATTTCTTCTCTGACATCTCTATCCTCCAGGTTTGCCTATGTAAGATTTTCCTTTCTCCAGTTTGCTTTGAGAGTTCTGTGCCCCAGATTTATTAAGCTTTGCAGCTTTATTACCACATCATGAATTAAAATCTGAAATCACACTTTGATTGTTTAAGAAATGAAATGCCACACTGCATATAAATGTCTTTCCTTTTGAAAATAAAGTGCACAGCTTAAAGCAGCGACAGTCAGTGCTCGCAATGACTGATGGAAGATTAAGGCAGTGGTGAAATTCCTGCATGACTTGTTATGGCTTCTGTACATGTTAAACCTTATAGATATGTTACATGGAATATCTCACTTCTGTTTAAACTTAAACTCTGTCTACACTGTATGAAAGAATCTTACATGAGATAATTACAAACAGGGATAAAAGCATGACTGACATTTTGAACATGCATCTTTCTAAATTCTGTTAGAGTTATTTGTAGTATCTAAGCAGATATAAAACAGATTGGTGGCATCTCTTATAACATACTTTGTGTGTGCAAGTTCTCTGTGCTGTACGAATATCGCGACTACTTGTGGTGTTTTAATGCCTCCCTGGATCACAGCTGAAAACTTGCCCTCATCAAAAAGGACAGAAATGCCATTGAAGTTAGTTACACCAGAATTAGTTCTCATATATTTGTAAAACCTCCTCTCTCCGAGGGTTCAGTGGAAGTCTGAAGATAACTGTGGTGGTGATTAATCTGTCAATTTGACTGATATTTAAAAATATACCTGAGTAGAAGGATTTTCTTCCATACGAGAACAGCAGAGAATATTAAATCAGGATCTCCTGTGCTCTGCCAGGGTTAAGTCTTGGGATCACTTAGATTTATAGAGGGTGCAGTACACTGGAGCTATGATTTGGCTGGGTCTCTGCTGCGCCTATGCAGCAGGATGAGACCCAGCCATTCCCACTCACGAGCCAGGAGGGACTCCAGCAAGTTCACCAGCCTAAATGAGCAGAGCATCAAGACAGCACAACAGAGTAGAAGTAAACAATATGGATCAACGGTTTTGAAGACTGAGGTATTGCAGTTGACCTTGTCACTAAATCTGTGACTCATGTTCCCTGCTATAAATCAAAAGTTGCTTTATCCCTTTTAAAGCTTTGACCATTTTGGGTAAAAAAAAACAAAAACGTAGAAGAGGCAAAAAAAACCCATAAATGTTTATACTTTATTTGATGGAGAAATGCTTTTTATCCTGAGGGCAATATGCTGTGTCCACTGGGTTTCACTGTCCTCATGGTTCTTCGATCACTATTTAGACAGAAGCATATAAGTAGAAGAAGTGTAAAAACCCTGTAACTGCTTTGTCTATATTCCATTTTGACTGAATTGAAAGAGAATCTGTTAGTGAAGAAAACATATCTGCCAGTCACAGGGGACTCATTCTGCACTGTCATCATGTGTTTCATTATGAGACGACTAAACATTGCAGCTACCATCGAGGACTGGAAGACTTTTTCACCCTCTATACTGAAGACAAGGGTGCAAATCAGGGGTTCTGGGGTCTTCCTGTGCCCAAAAGCTTCAGAGATTGCTGTCAACTTCCTGCAACAGAAATTTGCTAGATCCACAGGTGTTTTCAGCAATTACTTAGGTGACATTGGTAGGTTCACCTAAGTAAGAAAACCCACAGGCATATTTTGTCTTAGGAAAAGTAAGACACTAGAAAACTGGTGAAACCACACAGTCTCTATTCTCACGCAGCCTCGAGCCTAGTTCATCAGACAGTATTGAGCTTTGACATGTTTTCTGAACCCTTCCTGACATGGACCAGGTTTCTACTTTCAGTTAGTATGATTATTGCTGCAGGTTTAACGTCTGCCAAGTACTGCTTTTGTGAGGTTCACTAAGTAAATATTCATTTGCACATTGTAAAGGATGTTTTTATAGATATCTCACAGACCCAGTCCCATGAGCAACTGTGCACTTTCACAGAGCTTACAACTGTGAACCTCATGGCTGTGGAATTATATGGGAACTGAGGTAGAATGAGTATTGGCTATTTTCAGATGGTCACTGTCTGATGTACACATGCAATGTACATGTCAACATCTGAGCTATATTTCCTGGGCTCCCTTTAAATTCCTGGAAGAAAAATAAGTATTTTGAGGGAATAATTAATTCAGTCTACTGTAGATACATGCTTAAGCATGAGTTCAGTCATTCTTTAATTCCTTTCCTTTGCCTCAAAAGTGGCCAAAGGTGAATAGTTAAGATGTAGATGTCTACCCTGTAGACATGGAGAGTATGTACATGGAGAGATGAATCCTCACTGCAGAGTCCAGCACATCTTGTTAGTCAAATTCATGGAAAAGTAACTGTGAGATGTGGGTACTTAGATGATATATGTACGCTATTTACAAGGTGGTTTCAAAACATCATCTTTCTTAATTGCTTAGATAGTCATAGTAATGCTATGCTTTATTGTGATCTTTCCAAACATCACTGTAAATTATTGTGAGGCAACATCTGAGCATCTCATAGCTATAGCAATTAAGTCAAGCAGAATTCTAAATTATAGAGGTACATTTAAAAAAATTGACAAGAATATTTCAGAGCTTTGTGTACAGCACAGGTTATTCCTGGATGTCAGCTTATCCAATGGCATAAATACTGTTTTACAACTGTCATTTAAAAAATCTTAGATATACTTATCTAAGACTAAGTGTTGTGTCAGCTGTTTGTTTATCATCATTGAGTGTTACAGTAAATGCTATTTAAATCTACTAATTCTGGAAAATATTTAATCTCCTAAACTTCAAAGCGTAGATAATGTCCAATAAGAGGTATTGGAGATCCTGACCCTGGTAGCAGCTTCTCACAGAATATCTTACTTGATTTTTTTTTTTTTTTAAATATCTGAAACAGGAGGAAATGGCTGGATTACTGGAGGGACCCTAAGTAAGACATTGAACTGGTTTGATGAAGTCTGTAGTCTTGTATGTAGAACTTCAGCACATCATAGGCTTCAGAAATCAAAGCAATCACAGCTTGAAATCTAATTTGACCAAACTACCATCTGCATTTGGAATGGTTTTCCATCAGTATTCATCTTTAAGACATGTGACAGTTCAGGAGCACATTTTTCAGTACTGTCTTTTGCAGATTTGGTCTCCACCTTTATTAATATTTTTTACTACCTCTAAGCAGTAGACATGGGTCTGCTGCGACCGGGAAGCTTTTTGTGCACATGGAAATGGAGACCACCACAAACCCCTCTGCAGAAGGCCAGTTCGCTGTCAGCTGCCTGCAGACAGATGGCCCCTCCATTCCCTCACCATATTATGAGGAAGAACCGTGTGTCAACTCCAAATAGACTGGCACAGTGTGTGGCCACAGCTGGAGGAGCCATTTGAAGCAATTCAAGTGCCAGGAGCTGCCTCCGCGTGGGGGCCAGGGGTCTGCTGCACTGGCATCCAGCCTGGGAGAGCAGCCCCACCGTCTGCTCCCCTGCTGCCTGCGCATGAATACTTGGTCCTTCAACCTGTGCTTAGCTGCCTTGAAGCCTTTTCATTGTGTCCTGAGTTTCAAACAGTAATTTTTTGCCTAGCAGAATAACTGGGGCCGTTTCATCAACATTCCCAAAAGCTCATATACATTTTTGTCAAATTATATAAAATACTTTGTCAAAATGTTATCAATAAATCATTGAGATTACTGTCTCATCCTTCAGTGTGCAATGACTCAATATCATATTGTTGCACATTCTCCAGACCCAGACATGAATTTAGGCCTTCCTCATTTTCTCTCAGGGTTTCCAAAAGCACAAAGTTATCGCTACTCTAAATGATCTGAGTATGCCATGATAGGTGTTGAGTTTTGTAGTAATGGATGCTATTAGTCTCATTTTACGAAGTGAGGAAACAAGTCGTAGAGATTGGAGCACAAAGTTTACATGAATTTTGGTGTCCAGAGATGACAGTAACGTGAGTGTTTTGCCCAGCATGTTTAGCATGAGATAGCAGCGCTGTAGACGTTCAAAGCACAAGTCCTGTTGACTTTAGTTCCAGATCTGAGAGCACACTAGCCCACAAATCAGGGACCCAGGAGGAAAATGCAGTTGTGATCACCTTTATGATCACTATGAGTTCTGGGGTGAAGACTACAAACATGACGTTTTCTTCTATCGTGCTGTCGCAGGGGAAGAGAAAGCCAGGGCAACGGATCCTTGTCCAGCCAAGGACAACCATTACAGCAACCGGCCGTCCAAAAGCAATGTCCAGCATGATTTGCACCACTGATGACACCAGTACCAAAATAAATGTAGCACAACACTATCAACTGCCACCTTACTGCTCAGCCTTCTAGGCAAGGACTCACTAGGCCCACTTGGGAACTGTAGACTGGAAGGGATTTATCACCATACCAAGCGCTTGCTGCCCAGATGATTTACACTCCCTGCGGTCTTGCATGTGGCCCTGGCAGATGTGACCCCATCCATAGAGGACCCAGCAATCCAAAATTATTGTGGGGCCTCTTGATCCCTCCCTTTCTCTGTTCTGCAGCACGCAATGCCTGCTCTCACTGCAGCCGCTCTCTAACCTCCTCCGGGACTCTCTGACCTCCATGCGTATGGCCTCACTTTCTGGGCCTGTCTGGGAAGAGGGAAGGTGCTGCCAGTCAGGGGAGGAGGGTCACAGCCCAGCTGCAGCCCTCTGCACCTTCCCTGGCTGGAGACGAGAGACCAGTCGGGTAGCATTGCCCTTCCCATGCCAGAAAGAGAAAAGCAAGTTGGAAATCAGAGTATAACAGGTCTTGACTCCCACATGATAAGCCAGTTCCACTGAACTCTGCAAAACGGTGTGATTTAAAAAAAATAACGATAAAGCTTTTTTTCATCAGCATTTTCCTACCCAGCCATACTTGTACTTCATAGAATCATAAAATCATAGAATGTGTTGGGTTGGAAGGGACCTTGAAAGGTCATCTAGTCCAACCCCCCTGCAGTAAGCAGGGACATCTTCAACTACATCAGGTTGCTCAGAGCCTCATCAAGCCTGGCCTTGAATGTCTCCAGGGCTTACCACCTCTCTGGGCAACCTGTTCCAGTGTCTCACCACCCTCATTGTAAAGAACTTCTTCCTCATGTCTAATCTAAACCTGCCCTGCTCTAGTTTAAAACCATTGCCCTCGTCCTATCGCTACATGCCCTTGCAAACAGCCCCTCCCCAGCTTTCTTACAGGCCCCCTTCAGGTACTGGAAGGCTGCTATAAGGTCTCCCCAGAGCCTTCTCTTCTCCAGGCTGAACAACCCCAACTCTCTCAGCCTGTCTTCACAGGAGAGGTGCTCCAGCCCTCTCTACAGGGTCTCTACACATGTAATGGTTTTAGCTGGGATATGGGATAGAGTTAGTTTTCTTCACAGTAGCTGCCATAGGGTTATCTTTTAGATGTGTGATTAAAACAGTGTTGATAACACCAGGATGCTTTACTTATTGCTCAGAAATGCTTGCAAAGCATCCGGCATTTTCCGTTCTTCAGACTGCCCTGACAGTGAGTAGGGTAGAGGTGCACAAGAAGTTGGGAGGGGCTGACCCCAACCGGCCCAAGGGATATTCCATACCATATGATGTCATTCTCAGCAATAAAAGCTGGGGGAAGAGGAAAAAAGAGGGGGATGTTCGTAGTGATGGTGTTTGTATCCCCCAGTAACCGTTATGTGTGGTGGAGCTTTTAGGATTCACAAATATTGTATTGACTTCTCATGATGACAGTAAAAGTCACTTCTGTTTTACCAAGATGGCTTCTTTGTCAGATTTCTGAATCACGATGGTGTAAGAAATGCTCACCAGTGATTTTCAGCAGGGGGAATACAATGTATTTCCCCACAGACTTGTTCTCAGAAATGACTAAATTCTGCTCTGACGTTCACGCCTCCCTCACCCCGCTTCCTTCCAGTGAAACAACCTACTGGAGTTTACTGTTTTCTGTGCTTGATGGGAGCTGTCAAACAACCCTAAAATAGGCATTATTATCGGCAGCCATTATATCCAAGGCAGCTTACTCCAGTAATGAATAAGTATCCATTCTCCTTCCACCCACAGGTACACACCTGCCATTAGTGACTGTCGTAAACTGTGTGACATGTTCCTGTGGGCAGAACCTTAATTATTTCCTCAGTTTCCCCTCATATCTCCTTAGAAAACTTGGCCAATAAAATCAGTTGTGGCTGAGTTGGAAGTCTGCTGATTTGGAAGGAAAGAGCTTGTTAAAGGGCCTTTTAAGAGATTGGATGCTCTGTGGGTGTAGAGTTAAAAATGATGGCATCTGCGCTGAGGTGTGCGGTAGCTGCGATCGCTGTGACAGATGTAGCGCGGCTGTATATTACACGGCGGTATAGTCACCCCACATCATGCGTCTGGGGTGTGTGTCATCCTCGGCAAGCTTTATCCGTAGAGAGAAAAAGGACTGACGGTAAGCCTGTCCCAGCAGTCGCTTAAGGCAGATAGGATTGAGAACCACCTCTAAGGTAATACAGTTTTCTAGCAAAGTCTAGTTTGCATTACAAGGAAGAAAAAAAAATCACATTTCTTTAATATTTAGCAGTTGCCTTGAACTTGTCTGAGCACAGTGACTTCAATGATTTTCTGGACTGACACAGTGTATTTTCTCTGGAGCTCATTACAGAGCCGGGCTGTGTCAGAAACAAAGAAGTGGCTTTATGTGAAGACTTGAAAGAAGAGAGGGCAGAGGGTTTGCAAGGCAGCTCAAGAAAGGCATTCAATGCAAAGGGGCCACTGAAGAAGAAGCTGCAGAGACAGCTGCAAGAGAATTTAGCACATAAAAATGTGTGCGACGCTACACAGAGCGCGTATATGTAATATTCATAAGACTGTCTTTTAGATGCACTCTTCCTCTAGATTTTGAAGCTGTCTGAAATCTGCAGACTTTCAATACACTTAACTATAATAAAGCCTGCACTGATTATATCATGATTGCTGACATTTGGTGTCTGTCAGTCTGAAATAACTTTTCCTCCTTGCTATAATTTCCTCTAAAAAGCCAAGCAGAGTCAGTGATTTTCCACAAAGCTTTCTCCAAACAACTCCTGCCTGAATGCCTCGGTGGTTTCTTTCTGAGGTCAAACACTATTGCCTGTAAGCTTTTCTTTTCTCCCCATTTTAATGCATTTGTTTGCCTGGTACTTCTGTGTCTGATGCTCTTGACTGACAAACTGGAGTGCTACCTGTGTATAGAAGAATGTTATTAAAAAATCTTAAAAAGATCCTATTAATATTTTATTAGCATTTCTTTTCTTCCTGAGACTGAATGACAGCTTACCCAAGATAGCTGATTTTAATTATTTTTTTCAACCTGTATTCCTCTTGTCACTGTCTCTTCCAGCATCAATCCAGTCAGATGTTGTTCTTTATTATTACCATAAGGCCTCAGCAGCCTATAATTACTCTAAAGAATTTCTTATCTTTTATTTCTGAAGCTTAGATTTTTCCTTCTTTTCTTTTCTTTTTTTTTTTTTTTTTTAAATATATTTTGGTAAGATCTGTAATTAACCTTGCAGCTGTTGATAGTCTGCTCAAGTCTGTAACTATTACACTTCGCGTAGCTTCTTTTTGTCCCCACCCCCTCTTTTCCTGCTCAACTGTTCGTGAAGGGCTGGTTACAGTAATGATATTCCTGTCTTCAAAGCGATGAACAAAATGTATACAACAAATTCCCTTTGGAATTGCTTTGCACAATCCATTTTTAATGCTGAGATGATTAAAAGTCCTGCTCTTAATAGCACACAGTGCACATTTCCAGACATTTCCAGTTTCAGTTTCCTACGATATGTCAAGGATGGGCGCTGCAGAGGAGATGGTGTGGTGGCGGTGTCCATGCGGCAGCCTCTGCTCCCCTAGGAGGGAAGCAGCTGAAGCCCTATACCGACCATGCCTGAGCTGATAGAAATCAAATATAAATAATTGCATAGATGACACGACTAGACTGCTTTCCCTGGAAATGAGTCTGTGCCTTCCACTCGAGAGATGGAATTACAGAAATAGGAGAGAAACCATTTCAGATCTGTGATGAAAAATATATAATAAGGCTACTCTCAAGGTACATTGCCTTGTCATTAGATATAAAAGGCTTCTTTCAGGATACTGCATTAGTTTCCTAGAATTATGGCTTGTGAGTAGAATTAAATGAAGGTGCAGTCTTTCCATGATAAAGTTCTTTTCTTATATTTTTACAGAGGTACACCTGCCTTGGGCGGACTCATTGACATCACTGTGCTTGTAATATCTTTAAGAGATTTCTTTTGAAAAGAAGAAAAGTACACCAAAACATATTTAATGAAGGTATTCTTGCAGCTTTTTAAGACTTCTATTTAGCCTTTTCCATGGACAATTGAGAGAAAGTCTGTCCTCCAGTAATGGAGCAACCAGCTAGAGGTTCTCATAGATAGATCTATATCATCAGTACTCTCCTTGAAAGCTTCTACAATGACGTCCACCATGACATGTGGAGGTCACCTATTTTATGAGTCAAAGATCATTCAGGCCTTTCAAAGCCTCAGTTGTGAACTCCTGAGAAGACATTATGGATTTTGAAGCGGTACATGTCATGATTTTAAGCTGTGTCCCACAGCATAAGGACAGAACTGAAAGTCCTCCACTTGTTTAACTTCTCCATGTGTAACATGCAAAATAAATTGGTATCCCGTTCTTTGTAGATTGCTTCCTAACCTTTAGAGCTCATGATAAAAAAGACATTTAATATGAAGGACAATTGTAAAGGCAGTTGATATGTGACTTGTATATAAACCTAATTCTGTATTTGTTTCACTGCTTTGGTTTCAACATCTCATATTCTAAGAATCCTTGGTAAGGAAAATCAGAGCTGGGAGAAATTAGAGCAAGGGGCAAGAGTCACCTTAACTACCTCTAGCTGTTTAACTGCAGCCATGGGTTCAGCATACTGCAGGTGGAGAGAAAAGGGCTTTTTCAATGAGCAGTTCATCCCATCCTTAGGTACGTGCCTAAAACAGATCAGTGAATTTGCTTCTAAAGATGCCTGTCTTTCTCCAAGGATAATTGTGTGCATCTTGAATACGAAGCACAGATTAGACACTTAACTTTTCAGCAGGTAATTTTACATGTGGTGAGCCTTTCCCATGCAACTAAGTGAGAATCTGTGTTGAAATTTAGCTGTCCTGTGTTTACCCAGGTACTCATATCACTGACATTTATATATTCCTGAGACAATAATATACATAAACATCTCTCAGTGAACATCTGTGAAGTCCTTTGAAAAGTATCCCAAATAGAAAAGGCAAAATAAAAATTAACAAACGTTGCAAAAAAATTCTTTAAAAAATTCTTTTAAAAAGCAGACTGAGCAAAATCCAAGAGCTCTTTTTTAAACAGAACAGCTCTCTGAGCAGCATTTGCTGTACTCAGCAGTTCATTTCAATACATACGGTCTTCAGAACTATAAAAGAAAAAAGTATGAAAAATCCCATCATATGTTACATCTCAACATGTGTCAGGCAGCAAATTCATTAGAGTCTAGTACTTCTTCCCTACTCTATCTCAGGAAACAAAAGTTGAAAGTTTAACTATATGGCAGTTCACAGTAACCCACAGTGGAGATAAAATTTTTTTCTATCACAGTACAGATGTAAGTCTATGCTACACTTCATTGCATGTTGCTGCTCTGCTAACAAATTTAACTACTCGCTCTCTCTCTCTTTCTCCTTTGATTCCTCTCCATAAATCTTGTGAAATACCGGGACATGCTGTGGCAGTTAAAACATTTGAATTCCCTCTTTAGACTGGACACATATCAGATGTGAAATCATGGTGTTCAGTCGTTGTGTTTTCTGGTATCAGGTAACTCTTCAGAAGTCTGTAGTAATGGTGTAGCGATCACAGAGTGTCCTTAAAACTAAAGGACATTGTTCATGTCAACTAACAAGAATTAACTTCTTAAGTTAAAGTGCAACAAGATGAGGAATTCAAAATGGCAACTGGAACGTATTTCAGTCTTGCCAAATCCTTTCCATACTATCCTGGTTATTAGTACAAGTACCTCTGGCTCTTCTCTCTCTTCCTCCCCAAAACTGTTATCTCTCTGAAAAAGCACTTTTCCCCAATTCAGAAAGGATTCTTTTCTTTGTCTGTGTTGAAACACCTTTCCTGCCCAGGTCCAAACTGGTTTTTGAGAACAGCTGACATCAGCCAAAATATTGTCAAAGCTAATAGTTTTGGCATTGTCAAAAAAAACCAAGTACAACCAATGAAATTATCAGGTAGCAGGTTGAAAACAAAAAGTAATATATACTTTTTCCACACAGTATATAATTATATTGTGGAACTCATTGCCAGAGGATCTGGTGAGAGACCAATGAATAAATGTTTTTAAGAAGGAACTAGGCAAATTTATGGAGGACAAGTTCATTGGTGGCTACTGAATGCAAGGGTCAGATTTGACCTTTCCTTGAGCGCTACTGATGACGGTCAACAGCAGCTTCCTGAGGCGGGTAGGTTCTTGTTCTCGCTCAGCATGGCCAGTCTTATTGTCTTGAGTTCCTTAAGTGTTCGATGAAATATGGCTATCTTGAGCCATTCTTTTCTTTTACGTCTATTTTTCCAGACAGACCCTAGTGAGTTTAAACCTGTGCAGAAAACACCTCATTTGTACAATATGTACCAGTTTTATTCCAATCCACCAGTTCCCCCTTTATTGTCATTTTAAGCTCTGTTCATTGAAGTCTTTGGATACAAGCTCTAGCCTAAGCTGACTGGAAAAAATATTTGCTAGGTATGTCAGTAAAGATATGCACAGTACTTTGAGGTATCATGCTTGGAAGAAAGACGCACCTTCTCCCTTACAACAATATTAATATTAATTGCAAGGAAAAATCACAGATTGCACACAGACAGTGCCAAGTTTCAAAAAATCAGAGATGGAAAAGACCAATTATGTTTTTGGCTGCAAGGCAGGCTCAGTGTAGGATTGCTCCTTGATGTTCATTTTCCATTGTTTCGACCATTTCTCCTGGTGAACCACTTTGCATGCAGGAAGTGCAATGTGAAAGAAAAAAATAAAGTGCTTGAATCTGTTATTACACTTACATTAAAAAATTAGTTGTTAGTGGTTTTAGAAATATTAGTTTTACCTTACCTATTTGGCAGGAGGATTCTTTGGAAAAGCTGAGAATTGGATGGAGATTAAGACAGCTCAGTCTGCTGAACCATGAACTTCATTTTCCAACTTTCAGAGCCATAAGGAGATGTAGTCTGCTCTCTTAAAGATCATCCTTGTCCAATTTTGCCATCACCAGTACTACAATGAAAGTAAAATGCATATTAATTACTGATTACAATATGCCCATTTTCCTAAGTATTCTTTTACGTGGCTTTTGTGAATAGATGTCATTACACTGTTTCATGGTTCCTGACTATTCCAGTTTTTCTTTTAAAAGGAAGTGCCAAAAAAAAGAGTTTAGCTTACAATGCAGTTCCTGTACCTCATACATTATTATTGCTAATGTTGTTGTTGACCATAAAAGCCCAATCAGAATCCCAGTTTGTAGGATTTTTGATCCTTCTCAGCAAAGACAAAGACACAATCTATCTCCCAAGGACACTGCAAACTGGTGTGAAATGTAGAAGTTTGGGACAGATGGGGTCCATAAATAGAAGGTGAGTTTTCAAGGTGATGGAGAATGAGAGCAGCAAAAATAGAGTCCTGTGGTTAAATATAGAATCATAGAATCATAGAATCATTTAGGTTGGAAAAGACCCTTGGGATCATCGAGTCCAACCATCAACCCCACTCTACAAAGTTCTCCCTTACACCATATTCCCTAACACCACATCTAAACGACTCTTAAACACATTCAGGGATGGCAACTCCACCACCTCCCTCGGCAGCCTATTCCAGTGTCTGACCACTCTTTCTGGGAAGAATTTTTTCCTAATGTCCAGTCTAAACCTACCCTGCTGCAGCTTGAAGCCATTCCCTCTTGTGCTATCGCTAATTACCTGTGAGAAGAGACCAGCACCAACCTCTCTACAATGTCCTTTCAAGTAGTTGTAGAGAGTGATGTGGTCTCCCCTCAGCCTCCTCTTCCTCAAACTAAACAGTCCCAGCTCCTTCAATTGCTCCTCATAAGATTTATTCTCCAGGCCCTTCACCAGCTTCGTTGCCCTCCTCTGCACTCGCTCCAGCACCTCTATATCTCTCTCATATTGAGGTGCCCAGAACTGGACACCATACTCAAGGTGTGGCCTCACCAGTGCTGAGTACAGGGGGACAATCACCTCCCTCCTTCTGCTGGTCACACTATTTCTAATTCAAGCCAGGTTGGCACTGGCTTTCTTGGCCACCTGGGCACGCTGCTGGCTCATGTTCAGCCGCTTGTCATTTAGAACCCCCAGGTCCTTTTCTGCCAGGCAGCTCTCCAGCCACACTGCCCCAAGCCTGGAGCAATACATGGGGTTGTTGTGGCCCAAGTGCAGGATCTGGCACTTGGCCTTGTTGAACCTCATACCATTAGCGTTGGCCCATTGGTCCAATCTATCCAAGTCTTTCTGTAGAGCCTCCCTATCCTCATGCAGATAACACTCCCGCTTAGCTTCGTGTCATCATCATTTTGTATGCAACTTGGTGGTTCAAATAATGTTAGGGTTTTGGTTTTGGTTGGGTTTTTGTTTGTTTGTTTATTTGTTTTAATAAGTAACTACATGCTTGTTATCCCTGTGTTGTTCTTCTGTGATGCATTGGTGGGCCTGGGGTAGACACTGCAGGTGAACCGTGTTCTCAGGGAATCTGAACAGAGCAGTGGACTTCTGGATTAGATCTCTGGTTATATCTTTTCTTTAAAATAAAAACTGCATTTGTGCAGTTTCGCTCATCCATCTGGATAACTTGAAAATAACTGCTTCTGCTTCTAAGTGTCTTGTTATAATTCTAAGTGTCTCGGAAATGCTGCTCTATTTTAAGTCTTTTAAAAATTAATTTAGTGTCCACTAA
Organism: Chroicocephalus ridibundus; assembly: GCF_963924245.1. NCBI lineage: Eukaryota > Metazoa > Chordata > Aves > Charadriiformes > Laridae > Chroicocephalus > Chroicocephalus ridibundus. Next base: position 110,664,787 of record NC_086286.1, read on the forward strand.
AGCCTTCCTCCTCATAGCCTCCTTAGTGAAATGCTATTGTTTGGTTGCTTTTGGAAAGTCAGGAATGACACCAGAACTCTTGTCTGCCTTCTGGAATTTTGACTGTTTTACCTAACAGTAAGAAAAGAAATAGGAGGTCAGTTGTTACGGGGTTTCTTTTCTAATCTGTATTTTTGCTGACACAGGGGGATAGACTCTATTTTTGTACATTTAGATTGAAATCCAACATGACTTGCAATAAAACAATTATTCCAGTTTTACCCTGATTTAATCAAAAACAGAATTTGGAAGGGTAGATGTTCTTTTTAGTTTGTGTTTGTTTTTTGCAAGCTGCCATGGGTTCCAGTCAGATCCCCACTACTGTTTTATTATTGTTCAGTCACCTGTTAGGATTTCAAGTTTATCATCACATTTCTGCAAAATAATACGTTATTTCTTGCCTCTTTCACTGGTCACAGACCAGTTCTGCTAAAGTGTTTTCCACACCAGGGAGAAATTTGTTGCCGTTGGAACTAAACACATCAGAAAACATGGGGAAATTTGACCAGAGACTTCATTTCAGTGCATCACAATAGCAGTACTTCATCTACTGTATGCTTTTCTTTTCTGAGTAAGTAATTTTCAGCCTTTTTCAACTAACAGACCCCCTTTTTTTTTTTTTTTTGAAGCGTGAATCCCTGGAAAAAAAAATGTAAGCTTTCTGATGATGTCCTTTCCTTTTAGTTGCTTTTCACGTTTCGCAAGAAATCACTCCCAGACCGCTAGTAACCCACACGTTGAAAACTACTTTGCTGTAAGAAAGATAAAGAGGCTTCAACAGCAGTGTGCTGCTGTCTGAGAATTTCACTGTCTTTATCTTAAGCCATCCTCTAATCCCTGTTTCACATGTGCTTAGTGTTTTAATGGAGCCTTGTCTTGGCTTTGCGGAAACTTCCACTTGCACTAGTTCTCATGTGAAATCGAGCGAGTTGCCAGGTACAAACTCCTTGTCGCAGGAGTGCTGGTGGGTGGCAGCAGCCGCGTGGGCAGAGGTTGCACGCTCGCTGCGCTGGACTGAAAAGCAGGCGAGGACAAATTCAAAGGAGGACAGAGCTGAAGTATGAACATCCAAGTGCCGCAACGCACTTTCAGCTCGAGCATTTCGGCTGGGCTCCTTAATGATATGTTCACTGTTCATCTCCAGGCTTACTCGCGCTTTCTTACATTTTCTCAGTAGGGCAACTATGGAGATGGCGGTATTTTTTTAATGTAGTTCTTTGCCCAATGAAAGCTGGACTGAGTTACCGCTTATTTTCATCTGAAGGCCTTGTATCTACATTTTTATTGTTTTGGGGACTCCAGTTAATTCCTCTTTTTTCTTTTCTCCCAAGATGCCATTAAAAGATTAAAAGAAAATAAACAAAAAAAATGACAAAAAACTGGGAAAGGAAAAAAACACAACTCACTGAAAGGACTATAAACATGTGTTATACATGATAGTAACAGCTGCAGCCCTGTTGACAATATAATACCACTGCAATCCCCAGGATATAACTCAGATACTGAATTTCAGACTGCAGAATGGTGCTTGAAGATTCTTGAAAAGAATTATGTTTGGGCCCACTGAAAGGGGAAAGAAAGTTTAAGTAAAACAAAGAGGAAGTGCTCTGGTGGTCTGATGCAGAACCACAAACACAGACTGATAAAAAAAAGAAGAGTTAATATACCGACAATAAACACATTCAGCTGATAGACACACTTTTTCTGCTGTTATCTTAAATTTTCAAGGTTTATTTGTTTTTAGTGCTATTAGGGACTGAAGCACGTGGTGAAGGCTTTTGCTTTTGTATTGATATGCTGTTAACAAGCAATGAACACATGCTAATATTACAGCAATGGCAGGAAGAAAAATAATATCAGTGATGTAACTGAAGGATATTGAGAGAACAAGACCCTTCTTTTCCTCATCTCTTCCTTTACAATAAGCAAATGTCAAGAGCAGTTGTAAGGCAACTTTTAATCCTTTTCTCTTTTTTAATTACAGTGGTGTTTGCTTTCAGAAAGAATTAATTGTAAAACATACCTGCTTCAAGAAATAAAACCGTAGAACTTGTTCCTGTTTCTACTGTGAACAAAAGTTTCCACTCTGCTAATGCTAGGCACAAAAAAGATATTTCTAGAGTAAATTAAACCAAGTTGTTTACAGTATGATATCTGCGTCTTCTGCTAAATCTGTTAGTGTTATGGGATAAACAGTTCTTAGAAAAGATAAGAAACTCTGTATTAACCCCTTATCCCTAGCAATGTCCGCTGTGTTCAATCTCCTCATTATGCTTGTGTAGGAAGAACGTACACAACAGCCAAGCCTTGCCTGGGAGCAACACCCAGGTCTACACTGCTGAGCAAAGGACAGCTGGAGGCTCTTCCCATTATCCGCCTCCTGGGACAACCTCAGGGCTGATCATGAAGACTGATTCCTGGTCCCAAGGGAAAAGTTCAGGTGCAGTCTGTCCCCCGTAGAGCACTTTGAGCAACACCCACTTACCCTTTGAGTGTGCCCTGATATTCTGTGCCTGATCTGATGGCACGTCTGTCGTCTGCTCATCACAAGCTGGTCTGAATTCCCTCTTAGAAAGGTCCCAGTTACCTACCAAAGGAGAGGTAGAGTTTCTGGAAATCTTTGTTCAGCCTTCCTATGCAGGAGATTCAAGTACATCCAGTGGGATTTGTATCCGCCTAACTTTGAACTCCTGCAAAGAGGATGAGCTCATAGCAGAAAGCTCTTGTGTGAGTTGGAAAGAAACAGCCAATTGTAGACCACTGACTCATCTGACCTATTTTAGATGTCTAGTTTAAGACAAAGTGAATCACACTGTACTCTGAAGGTACTGTAAAGAGGTTTGTCCAGACATTAATATCAAGATTGTAGATTTTTGTTATTGATCAGATGAATCCTACACAAGAAGCTGGGCTTCAGGAGGAACCCAGAATTTGTATCTTCACCAAAGGTACATGTAGCCAATCCCAGAGACTCACCTCACAGTTTAAGCAACAGAAGTGGAAACACAGATGGGAGAGGTTTAAGAGTGTAATGTCTCTGTACGTGGTTCATTGCTGTCCTGTCAGTGACGCTAGTCATTACAGAGCAAGTGAAAACTGGATCCAGAATACTCCCAGGCAAGAAAGCAACTGACTGATGTTAAACTGTGCTGGTGAAAATAATAAAACAAGATTGCATGTGACAGAAAATCAGGACCTCAGAGTCAAGCACTAGCCTCAGTGCATCCGGATCCCACTGACTGTCAGAATACCTGTATTTGAAAACAGTCTTAATATGTCACTACACATGGTTCTCCCTTGCTGCTGACTTGAGTTACACGGAACAATCAGACGTGAAAGGGGATAACAGGAAGGAGAAGATTCCCTGAAGGTTTCCACTGTTCAGGAAAGACATGGCATATGAAAAGCCGGGTCAGTTTGCCTGTAAAACAAGAGTACCAAAGTAAGAAAGGAACACCCATAGACACCCACAATCAGTCCTGCAGCAGTGGCTGAACAAAATCTGTCTTATTTCACACAGGAATGGACTGCCAACACTCACATCACCAGTTCCTATATTTTAGCTGAAGTACAGTTGTGGACAGTTGAATTGTGGTAATTCTTAACCTGCTATAAAGAGCTATTTTGGATGACGTTGACCTGTCCCTTCTTTAGAGATGGTTAGGCTGCAGGAAAGACCAGAGAAAACAGGCAAGGGCCTAATGGACTAAGCCCGTAGGTATTCAGAGAAACTGGTAAACATATCTATTTCTTTGCATAGAGAGCTTCCTAGTACCATTTACTATTTCTGTAAGGGGAGATTCCTCTACAGATGGGGAAGTTTTCAGCACGACATAAACCTGGGGGAGCAACCATGGTCTTTTTGAACAATGCTGTTCAGAGATGTTTTCAGAAAAGATTCGGCTTCCTAAATAGTTGTAATATAATACAGCAGTAATTGTTACCTGTTTAAGTAAACAGTCATTTTGGTAATTTACCTTTTTTTCTCCGAGTTTAAAAGTTGCTCCTGACTCAGGGCATGTCCGCACAGAAATGTGTACTTCTTCACACAGAACTACAGCTGCTACCACCATAGAGAGGATGTGGCCACTACAAGAAAAAAAGCGCTTAACTGATCCTTCCTGATTGGTAAAATGAGTAAGTTATACCAGTATAAGCTTATACATAGAAAGCAAGAAAATCTCAGCTCCTGGGTGGCAGATGTGGGCAACTCACGTGACCACACTGACTCTGAAAACATTCGGAAAAGATTTGGGCAGTACCTGAAGGTTTGTTACAGAGGAAATATGCAGTTCTCTTAAAAACAGGGGTTTGGTTTTGATTTTGGTTTGGTTTTTTTTTTTTTTTTTTTCATTTTTCTCTCCTCACTCTTCTCCCTTTCCCCCTGCTCCAGTGAATGGTGGTGAATGTTCTTACTGAATCACTGCCCCCTTGGCCCACACAGAGCAATTTCTATGGAAAATAAAATACCTGACACATACTTCTTCACATCTTAGCTAGGTCAAGCAACCCAGACAATCATAATAAACCAAATTATACTCTTAATCCTCAGAACTGTCAGATATTTGAAGCTGTGTAGCCTCCTTTTGTGCACGCCAGCTGTACAAACGGATGCTTTTTTTATCTAAATGGTCAGCATGTTTAAGCAAAAATAATAATTAGATAACAAATAATTACATAAGAAATTTGCTTTTATTCTTTCACACTACTTTGACCTCCAGTAAATATTACCCTGCAGTATTTATTTTGCTTTCATTGGTAGTTGAGCCTGAGCTTGAGCTGAATGGACTGCAAAATCTTGCCAACACATAGTAAATTCAAACATAAATCATGGTTGGGGAAATGCTCAGGCAGGCTTAAGCTTGTCTTTCAGGGAAGAAGCTTTACAAGATTGAACTTGCTGGCAGTAATAATGTTCATCCCTTCTTGAATTATATTTCCACCTTTCTCCCCCCCCCCCTTTTTTTTTTTCTCCCAGAGAATAGTTAAGTTGCAATTTTAATGCTTTTAGTGAGCTTCTGGAAATCAGTATGAGAGCATTATTTACATCTTGAAGCCAAGCTGTGTCTGGAGAATTTCAATCACATCGTTTTTATGAGATTCTACAAGCCGAATGCTGAAAAGTCTTCTGTGGCACTTCTCTTTAAAGCAGAACAGGGAGCAGAAGGGAGGGGAAAACTGAGAAAAAGAGAGAGAAACTTTGCACTGCAAATGCATGTTTCAGTATTAATAATTCCTCAGTGCATCTGTATTAACATGATATCCTTGCTGCAGATTTGATTTAGAATAGCTTTATATGTAAGCTATACTCTGATACTGAATTTTATTTCACAGAATCCATGCTTAATCTGGCCTTAATGAAAAAGAAGTGTTAGTAAGTGGATAGTAAGATGTACAAGCTATTCTCCAGAGCTGTGGAGGGTGTTTCATACCTCATACACGGTGCAAAGGAGAACAAAAATTTGTATACATGTATAGCAAGGATGCAAATCATGAATCTGATTCATGAAGAAATGCAGCAATTATCTCAAAAATTGAATTTAAGAAGGGAAATTGACAGTACTGTGTGAAGGATGTAAAAGACTTGATAAAAAGTACCATTAAATTGATGGTTTAACATAAAATGATAATTCTAACATGAACAAGTTAGCAGTAGACATGACAGATCATGAGAGCACAGATTTGGCCATATTCATCCCATCATAATTTGTATTATCTGTGTGAAGAGAACGACTAACAAATCAGCCAGGCAGAGAAAACAGTTTGAGAATGTCCAGGTGCTTTGTTATTCTCAAAGAACTTTCACCCTATATTTTATTGAAGTCGTATGGCCTGCTAATGGAAGCAAGGTAAAGTTGCAAACCACATTCTCTTAAGTAATCTTTCCAATCCCATTAAAGTCAATTGAATTGCATGGAGCAACAAAAAGCAAAATTTGTCCTTATATATCTCTCCAGGAGCAACCCAGACAGCAGCAGAGATGAAGTCCCAGCAGAGATTAAAGCTGTATGTATTTTCCAGGTAGGGCCTGATTGGATGGATTCAAATCAAATCTTTCTAGTTCTATTTTTTTCTGTTAAGCTGTTTGATTTTGAGGTAATTGATGAGCCTGTCTGACTACTGATATATTAAAAGTGGCAGCAATATCTCAGAATGGGTTATCTTTTATTGAAGACCAATAAAAACTAATCACTATAAGTGGGTGTGGGTAAAGATTAGAACAATGGGAATCTCAATGTATCTTAACAACAATAATGCTTGATCTTTTACATCTTCAGTTAAAGCATTGCACAAGCATTAACTAGTTAACCATCGCAGTGATGCCACAGCTTGGTAAGTACTATATAGTTACTTTTCAGCTATATTTGTCTTTTTATAGCTGAGAAAAGCAAAATACAAACAAGACATATATTATACCCAGCATTGCATCACCCAAGTGTTTCCATTATCTGTGGATGAAAGGTCTTGATATTGTTCACCCCCTTGCCACAACAATGGATTTCAGGCTGGATGTGCTGTAAGTTCATCTGGAGCAGGGAACAGAGGAGTTCGTGCAGTTACACCCTCTCCACCTTCCCGTGTATGTGCTTCAGACAGTCTTAAGGTGGATTTGTGACATTACTGTCCTCCGACTTTGTCATCTAACGTGAAGTCTGTAGTTTTCTTAGTTTTCTGACTTATGACTCATCAGGTTCATGAAGTTCTGCCCCCATGTATTATACAAACCATAACACTGCCAAACAGCACATTTATTACCTAGGTCATATCAGAATCTTCCGTGCCTGTGTTGCCTGGGAAGATTCACCCAGGATTGACAAATAAAGAATCTAATTATGGTATCCAGGCACAAAGTTACAAAGTTGTGCTGTGAATCCAAGGGAAGAAACTCTGCTGAGAGGCAGGGTATGGGCCACAGTGCAACAGCTTGTGTGTCTCTAGGTGATGATGTACTCGCTTTTAGTAATTTCACAGATACATCTGAAGGTGAGATCCTGACTCTGGCTGCCATTTCCTGCCACTGCTAATTGCTACCCAACCCCCAACAGCATGGCCACCATCATCTAGGCAAATTTTTCTGGAGGAAGTACTCCACAAGATACATGGATCACAAAATCTCATTGACACACATCTCATACCAGAGTGCAAGCTGTGCAGAGAGGATGCACGTCATCAGCCCATTTTAAAAGAAGGAGAAGGGAATGGACTGGCAGTTGGTGTTGGTAGTCCATGGTCTTCCTCTCCTTTTAGTTTTTTCTGCCCCTTGAGTAGAAAGCTACAGAAGGAACCAACCGCCTTTCTTATGATGGATCCTTCTCATCCCAGTCCCTATTTTCCCAAAAGAGTTATCTCCAACCACTGCAACCCCCAAAGAAGATGCTATCTCTTTACCCTGTAGATCATCTTACTAGTAATGCAGCCTTGACCAGGCATACGGGCATATGTACCTCTTTTTTTTTCATTCTTTTGTATCAACAAGGCACCTCTTCAGCACAGTGGTGAGCAGGAGAAGGCCTTTCTCTAAAATAAGGTCAAGCTGATCATGTATCTATTGCTACGTCAGACTGGCCTCTGATGATAATTCTAAACGATGTGCCTGTCAGAGGTTGGGGCCAATGCATATTTTTCTCTCTCAAAGGCACAGCGTGGAGGACACAGAGCGTCTTGGTGTCTCATATCTAGGTAACAAGGTATGGGAGGGGAATAATTGCTGAAAGTTACTGGCTGACTGCATAGGGAATTTAACTGTTTGGACTTATAGAGGCTTTTCCTTTTGCATGCTTGACCCTATTGTAATCCCACAGATATTACAGATGAAAAAGACTGGGCTCACAAGAGTAATGGATGTTTTAAAGAGATAACATGGCTTATTGCATAGGTGTGTGAGGGAAGAGAGATGTGAATTCATATATTTATTTTTTAATAGCTATGAGAATTGGGAGAACTAATTTACTCTTTATCTGTGTGGTATTTTATAAAAAGGAGATGTGAGATGAAGACTCAGGAGAAACGCAATTCCTATTTCTGTATTTTCTATGGAGGAGGAGTTGCGGGGTAAAGAAGTCTACCAATATTTTAGACTTTGTCTCTGTGAGGAAGATTTCAGAAGGGCTTGTTTACATCTTATATTTGTGTACGCTGTGTTTAGTAGCTGATTTGATGGCCATGAGGGTTCGAGCAATGTGCTTCTGGCTATGCTTTGCTAGCCCTGTACTAAAGTCATATGTTTGCACCAAAGAGCACTGAATAAAGCCTTTCATCATGTGTGGCATGAAGTGCCCTATTACAGGACATCCCAGCATGGAACACATACACTACACCAACACACATTGTGGTAGGACACAAGTGTGGAAAATGATGTGAGCTGGGAAGACTTATGCGCAAAGAGACACAAAAGGGCTGTGCTATAGCCATCAAACAAAGACATGTGTCATTAATATACCACATGAACAAGGGTAGTCCTTTCCAGAAAATAATGTCATTGAACAGTACAGACATGGGACATTCTGATTGCCCTGGGGACCAGGGCTTCTTTCCTGGTATGACAGTGAAATTGTATCTTAAATGCCTTCTACGTATACCTGTTATGGGTGTGTGAAAGGCTTTTTGTAGGTCTGCCTCTCAGTGACTCCCTCAGCGTCACACAGAGGTCCTCAAGAAAACAAGAACTGCCCTAGACACAAAAAGTGTAAATTAGCATGAGAAGCACTAGGCTGCCCTCTTTCTCCCCCATTTCACATGTATAACAATGAATCAGTGTAGGGAAAGTCAGTGGAGGCAAGAAACCCTCATTTGGTTTTAAGTCCAGATTTCATCCCTTTTCTGTAAATTTGTTATTGTATCTGTCTTAGTAATATGAGCTGAGAGGAGCTGTAGAAATCCATGAGGGAAGGTTCTTCCAAAAATGCTTTATTGCTTCAGCCTTCTAAACAGCTGGTTTCTTTCTGAGGAAAAGCCGACAGCTACACCAGACTCTGTTGAATTATGTATTGTACATTTGGGGAGTAAGCTGCAATATGCGATGCAGTGAGCAAAGCTTTCCATGTGCATTTGTCTAAGGATAAGACACAAATCCAAGTCCAAGAGGTGATAAACCCAGTGGTTTGTGTTCCAATCAGTTATAGCTGTGCTCAAAAATAATACCTTGTAAGTGCATATTAGGGGCAATGAAGCACAAAATTGCACATGCAAATATAACTCAAGACACTGGGCCTTGTTGTTGGAAAAGGATTCTTCTCTTTTGTAAAAGAGCATTGAAGAGTAGTGCTGTTTTCAGGGCTATTTTACATTCTGCCATCTAAATTATGACTTTATAGACAAAGAGAGCAGGTGTAAGAAAGATTTCACTCAGGTACAACAGTACAATACAATAGTGTTGTAGGAAAACATTGATAATAAATCCACAAATCCTTTTAGTATGAGAAATCGTCCTAATTATGCAGATAACTACTATTCTGTAGCTGGAGAAAAAATGAAGGTTGGGCCTTGACATTAAAAGTCATGTTCCTGAATATCAATACCAGTCTGCTCTCCCAGTAAAATGCTATTATACAGTTTGTAGGTTCAGTGTCTTCATTCGATGTCAAAACCCCAAGAAATGGCAAAAAAGAAGAAATGCCTTCGTCAACATCCCCCATGTAGGGTCACTTCACCTGAATGACAACCCAAACAATTTGGCAAATTGCAAAGCTACGGGCAATGGATTCACCATTGTTGCTGTGATAGTAGACCACCTCTACGAGCCTCAGGACCCTTCCATTTACACAAACAGCTTCACAGCACATAGTGCCTGTACCTTACCAGGTACACAGCATGATTCCCTGTCGTGAAACATCTGGCCCTGAACTTCCTGACTCTAATTAACATTCTGTTTCCCCAAACTATTTTCCCTCACCCAGGGCATTTCTGAAATAATTTGCTTCTGCTCAGTAGTAAATGTAGGTACTTAATACCTATAAAGATGCCCGATAAATTCAGCCTCTAGATGTTCCCTTGAAAGGTGTAGTTCAGGTCAAGCATCTGCTCTGTAGGTGGTTAATTAGCAATAAACAAGTTGTCTTCTGCATGCCAACAGCAATAATATGTTAACTACTTTCCAGAAAAGAAAAAAACCAGCCTCCTTCTTAATAGAAATTTCTCAATATTGGGAATTTATTATTATTAATCCCCTTAGATGGTTGTAACGCTGATGACTCAGAGAGGCTGTAGGCTCTGTCCTGAGGAGCAGGCAAGCAACCCAGGATTTTCTCACTGACAAAGGCTGTGTGTGTTCATTGAATCAAGAACACAGCTGGCTCTCCTAAAACAGGTGAAAAGAGGGTGGATGATTGACAGGAAGATGGGAAAAGGGTTCAAATCTGAAGAAAATCATTGAAATAAGAGGACTAAACACTGATAACACAAGAAAGAGGTGAGATACTAACAGCATCAGGGAGGAGACTGAGATTATGAGAGGACTGGTCTAAGACTGATTCATAAATATTAAAACGGCGATAGGACTCCACTCTCTTATGCTTTCTTTGACTACATTTGGAAGTGGATACCTACTAATTCAGAGGAGTTTGGACACAAGGGTAAGAAAGATTTGGAATGTTGGCAGCCTCAGACGGCACGTTTAAGTTCTGCAGAAAGATAACAGTCACCAGTAGGAAGGCAATTCCTACTGCATTCACCTCTACTGCCATTCAGCTGGTACATGAATGGGGTATCACATGTGAAGAGAAAAGTCATACAATTTGAGAAATGAACAGGAGTATCAAAATAGTATCAAAATACCTAAATTTATAATTTTTCTCATTTTTGCCTTACAGAGAGAAAAATCTGGAAGGGTTCAGCCTAGGAGCTGTGGGACAGTTCTTGAAAATTGAGCTGGATGTATGGGATTATGCAACAGAAATCCCACCTTGAAGCTCTAGCACATGAACGACAAGTAATCCTCACTGGATTAATGACATTTCAGTTTGGAGAAGAGACAATAGAGGTAAAATTCCACTAGATGGAATAGTTGAAGCAGATATTAACCGGCCATGTGTGGAAACAGAAGTTTTGGGCCAACATCCTATTATCTACTTTACTTGGAAGAGGAGCAGAAACTTCTAAAATACAAGTTCTTGCTCACGTTTGGGAACAAGCTGAAGCAGTACTCTTAGGAGATCTTCCTGTATAGGACCTGAGTAAACCAGAATATTTTTACCTAGTACCTCCAGATTTAGGACCAAGTAACTAAAAAAGAATTTTAGTTATTTAATAATAGAGTATTATTAGTATTAATAGCAATAGTTTTATAGTTATTATAGATATATTTTGTGACTGAGATGAAAAAGAAATCACATTTTTGCTTCAGACTGAATAAACCTGTTTCATTTGTGGATTATTTAAGGTTCTTTATTCCATGTTTAAAGGTCTTCAGTTTCAAAATGCAAACACTCTTTCCAACATTTGTGAAAAGCTGAAACAAAATATCTCACCCAAAGGACAGGGCTATCTCTTGAAAGCATTTATACAAAACATTCCAATATTTTCAAAACTTTCTTTTCTTTTTTTTTCTTGAAAATGTTTATAAAAACAGAGAGAAAATTTTGAAGGTCTGATTCTATGCTGTTGATGGGCAGCTGCTAATTACTCTGAAACTACTTTTTCTTTTTTTTTTTTTTCTTCTGAATTTATTACATTTGAAAACGTTTTACCCTGCTCTAGGGCAAAGTCCAGATGCTTGAGAGCTGTGGCGAGGTCTTGACTCTCAGGGAATAGCTTCATCTGAAGAAAAAGATAATATCTTGATCAGTATAGGATTGTCTGGGAAAAGACAGAGAACTCCTTTCACCAGGTCTCACTTCCCCCTGAAAGCCTCCTGCCTTTCACCTTTTGTTGCTGGCATTTTTGACACAACACCATTCTGGAAATTGGAAACCAAGGCTACCATGGTCAAGCAATATGTCCCGCTCCTTTGTGCACCTGGTCAATAGTCTCTTGTATCGCTGAACTCAGGGCACAGATGGTTTACATAGCTGAAAGACCTACCACGCTCTTACTGCAATATGATCCACCACCAGGATTTGGTTCCTTAGGCAGAAGATATTAATTGTAATTTGACTGGATGCCTAAAACACCCTAAAAAATTTCAAAGGCCCATTAAAATCAATTTAGAGAATAAAAAAAAAATCTGTATCTTTGTTATAATAAAAATACTTTAAAAATACTAATGCATATATGTTCATAACATTTATAGAAGGTTTTGTTACATCACAGCAGTTTTTCTTAATCTGCATTTCCTGGATATCATTAGAATTTTAGAATCAATAAAAAGATGTCATGAGATTTACTGCAAAGCATTAATCCACATTTATTCTGCTGTTCTTAGAAGTTGAACTGGTGGAGAAGCACTTCCAATAACACTCTAATCTCAACCCAGCTCCCAGTTTCATCACTGGAAGTCATACAAGTATATTAGATGCATAAACGTCTTCCTGACCCAATTACTCCTAATGGGATATATATATAGCAAAAATCAATGTCACCGTCCTTTAAGTGATGCATTCAGAATGCTTGAGAATTGACCTCTATTGCATTCATTCATTTTCAAAACTTTTGTCTACTTCTATAATATTTGCCTTTGTGAATCACAGTGATCCATTATCAGTGGGTAAGCAACATTCTCCTGCAATGTATAAATAAGTATTAAGGAGCAAAGACAATTACAGTACAAGCAAGGCTGTCATATCAGCTTCAGGAACTGGTCTGAAACTGTTCACTTGATGCTTGCCAGAGCTGGAGATTGCTTAGAGGAAGGAGAATTGCCTTGAAACAAGCTGAAAAAGCAAGCTCTGAGGACTTGTTTTAGATGTTTCTGCCCATCCCACCTCTGTTTGAGAGGTTGTCTCAGGCTTTTGAGGGGTAACAGCACTAGCCACACTGATTCCCAAGCTAATATCTGAACTTATATTGCCTGGGAAATTTGGTCTGGACAATGACAAGCAGGACTTGCTAAATGTGAACTCAAATCCTCCTATGCTACCATTGTGACAGGGATTGTAGCTTCTGGAAAGCCAGTGAAAGAATCAGATGGAGATATAAACCTCTGCAGAGAAATTCACGGGAGCGCATCTATCAGACACCTAAACTCTTTATCTCTCTATTCAGGAAACTTCTGGATGACAGCTGAAAAGGGACACTTCCAATTTCTCCAGCTACAAACAACAGCAGTGCGGTGAGCTCAGTTCGTGTCCTGCCTGCCCGTGGTAGTCCACCTTTACCCCCGCTGCCCTGCAGAAGCACGGGCAGCCAGAGCTCTGACCGGGCGACTGCAGCCCTGTGCCTCTAGTTGTAGACACAGCCTTTCTCTGTGTTTGTTTTTGCAGTCACTTTTTGTCTGATATGTATACCTTCACACTTGGGGAATACTGGGCTTCCCATGAAAAATGCTTTCTGAATACGTAAATATTCCTAATTTGTTATTTCATCATGAAATAATTATAAGCCATTTTCATTTCAAGTTATTGATGCTGGAGTTTTCTTGGAGAAGCAGGATCTGATTTTATTTGATTTATTTTTATTTTTATTTTTATTTATTTAATTAATTATTTTTATTTATTTATTTATTAATAATTTATTTTTATTTATCTTTTTATCTTTATTTTATATTCAGAACATTCACATAGTTAAATATATGCAGATATTGATACCGATGTCTCTGTAGTTTGGATTCAAATTTATTCTCGTGGGAACCATTCTCAAAGCTGAAGAGTATTGCAGTTTTTGCAGAAACTTTCCATGACTTGCTGCTCATCTCAGATTATTATCATAATCTTCTACTTCTCTTACAGGTGTTTCATCTTTTTCAAATAATAAGCTGGAATCAATGCAACATACATTGTTGTTTTTCAGGCAATTCACATAATTTATGACCTACTAAATGTGACCTACTGGTGTTATATGTAGTCAACATTTGGTGACAGTTAAGAGTGTATTTATAAATAGAGGGAATCACACCCCTTGTTATAGGATATTTTCCTCACCATAAAGTGTGTGTAAATCTAGCTCTGAGCACCCATCCAGAAGCTAAACTTCTGGACCAGGAATGGAAAATTCATGGGTGCAGAAAAAAGGACAAATAAAAGCCATCCCAGCTCCACAGACTAGTAGCAAGTTTGCTGAGCTTGAAGGAGACATGAATCTCCAACTCCTGCTCCTTGAAATACTTCCATTTGTTTGTTGTTGATTGTGTAATGAAAATGCACTGCCCAGGGAGCAAGAGGTAGAGCTTTCTTTGCTCAGCTCCCCAGTTAAAGCCTTAAAAGCAGTTTTGGTGCCTGGCAAAGCATATAGACCAGCACTGTATGAAGAATTTCTACCCTAGGAAGTGGTGATTCTGAAAAGGACACGGGGAGACAGCTGTGAGTCATCACACCAGCTCCCTGTGTGACGCTGCACATCAGGCAACTCTTGAAGGTGTAGAGAAAGCAACTTGGGGAAGAAGATAACTTCTGCATGGAAGAACTACCTAAAACTGGAATAATCCATGGGAACAGTGGCTTAAACTGAAAAATTGACAAAATTGGAGAAGACCTTGACAAATTGGAGAAGATTCAAAGAACCTTGAGAACAAGCAGACAACTGGACTTGTAATGAAAGATTTAATGAGTTTAGTCTTAATATGAAAAAGTTGTTTGCATCTAAAGAATACTCGTATGGAAAAAGAGATATTTGATAATAGTAGCTGCCAATTTCAAATTCAAGGTCAACAGTTTTTCAAAAAGAAGTGTTGTCCGTTCTTCAGCATCTTTCATTCATGAAGTCAAACAGTGATCCTTGTGATCCTTTCAGACTTTATGGCTAGTGAATTTATAATCAGCATCGATTGCATGTACAGTGCAAAATTGAGAAGCTAACTTTATTTCTCATTGTAGCTGTGAAAACCATGCGTGAAAGGGGCTAAAAAAATATAATGTAAGTTTTTTCAGAAACAGACAACTACTTAGTTTTTGCAGATAAGGTTGCTCTCTGCATTAACTGCTTGTCAAAGCAAATTTTCCTTTTGTATATGTCTAAGCCTGAGATCTCTTTGCTTTCTCTCTTAAGATTTTAAGTAATTATTAACGATGCTTGGTCGACTGACTCTTAACTTCAGTACCATTGCAGAATCCTCAGATTCTGTTGAAGGATAAGATGCTATAAAGGTCTAAACTATTGCTCTTAAGAAGAGCTACAAAAAGCAGTCCAGAAAACACAACTTTTCATTTTCAAGTGTGTCACTGTGTGGGTTTTTTTAAAAATATTGATTCATTAATAACAAACTTTGCCACACAGTTACCCATGCATGAAAACTCCCGAGTACAAAAGACAACCAAAATAAAACTTCAAGTGAAAACAGTCAGCAAAGTCTCAGAGTAAGAGGGACACAGTCTTCAAAATTCTAACAGATCTTTAGATAAAATGGAAATAAGCAAAACCAACAAACTAAAAAACAGGTGATGCAGAAAGTGGAGGTGGTAGCTGGGTGGGATTTTATGCATGGGCACAAGCATGGAACAGATGGTAGCAGTGTTTTGCAGCAGCGGCAAGGAAACCGTTAAGTATACTGTAGCCTCCTCCTACAAAGGGAGTAGGATTAACATGAATATGTGTCCTCCTAAACATTAATTAAACAGTTGTTGCTCACTGGTGACGCTGGTGTTCAGCATATGATACGCAATTGTCAGTGCCTGAGCAGCATAACTGATAGCACATCTCGGCCTTTGCTCCTCCAGAGCTCCCTTTGCTTTTCCTTTGCTGCTGCTGAAGTGAAGGATGCATTTTATCAGCAGTTACACATTTATCAGCAAATATATTTTACCTGGCAGTTAGTTCTGACAGGCTGATTAATTAAAGTCTTCTGTTGTCCTAAATCTCTTAATTTTAAGGCATTTTAAACCGTTTCTTAATCTCAAGTACATCATCGTACTTTCCATGCCTTTGTTTTATTCTTCCCTCTTTGATTATTTGGTTCATTTCCAGGATAAACTCTATGGGACAGGATCTCTCTTGTTGTACATGTTTGCTCAGAGGCAGCTGAATTTGAAAGGGGTACTTGAATTCTGACTGAGACCTCTAGGTACTACCACAACACAAAACCGCTGGTGTTGGTTCCTTCTAAAATGGGAAAATCATTAAAAAATCATTCTTCCATTTTTTTCTTAGATAAAAGTCTGCAAATTCAGGTTTAGTTCTCAATGTTTCCCTTCCAATACAAAGTGATTGAAAATGAAAGGAAAATGTAATAGGAGAGTTCCTGATACCTGGTTTATTGGAGTTAATCAATAAAGCATGGGGTCCACACTGCCTAACTGGATGTGCACTGCAATGTCAGGTGCTAACATAGTCCCAGGGCTAAAACAGATGAAGCTCTGTGTCTCATCAGTAGATATCCCCAAGAGAAAGATATGTTGGCACAATTTAGAATCACAGAATCACAGAACTGTCTAGGTTGGAAGGAACCTTTCAGATCATCGAGTCCAACCATCAATCTAACACTGACAAAACCCATCACTAAACCATGTCCCTAAGCACCACGTCTACCCAACTTTTAAATACCTCCAGGGAGATATTTAGGCACGACAGCCCCCCTGGGGGGAGTTCAATGCACTTGCCTCTGTTGACTATATAGGACATACTTACCTGCAGAGAGTGGGTTCTCCAGGCTACATATGTACCAGTTCATTAGATGAGTTTGGGACAATTCTCCTTCACCAAGGCAGAGCACAGCCTGTGTGCATGCTGCAGTCAGCTCTTTTACCCTCCAAAACGGGGTAGCTTCCTTTAAAACACTGATGGCAAAGGTTTCTCTCACCCAGGCCGTGCTATCATTCAAAACTCTTCATGGGAGTTGTTTTGGAAAGCACTGCTTATTGGAGGAAAATGTTTCTGGGATCGTTCCAGGGACTAAACTCTATAAATAATTAATTCCTAGTGCTTCGTTCCTGTCCCAGATTTTTAACTTACTAGCATAGATGTAGCCTACAAAACCCAGGTTTTCAAAAATCAGGAGCAAGTTAGGCAAACTGGATCCTGTGCAGAAGGTCTACCTCAGGCACAGACCTAGCCACATCTCTGAAATGGATACTCTCTTTTTAGTAACTGAGAGAAGACAAGAGTAAGATACGTAGGCTGCAACATGAAAAATGAGGAAAGTGCTTTCTTTTTATTATTTGTGTATGTGGTATTTTGAACACTGAGAAATGGCTGCTTGGACAAAATATGATTAGCTCAGGTCATTGCAAAAGTAAGAGTAATAAATCTGGAATATTCCTTAACACTAAGTGGACATTTAATGCATTGCAAAAAATTCCAAGACAAATTAGGTTTAGCAGGTTTCAAACAAGATTTTGACTATCCAGTTATACTGGTTAACACTTAAATGGATCATTGGGAGCAATATAAAACCTGATGTTTCAAGTTGTAAAAATATTCTTAAATTTTAAGGATTAGCATGAGATCTTCCTGGCAAGGAGATGGGGACAGATTATCCCCCATGTGCCTGCTGTGGAATTTCCTACATGTTTTTCTGAAGCATCTGGTGCTGGCTGCCATCTGAAATAGGCGGGACTGAAAAAGCCAAGGTTTTCTGTCCCCCTGTCCTCCCCAAATGGCGCTTTCTGTGCTTCCAAATTGAGACGGAGTTGATTGGTTTTTGCTGATTATTTTCTCCACACCATTCAGCACATACACTGAGATTTATGATTTCTGGGGCTCCTTTTGGTTGTCATTTTCCCTGGTTTTATTAAAGTGCTAGCTCAGGGACCATTGCAATATGGGTTGCAATCAATAAATCTTCAGCCGTTTGCACTTACTTTACCAGAAAAGTTATATTTCTGTATTTCAGTCCCCCGACTCCTGGAATGTTTGCTTATTTTTCCATTGTTCCCTCTCACTTTCTCAACCAACTGACGTGAGCTTCTGCCAAAGTATGAGCAGTCACAGCGAGTTAACAGCAATATCTCCCTTGGAGCCGCACCACTTGCATAGCTTCTGCTGCTTTAAGGAAACACATGCTCAGGTAGTTTGCAGCAGAAACCAGCTCTTTTCCTCATAAACAGTCCCACAATCTCTCAGCAATTTGCTGACAGATATGGGGATCTGCAGCTCTAGCAGATAAATATTGAAAAGATTCGCTGCATTCCCAGATTACCGCCATAACTTCCTGATTATATTGCAAAGAAGCAATTAAATGATCCGCTATGTGACTACAATTTTTACCATAGTATTTGCAATAGCTGCTTTGGGCTTCCTATACCTGCTCATTCTCACCTTACATGCACAGACTAGAACACGTAGACCAGCAGAGGATTAAAGAGAGAAGTGTTGCAAGAGCTGTCACTTTGGACATTTAATTAGTTTGAAGTACAAAGAAAGTGGAAGAAAGGTCTCTGAGTTAAAAAAGAAGAAATGCTGGAGGCTTGACAGCAGTACTGGAAATCCCACCTCCTGACACATTCACCCAGTCACCTCCACAGCCTGTGTGTTCACCCACCAACTCCAGCAGTTAGTAACAGCTTCTTTTCAGTGGATGATTTCTAATTAAGCATTTTGAAACATATTTGAATTCTGTAGGAATTTGAATACGGAGCTAAAATTCCAGCTCTCACCTCCTTGTACTTTAATAGCAGTAATGTGACAGTTTTGTTTGGTATTTCTACTTATTGGATTATTCTAATGCATCCACATGCATGCTCATCCTTTCAAAGTAGGTGAAACTGGAAAAAAAAAGAAAAAAAAGATAAACCCAACCAATCCTTTTTTTTGGGTAAGATTTCAGACTCGTGACATTTCAGACATAAAGCTTCAGCAATGGATTCAAGTTCCACCCAGGAGGGTCACGCACCCTGGTTCAGGGGATCGCTCTTGGCTGCTGCAGTCTCAGCTTCCCAAAACGCATCGCGTCCCTGAGTGGAAAATGCAATTGCCGGAGTTTGCCAGTAGCCCAGATTTACAACAAAAGAAAGAGGCAGCAGCCTGCTGACTTCTTATCTGAAGGAGAAATTAGAAAAGCACCAGCTTTTCCACAGCAGCTTCTGACCAGTGTCAAAAGACGTACATAGGCTAAGAACTACTAGCCTAAGAAACTGGGGAATG
Source organism: Chroicocephalus ridibundus (assembly GCF_963924245.1). NCBI lineage: Eukaryota > Metazoa > Chordata > Aves > Charadriiformes > Laridae > Chroicocephalus > Chroicocephalus ridibundus. The sequence continues at coordinate 110,683,930 of NC_086286.1, forward strand.
TCTGAAGTAAAAGTGTTCCCTGACCAGTTGAGGGGTTTACAAATCAGAGCTGATTCACAAAAGGCCATCTTAAAATTAATCACCTGGTTCACAAGGCACTTGTAACCAGTGAAGGCATGTGCCCTACTACCTGTAAAATGCATTTGAATGAGTAAACTGCAAGTGCACAGCACGTAGCAGGACTGAGATCTACATATATCACAGAGTAACAATGCTAATTTGTAGGACACCAACAAAAAATTACATTAATAATTAAGTAATAATTAGGTTTCCAGCAGGCCTGTAGGACTTTGTCTCAAATCTAAGTTGCATTTTGTTGCTTTATTATTACTGAAGTGTCGAACACAGGGCAGGGGGCTGGAACTAGGTGATCTTTAAGGTCCCTTCCAACCCGGACCATTCTGTGATTCCATGATTCTGTGAAAGATATGATATGTGTAAATAGTGAGAAAAAAAGCTATGAAAATGGAACAGAACTCATTAATACTACAGGTGGGATGGATCTCAATCACATTAGATACTTAATTAAGTTGCCCAGGTTTTACGTAAATCCCAAAGGTAGGGGAAATGTTGTCCTTTGTGGAAAAAACATGGACCTACTTCTTTCTGTCCATGAGAAAAGGAAGCCCTGTGTGACTAAGTCAGATGATTAACTTGTAGGCAGCTAAAATTAGGTGAGGGAAATTCCACTTTACTTGACCAGGCTTGTGAGGTAAAATTAGCATCTATTGGACTGTGGGGGACAGTTGTAAAACCAACAAGAGAAGAAAATGGCTTCACATAGAAGTGCTCAAAAAAACCCCACTCCCAAAAAGCACCTTCTGTAAGGCTCCTTCCTACCATTTCCAATGGATTCCAAGCCTCATTGCTAAAGCTGGGGACTAGACGCAGTCAGAGTAATAAAAGAGTGACTTAGTCTTGGCAAAGAAAGTATGAAGATGATAAAAAGAAGGTGACCCTTAGAAGCCTCATCCTTAGATGCTGGAAGTGAGAACAGATTCATGAGCTGAAAAAACAGCATACACCAGCTGAGATTTCAAGGGTCTTTAAAACCTCAGCACTACCAGCATCTCCCTGGAATATAGTTAGATACCTGACAAGTTAGGTTTTTAGTATTATAACCCTTTTTTATTTTTTCGAAATGTTTCTGTTCCAAATATGTTGCTTTAAGGAGATTGTTTCATCTCTGGCTATAATTGCTATTGCTCCCAGCACGAGGAGACATCTGGATGATGGATATGCCAGAGGTGCTAGGGTAATTGCTGTCAGTGTACACAGGATTTCAAAATCCAGGTCTGGCCTGAAAACGGGAGAACTGTGTGCAGCAGAAGTGATGATCAGACCTCAGAATAGGTTACAGTGAATGAGACCAAAATGACGATCAAGGGGTAAAACCCTCCAGGCTCAACTGGAACCTCAGTAGTTCAAGCATGCAAAGAGATTACAATCTGGTTCTGAACTGTGAAGAGGTTTTTGCCAGCTTAATGTTAGAACCTTGAAAAATCTTCAGCACGTTCGGAAGTAAGCACAAGCACTGCCTGCCACAGAATTGGATTTTGGGTGTCTTAAGGGAGCATCAGGAAACAGCTCTTTTGAGATCTCATCAGACTGTCAAACTGTTTGTTGATAGCAACTATTTTGAAGGACATTTCCAGTTGCATTTTCACTTCTATGTGAGACCTTTCCTTGTCACTTTATCCATCATATGTCCCCCTTCTCTCACCCACTATGGTGAAAACAACGTGAAGCACATGGAATCACTGCGTTTTTTCCCTGTGTGCTTTTTTCCTAGTTCTTTTGATATACTTTCCAAGGCTTTTACTCTAATGATGGCTCCAAACTGTTTCCTGTACTTTCGTTAATCTTTCAGTGCAGATCTACTCTAAGCAGACGGCTCCTCTTATTTGCATGCCAGCACAATGTTAAGCCCTTTCAGCCTGCTTTGAGTGATTGACAATTTTAGTTCCTTTTAGCAGTCTGGAACAACTGATTTACCGCTGTGGGTGTAGCTGCTTTCTTTCTGACACTGCTAATTTACCAAATGAATTGTGTTCTTGCACATTTACTGAGATTAACAGAAATTGGAAGTTAAAATTATGCAAGTCACTTGCAAACTTATTCTGAGTATTTCACTTAAACAGTTTTTCATCTTTGCAAAAGTAGGCTCCATGCGCTACCATTAACTAAGGTATAATTGATACAGTGGGTATTGCATTTGTATTTCTAAGAAAATAAAAAAAATCCACCTCTGACATATAGCTAATGTTCATGGAAAAATCAATAATATAGCAATAACTTCCTGCAAATATCTTTTATGATTGCTTTTCTCATTCTTCTTCATTCTATACAACCACAAATAAAACTGAAATGAAAACAAAGTATTTGCAGTGAGTCCAGGATTAATTTCAAATTCAGGATTTAACTGAATTTACGTTGAAGAAAAACAGGAGAGATGCAGAGGTGGTTAATTACTTTCTTATGGTTTATTTGAGGTTGCTTTGTATTTTGTTAGAAGGAAGGAAGGTATGGCAAATAATACAGCGATATCTTGAAATGTGCAAACAAACATTACATGAAGTACCTCATAGGATTGCAGGGCTGCTCTCTGAGTCCTTGCTATGCCAAACCCGAACTCTGTGCTCCTAAGGCAGTAGGAGATGGCATCCTTGCTTTGCAGTACGGCTGATCTGAAATTAAACAAACACTATTTGGGGTAGGCATGAAAGCTTTGCTGAAAATCCCCACTCATCAAAACCAAAACTGTTTTCTTAGTGGACTGAGTTTCAAGGTTTTTCTGCCTTTAAAGAAAATGCATAATAGGGTTTTCTTTTTTTTCCCCACATTTGTTAAAATCCTGCTCATTTGACAAAGTTATTCTGGTTTATACTTTCAGATTTATTTGTTGTGTTCTTACATTCAGTTATAGAAAAAAAAAATACTCATTTTGACATGGGAGTGAGATTGGTTACATAAAAGTCATTTTTCTTCCAAAGTGCTATAAATTGAAGTTACTCAAAATAAGTTTTTATTACTATGACTTTAGTTCCCTAGCTATTGTGCTGTGGAAACATTCTGCCCCCCCTCCCCCATCCCCATCCCCCACCCCTTTTTTTTAATACTAATTTGAATTGAAATTTTATTTTAAATTCATGTATTTTTCATTTCCATCTAGGTCTCACCTGGAGGGTACTATGAAGGGAACAAGAACATTTACAATAAGAAATTTCAGACGATGTTAGCAGAGAGTGTTAATATATAACTGCCTGCAAGGAGAGAATGATAAAATAACTTATTTTGGATTTTTTTTTTTTTTTAGCATGCTCTCAAGTTGTGGTAAACCTACAAAATTGCTGAGGAGTATTAAAGGCAGAAATACCATGCCCCTGCTAACATTGCTGTACTTAAGGTCCATTGATTGAATTGGGTCCAACATGTTTGTCACTCTCAGGAAGGTCCTCTGGCCAACATCTACCAACCACAGTGTTTGCAAGGATGCAAACACTCCATCCTGGAGACCACATACCTAAAGGTCTCCAACAAGTAGGGGCAAACATGTTTAAGCCTTGCCACTAGTGGCTGCTGTGGGCCAGGAGGAGAAATGACAGGGACACACATGGTAGCACTAGTTTAAGGAGACAGGAGTGCCCAGGGTAACAGGATCGCTAGAAAACTCAGCTCAGTTAAAACGTAGCTCTACAGTACAAGAGAGGAGGCAATTGCAGGGACCCCGCGAGCATCCCACGCTGGGAGCTTGCATTGCCATGTGTTCGCTGTTATTGTCAGCCCCCTCGATAGATAACACTGACAATTTGGTTTACTCTGGGCTGCTATCGCCCTTCCGAGTGGGACACGGACCCATCTCCTCTGAGGAGTTCCTTGTGCTCCTCCTAATCTCTGTGGTACGGAAGAAGGTCTCCCCCATTGCTTGCTGGGCTGGCAGCCCACTGCTAAGTGAGCAACATTTCCAGAGTAATGGATATGGGCAGTTGCGTCTTGGTGTAGGGTCAGTTAAAAGGCACACAGCAGAATGTTTTGAAATGGACATCTGGCATGCAGTAAATGCATTTAGGAAGCAATAAACAGCTCATTTTGAATGACTTCTGCAATTGGTTTCAACACAAGCAGTTGGTGGAAAAACAAGCTTTTAGAAAGGTCATTTAGTGCCATATATAACCCATCTCTTCCAGTTAAACTGCTTAGCAGTGTACAAAGCAAATCCCAGCCCATTTCTGGTCTGATAATTAATAGAGCCTTCTACTCTAGCTGGAGCAGTACAAAGAAAGTGAATGTTGTCCTTGTTATCCAGACTTAATAATTCACCATTTGAATTGTCAGGGTGTCTTTGAAAGAAGCTGATTGTTGAAATCCAAGAGCAGTAGATGTGAAATATTGTATATTGTATCTTCAAGATGAACACGAAATTCACATGCTTTTAGTAAGTAATAGATTACTGACAGCCCTTGGAAAAGGAGAAAAGATTTTCGATCGTAAGACATAGTACTGCAATTTGCTTGCTGGTATTCTGTTCAAAGAGTATAAATAAAATATGAATACTAAAGTATTTAATTTTCTAAGCCTTAAAAAAGGAAAGATTTTTTTTCCCTTTATTTATCATCGGATATGATAGATGAGCAGCTTCAGCATTACATATGTAGGTTTCCAGTGATAAATAAAAGGATCAGATTTCTAAACTGGCCAGACAAATTGACACTGATACATGACAAATACATTGCAATTACCCTGAGAGGCTATTAGTTAGTTCCTAAAATAAAATATTTGAGGTACTAAGCTGTCACTTCTAGACACCATTGACTCCACATGCTCCAGATTCAAAACCAATTATCTTTACTCCTGAAAATCATTGTCTTTAGTTTGATTTAGATGTATCAAGTCTACACTTATGTAAATGAATGCAAGTGAATCATGTTTTGAGTTGTGCACAAAAATTGCAGTGCCTGAGGACAGATTACTCTGATTTTTTGTTCATGTAAAAAAGTCATGAAGAGAGCTCATTGTTTCAGATTAGTGTTGTATTAACTGAAAGTATGATGGTGTCAGCAGCTGTTCATGAATCTACTCTACGGTGAGTGGAAAAAAGCAATAGGGGAAGAGAATTTTGGAAAATTTTCATTTTAGCATTTTATTTTAACATATATTAAAATATTCTAAATGAAAACTTTTATCTAAAATTAAATGATTGTTTTTTTCTTTTTGCCAGAGCATTGCTTCATAATTTTTCTGTTGACTACCACTTGAAAAAAAAAAGGTTTATGCCACTTTCACCAGAATTCCACCCACAATATATGGCTCTTTTCTAAGATAAAATGTGTCTCCTTTTCTAAGTACTATTTTCTTAATTATTAGTTAAGAATCAAGAGACATATAAATCAAATTTCATGCCACAAGGTAGAAATGTAAAGTTTCAGATTAGCGTTATATTAACTGTGCGGCCTCCTGCTCAGGCCTGGCTCAGAAACAAGAATTTCATTTTGCCAACAATGTCAATATTTCAGAGTTTGTTTTAATTTTGTAGAGTAAGGCAAAGAGCCGTCAGCGTTTTCATTAAAAAGCTAGGCGAGTAGTGATCAGTTAGCTTGGGCAGTTGGGTGGTGTAAGATGGACCATGGCGCTCCTGGGCAGCCAGCTTGTGTTTACCATGCTCCAGCCGAATTCGTACTCAAAAAAGCCATCACTTCCTCTAATCAGCATCTGAGGTGGAGGAGCACTGGGTGATCTACCTTAAGCTAATTCTAGGTTAGTGCTTAGCTATGAAGTGGTAATTCTTTGGGTGATGTAAATTTGTATTGATGTGCAGTAATAAGAAGAAAAAACTAATCCTGTCTGTGCCCTTCCCACATCCCCCAAATTACAGGATATTTCTGCTGAAAGAACCTGCAAAAAGGTACTTAACTATGACCTTAAATGGTCATAATTAGGTCTGTAAGTTAATGAGCTATTGAAGCCAACAATTCCAGCTGCATTTCTTCAAAAATTGTTATTCAAAGTCATTTGTCTCTGGACCTTGGCACAGCCTCACGTAAGGTATGACTGTGCTTGTAACTTGTGCAGATAGAGCCAACCTGAATCTCACTAATTTATTGCAAATAGCATCAGAGAGTTCAGTGTGGGCCAGTTGGTCAGGGGAGCACTTCAGACGATGCTTCAGCAATGCCACCACCACTCTCCACGACTTCCTAAGCCAGCTAAGTCAGGTCAGGACTGTTAAACGGAGACACCACTTCTACTTCAGAAATCCTGTGAGTCTCACATTGTTGAGTGATGGGGAAATACTCTGGCCAAGAGTTTATCTGTGCTAACTGGAGCTTCATGGTCCTTTTGGCTGCAGCTGGTAGTGGGGTACTGAGCTAGCTGGAGCTCCTGGCCAACCTTCTACACAGGTTCCTAAGCAATTTCTCTATGAGATATAGAACTGTTTAGGTTGGAAAAGACCTTCAAGATCATTGAGTCCAACCATAAACCTAACACTGTCAAGGCCACCACTAAACCGTGTCCCTAAGCACTACATCTACACGTCTTTTAAATACCTCCAGGGATGGTGACTCAACCGCTTCCCTGGGCAGCCTCTTCCAATGCTTGATAACCCTTTTACTGAAGAATTTTTTCCTAATATCCAGTCTAAACCTCCCCTGGCACCACTTGAGGCTGTTTCCTCTTGTCCTATCGCTTGTTGCTTGGGAGAAGAGACTGACCCCCACCTCTCTACAACCTCCTTTCAGGTAGTTGTAGAGAGCAATAAGGCCTCCCATGAGTCTTCTTTTCTCCAGGCTAAACAACCCCAGTTGCCTCAGCCACTCCTCGTAAGACTTGTGCGCCAGACCCCTCACCAGCTTCGTTGCCCTTCTCTGGACACGCTCCAGCACCTCAATGTCTTTCCTGTAGTGAGGGTCCCAAAACTCAACACAGTATTTGAGGTGGGACCTCACCAGTGCCAAGTACAGGGGGATGATCACTTCCCTACTCCTGCTGGCCACACTATTTCTTATACAAACTGGGATGCTGTTGGCCTTCTTGGCCACCTGGGCACACTGGTGGCTCATATTCAGATGGCTGCTGATCAACACCCCCACGTCGTTTTCCACCTGACAGCTTTCCAGACACTCCAGTCCTGTAGCGCTGCATGGGGTTGTTGTGACCCAAGTGCAGGAGCTGGCACTTGGCCTTGTTGAACCTTATACCATTGTCCTTGGGCCATTGATCTAGCCTGTCCAGATCCATCTGCAGAGCCTTCCTGCCCTCAAGCAGATCAACACTCCTGCCCAACTTGGTGTCATCTGCAAAGAACGTCCAACTTTGGACAGAAATAGGAACGTAGCATCAGAGCATTTCATTTTCTGATGAAGCCCACCAAGGGTTTCAGTGGGCCAACAACAATATTTACACCAGCATGGATCAAACCACAATAATCAAGGCCACATGCCAAACCCACAGGCTGACGAGCATGACGAGTTTAGCCTCCTTTTTCCTTGCTTACTCCTTAACACCACAGCTTTGTCCTTTAATATTCACTGCCTGCCACACAGGCTGATGAGACAAAGCAGCAGAGACAGGGTTCACACCAAACCCTTTACAAGGGATTAGTCCTGTTCAGACTGGAGACTGCCAGCCAGGGGAAGGTCACCTGTCTTGTTGGAAAAGTTAAGCATTTCATTGAACACGGAGATTTGACAGTGGCGCACGACACACCGGTGACTTTATCACACCTAGCTGAAAGTTTATACACATTAAATCATCCTGCACTTTTCCCAGGATCAGGTTGGGTTGAACACCTTTCAAAGTGAAGCCAATCTAAGCAGAATAGATATTTGTGACAGTAACTTAAGATTGTTCTATGTTGATAATTCAAAATTTGAAGTATCGTGAGTACATTAATTAAATAAGGGCACAGCTCTGAATCCCATGTGGCCGTTCTCACACCTTTGAAAGTTTATGGGATATTTAAGTTATTTTGACACACAATTTGAGATGTTGATCAACATTTTTGTTTGAATATAAAACTAATTATTAAAAAAACTATTGTGTGCCTATATAAAATGGAGCAATATTAGAAACATAATTGTAATAGAAGCTGTAGAATAATATAATTATAACAGAAGAGGATGTATCTTTATTGGACAATTTTGCCTCTTGCAGCCCATTGTTTCAGAGAGCAACACCTTATTGACAGATTAATTATCTGTTAAAAATCAGTTTAAAATTTTGTTGGACTGGAGGAGAAGGGAAGGGAGATTTTAAAATCAATAATTACCTGTTTGGCTTCCAGTACTTTCAAAAGACTGTTTGGAACCAGGGAATTCTGTGGGGAAGGTGGGAGCTGGCTGATTTTTGTCCTTATCTAAGGAAGGGACTGCCTATATTCAGACAGGTTGTTTTTTGTTTCCATATATAAATATCAACCTCAGGTATTAATAGACTAGATCAACTGAAGAAACTACCAGTATGTCTTCTTGTATGTAAAAAAAACACTGTGATGATTCTGTGCCAAACATTTTCTTGGCACAACCACAATGATTTCCAAAAGCATTTTGGTTGGAGGAATGCCTGTTTCCGATTGTACAGACACTTGCGGAAATGGATGCAGGTAAGCCAGGAATGGAATAGATCGAAATACAGTAGGTGAAAGAAATTGAGATGGGGTCCTTACACAGCAGGTCCTCACACTAATTAAGAAGTGGGAAAAATGAGTGTGAGGATGGATGACCTTTGGAAAAAGCAGCTCTGTTTCTTCTGCTGCCTTAATTCATCCACAGTTATGTCAAGTCAGCTATATCCTAGCAATAAATATTCCCTTCTGTGCTTGAAAAATCAAAATCTTATCAGTTTGGTTCCAGTAGGGTCTACTGTTGCCTAACCATATCTTAGCACCCAGACAGGTAATAAATGCTTCTCACTGAAAAAAAAGCCAAGCTTTTAAAGTCCACCTTGATCATTTGGGGGGGAATTTTCCTCCAGAAAACTGGCAGCACTCCTCACCTTTAAGAATGGAGACAAGGAGGCATCTAGCCATTGTCAAAGCTACAAGCAGTCTGAGCTCACCATCTGCACACGACGAGGACATACAGGAATAAATGTTGAAGCTGGTGAGTGGTCTAGAGCACAAGTCTTACAAGGAGTGGCTGAGGGAACTGGGGTTGTTTAGCCTGGAGAAAATACTGTGATGCACCTCTTGGTCCTCAGCCACCTCCCCTAAAATGCTGAGCAGAAAGAGGAAGAGAAAACCTTTCAGACCTGGCAGGAAGGATGGGGTGAAACTGTAGCTCTGAATTGTGTTGAGAAAGGAAATTAAGGTACCCCATTGTATACATAAATCTCCTCCTTTTGATGCCTCCCTTTTTTATAAACCCTCTAAGCAAAGACCTAACTTAGAACAAATGTTCAGCATGGGAGATGGGCATGCAGGGGCACAGGCTTCAGCAAGAAACAAAGCACAGGACAGTGAGAGAGGGCTTTGTCCCCAGACTGATACTCACAAAGCAGTCTTCCCTCCAGAACAGCACCGTGTGGAAATGATCCCTGATTTCACTCTGTCCCCTCTGTCAGATGTCACGGTGGTCTAAAATACCAAAAACAACTGTTCAGTGTGTGAAAAACAAACAGAGGATGCGTCAAAAGTGTAAGAGAGGATAATACCAGTAATATTGTAATGGTAGGCAATAAATTGGTGGTACTCACTGCCATTACAAATGTTTAAATCCTACATCATACCAATAGCCCAGGGTGCTGGGTGCCTTAGCCTGTGGAGGGACACTCACACGTGCCTGGGATTTACAGAGGCTTGTGGCCTGCTGTGGACGTCCTTAGTATAGGATATCCGTGCCTCGGGGTAGGCATCTGAGGCTCACTTCACCATCAAAGAGTAAAAATAAGCATCTTTATCATTCAATCAAAAAAACAGACACCTAACGTTGATCAGACAGATTACTGTAAAAGGAGACAAGAGGTACTGGCTCATCCATTTCCTATATTGCAGATTCTTTGACTCAAACACAGTGAATCACATTGCCCATGCCTGTGTGCCTGGGTTTCCCAAGAGTGTCAGGTCCAGCAGATCTACTCAGAATGTACTTAACTCATGTAGAAAGTGCTCACCTGGCCACAGGGAACAGCAACAGAACAGTGATCACTCTCAATTAAAAAAGAAGGTTACTGTAGTGTCTAATTTTGGAAAAAGATACACTAGATCATTCACTGAGGAAGAAAGTGGAGGATGTGTGTACCCCAGACGATACTGGAGTCTGATTCTGCATAGACATCTGCCTCATGCTACATAGGTGCGTGGAGTTACTATTTGCTTTTTTGTCTGATTGTCCTCTTTTCTTCAAAAGAGGCATTTGTGGTGCTGCGAGCCCAAGGACTCCAACTCTCGACCACCATCAGGAAATGCGAGCAGTGAGACCACTTCTAGCCTGATTCCTGGAGAGCATGGGGCTTAGTGTGACGGTACAGCTTATCAGCATTCCCTTTCCCCACATTCTCAGCAATAGCCTTTGAATTCATCAGTCAGTTCCAACTGGGCAGCGTGTTGCCACTGTCAGTAGTTGCTATCACATGAACTCTGGTACTTTAATGAATTAAGATACTGGTTCAAATGTTGCTCCTGCTGTAAATCTAGCCCCAAAACATTTTTATCAGGGATTCTCATTTCTCTTACTTGAGAGCACAGTTTTTGCATTTTAACTGGTGCCACTACTTGCAGAGGGATCGCTCCGTTCCTCCTTTGGTCTTCAAGAAGGGCACAGAAACAGTGGGTCTTCAGTTCCTCTGCTGAGAGTTACTGGAGGAAAGATAGGGGGAAGGAGAAGAGAAGCAGAGAGGATACTAATTAGCATTAACTGCAGGCACATATGATTAATGTTATTTGTATAATAGCATATAACCAACAGCAGCACCCTCATAACAATACGTGGTTTGAGGGAATGTTGTGGCAAATGTAAGGAGCTGCTGTTGGTGGATAATAATGTGCTTCTGCAAAAAGACTTTCTTCATGATTCATGCATTAGAGTTGCAAAAATAACAGTAAGGGGGGAAAAAAATATCTCCTGGGTACAAATACCAGACTGCAGCTGAACCTAGCCAGCACCTTTATGAATATTACAAGGACACTGACTTATCACCGGTGTATTTTCTATATAACACAGTCTTCAAATTGTTAGTAGGACTAAATAAAACTGGCTGCAAGCTTTTTTTTTTTTTCTCCATATCCTACTCTAGTATCTAGACCTTATAAAAATCACCAAAATAGTGGTTTAAATATTTAACCCTACGGATATTTTTATGAGAATTATCCTTCAGTATTACCTCTTCCAGTAAAAAATGCAAGTAAAAGAAAAGAAAATTGTCCCAAACTTTTTTCCCAAATGCCAGAGAAACAGACAGCTTTTATTCTAAGTGCTTGCACTGCTGTTCATCTGCAGCCTACAGGAAATCAGGTCTGTGAGGGTCACATCCTTAAGTAATTTTTCTGCGGCCATCTAATGGTTTGTTCAAGTCACTTTTCCATCCTGGTCCTGGGGAACATTAGAAATGTTCTGTTATACAAGCTGTGGCTCCAGCTCTACAGAGACATGTGTGATATGCTAAATTTAACCCCCTCCAAGTCTCGCTGGCTTCAATGAGATTATTCATTTGAGCAGAATAGTTCACCAGCTATAAAAATAAGCATGGCTGAGCCACGCATTCAGGATCCCTAATTATAACTATTGTGAGCTATGAGCTATGAGCTACTATTATCTATGTATTTGTTAGGCGTCTACAATTTGCTTAGCACTAGCTATCACTAGGCACATTATAAGAATGTGAGGGTTAAATTTAGGTGCCAAAGAAAAAAATTCTTTCAGGCTTCAATAGGGCCATTATTTCAGCCTTGCAATTTGTAAGACAAATCTGAAAATAAAATGCCCCAAAACCTGTAACTATATTCGATCACATAATGAAAAAGAAAGAAACATTTAAATTATTTGCCTAATGATAGAAAAACATACCCACAATTTAATCTGGCATTGTCTGGGGAGGTTACACACTTCATTTAAACATTTTAAAAACCTTGTGATATTCTGATACAACAGAAATCCAAGTCAAGCAGGCACTTAGGGACTTAGGTGCATACCCAGAGGCAAAAGCAGCACAAAAAAAATAGCCAAACAAGATGTTTATATGGTATCTGGAACAGGAATAGGAGGGTGAAAATAAGATAATACCTTCACAAAAGCAAACAGCATGGTTTCATCTGTTCTGCTGTGCACAATATTGGCCATCCTGCAGGAAGAGAGAATTTCCAGCTGATATTGCTGGCAACAGCAGAGATGCTTTGGGGCATATGTTCCCTTCACCATCTTTGATGAAGAAACAGCAAATTTCACAGGTTAGAAGCAATGACGTTGTTGGAAGCAACACAGGTCTGTATCAACCTACACTCCTCCGGCTGCTGGTTCCACCCTCCCTTCTAGCCCACAGATGTATGGTTCACCCCTACAGTACAGAACAGGACCCAGAAATATACAGGCACATGTTTCCAAATCACTTCATGGCAATAATGAAAATTAGTTCTGCAAAAGACTCTGATCCACAGCTATACAATCCCAACGGTTGGTTGTAAAGGAGGAGCAGGAACACGTGGCTTGGACAGGAACTGGGGATAGGCCTGACCCTTTCAACATTGCACAGTTACATATTGGCTTAAACAGATCATGAAACTATATTCTCCAGCTACAGTGGGTCTAAAGAACAATGTCCCTATTGAGTCCAGGCTTTTTGCAGACTGTCGAGCTACAAAGTCAAGCTTCCAGACTCCCCTTGTGCCTGCTTTCTGGGAGTCTCCCTGGAAGAGCATGACGAAGAGGTCAGGGATGGAGTAGATGTTTTCTGAAAATATTTATCCATTCGCAACTGGGCATTGATGTCCTTTATTCATCATCTATGAGAACTCACTCCAGCAGTCACAAGAATGCTTGTTCAGTTTTCAACCATATAGGGCGACAGCATCTTAGGTAAGACTTGGTTCTACCTGATATTTCTACTAGAATTTCTGGCGACAATGATTTTAAAGATTTTAGAGAAGAAAGTTATTTAAATTTAGATGTTTTAGAAGGGGAATTTGTGGTAATATTATTTTGAAGGTATGATCTCCTCCAGCGTAAATTAAAATTACTTAATTATTTTCTGTGGAGATTCCATCATTGTATGCTATTATTATCCACAGATGTGCACAATTGTTGTAGTTTTTCTTTCCTAGCAATAAGCTTATATGATGACATGAGTATCTTGTACTAAATTAAAATTTATTTCACAAGAGTATTGCCCTGCTAAGAGGTTTTTTTTTTGTCTTGGTAAATTGAGTGTTGTGACTGTTCTAAAAACAGATGCAGCATTATCTGAAAGCTCAACTGAATGCCAGAGAATATTGGTTTTATTTAAAGGATTGCTAGCTTCTGGCAGTAAGCGTGTTGATCTGTGGATTTTTTGAACTTGTTAATTGTATATGATAGGTTATCTTTTCTGTATTTACTGTGGAGTCTAGCAGTCTAATGTTGATGGAACACTAGTGGTATCCACTGAATTCTTGATGAAATCAACTCTAAACCCCTAGCTTGGAGTTCAGATGCATCATAAGAACAGCATAGTTTTGGTTACGAGACTATCTAAGGGGATCATGGAAAGAGTTACATGATGGAGTGAGGGCTGCTCTCCATCAATTCATCCCCCAGTCTTGATATTGGGGATTGCCCCAACCCAGGTGCAGGACCTTGCCCTTGACTTTGTTGAACTTCATGCCGTTTGCACGGACCCACCTCTCAAGCCTGTCAAGGTCCCTCTGGATGGCATCCCTTCCCTCTAGCGTATCAATTGTACCACTCAGATAGTGTCATCCACAAAATTGCTGAGGGTGTACTCAATCCCACTGTTTAGGTAGTTGATGAAGATATTAAATGGTATTGGTTCCAGTACTGACCAATACAGTCCCAGTGTGATCCCTTGAAAGACATGACTCGTTACTGGTTTTTACTTACTTGTACATTGAGCCACTGACTGTAACTCTTAGGACGTGACCATCCAGCCAGTTCCTTATCCTTCTAACAGTCCATCCATCAAACCCATATCTCTCCAATTTAGTGATAAGAATATTGTTGGGGACTGTATGAAAGGCCTTACAGAAGCCTATGTAGTTGACATCCTTTGTCCACTGCCAAAGTCACTCCATTGTAGAAGACCACTAGATTAGTCAGGCCTTCTACAGGCCAGGATGGGTCTATCAATTTTCATCTTTCTTTAATGAGGATATTACAATTGCATGTGATAGACTGTCCTAGTTTTACTTCTTTATGAAATTTGAGGAGCAGGTAAAAAGTTTGTACGGTGGGAATGTGAGCAAAGATTGTAAGGGACTCATACAAAAGGACTTTGTTGACCTTAGCAAGAAGATTGAAAAGACAAACTAAGTGTTTACTCTGTTTTGATTTACTTCTCCTCCATGTGTTAAAGGTTGCAAAAAACTAAAAATAGAGTGTTGCAGAATTAAGGACTATTACATAAGCGCAAGGAGACTGTTAACTCTGTGTGTGATCTCAATTCTGGCATTGTATAACTTTTGTATATTTGGAATTTTTGCAACTATGACCTTGTACTGCAACTTCCTGTAGTTAAATTCTTAATTCTGGATGGAGCATTAATAATTCAGCTACTGTGCTCTACAGAGCATGAGTTAACTAAGAACTGCTGGTTTAAAACTTGAAATTCAAAAGCTGAGCGTACCTGGAAAAATATCACAGGAGGGATAAAGGCACACGTTAGACACCAAGACAAAAACCTTTTAGTTTTCCAGTTCCTGATCAAAAGCCAAGGAATATGCAGGCTTTTCAGTTTAAAGAGTCATATGAATAACTTAATATAAAAAATAGGGTATTTTTTGCTGTTGTCACTGGAAGAAACAACTTCTCTGTTTTAACTGATATTTTTTATTGGAAAATCAACCTGTGGCAGACATCTGGTAGTGAAAATTTTCATTGCAAACAGGTAAAGTCACAAAATTTTAAACAGCTTAAGCCTTTCAAACAACAACAGCATGTGGGACTGATCTTAGGCATCGCAACCTGTCTTATAATACATGAGAAAGTGAACTTTCTATTAATTAAAAAAGACTAACCTTTAAACCCAAGATTTTTTAGATTATAAATTGGGCAATTAGACTGGGTAACACATCAGCACAGGGAATTGTTGAAGTCAAGCTTAGGTAAGATTTAGAAAAAAAATTCCTTTTTTGATTCCAGTAACAAGGCTGCTCAACACTAAAAATTAATAATAAAGTCCTTTCTTTTTAAGTCAGGGATATAAAGATTCAGGACTTGAGCCTTTCAGGATGGGGTCTAATACATATCATATTTTATACCTGCCTTTCTGTATAATAATTGCTGCTGATTACATCAGAAACAGATTACCGGATAAAAGGGACATGGCATCTCACCCTCTACAGTAATTGTCCTGTAGAAAGATTCTGTGGTGCAAAGTGTTGCTCAAGATAAATAAGAGCAGCAGAATACAAATGTACTCAGTATCTGTCCCTGAACCTTGATGAAAGTTTCTGGTAAGGAACCAAAATTGCTGGCTTTATTCAGAGGCGCACGACTGGTGTGCTAGAAGAAGCTGCAGTTATATACCTTATTTATGGAGAGCTTTAGTTATTACTTCTTGCTAGATTTTATTTACTTTGAGAGTTTAGTATTCCTATAAATATTAATAGCTTGTACATAATATTTGTCTTATATAAAAAAAATTTTCCAAGTGATACGTATTTTGTGAAATTCCTTGAAGGATGTGTCTAACTCTGTGGTGCCATTCTCACAACAGCTTGTGGAAGCTGTCTCACTGCAGTATTTGTCTATAGAAATTGTGATTAAATTGGAAATGGACCTTTAGAAGTTGATGAAAGACTGAAAAAATCACCTAGTTCCTGTCTTGAATCAAGACAAGAAATGAAATATGGGATTTTTTTTTCCATAGGTTAAAAATGTACAAACATACCAGCACTGAGGATGCAATTACTGTATTTTGCTATTTTATTTGTTAAGTGGAAAAAATCTATTCTTGAAATTAATGTATATTTGTTTAATTTTGCTAATTTGATTCACGATAAAGCCACATGGGAGCAAATACACCTCTAAGGGACTGCAGTCTGTGGATAAGTCCATGCTGGAGTGGCTGCAAGGGGAGGAATTAATTGCAATGTTAAACCCTATGGCCTGGTCCAAGGGACCAGGGATGGAGATTGTAATGGAAATACCTTTAAATTGTTGTAACCCATGATTTGAGTTGCATTCTATAACCAGTAACTCCATGTAACACACAACCTCTCCTGTTCTGAGTGACAACCATAACAGATGGAGCCCAATGTCATGGACTTGCAGCACAAGAAGGACATGGAACTGTTGGAGCGGGTCCAGAGGAAGGCCACGAAGATGATCCAAGGGCTGGAGCACCTCTCCTACGAAGACAGGCTGAGAGAGTTGGAGTTGTTCAGCCTGGAGAAGAGAAGGCTCCGGGGAGACCTTATAGCGGCCTTCCAGTACCTGAAGGGGGCCTATAAGAAAGCTGGGGAGGGGCTGTTTGCAACGGCATGTAGCGATAGGTTTTAAACTAGCTCAGGGTAGGTTTAGATTAGACATGAGGATGAAGTTCTTTACAGTGAGGGTAGTGAGACACTGACACAGGTTGCCCAGAGAGGTGATGGAGGCCCCATCCCTGGAGACACTCAAGGTCAGGCTTGATGAGGCTCTGAGCAACCTGATCTAGTTGAATATGTCCCTGCCTACTGTAGGGGGGTTGGACTAGATGACCTTTAAAGGTCTCTTCCAACCTAACACATTCCATGATTCTATGATTCTATGAGACTGAATGAACTCAATGGGCATTTTGTAGACATTTATGGACATTTAATAGAGGTGGTCCATAGACTAAGGGAATGATATCTGTGTATCAAAAGCGTGGGAAAAGTATCACAAAGGATGTGAAGGGGGTGGGGTGGTTATTGAGTATCTATTGGATAGTGTGGGACCTGAGCATAATGTAAATGATATGGAATAAGGGATGGAGAATATATTGGGTTTTGCTGGGATAGAGTTAAATTTCTTCACAGTAGCTTGTATGGTGCTATGCTTTGGATTTATGCTGAAAACAGTGTTGATGACACAGGGAAGCTTTAGTTATTGCTGAATGGTGCTTACACAGTGTCAAGGTCTTTTTTGTTTCTCACACC
The DNA here is from genome assembly GCF_963924245.1 of Chroicocephalus ridibundus. NCBI lineage: Eukaryota > Metazoa > Chordata > Aves > Charadriiformes > Laridae > Chroicocephalus > Chroicocephalus ridibundus. Next base: position 110,701,193 of record NC_086286.1, read on the forward strand.
ACTCCACCAGCGAGTAGGCTGGGGGTGCACAAGAGGTTGTGAGGGGACACAGCCAGGACAGCAGACCCCAACTGACCAAAGGGATATCCCATACCACAGGATACCATGCTCAGCAATAAAAGCTGGGGGGACAAAAGAAGGAGGAAAGTGGGGAACATTCAGAGTGACAGCATTTGTCTTCCCAAGTCACCGTTACACGTGATGGAGCCCTGCTTTCCTGGAGATGGACGAACACCTGCCTGTGATGGGAAGTAATGAATGAATTCCTTATCTTGCTTTGTGTGTGCAACTTTTCCTTTACCTATTAAACTGTCTTTATCTCAACATACAGGTTTCCACAGTCATGTGAAAGTGAGCGAGCGCCTATGTGGTGCTTAGCTGCTGGCCAGGGTGAAATCACAACACTACACCAGAACATTAATTCCCACTCTTCTTCTTGGCTTTGTGAGCAGCATTGGCTCCAAGTTGTGCAGCTGTTGTAGTAAAAGAAATGTGTGAAATTTCATCTTTAAGCCTTGCTCCATGAATTGCTTTAAAACTAATGGACTGAAGCTTTAACTTTGCATCATGAAATGACTGAGGATTACTAAAGATGCTTAAGCACAGATCAGTTGCATGACTTAGAGCCTGTGTGTGTTACAGGATTGCTCTTCAGGCACAGAAGTCACGGGTGATCCAGCCCTGTGAGGTAAGAAATACTTCATAGGTATTTCTCAAGGAAAGGTGCAAAACTTCTTAGGAAGATGGAGGAACATTTCAGCATTGAGCTGAATATTCAGATCACATCAAGAAATCAGAATAAATCGAAGAATGTTTGTATTTTATTTATTTATTTTTATGTTTTACTGACAGAAGTTAGAAGAAGAACACAGAGATTAATATTTTTCTGAAGAGTGATATAACTATTATAGAATTGGAAAATTCCAGTAAAATATTAAAACATTCTTTATCATCTCCACCCAAAATGTAATTTCTTCCCCAAGGAGATTTACTCCCTCTTACACTCACGCATAGTCATGCCCGATATGATTTCTATCCGTTGTGGCCTCTGTAATATTAATAACAACTGTAATTACATTGTGCCTTCTGACCCCAGTTTAACATAACACATTTGAGTTCATGCACTAAGTGAAATGTTTAATCACAAGCCTGCTGAGGGAGGAGCAGGTGTTCTCAATATCTCACCTCCAAATGCTTGCCCTATGGCTGGTTTCCTCTTACACACCCATTTATTATAAAGCTGATGGAACTCGCTGCTCCTGCCTCTCTGAGCTTCTTAAGTAGCACCTCCGGCATCAGCATATTAAAAAAACAAAATCAAATGTGAAAGAAATAGGGCAGGTGGATGGTCATAAGGACTTGGTGCTATTTAGATTACGCAGCTCCTTAGGTATGCCCTTACATTAACGATGAGCATTTGGTACCTGCAAGTATATAATCACCTTAGCTCATGTCATTACTTAGTTTAACAGCTAATGCTTAAATCATGGTTCTTGATGGATTGACAAGAGAATGCTTTTTCCTTCCAACTAAATACAAAGGATAGGGATCCAGGTTTCCTTTTTTTCTAAGGGTTTTTAAGACTGCTTCGTTCCTGAACCTGCAAGGGCTAGTCAAGGGATTTCGTGTAATAGTGTGAGAAATGTACCTGATACAAAACTTGCGTGATTCTGTGCAGAAAGGTAAAGCACGGGTCCCTTTTTTTTAGCAGAGAAGAACTATTCAGCACAAAATAAATCTGCATTCTCATTCTGCATCTTTTTGGTTCAAAATAATGAAAATGAAGCCCTTGAAAAGTTATTAAAATGCAATGGAGGCAGATGCTTATTATGCACAACTAATATCTTGACGAGAATTCTTAGAAATTGCTACCGCTTGTACGTTTGCAATGCACTTGGACCTTTCCCAATGCTGACCTATATTTTAAGGCCAGAAATGACTGCCGTTCCTGTTACCTCTGACCTCTAACACAACACAGACTGGAGAATATTGCTTGGTAATACCTAAATAAAGCCCATAATTCCTGGTTGAGATAGAGCAGCTGTCCTTTCGAAAGCTATCCAGTCTTTATTTGAAGACCTTAAGTGATGAGGAATGCATGAAATGCCTAGAAAATTAACCACTGTAAGAAGTTATTTTTATATAAAATTTCATGTTAATTCAAGCTACTAAATTGTATGTTGTCTGTTGGGATGAAGAGCCACCTTCACTCGAAAATAATCTCTCAAAGGTGGCACTTGTACACTGTGAGCAAGTCACCTCTTAACCCTCCCTTGGATACACTAAAAAAACCAAACAACTTCTTTATCCTCTGGCTGAAAACGTATTTTTCCTGAACGTGACTCGTTCATATAACTCTTGTCAGCGTTTTCTAATATCCTTTAGCACAGACACCAGAACTGACAGTAATGCTCTCATTAATGCCAAGGAGAGCCACACTACTACCGCTTTATAATTTTCCTTGTTTCCACTTCAAAAGTTCCCACGGGTTCTTTCCACACTTAATAGTGCTGGAAATGGGTGCTCAATTGGTTGACTACTGTGACCTTGCATTGTCTTCAGCATTACTGATTGCTAAAATAGAATCTCATCCTGTAAAAGTGACCCATTTCCTTGTAGTTGAATATATTAAAATGTGAGTTGCTAAGTACTATTTATAACAAATCTCAGATCACTCTGTAGAACTGGCCTGCTCTTAGCATTATTTACTGTTCCCCAGATTTTTCTTCAGCTGCTAATTGTCTATTTTGTTCAATTTAGCATCAATGTCCCATTAGTTACCTCTCAGACTATTCTATGACCCATCTGTTCTCACCAAAACAAAGTTATATTCATCTTAGTCCTTTTTCTTTCTTAAGTTCATCCATTACTTCTATTAATATTCCTTTGTGCAATCTGAAGTCTTTCTTCTTTCTCTCCATGAATCCATTCCGCAGTGCTAAGCCTGGCAAAGGCAGTGATTGCAATGGGTGAAAATCTGTTTTGTTTATTTTTAACCTGTTTTTTTTCCCCTCTGCAGCTGTTCTAACTGATTTGGGAATGACCTGCAGGCAGCCAGCAAGCACCCCCTATCCCTATCCGTCATAACTTGGCCCTTTTTTTATTCTGTCTCATCAAGTCCACCAAAGCATTTTTCAAAGGATCTGTCTTTTTATTTCCAGCGTTTTCCACATGGCAGTGCAGTAGCCAGGCTGGCACAAGACTCACTGCAGGGAATGAAACTGGCCCTAAACTCAACTAAGTCATTTTCAGAGCCCAAAGCTTAGCCAAAAATGTATTGTGGATTCCCTCTGCTATTCCCTTGTCCACCCAGTTTACTGCAGCCCCCGTATCAGGAAAAGTCATTTTCCCCACAAGGGAGAATGTCACAGACTAAGAAAGATGCTGCTTTGTAAAGCACAACAGGAATACTTGGAGATGTTCCATTTCTTTCTGCAGGGTAACACTGTTTGCTCTAGCCAAGCAACGTATCCTCTTACTAGAAGTTAGCCACAAATGGATCTTTACACATTGCACATGGGCTACTGAGAAATATTTGACCATGTGTCGGCACTCACATTGCAGCATCTTGCTCCTATGCCAATGCTCACGCACTTGGCTGAGCTAATGCGCTGATGCTGCACCCGAGCGGGATGCACCCTGGCCTCTCCTCCTCAGCTGTGCTCACAGCATACCTCCCCCGCCACAAACAAACAGTTGGGGAATCTACACCAGGAATTGAAAAACGCACCTGAGAGAATCGTGACCTGCATGCAAATCCATTTTCTGCCTGGTTTTGAGCAAAGATTTTGATTACAAATTATGACAGGTATTTGTAGGAGTCACCTTCTGCGTAGCTTTTTAAAATGTCTTTTTAAGAAGGGGCTGATGCTCACATCCTCATTCCCAGGAGAAGATTTAGACTTTTGGTTGTAGCAGAGCATCTCCCTGATCTTCTGGTGGGACCGCCATTCCAAGCAGCAAAAGATCTGCAGCGTGTGGAAAGGGCCAGAAGTGAGGGGTAGAAAAGGCTAATACTCAAGTCTAGGAGTCTGCACTGGAAGAAGTAATCCAGGTATCTGCTCTCTGCGGCAGGGGATGCTGATACATATTATCGGATGGCTTTTCTGTGGAAACTGCAGAAACGAGGATACAAAGCAGTAATTTTGGAAACACTGATCTGTGCTCTGTAGCAGCTGTAGGTGTCTTCCCTCAAAACAAAGTTTTGAACTAGAGAGGGCAGAAGTGCCTGCCTAAAGCCTTTATTTGGGGTATTCAAGCATTGAAAAGGAGAGGGATTTTAAGACTCTGCGCTGAGTATTTCTCTTCGTTAGCAGTAAAGTGATCTTCATTCAGTGTGCAGAATTCCTATTGCTGTTTTTTGTTGGTTTACCTTTCAAGTAATTCAGACCTCTGGATGCCGTTCTTGGGCCTCAGGATGCTCAGAAGGTAAGCGTTATGGCATTGACACAGTGGGGGGTGCCCAAATCCTGTGCTGCCTCCAACCTCAACTAAAACAGGAGAAAAGGAGGTCAAGAAGGGGTAGTGGATCTGCCTCAAACTGGGGAAAATAATGATTATGAAGGGGAAGTCCCTCCAGCTGGGATGCATTAGGGCAGGATGATGTAAGGATGAGACTGAAACAGATTTTTTCCCAAAGAAGGAGTTGAGACACAGAAGGGGGGGGAAAAAAAAAAAAAAGATTTCTTATTGTGAGAAGTTTTTAAAAGTCACAAAAGCGTAGTAAGGCCCTAGGTAAGAGTATCTCTCATGATCATTTCTTCTTCTGAGTTGCAGAATGATTCCTGACAAAAAAAATGTTTTTTCTTAAGTTTGAGGTGGTCCAGGGGTCAAAGTCTCTCCTGTCTCTGTAGTCCTTAAATGGTTCTTACTGCTTGCTCTCTCTTCACTCTTTTTGTTTATCCCTAATGAAGCCATCTGGCCCAACTTTCACAAGGCTGCTCAATACCTTGTTGGGTAGGGCCTCAGACTCCCTTCTTCATGTCAAGTTTTTTAGTCAGACACCATTTATAGGGTTTTTTATTTTTAAAAACTACAGGAACTTGGAAAGAATAACTGTTTTTTAAATTTTTTTTGCTATTGTAATAAATATAGCAGACCACAACAAAACGCCCCACTCCTCTACATTGGTTAAATTAAAACAAAACAGTAATGCTCTGATTCAAACATGGGAAAAAGGAGAATTTAAAGCTAGGATTGAAAATGCCTTAGTCCAGACGAGCTGACAGAGACTGAGTTAATCCTTTGTGCTGGGGAACCAGAACCTTTTTCAAAACTTCTCCAACTTCGAACAAGAAACATATCTGTATTTCCTGGATTTTCACATTCTCAGGATGGTGCCTGGCATTTCAGCCTTAAACCAGTGATGGGTTTAGTGGACCTGGGAGCGCGTTAGGTTTCTCTGGCACAGCAGTTTCCTACCAAATCTCCCCCTTCCTGAAACTCCCATCAGCCCTGTGGCCACTGACTGCTGTGCCGGCCCTAAGGACAAATGGTAGAGAAAGGCTCATGTCCACACAGCTTAACTCTCTTAGCCCTTCCTTGAACTGCCTACGGAGAGTGTCTCCTGGCCTGAGCTGGCTCCCGGATTGTCCCCATGATAGCACTAATTGGCTGAGACCAAAACTGTGCCAGAAATTTCACAGTATGAATGGTTGCATTCATACTGTGCTCAGGCCCTTGTGCTGACCTTGCTTAGTTTATGAGTTTAGTTGTAACCATTGTGGCCACATCCAATTCTCCATAGGTTGCTCATTGACTTTAAGTATGGTTACTTTTATATACTTAGCCTTCGATGAGAAGTTACCTGAAGTACAATCCTGCAATCTATCTTTAAAAAAAAACCACAAACAAAAAAACCTCAAATCCTTGCCTGAATATACGGTTAATTTTTTTTCTGAACTTTCTGTCCCTTTGTTTTAACGTTTTACAATTTAGATACTGGAAATCAGTTGAAAAGAAGAATCCAACCATTCTAAAAGAATCCAGTCATAAAAATAATAAATGACAAATGCTACATAAGGAATGCATAGTTTTGAAGCAGAAAAAAAAAATATCTATTTTACGAAGCATGTTAACAAACAAACAAACCTAAAGAAGCACATTTAGTCACTGATTAGCCTTTGACAACTCCAAACTGAGTCACTATTGATTAAAAAAATGATCAAATTATCACATAGGAATACAGCAATGATGTGAGAAGTACTTTCTGAGTTCTGTTGGTTAAAAAAAAGATCAAATTATCACATAGGAATATAGCAATGACATAAGAAGTACTTTCTGCCTTACCAAAAATTTTTAGGGGCGTGATTGCTATCAGATGCTGAAAATGCTCTTTCATCCTCCCCCCCAGAACTGGCTTCAGCAGTGATATGACAACTGCTAAAAAGGGAGGTGGACAACCCCAGGTGGACAGAGGTCAGCTTATATCATGAAAGAGGAGGTTTGATATGCCAAAAATTGCTATGAATTTGTTTTTACAAATATCCCGAGTTTTTTTCCCCCAGCCTATAAAGAAAATCTTGCATCACAGAGTCCCATTTGTAATTATTTCTTCTGTTTAAACAAATATTGATAAGAGATTCTTCCTTTTTATTTTTATTATCTTTTTGTTGTTACAGCTCCATCCCTGGTATTTCCAAAAAGAAGAGAAAATTCGGTAACCACCTTGTTGGATATAGATGATGTGATTTGAACTCCTAAAAGGCTTGGAAAGTTGATTTTCCATACTGTGAGGCCAGTATTTAATTGGTAGATTACAGTATAAGAAGCAGAAGAAGAGATGCTGATATTACTGCTTCCCCTTGCTGTGCAAAGTGTGGTGGCTCTGAACGTGTGTGATGAGTCTCATTCTGGAGAGTAGTAACTTGCTCAGCATTTCATAGAATCACAGAATGGTTTGGGTTGGAAGGGACCATAAAGATCACCTAGTTCCACCCCCCTGCCATGGGCAGGGACACCTCCCACTAGACCAGGTTGCTCAAAGCCTGCCCATTTATTTTGGGGGTGTTAATTTTTCCTGAAAGATATTTTAGCCTTCGTCTGCGGTCTTTAACCTAAAGGGGACGTGATGGAGAGAGGGCAGGAGAAATTCCGATCCTGAGGCAGACCATAACTTAGGTATTTTGGATCAGAGCGAAGGCTGAAAGTGCTCCTCAAACCCGGGTCCCTCACTTACCAGGCACTGCTTTAATTATTATTAGGCTACTTGGCTTTGCAAAACTGCTTTGGGAATCCTTTGTGGGTGCCTTTGCAGAGACAGTGCCAGAGCACATCTACTACACTAGGTGCTAGATAACCCTTCTTGGCTTCTCAGTTTATGAAGCACAGACCTGAAGTGACGTGGTTATGGTGTAGTTCTGTTATGCTGTGCCCTTGAAATAAAGATGGAAAATTCACTAGAATACAGCAGATGAAATGAGCAAGTAATAGCCATTAAATAAATGCTCCTTTGAAGAATGAAAATGCTGCAGAACACTGGTGAGAACTTTGACTGTCACGTGAGAATGCAGAGTTAACTATACGGTTATTAAAAGCCAGGCCATATTTTCCATCCGTTTTTATTTGTGAGGTCTCCTTGGAATGACTTATAAAACTTGGGAACCTAGGCAGCTTTTCTCTAGGGAATATAAAACTATAGCAGCTGATACTGGTAAAATAGGTTATATGGAGCCTTAGAAATGACTGCTTGATTTGTCCAGTATTTATTGCCTGAGTAATGTACAGAAACAGTAAAACAGAAAAGCACAACTTTCCATCTGTGCTGCATTATGCCATACATAAGAACGATTTTTCATTTGAAATGGTGGTAGCCCCGTAGGCTTTCTTGCTTTGATATCCTATGCTACCACACATGATATGATAGAGTATAAACAGACTGACTATAAATCTGAATCTTTACAGTTTTGAAAGCTGAAACATTCCAGCACTCTCTTCCCACCAAACAGGCCTCCTAAAGTGTAGGCTGGGTCAGGTGTTTGGATTTTTTTTTAAGTGCAGACCAAAGGTTGTTGCATCAGAAACCTGAAGCCAGCTAGGAAAACAGAAAAAAAGACCGAAAACAGAAAAAAAGACCAAAAGCAGGCAAACAGAAAAAGTGTCTACATCTGGTACACAAGATGCACAGCCCAAAAGTTCATCAGAACATAAGCAAAGGGTTTGCTGTTTTAAACATACAACTTTCAACCATTAATTTCCCTTTAATTCTCTAAAGCTCTCCTCAAAAGTTTGCATGGCTTAAATGTCACCCAAGTGGGAGCCTGAGTGATGCTGGAGGAACACTATCCTGCTTTATCTCTACCCGTTTGTAACCAGAGAGAGACAGCAGGTTAAAACAGATGGGCTGGTAGCCTTAAAAAGGATCAAAGTTGTTGTTTAACAGGAGGGGTCAGTCTATTTTTTTTGCCACTCCATGCTTTTATTTTTTTAAGAAAATAAGTTAGAACTCTTATAACTAACTTTCTGGAACATGGTGGATTTTGTGAATTAAATAGCTTTCATTATTTCAATATTTGATTCAATTTTTCTGACTTAAGCCTTACATAAATTGATAGGAGGGTGAAACTGTAAGCACTTTCCAGTGCTGAGCAGCACTTTGGAGTCCAACAAAATCCTCCTGACTTCAGTGAGGAGGGTGGGAGGATGAGTGCTAGATACTCTGAACAAAAATTTCCTATACGTGTAGATAGGAATCCACCACTGGTGGTAATAAAATCCATGTATGGAGCTTAAATTAAGGAACAGAAAAAACCCAACCAAAACCAGAAAACCCATGATGTGACACCTTTTTCAGCAGAAACGTATACAACAGCAATAAATCACACTGGTAAGGAGAGGGCGGGGGCTTTGTCGTTTCCTTGACATGTTTTAAATCCTCTTATTAGAAGAGAGAAATGAAGAACAGATGAGGGGGCTCCCAGGTCCAGGGGTACCAGGGCGGTGGGGAAAGGGAGGGTTCCTGGTCTTGGCTGTAGCAGGGAGCCATGAGACCGCGGCTAAGGAGCAGCACTGGGTGATTTCCAACCACCTCTACAGGAGCCCCCGGTGCTGCTGGGGCCGGGTTGACTGATCCACCACCATTGAGTTGTACATATGTGTGCAATGGCCCGAATGCACTCACACAGGCACAAGCTCACAAACACAAAACTTCATGTCATTACGTTACGGAGAATCCTGGTGCTCAGGAGGAGAAATGCAAAGAGGACCCACCAGCAACGTTTAGATAAACTACTGCATATTCTTAAAGGTATACAAGTCCTGGAAATGTTGAAACTTTAGGGGGGCAAAAAAAAGGTGTTCTTGTGTCTCCTGTCTGTCCCTCAAAAAAAAAAAACAAAAAAAAAACCTGGAAAAAATGTGTTTGCTTTAGTGATTTGTTCATCAAAACTACATTTTTTTCTTTCCTTAAGAACTACATTGTGTATAATTTTCATGACAAAGGAAGCATTGCTAGGTGTGTGTATGAACCAAGGTACAACTTTTTCTCCTTGGAACGACAGGTATATCTGTACTACCCATGGAGTTGTCCTTCACTCTAGAGTATTTATACATATGTATACATGTATATAACTACTATTTATAAAAAGGGAAAAAGTTGAAAGAAGAAAGCTTCAGTATTGTTGACTTGTAAAGAAAAAAGAAGATTCTGACTTTGGGATCAGAAAGGCTTCAAATTTTATAATGCAGTTATTAAAGAAAAGCCTGTTCAGGGGAAAAACAGGAAAACAAAAAAATGACATCCCCATGTATATAGTCACTATAATGTAGCCCAAGGGGATTACAGATACGTATACTGTACACTGTAGGTTTAGTGGAATTACAGTTGCCTAATATTAAAGATTTTAAATGAAATTGCTTCAAAACTTACATAAATTTAAAAGATATTTTGTATGACTGAAGTGCAACAGCTGTTTCATTTTAGGTTTCTCTTTAAAAATTTTTCTTCAGTGCTTATTTAATAAAAGAAGGATTTTTTTGTTTGTTTTTTCTAAATTCCCTTATTTACTGTCGGGCCTTAAGTCAGGGGGAAAGTAGTCTGTTTCCTTGTTCCCCAAGTTTCCCCCAGCCACTGCTTCTCGATACTCCAGATATCATTATTGAAACTGGCTGTATCACACCAGATTTTTGTCTGGAGTTTGAACTGACCCACCATTCCCTAAAACACTGACCCAGCCCCAATTCTGTGATCATTTTGTTGCTAAAAATCTAGAGCAAAGCATCGACTAAATGTGGGTGCCCTCACAACCCAGTAACCTTCTTGTTTTCCCCAGCAGTGCCTCACGGTTTCCTTTGATCCAGAGTGAAGAACAGAGCCCTCTGCACACCTCTGCATGGGGACAGGCTTCGCCCTTTGAAGCAATGTCTCTAGCTTCTTTGTAAAAAAAAATAATAAAATCTTTCTGAGTCATAGGACATGTCAAGTGTTTTCATGACCTGTGGTGTCAAAAGCAGATGCCTATCTTTGCTCCATTGCTTGCAGACAACTTAATGGTGGGAGGAGGGAAATTTCCAGATTTGAATCAGGTTGTTGGGTTTTTTTGCCTTATGGGCTGAATTTGTGCATGGTTAGTTGAATTTCTTTCAATGCACGAGTCTACACTGATTGCTTCGGTGCTCCAGGAATGGCCAGGTCCCCTCCTGCCTCAGCAAGGCTGTGGGTAGAGCCGGAGCCTGCCCGCAGGAGCAGGTAGGACCAGCCTGGCCAGAGGGGCCGTGCCGACTGGGATCCTGCCAGATGTGGTGAGACAGACCCTCCTTGTCAAACACCCTGGGGACCTATGTGGAGGATACAGGCCTCAGTGCTTGCCAATCGCTCCAACGCCTCTCTACAGAGGGGTCTAGACCCAACACTGTTCAACTTCAGTAGCAGCTGTCGTGGAAGTGAGGGGGAAAATGGTCAACTCCTAAGGATCAGAAGAATCGTGCTCCTTCCCGTGTCCATTCACTGCTGACACCAAACTTCACAGCTTGGATGGATGTAATTCAGGTAGACATTGCCATTATTTGAGGAAAAACCCTTAAACACCCCAAGGACAAGAAGTATCATAACAATACATTATGGTTAATCTTTTGCCCAGAAATCCTGGGCATGCCTTTTTGTCTTCATTATTTCAAATTTGCTGTAGCTGTTACACAGGACACAGCACTGGAATGACCTTCTAACTTTACTCACCAGCTTTCAGTTCCATGTTCTTGTCAGAAACAGAATTTTTCCCCTCAAATTTCTCTTGCCCTGCAGTTTCCTTAACTGGGATCACAACAGCATCACGAGCCTGGCAGTCTATGAGGATAGGCCTTTTTCTATTTACCTCATAATAAATTATCTTATGAACTGTCCCCACCTTAACTGATCTTTTTAAAATCAATGTTCTCTTAAAACACAGAAAGCATTTGTGATATATGAACAAGACTAGCTGGGAGTCAGTAATCCTTTTCTCTAGAACCACAAAGTAAGCTTTCACATCAGGTCTAAACCAGTAATATCTTAACTACCTAACATGTGCTTGACTCAAGATATTACTGAAAATAATACAAAAATGTGAAATATAACATGACATGGAAGAAACGGCTGCACTTCTAATTTTGATTCTAAATTGATAATTCAAAACGCAAGTTATTCGGAGAATGATAACTCCAATTAATAAACAATTACGAATCTATTAGTAATCAATGCAGTACTATGAGCACAAAAAAGGGTGGCATAATAATAGTTTACATATTTTGCATTCATGAAGTATACATATGCTGTACCCATTAAAGCCGACTTAAGTTACTTAACATTCAATTGTGCATTTTGTGGAGTGAGTCAATAGAGTGACTCACTAGCCCACTACAGTGCCATATGGGAAACTTTCCCTCTCCTGAGCAGATGGAGACTAAGCATGTCACAGACAAAATGTGTTTTGTCTCTGGAGAAAGGATGTTGGCTGCTTTGTTCTTAGACTTTTCGACATGCCAAGCCTTCTGCTCGCATTGGGAGTCCTACGTTTTGGGGTCTCATGGATATTTCGGCATGTCTCTCAAATGCTGAGCTGCAGAACACAGATAAAACCAGGCTATCCAGAAGCCTGAAAGTAAAATATGACTGTTGCTGTGCAATTCAAGATTTTACTGGTGGGAGAAAGCAGAAGAAATCATCACCTTTGCCATCCTTTTAACACATAATCCTCTCTGAGGGAGGCAAGTGCTTTCCATTTCCCTGTGGAAGATTTAGATGGAGAGTGATTTAGATGGCGTTATACTTTTGCAGGTGACTGAGGCCACAGAAACCCTATTTTGTATTCCCTCTGGATGTATCTACCTAGCACTGTATTTTTTTTTTCCTTCTTTTTTTTTCTCCCCCTGAATCCCTTTCGTGCTCAGTTTTGCTGCTGTACTTTTCCTCATTTTTCTGTGCACTTCCTTCTGTGGGTGAAGGATGATCACATCCCTATGAATTTTTCTGAAAATAGCAGAGGGAAAATACTGAGAGCTATTACTATTTTCCTTCCTTTCTTAAAGAAATACAGTCAGGATCACATACATCCACCGTAACTTTTGTAAGTTAACAGGGACACTGTCCCCCACAGCATTCTCCTGGAGAAGCTGGTGAATCATGGCAAGTGTACTCTTCGCTGGGCAAAAAACTGGCTGGATGGCCGTGCCCAGAGAGTTGTGATTAATGGGGTGAAATCCTCTTGGCAGCTGGTCACCAGTGGTGTCCCTCAGGGCTCAGTTTTGAGGCCAGTTTTGTTTAATATCTTTATGAATGATCTGGATGAGGGGATTGAGTGCACCCTCAGTAAGTTTGCAGATGACACCAAACTAGGTGGGAGTGTTGATCTGCTTGAGGGTAGGAAGGCTCTACAGAGGGACCTGGACAGGCTGGATCGATGGGCCAAGGCCAACTGTATGAGGTTTAATAAGGCCAAGTGCTGGGTCCTGCATTTTGGTCACAACAACCCCAAGCAACGCTACAGGCTTGGGGAAGAGTGGCTGGAAAGCTGCCCAGCAGAAAAGGACCTGGGGGTGCTGGTGGACGGCCAGCTTAACATGAGCCAGCATGTGCCCAGGTGGCCAAGAAGGCCAACAGCATTCTGGCTTGTATCAGGAACAGCGTGCCCAGCAGGAGCAGGGAAGTGATGGTGCCTCTGTACTCGGCACTGGTGAGGCCTCACCTCGAGTGCTGTGTTCAGTTCTGGGCCCCGCTGTACAAGAGGGACATTGAAGTGCTGGAGCGTGTCCAGAGGAGAGCTACCAGGCTGGTGAGGGGTCTGGAGACCAGGTCATATGAGGAGAGGCTGAGGTTGCTGGGCATGTTTAGCTTGGAGAAGAGGAGGCTGAGGGGAGACCTCATTGCCCTCTACAACTGCCTGAAAGGAGGTTGGAGAGAGGTGGGTGTTGGCCTCTTCTCCCAAGTGAATAATGACAGGACCAGAGGAAATGGTCTGAAGTTGCGGCAGGGGAGGTTTAGATTAGATATTAGGAAGAATTCCTTTATTGAAAGAGTGGTCAGGCACTGGAACAGCCTGCCCAGGGAGGTGGCTGAGTCACCATCCCTAGAGGTATTTAAGAAACGTCTAGATGTGGCACTTCAGGGCATGCTCTAGTGGCAGAGATTGTAGGGGTTGGTTTTTTGTGTGTGTGTATGGTTGGACTCGATGATCTCAAAGGTCCTTTCCAACCATGAAGATTCCATGATTCTATGATAGGAGTCTAGGCATTGTTCCCTCTGCCAGTTGTTAATGGGCAAAAGGGCCTTTCAGCCTATGCAAAATGTAAACCATCTTATGAAAGTATCTGTCTATCACCGCATGCTGACCATATTGGAACTTAAAGCAACCCCTAATTTAAATGCATCCAGGCTGGGTGAATCTGAGTTTATGTGCAAGGAATCTGGGCCTATACATGACCAAGTAGAATATATATTTTTTACTGTTCTCTCTTTACTGCCTCTCCATAAGTTTCAAGACTGTGCACTCCCAGGTTCAAGAGCATGCATCTTCTGTTTTTACAGTGTCTACCACAGGAAGACACAATCTAACCAGTCTCCTGAGTACAAGTACCCTATGGCCCTCACCAGGTTCTACCCCAGAGAGGCTTCGGCTTTTCTAACCCCACCCCTGCATGCATGTCTCTGCATTCCTTCTGGGTCATATTCCTCCTAGGGAAGCACTATTCTTGCTTCCACCTTCTGTTCACTTCCTTTTTATGTTTAAATTTACTGAGGAGCTCTTTGCTCATCCATGTAGGTCTCCTGACATCTTTGCTTGAACACTCATCAGGATGGAATAATCTTGAGCTGGGGGAAAGTGATCCTTGAAAATCAAACAGCTCTTCTGGACCCCTCCTCTACCCTGTTTCAATGTTTTCAAGGTCTCTGCTGCCCATGTTATCATGCATGCTCTTACCAATCCAGTCCACAATCTCTTCATCATTCCTCCCTGACCCTTCATTCCTAGTTTAAAGCTTTCCTCCCCAGTTGGCCAGCTTGTTGATGAAGATCCTTTGCCACTTGGTACTTGCTCCACTTGGTCATGTGGATGCCATCTTTTCCTCAGTCTTTAGAGAGGGTTCCAAGGTTGTAAAAGCCAAACCCCTCCTGTCAACACTGTCTGTGCAATCATTTGTTGACCCACAGGTTCCATCCATTTTTCATCAAGCCCTTCCCCCTCACTGGAAGAATCCAGCAGATACCACCTGGGCCCCAATGCTCTCAAGTGTGATGTAGTCATGCTTGCTACACTCCAGGTTTCCCCTGCCAGTGTCATTGGTGCCCACATGGAAGAGCAGCAGGGGGAAACAGTCTGCGGACCAGACAAACCTTGGCAACCTATCCACCGCATCCTGGATCCAAATGTCTGTCAAGCAGCAAACATCCCTAGACAACAGGTCAAACCACCAGATGGTGGTATCCATACCCTGCAGCAGGGAGTCTCCCACAGCTAATACTTCTGCTTCCTCCTAGTGCTGCTGCAAGGCTTAGGCTCATCAGCTCAGATGCTTCATTGTACACAGCTCCCAGCTCTTCATCTGCTACCTGGGCACTGACCCTCCTCTGTAGTTGCAGACAGGGCAGGAGTTATCCTCCTAGTGTGAGAAATCACAGGATTCCAGTTTTACCATCATGGAAGTCTTTGGTAAGCACAGACTTGGTCTGCCCCTCACTCAATTCAGTTAGGGGTTCAGTCTCTTGAAGAAGATTCAGTCATTGTGTTTCTCACCATCTCTGTTGCTGCACTCTCAGCTGACTTCCTCCCACACCTGCCTTACCTGACTACACAGACCCTTCCACAGTGCACACCTCCTACAGGCAAGGATCCAACTCTCCCAGTCCCAGAAAGAGGACCTAGTCAACCCTGCAGCCCAGGCCACAGAGAAGCATCCTCCCTTAGGAGCTCTCTGAGTTGAGCTTTTAGCACACCAGGGAAAACTACTCCAGTGGGTGATGGGCAACCATGCTCTGTAGCACTTCCCCTTCATCACTATCACCACACATGTACACAGCAGAGCCTCTTCTGCACCTACTATACAGGATTCTCCCTAGCACCTACTGGAGTGGTGCTTGGCCCTCCAAAATCAGGAGTCAGCTGGAAACAGAAAACTGAAAGCACCCTTTGATCAAGAAAAGCTGACAGAGCTTGTTAGAAGCTACTAGAGCTTGCTAGACATCCCAGCCCACTGTAGCCAGTGTCAGCAATCAGCCCAAAATTCCTCAAGAGTTCCTAGGAGAAATTCCCAGATCTAGGAGCAGAAACCAGAAACTGCTGCACAAACTGCTGCATCCATTGATTACCTCTCCTAGCTGTGGTTCCTGAGGTGGGATGTTCAGTGCTGTTCAGTGTCATTCCACCGGAGCTAAATTCATCCATCAGGCTATTTTTTTAATGACTTTGATTTACAACAGATTAAGTTTCTGAAAAGGGACCTTCTCCAGACTGTTTTCAGAAGCTACAACCATCAGAGCTGACAGCTGTGCTTGTACTGAGCTTCCCAAAGTTTAATGAGGCTACACGTAGTTTTTCAGCTTTAAATATGCAATTCCAATGTTAAAAGTGACTATGTTATGGGCAGAGATTGTGGCATCAAGGAGCTGCAGCTGGCATAAGTTGCTTTGTGTCCGCCAAAACAAGAGGAATCACAGCAACTCACAATCGTTCAGCACCTGGAGAGTGTGGTTTCTCCATTGTACATGTGAATGACAGCTTCAGTGATGAGACAGGACCAGACTGAGCCTTCAGATTTCACTTAAATCAGTGTCGCCCATACATTTGTTAACAGGAGAAAATGTCAACCATGGCTAATCAAAATATGTTTTCAGAAGCTGTCTCTTAGCACAAAATACTATTAGTGACATCACATAGAACAAAATACAAGTTTCACTCAAAATCTGCTAATGAAGCATCCAGATTTTAAGTGACTGTCACAGTTGTTCAGGGAGGGGGAGGGCTTTACAGACAGTACATTTGTTGGTGCCATATGAGCAAAATAGGTCAACTGAAGTCAACTAATTTGTAAATTTTTGTAGTTAGCCTTTTCAGTTGTGATTTTAATGAGGTATTGAATGTGCAGAAGAATAACACACTGAGGTGCATAAGTTAGTGTTAGCACATTTTAAATATTCACATTATAAAAAACTGTTAGAAAATGATAGACTAAAAGGTTATAAAAGCAACAGAAATTGAGAGTCTCTTGACTATAAAAGTTTTCAATCCATCATTTCCATAGAGCACTAAAATAAGAACTTTAGTTATACAGCCACAAGTTTATACTCAAATGAGAAGGGGAATATTCACCAACCAAGAGAAAATATCTGATTAACGAGTATGTTAGAGATGGAAATAAGAAGATGATTGTAAAGCCTCTCAAATTAAAAGCCGTAACCTAACTGGCCATTGAAATACTTGGAGGAATAAAAAAGACACATGCCAGAAATCCATAATGTGATTTACAAAATGTAGGTCTCAACATCTTCCTTCCCAGTTGTCTTTCTATTCTTTTTAACTACTAAGTAATTGTGAGATGTTATTTTGGCAGCTTGGAGGAAAGAAGGGTGGCTACAATCCACTCGTAGCATGGACAATTTACTGAGATAATACAAATTATTCCCTCCACTGTCTCCTTCCAGGAATTTGAACCCTAGTTCAAGTGAGCACTAAAGCACAAATGTGACAGGCATCAAGCTCATTTGTCATTTATGTATTTGGATATTGCTCTTTTCTGTTTTGACATTCTTTTTCTTTACTGCTTATTTATTTGGCTCCAGTTTACTGCTTTACACTTTGTTTTTTATTGAATTTATTATTCTATTAAAAATTTTGTTTAATGTATGACTGATATAATTAGATGCAAAAACTGGGGATCCAGCAAATTTCAATACATGAACTGGTTTGCCCAAAGTGGAGTCTAAACACTGGGAACCAGCAAGAGCAAAGGAAATCCATGTGAGATTAAAAGTGTGGCAGATTTTGGAGGAAGGAATTGTCATCCAGGACCTGCCTGCTTGCATTTACTGTAACAGATAGCGATCCTGGTAATCAGAGAGAATACACAATTACTTGCTTTTCCCTGAAATTTTTTCCCCACAAAACCTTTATCTACATGTGGCTGAGGTCAAACTCCACTTGGGAATGTAGGAAGATTGCTCGATCGGTCCATTCACCACCGGTTTGTAACCACAGCTGAATTGGTTGGAAAAGGGAACTGGCGTCTCATCCCTGCTCGCTGGCAGCCAAGCAGCACTGTCTGGGAGCAGAGGTGGGGCCAGAGCCCAGATGCTGGCCCGAGGCCGGGCAGGTCACAAATAGATGATGTTATTTATTTAGAGTGCGTCTTCGTCATAATATCTCCAGGGAAAGTTTGTTAGTTTTGGCAGACTTCTCACTTCCCTACACTTTTATCTTGTGATAGAAGTTGATGACAACGTCACAAATGATTCACAGAAGCAAGAGTTTTCCTAATACTTGGCAAAAGTGGCAGGACTTACAGAGGAATTATTAAACTAATACAGGAAATGCTCCTTAAATGCAAACACGAATGACTGGTTTAAAAGTATCATTTAAAATTCTCCCATCTACACACTAAGCTGTATTCTCATCAACTTTT
Organism: Chroicocephalus ridibundus; assembly: GCF_963924245.1. Taxonomy (NCBI): domain Eukaryota; kingdom Metazoa; phylum Chordata; class Aves; order Charadriiformes; family Laridae; genus Chroicocephalus; species Chroicocephalus ridibundus. The sequence goes on from NC_086286.1 coordinate 110,719,274, forward strand.
TAAATTGCCCAGGAACAGCAAGGTGCTACCCGTCCAACCTGGCTGTCACCCCAAATCCTGGCTCCCCTGCCTCTGCAGACAGACCTTGCTGCTCCCGGACACTGGCTCGGCACCCTGTGGAGCTGGTGGCAAGATGACTTCTCACTTAGACTGACCACCAAAAGAGTATTCATCTCAGGGCATGTATCCAGAAATGACTTGCATAAGTCTGAGCTTACCAAGTAAAAATAGCAGCAGCTAGAGAAAAATTTACTGCTTTATGAAACAGGTGACATCGGGAGAGACACTGCAGAGGTGTCTCGCTCTCTCTGTTGGAAGAAGGGCTGCCAGCCAGATTTAAATGACTATATTTCATGTGTGAGAAGTTAGGTGAGATGAATCCCACCTCCAGTGCTTGAATTAGGAGTCACAGCTATTTCTTTCCCACCAGCTGTGCTGGAGGCAAGATCTGGCAGGTCTGCGTAGCCTGGATCACTCATCTCACTCTTAAATTTAAACACTGTATTGGTAGCATTGGTAGCAATGCCTAAATTAGGCATTTAGAGTAAGTGGTTTAAATATGGTCCCTGATCATAATTTCATATGCTTTTAGAGTGCCTGGAAACACTTGGGCTTCTTTCCAGACTGAAACATCCAAATAGTACTGCATTGTAAAGATATCGTGAATGATGTATAGCCCTGTATCACAAAGTAATGCATAGTGGTTTTATCTATGTTTACTTTTTCCCTGAGTTTGGTTTGAACATCCCCGCAAAGTTGCTGATATTAACCACAACAGTGACCAAAATATGATTGCACCATTGTTAAAAAAAAAAAAAAAAAAAAAAAGTTATTTTTATCTCTGAATATTCCCTTTTTCCCCTCATTCTTGTTGGAAGATATTACTTCAGAGATCGGCCATTTCAGTTCATTCCAATTTTTAAGTGGCAGTAAGAAGGTTGCAGACCCACAAGCTAGACTTCTCTAGTTATTTAATCAAAGACTGTATGCTAATTGTATGCTGAACACTATATTGTCTGCTCTGCCAGGAAAAAGTAGTCTTCGATTCAGTACCTTGCTGGCTTACAGTTCATTTAACAATGGGGAAGGTTTTATGGAATTTAATGTAAGGCAGAAAATGTAAGTTCACTTGGCTGTTTTGGGAAAGGAAGTATTGAGAGCCAGGATAAAGGGGCGGGGGGGGGGGGAAGAGAACCTTAAAGCAGAAAAGATTCTAGTTTATAGGCCTCAGAAAAATGGATAGATATAAATCCAAAAAAAGTTATATGTCTATGTTTCATCTGGTTTTGGTTTACTTTGTTTTTTTTTTTTAATCTCATGTTTACTTTTTCTAACGACATCCTTATTAAATTAATAGGAGTCAGTGCAGAGATGATCTGGAAAGTACATTGAAAATACAAGGTATTTAGCTTTTGTAATAAGTATAGAATTATTATACATGATTTTGTGCACCTTTATTCATATGAGACTAAGGAGGAATATGCCTACTTTTGAAACTATATCCCGTCTGTTTGTATGTAACAGACAAACTATGTCTGTTACATAAATCTTCATTTTATTTAAATGTAACCGAAAATGAGCATTCACTATGGACATTCTCTAGACCTTCCTGAACCTTTGGAAAGGTGGATTCTATTTTCAAAGGAGGAAAGAACTGTGAAACTAAGTGAGGCAGAGAGGTTGAATGTCTTTTGCATCTTCGTGTGTGTTTATGTGAATACTTTATAGGACTGCACTCAAATTGTGTTTAATCTAGGTCTTAGTTTTTTCTCTGTTAAGGGGTATATGACTCTTTTACAGGTGAAGGATGACCCTTGAAGAGACACCCATTGAGTGGCAAGATCTAGAAATATCTCTCTTAGCCTCTGTGTTTTGCATAAATTAAACCTTGCAGGAACCCCAACATGTCCCTTTTGTTGCACGTGGCTCATACTACAGTGGCCCCATTCATTTGAAACTCCTCCATCTGACCATCCCCACCCCATTCCTGCTAATAATTTTCTCTTCATCTGCTCCCAGACAGCTCAAATAAATTCTTCTAAGCCTCTTTTTGGCCCTTTGGAATAAAATACATTTATATACCATATAAACATACATCTAGTACAGGCCAGGGAGAGATATGTGGAGTTTCTATTAGTGCAGGAATTCCTCAGGGTATAGTTTAAACTGACTCCAGCAAAATGTACTTGGAAATGCCGTACGAGAGAAAGGAGGATTCCTCTGTTTAGAAGGAGTTTTGAAGCAGAGTCTTTATGGGTTGCATTTCACTATTCTAGCATAGGAAGACCAAGCATAAGCTTTCTCATGGACGGTTTCTGGATGATGGAAAAAGCTGTAAACACAGGTTCAGCAGTACATGGATACTCTAAGTATTTTAGTATGACATGGGGTTTACAGCCGCCGTGATGTCTGTAGTCACTGCAGAGCTAGACCTGTGAAGTCGCACAACGCAGCTCACAAGCTGAGAGACCTCCGAGAACATTTAGCAAGTGAGAATCTGACAGCTTCGCAAGGTGAGGCCAAGAATAGGCAGTGTTGCTAGAAACCCGTGCTAGTAAAACCGAACCACAGCTTTACATGAAAGGAAACATTCAAGGGTATTTTTTATTTTTAATTTTCTATTACTTTCATGAGAATATTTTTTTTTAAATACTCTTTTAGAACCTTCTAAATTGAAAATTTACTTTCATGAAAAAGATTTGAGAAAGATTTTCCTGGCTGGCACGGTATGAAAGACCTTACCTTACCTGATATACATAAGTGAAATCCCTATTAGTTAGGAAATGTTTGGTGCTTTTTGCTATGAAAGCATTAAATTTAGATGCTATGTAGGTTTTTGCATACTTATTCTGGCATTAGCAGCCATAACAATATCTTTACCTGTAGTCATGTTTGTTCAACACTGTCAGAAAGACAGTGAAATAAGAAAACCTTATTTCAAGTATTCATAATTTTGTTAAATTTTAACAATCCAAGATGAAATATCCCATATTAGAGGTCTGTTGTAGACTTGTTTTATTTATTTTTTAATTTTGACAGAATGCTTCAGATCATGTTTTTGAGACCAGGGTAAAGGCAACATGTCTAGTTGTGTCTACGCTAAGAAATTCTTACAACCTGTTTATCGAGAAGCTGCATCAATGTAGTGCTTTGAAGCAAGAACTGGCAATGGATGTGTGTGTTGCGCAGATGTCAAAGATGTCATTTTATGCATGGACTTGTTGAAATTTGCAGCTAAATTCAACGTATACTGTCTGTACTAATTATGCAGATCTACAGTTAAGCTCTTCAGACTACGTGCGCACCTTTCATCCAGAGTGAGCACCTACGTGCCTTGCCAAGATTCAGGCATCGGGGAGGCAGATTCCTTTCCTTACTGCTGTGGTGGGAGCAAAGCAAAGTGCAGAGTATTGTATCTTCACTGACCTCAACCAAACAACTGCCCAAACTGAAGAAATGGGTCCATTTTTCTTTTCCTTACTTCATTCTTGGAAATTGCTCAGCCATTTGAAACGTAAGGAAGGAAAGAAGGAAGCGAGGACCCTGAGGGCCATTGTTCAACTTTAACCATTTGGGTTAAAAACAACAGAGTTACAAGTAAGACCTTTCGAAGGAAGATAAAGGAACTGTTTTGCATAAGGACAAATCTTCAACTTCTGCAAATGTGTAGCATCAGTGGCTTTCAATCACAGATATCTCTTAAAGGTGAAATACCTTGGATTATGTACATCCCAAGCTACAATTCATTAGTCTTCCCTCTTGAAAATAAAACCAGATCAGACACAAAGCACAACTGAAATCAGAATAAAACCTTTTTAAAGCATTGCATTTGGAGAAAGTGTCATTTTACTGTGTATTTCATGGCTGAGTAACAGAAACCAAACACTGGAAGGAAAGCTGTTCATGCTGAGCTATATGTCTAACCAAACTGGAAAACATAATAACAGAATATCTCAAGAGATCTTGTCCTCATGAGATTTACAAATTTGAGAAAGTATTAAGATAAGTATATGAAACCATGAGTGCTCAAATCTCTGAATCTCAAAGGATTTGAAGCTTGCCTGTTGCTTCTAACATGCGTTTTAATCTACTTTGTTATGACCTCAAAGTGTTCAAATTTTTTTTAGGTTTCTTTTTAATTCTATATTTCTGGAAATACAGAAATTCTGTTTCATTGAAGGTATTCAGAACTACCTCCTATGCCACCACTGAGGTCAGAAAGTTTTATAATACCAGGGAATGTATAATTTCCAGAAAAGATAGAGCATTTTCTTTGTATGTATAAAACAAGCATGTGGTGTATGTGGTGCAGAGCTTCTAAACACACTTTTTAAACAAGCAGAGAAGTTTTGATTCAGAGCACACTATTCCTGACAGAAAGAATAGATATTCCTAGAGAACTGAGGATTTATCCACGCATCCCAGAGAATTATTAGAGAAAATTTTCCATGTTTTGTTCAACCTACTAACCTTGATTTAAATTAGGAGTGAGTCAGTTTTTGGAGTACTTTCAAAATCACTTGCACCTGTAATCATAAAGTTTTTTTGTTTCCCAAAAGCTGGTTGTGATTTCTCAACCTGAGAATAGTGGGACTCAACACAAAGTTTCTACTGATGTGAGATTAAATGTTTAAGGTCAAATAGCAAGTGGAAAGCTACTGTATTGATATAACAACAAAACTCCTGTCAGTGTTCCTGGTCAAATGACCCAACCCCAAGACCACAGGCTACTCAGAGAGACAGATAATATGTCTGGACTCTATAATTTCTTCCTTGACCGTTTCTGATAAACTCCTGCTCATACCTTTTTGATGCTTTTTATTCCCTATTTAAAACACTTCGCTATTCCTCAGGACTTCCAAAAAGCTGCTTCTGAAGGCTGTAAGCCTTGTGCCGCTGATGCTGTTTAGTCCCAGTAATAAGTCCCATGGAGTGCTGTTTCTCCAGTGAGTGCTCTGATGAACTTCAAGGACAGAGGATTTTTTTGTTCTTCACTGAAGCACAGTTGCTAAGAATGATGGCATATCAAACAGAAGGCAGGTAAGTAAATGTGTGGGACAAATGCAGGACACATAAAGCTTCTCAACACCTAATGGTCTCAGAGGACAGTAAGAAAATAAGAATAGAAAGACAATGAGCTGTGCAGGGCAGGTGACATGGTGGCTAAGGTGCCACACTGGCACGGGATGCCCCAGCTTCTCTCCCTGCTCCACAATGTGTCATCAAGGTTGACCCCAATCCAGGTATCATCTTCCAGCTTTCCTCAGTTTGGCTGAGTTCAGCTGTAAGTTCACTGTGGCCTCAACATTCACTGTGCAAATTCAGTGCTTCATACATTTTTGAAAGATCTCAGCACTTCCTTAACCCAGCCAGAAAGAGTGTGGACTGTGCTTTAGCTTTCCAAGAAGAAACCCCAGGGTCTTTTAGCATACAAATCTTCCCATTCCCAATCCCCAAGTGAAGTTTCACCAAAAACCTTTATAAGGGAACTACAAGCCTTTCTTCCAAATGTTTGTGCTGCTTTTTTTCTCTTATGAGTTTGCTTTTTCAGCCTTTCTCCAGAGCTTTTGTTGCTCCCCTTCTGATCTTGTCCTCCCTCTCCTTTCCCTGCTAGACTTTTCCTCATCCATCTCTGTCTCCTTCCTTACTTCTTTCGGAAGGGATTTGGGTCAGCACTGGTCAGCCATGCTTCCTCCAGGCTGATTGGACGCTTCTGTCTCTGTTTGACAGATGAAATTCCCAAAGCTCCTAGTTAATTTTAGGGTGTCTGGGGGAGGAAGGAGCCTGGCACTGAACCAAACACACATTTAAATGTGCCAGAAAATTACACAGCAGTCAGAAAATTGCAAAATCTGCAATTTTTATGCAGCCCACAATTTTCTAGAGGTCTTGATTATCATCCGGAGTTCAGTGTTTTACAGGAAGTGCAAGAGGTTACATTTCCAGTGATTTTTAAGTGACCCCAAAACTATTACACTGGAAAAAAAAAATCATACCAGGATTAACTATTTCAGTGATATTTTTATCTATTTCATGAGCAGTCAACATGGAAAAAGGCTGCTTTTATGAAGCAGTTTGCAGTTTTGAAGGTGATTATTCTTAAGGTTTATATCCAAAAGAAATTATCCAAGCAGTGGTGGATTTAATGCATTTTGGGGGGGAGATCTAATGCGTTTGGGTCTTTGGGGAGATCCAAACTGAAAATTCTATTGTAGGAGTGGGTTGTTTTGTGTGCATGCCTTCATAACACAATGGAGGTTTGAGAGAACAGTATCTTACAAGGCAAAAGCAGTATAAGATATTCATTATATAGAAAATATGACAAGATGAGAATATGTAGCTGCTGCCTGTTGAAAAACAGAAAAAATGAATGTTACCTTGTGATTAATCTTGTAATTTGCTCCAATATGACCACTTTGCATGCATCTCAAGCTACCAGGCACCAGCTTGTGAGCCTGGGGACAGCCAGCAAAAACCCACTGGAGGTGACCGTGCAGGTGCCTGAATGTACAGAGTTCTGTAACATGTTTTTCAGCGCAAAAGAAACCCTATTTCATTCAACTTCATCCTTGAAAGGAGTGGAAAACCACAAACTTATGCCACAAACTCCCACCACTCAGCTCATGAATGAAATGTCAGGACAGCTGGAGTATCAGGACCATCTGATTTTCTCCTGTGTGCTGCCTTTTGCGCTTAGGCAGAGTTGCCACAAGTGTGTCTCTGCAGCTTTGTGGATAGCCAGTGAAATCCCCACTGTGGGCTATAGCAAAGGCACAACATGCTTTCTGTCCCGGTGCGTCACGGCGCCAGGCGAGGAGCTGTTTGCATTCAGTGCAAGAGGAAAAGAAGAGAGAATTTACTGAGGGTTGTCAAGACCCCACGGCCCCCAGGAGCTGCACCTGTACCCAAGAATCCTTTTAAGGTTTCTCTTTGAGCTTTTACATCTCTCAACTTTTTAATTCCTGTCGATGGACTGTTGCAGATGTTGAAACTTGCAGAGATTGTCTTAACTTGCAGAGGCTGTCTTATTTGGGGTCCTAGCCTGCAGTAAAATTTATACAGCTGTGATTACGCTCTGCTGTGCATCCCGCAGTCCTGGCCCCTCCATCCACAGCCCGGCCAGGGTGGTTTGTGCAGGGGTGGGACCTGGGCACCCGCAGCCACCTCTGAGGGGACTCAATGAGAAGGGAGCAGGTACCCTCCTGCTGGTTCCTCAGTCTGGGCAACTGGGAACGGGGAGCCTGAGGAGCTCCCACATGCTGAGGGAAGTTAGAAGAGGCTCAGCTAAAAAGTAAAATTACAAATCAGAAAATTGGTTCTGTTTTACCTCAAACCAGGACAGCAACCATCATGTACAAATCTTTTGATTTGATATTTAAGACAGTCGTGGCAATTAACCACAATATCTTTTTCCTTCCATAAGATGCAGCATGCAGTTCTGCCACATTTGGCCCTTTCTCTAGGAAAAAAACCCTAGAAGTTGCTGACTTCATGTTAGCCTGAAAAGTGAATGATAAAGAGGGACAAGAGTGGGTGAACAATAAGGTTGCACCGCACTAAATTTGAAACCCCAACAGGAAAATACCTGAGAGCTTCACAGGTAGGAAATGGAGAGAGGATGGAGCGACAGGAGCAAGTGACTCAGTACCTTGCAAAGTTCCCTGTAGGCACCTATATCCTGAGCATATGAGGTCTGTCATTACAGAATCATAGAATCATAGAATGGTTTGAGTTGGAAGGGACCTTAAAGATCATATAATTGCGACTCCCCCGCCATGGGCAGGGACACCTCCCACAAGACCAGGTTGCTCAAAGCCCCATCTAACCCGGCCTTGTCATATAGTCACTTGTCTCGTTACTCTGGATTCAAGCTGCACCTATGACCTCACTACTGACCCATCCACACAGATGGTTTGGGGTCTTCCATTGAACTCAGGTCCCCTGCGGTGAAGGGTGTCCCATGTGTCTCAGTAGACTGTAAAGGACAGTTACCTTTCAGTATAATGCTTCCTTGTATGATGGGCGCACATGTGCACAGCGTGCATGTGAGGGGTAGCACTTTATACACAGACACAGTCTGGTCTTCAGCATCTGAAGTTGCTACATGGAGAGTCATTTTTGGCCTGTCTAGCTTGAGAAAATCTCACAAAAAATACAGCTTGCTAATTTGTGTTACTCAAAAGCAATTCATACGAAATTAATCAAATGGTTGTTACTTACAACACTGGGCTCATCCTTTTAATTAAATGTCATCTCTCTTTTCTATTGACACACTTCCTAAACTGATATTTAAGAACAACGTCAGAAATATGTGTTTATAAGTTTAATTTCTCCATGCTAGCTCTCCTTATAACTTACAATCATACATGAACTTACAGTTGTGCTCCTTGACACTGGACAGATGGTGATGACTGTGAGGTTCTTTTTTTAAAAAGAAGACTAATAAAATTAAGCAATAATCTATAAGCATGAGAAGGTTACAGCTTTAAATAATGTCTCCTGCTGTGAACTGAATAGCAAGGTAAAGTAAAGGCTTTAGCATTTATAAATGTCAAGGCAACACAGACGTTCATTTTAACAGCATGACATGCGTATCACTTATAAACTTATTGCACTTAAAGATTATTACCGCTATACTATACAGATGGTTTCAGGATCCAACTTAAAATTTTAAATGGTTTTGAATTTTAAGGCTTTCTTGAAATAACTGATAGTTCTACTAAGTGTATTATCACTAAAGCCAGGAATAATAGTAATGCCATAAAAAGTGTCACACTCTTACACAATATTAAATTTTTCAATGAGAAAAGAAAACCCTAAACAACTTCAGTACAGCCCTGGATGCTGTCTCAAATATTCTGATTAAAAAGCACTACAACTGGAATTGGCCAGAACTGTCATTTAACCCAAGCTATATTTTCTGTCTCCTTGCTGTCAAGAAACACAGGAAATGCTAGAATTAAATGGTAAACATTCAGACTGTCACCAAGATGCTGCGCTTTCAAAACAGTGGTGAAATGTATTTACTTAGCCAGAAAGAAATGAGGTTGAAAAAGTGAGAGATGTCATGTCAGCACCTCCAACGGGGAAATAAGATGTGGTCTATACGCCAGTTTATTGCTCTGATCAGGGACCCTGACATTTTCCTTCCCACTCCCTCCCTCCTATTCTCCAAACTGCACAGCTGAAAAGAATGATGAAAATGCACCATGGTGGTTTCTTCCAGGATGGCACTGCCATTTGGTGATCTAATTGGCCCCAGAGGGCCACTCAACCATTTCCATCAGAGATAGAAAAGATTTTCTTCCTTCTGCTAGAGACTGATAGGAGGCATTAATTATGCAGACAGCATCCAAGAGAGCAACAGTCATTCTCAACTAAATCAACATGCAAAACAGCCATGGAAATTGTCATATCATAACAGCAAATGGCTATGGCAGGAGGGAAAAAACCCAACAACTTATTATAAAAAAGAACCAGTGCAGAACTGGTTTTGATGTGCAGATTCTACAAAAGTAGAAAAGCTTGTACTTGATATGGTCTCTTTCATTAGCAATGTGATTTAAAATAGAGTATTTCCACAGTTTCTTAAGAAAAAGATAGTGTAATAAAAGCCAGACGAGGACTCTTGAAGCTTTTATTTGAGCTTCTTAAACTGTTAAGAAACAAAGATACATTTCAGTGGGATATGCCTACTTTATAACACCACTCTTTTCTCCACCTTGAAACCTAAAGGAAAAAAAAATGGGGAAAAACACTCAAACTCCAATAATTTATTTCTCAGAAAATATAAACCTTTCTTACAGTGTGAATTGAAAATCGTAGGAGAGGAAGAGAAAACAAAGAGGTTTTGGACAATGAAGCCTGCTCCTTTTCCTAGTGGTACAAAATTGGACAAAAAGCTTTTTCCTTCAGAAAAAAAAAGCAAAAGGAAATATAATTTACAAGGGGAGGAAGGGGAGGAATTGTTGCAGGAGGAATATTAATAAGAGAAAACAGGGAAAAAAGACAGCCACAGTTCTACAGAGTACGTATATGTTGCAGACAGCTGCATAATTTACCCAGGAGAGGTGTGTCACATGGAGCTATTGTCAGTACCAAAGTGAACTCGTTTGAAGATAGCTCCAGCCCCTGATGCTGCTCTGCCACCCCCATGGAGATACCCTGCTACCATCTCTAAGAAGAAAAGTCAATCATTGGAGAAAGCTTTGTGCTGTGCTATCACCGTGACTTACCTTCACCAAGGCTACACATGCAGGTAGGCACCTTGTGTGAGAGCTGCAGTGTGGTCGATGCCTCCAGTGGGAAAGCTGTGATCTCAGCCAACATCAGGGAGCAGCATCTAGTACACATCCCATAGAATGTAAATCCATGTGCTGACCAGAAAATTACAAAAAATATGCACATAATAGCTGTCAAACCCTCATAGTTTGGAAAAAGCAAGTAAAAGTAGTGTAGGCAAAGTCATGCTTTGTGGTGGACTTTTTTTCTCTCCCATGCAGCTGCAGCATGCCAGAGAACTTCAGCTTTGGTCAGGAATAGGTCCTTCAGGCTGTGGGCAAACAGTCCCCGCTCTTCCCGTTCCAAAGCACATGCTTAATTCCCTGAGGAAATTTAGGAAGATCCAGAGGGCTGATCTTGCTTGCTCGGTGCTTGGCTTAAGTGGGATGCAGATAGGTGGATTCTCCCTTCACCCATCTTTGGAGTAGTAGGAAAAAAACCTGGCCCAGCATCTGGAAATTGTCTCTGTGAGTCTGATCGCAGCCAAAAAGATTCAAGCCAACATTAGACATAACATTACTAGACAACAAGTCTTCATCTGCAGAGTTGAACTCTTCCCTGTATAGCGTTAGAGTCCTTCAGGAACACTCCTCCTGAATTCCCAGCAAGAAAATCCCATTATCCCTTGCTGCACAGCCAAGACATATTAATTCCACTGCAAAGCAAGTTTTGGAAAAAGAGGCGTTTACCAACAGGATATGCCTCATGGGTCTTCCCTGACACAAGAGTAACTTTCCCAGTAACTTAGATATTAAGAGGACCAAGCCAAAACAGTGAAGGGGATAGCACAGCATCCATTGTCACTGTTTTTATAGTGCTTCTAATTAGAAGTGTCTCACTTTTTTGCACAAGTGTCTGTTGTCAATCAGACCTCACTGAAATTGGCATAGGTAACTGTAGGTTAAATCACATCATTTCACAAGTCACAGGATTTTATGATAACATATCAAACACTTTCATGATGCCAACCAATCTGTCAGCATCACTATGAGAAACAGATTCTTTTTAAATTAAGAAAAGATGGTAAATGTAGTTAAAATGGTAATACAACCAGTGGAGCCAGAACATAATAAAGTCAACATTGTACAGTATATACAGCGTGCTTTCAGCTTGAGAGAATGCCTTATGACAGATAATGACCAGTAAAATAGCCCTCCTGGCTTAGGAAATCTGTTTCGTCTTGAAAGGTAAGGGGGTTGGGGTTTTTTGCAAACAATTGTCTGTGCTAATGTTAGGTTCTGCTCAGTCCCAAGTCAATGGACTCTCATCTACGTTGACCATTGACGTCAGTCATTGGGACTTCATGCAGAAGCAAGTGTCTTCCCACACTGTGTGTGGCAAGACTAACATCCTGGTCCAGTTAAGCACTTAACTAGAAGCACCTGAGTACAGTAACACTAGTTATATAGTGGAAACTGATCATCAGTCAAGAAATCTGCCAGATCAAAGACCTAATAGTTTTCTAAGAACGTGATGAAAATATGTTCTACATAACAAGCGTCCGTGGGTGCAAATCTGTGCTCCTTCCACTCTAGACACTGCTTTTCAGGAATGGATTCAAGTGTTCTACAGCTGGAGTGAGTCTTTTTTTTTTTTTAATTCTAAAGTAAATTTTGTTTTAATTGACAGCTAATGGAAAATAGTGTTCCTTATTTTTAAAGAGGCAGAAAAATATAGGGCTGGTTTCAGGCTGCCGTAATTGTAACACAACATTCATTTGTCAGACCCGCAGGGAAGCTAGGGTGAAATAGTAGCATGCAATAGCAGTGTGTATGCCACAGATGCTACCCAGGGATTCAGGTTAATTACATACCAGGCATGCTTAGGGACCACCCATGTAAAACAGCTGGCAGGATGGAGGCTTAAAATTGCTCCCTGCTGGTCCCACCATTGCACACTGCCCTCTTCAATTCAGTATGAATCTCTTCGTCTGGGCTAATTTACTTCAGCCAGGATAACTAACTTAGATTCACTTATCTCCGCTCTCTGAGCCGTGCTGGCTTTGGAATCGATCCTCCATTCCCTACCTCCTATATTGCTTCAATTGTCTGAACCTAAAGAGTTTATTGATGTGGATGGATATAGTTTTCCAAGTGCTTTACACATCACTGCAAAAGCCAAAGGAAGCAGGTATTAATTTAAAAGAAAAATTAGGAACAAAGACCCTCTCTAGTCTGTGAGCTCATCTACCCAAGAAATGATTCACTGTTTTAGTCCATGTTCTGATGTTGTTATACCAAATATTCTTTTCTTATCTTCACCATAGTACTGAATCATCTGAGGTGCCACTGAGGTCATCCTGTTGTGTTTGTCTTAACTCTGCACTTCTAGGGTCTTCTGGCTTTTAGCTGAACCACTACAGTACTTCAGGATAGGGAGGACTTTGTGCTTTTTTAAAAAAATGACATATTATGAACGCCAGTATGACCATAGGTGATAGAGGGTAATGGAATATATCTGTAGTAATTCTTCTCACCCAGATCATGAATTAGGTTTAGTTTCTTAAGCCACTCCATAATCATAAATTAAAATGGTGATAAAATGTCCTTGGCTTTAGAGATATCAGCTAAAAATGACCATCATTCTCAGTACAATTTTTATTATTAAATTGTTCTCCTAGTATTGCTATACAGTAAATATAATATTTCAAGAGGGTGGTTATTACAGACTGGATATTGTCAGGCAGATTTTCCTAGAAGATTTAGTAAACTGAACACAATGAGTAGCACTAATGGATACATTGCATTGCTGATGCCCTCATTTTGCTTAGTCTACGGAAAAGAGATTTGTTTTTAGATACTGCAAGACAAACTGCCTCTAAACAACGTGGACAGTCAAACAGCAGTCTCTGATGGTGAAAATACTGTGCAGACTTCCACTTTCACCCTCCCATTCTCCCACTGTAATGTCCTCTAAGCAGAAGTTTGCTCCTTGACTTCAGTTCACTTTTCTACCTCAATTATTCAGCAGGCAGACGGAGACCTAACTCTGGCTTCAATAACCAACATTCATATTACTAAAGACCCTGCTCCAGCACTTATATGTAACTTGAGTAACTGCTGGCACTTGAAACTCAATCCACAGCCCACTAAAGCCACAGGAGAGACTGCCACTGACTTTGGTAGGCTTTAGAGTAGGCTCTTAAGCGGCGCTGTGCGCATTAGTTCCTTGTTCATGGGTGTATGTATCTACACTAGCATCAAATTCAATGGTAGATGGAAAAGGTCCTATAAAAAGAAGCTGTCCCAAAGTTCCAGTATTTTTTCACTCATATCAATAACATAATGTCCTTTGATCTGAAAAAGCCTATTAAGAGGCAACGCTAATAATGAATCGTCAGTTAACAACAGTTGAAAACAGTGACATAAATAAATTTAGAAACTTGACACAGTCAAGGAATATGAGAGATATCCAGTGAGTGGGGCTGAGGGAAATTCATTCTATATTCAGTGATCAAAATGAGAGGTTGATTTATGCAAAACCTTCTGAATCTCACCTCTGCCTACAGGTCGTGGAGCTCCATTTGGGAGGATGAGCTGCTACACTCACTGCTGAGAGTTAAAGCAGTATAAGACACATCTACCTGCATTTAAAAAAGATGTGGCACGTACATTGTCCCCTATATGCTAGGAGTTTCTCTTATAGCTCTATTTCTATCCAACTCCTTTTTTGACCTAGCCAGGCAGGGGCCATGCAGGATCAGTCAGAGAGCAGCACTGCCTTGAAGTCCCGTACAGCAGGAAGGGGCAACCTGTGGAAGGGGTGACTTTGACAGCCAAGGCTGCATAGTAGCTCCCAGTAGTGAAACAGAAATCATGAACCCCATTCAAATGTGCTACTGGGAGGAGGGGAAAAGTTTATACCCTTCTTAGCCCACTTCATATACCTGTTATAACTCCCTCTCCCCTCATTCCTGGCATCTGACCACAGCCTGCCTTATGCTTTTCATGAAATCTGGTATCAAGACACAATAAAACTAATCTATTCCATTTATATGTATAAATATATATGTGTATATGTATAAATATGTACAGTATATAAATATATAGGACACCAGTGAATTATAATAATAGCAATAGATGGAATTTTAATGGAGTAGAGGCACGACCACCCTGAATTACAATCACAGTCCTACCTAGCCTCGCATCCAGCTTCTCACAGTGGCAAATAACGTACTTTAAGGTACTGGAATCCAGTAATGAGGGACTGCAGCTAATCTGGCCTGAACTCGAAGTTGCACAAGATTTCGTCTACCTTCTGAGAACATTATGATAACCAAGTTTTGATCCCAAACTCTGTGGTTGGCAACAAACTCCCCATGCTGTGAAACATATTTGTTATTGCCCCTTTTGAATGTCTCACCTTCAAATGTCACTGGACATTCCCATTTTTCCCTGTCATCCAAAAGGGACAACCAGTTTCTGACATAGATGTATTTTCTGACTTAGATGTGTTTTAGCTATATGTGTAGACATGGTTTTATCTTGAATCTCTAATAAGCAATCTTACGCTTTTCATAGCAAAATAATCCATGGAGCAGGGACTCTTGGGAACGCAAAATGAGCACTACTCTAAATATACCCGAATACACCAGCCTTAAGAGTGAAGCTCATTCTTTGGAGTCCCGCATTTTAAATTGGTTACTCTGTGGTGCATTAGACTGAATGGTAAGAGCATTTTGTTACTTGGTGGGCTCTAGCCAGGTGGGTAGAAAATCTTCCTGAGAGATGAAATGAAAACTCTGAGACTCTGAGGGAGAGGGACTGAACCAAGGTCTCCTCCTTCCTCAACATATGCCTCGCTGGAATGCAGCTACTGAACGTGGGAGGTACCAGGCATTTTAAAACATATGTGATGCAGAGGCCTTTCCTGATGCACAGCTCAGCTCCTTGCTGTCTACACAACAGATCTGAGACTCAGCCTCAGGGACCACACTGAAAAGACTACATGAAAGGACGTCACCCTTTTTTTATTTTTTTATTTTTTTATTTCCTTGTATAATTAAAGAGCCCATCTATATTTTGTGTGGGTTTTAATGCTTTCAGTCTCTGACAGGAGTATTCTGTAAATGCCTATCATCAGATCAGGCCTCCACTGAATTTAGGTGTAGTTCTGGGTGTACGCGAACCAGGAGTTTTAGGTGTTTGGAGACCATTCGTGTCAAATGAAAAGCTTCTGTGAAGCATTGGTGCCCCCAGGATTGAGGAGGGATCAGGAGGTGCCCAAGTCCTTTTTCCAGAGTTGCATAATTCCAGTTTGTCATAGCCTCATCACTTCAGCACCTTCCGTCACCTACCGTAACCTCCAGCGTCATCTTACAGCACCTAAATCTCCACTGCTTTACAAGTTGCTGTCAGGAATTTAGTACCTTAAGGCTGACTTCAACACCTTTCTTTTATGTTTTATGTTTTTTCCAGTTTTATAGCCATTACACAACTGCAGTAAATGGCAACAAATCAAGTGAATGACTTAAAGCACTACAGAAAAAAATCCCTTGTCTGCTCATGCTGCTCTCTCAAAAAGAGTTAAGTGCTTATTAGAGTAATAAGTAATATTTTGACCTGCAGAACAGCACGTTTTCTTCTTTTCCTTTTTGACTGTTTAATATAAACAAAATAAATGACTCTCTTGTAAGTTCTTTTTGATGAGGCAACGCTAATAAACAGCACCTGATTTCAGACTCCAGCCATTCCAGGTGCAGCTCACACTTGGCTCGGTGCTGTCAACAGATCCTTCGGGAGCCCCTTTTCCTGCTCCGTGAAAATAATTAACCCCCCTCCGGTTCTGGCTGCTCAGGGTGTGTTGTTATTTGGTTATGCGAAGCCTGGCCACTTCAGTTTTGATGTCAATGGACTTCAAATCAGGCTTTACGTTGAGAGGCACCCACAGTCTTGTGTTCAAAGAGTTAACTAGATGCGTTTTTACTTTCCCTTGGGTCTATCCCTTAGGTCAGCCAGTGAGCCAATGAGCTGTTTCTCTGGCTTGTATTTTTTCAGTCTCCTTGATATGGCACATATCCACCGGCAATAGGCCCAAGAACTCCAAATGCAATCCCTAAAGAGCACCTGAGAACAATCAGATGATTGCAATTTGCTGTCATTACAAACGTGAGCTATCTTCAGACAGTTGCAATCTAGGCAATTTCTAGAAAGTTGAGTTTATCAAAGTGCTAGTGTAGTCTTCATTCCTCCACCAAATAACTTTTCAATGTTTTGTATATATATTCTCTCTCTCACACACACACACGCATGCACAGCTTTACCAAATAATATAAAAAAGACTATACAATGTAAAAAAGGTTGATATTATGTCATAAACTCCTAGTTTTCCACCAGTAGCACAGATTAATCAAATTAATCCTGAATAGAAAACACCAGACCAAGGATAATTATTGCAGCCAAGAAAACAAAAACATATAGCTGGTGTGAAGCATAGATACAGACTGGAAAATTTTTCTCCTAAGCCTGTCCTAGAACACAGAAAACATTTTTTAAAGTCTACTTTCATTCTTCCCTCTAAACCCTGAGACTTCATTTCGTATTTGTTTATGAGTAATTGGTTTTCACATTTACAAGAAGAACACAATGACCAGCATTGATATCGTGTGAGCCTGCTGGACTGTTTCTAGCCTAAGTGTGTGCCTGTAAAATATAGCTGGGGCCCAAGAGAAGGGGCAGTTGTGCTGTTCTTTATAACTTTAGCCAGATGACTATCTGTGCTAGAAAGGTAGGGGCTTCTGTCTGAGGAAAAATCTCACTGCTTCACTTGTGAGGACCAAAATGAGCGGGTGTTGGAAGGCACCTGAAACGACAGGCTGGGTAGCCAGAGGCATCCTTCTTAACTTTCTTTTTTACCTGTAAGCCTTTTTCTGATACAGAAAAGATCTTGATTCCTCCTCCCCTCTAGGCAAAAATCAAAGCATTCCACTTAATTTTAATGGATAGTTTATCTGTTTCAAGTTTTCTTGCCAGACTTTCAAGATGTTTACTATTTGCGAGGGAGAAGTGTACAAGGGAGTGAAACAAAGGAGAAAGACAAGAGGTGGGGGTGTAAAAAAATTTTTTTCTAGTGACATTTAAAAGGAATGGTTCAGTGTAAGTGCTCCTTTTATCCATTCTCCCTTGACCCAATCATATTTTCAAAGTCAGGCCCAGGATTTTAGCCGTGCAGTTCATATGACCTTTAACTGGATCAGCCTCCCGAGGCACTTTGAAGATTTAGACATTGCTATTTGCTTTACCTAGGGAAATATTGAGATCTTTAGTCTTTAAAAAAATGTTGATAATTCAGAACTAGCATTTCGTTATCAGATTTTTCTTTGTGTTCCCTCTTAAGGCTAGGTGTGTTTTTTGATTAAGTCAATAACACACATTCTTCCAATTGTATCTAGTTCTTTAGTTTCATTAATTTGTCAAAAAAAAATCCTAAAAACATTATGTTGAAGAAATGCCATGTCTTTTTGTTATTTTGTTATGACTTCTTTCTTTGTTCACCTGATTGATTGAAAATTGACTATTAGCGTAAAAATTCTCTTTGTTTTTGTTTTTGGTTTTTTTTTTGAGAGCTCCTTTACATGCCAGTGGGTAAATCAATCCTTCAGGAAGGCAGATGTGCACTCTGGGAGCAGCACACAGTTTTCCTGCTCCCGATGGCCTCTGTCCGTCCAGGAGAAATGGATACCACAATCCACGTATAAGCATCGTGGTCCCCAGTGCCCAAAGGCTGCAGCAGTGGTGCACTGTAGGCAGCTTCTTCGGGCTTTGCAGTGCTGGGCTGGTACAAAGGAGAGAAGCCTGGACCCAGAATCTTTTTTATAACACACCACCACAAATAGCTGCCAAACTATCACTTCAACTAATATCCTTAGGCTATATTTTGCTGACTGTACAGAATTGATTGGTAAACTGTTGCCTCCAACCAACATCTATGTTGCAATATATTGTGTGACATGACTTTAAGTGTGTTTTCTTCAAAGATGGGTTTTGAAAGGGAAAATTTAACATAACAGGGACTTTATATTTCAAGTAGGTCCTTCCACATCTATTTACCCGTGTCTCACAGATGATATGTGGTCACTTGTAAAACATCAGCTTTAAGGCGTATTCCGTTTCTTTGCTGTATAGAATGGAGTCACCATGCAGGGGATTGATTTGTCACCATCATTCTCTGTTGTCAAATGAAGCAGCATCTTAAACTAAGCACAGGTTTAAAATGTGATAGGTGTTGCGAGACAATTACGTTGAGGCTCCTCTATACCATTCAAGTTAGTGCTTTAGTTCAGTACGGAGATTTAAAAATGTTAATAATGAAATTGAGCTCTTTTAAAGTTTAATGGATTTAAGTACTTTCCTGAATTGAGGCCATATCAAAGAATTTAGAAATCCGTAGATGTCTACCTCAAATATAATGGATATTATAGGATTACTGATAAAATTATTATTTATTGAGTGCTCCTATAATTATGTCTCTCTATTCATTTTTTTTTACTGTCCAGATTATTAACATTGTGTTGAAACCCATTGAAAAAATCATATGTCTGGTGATGACAGAGCTACATTCATTCCCTGCTGATGACCAGGCTGTCTATAAACACATCTACCTGCTTAGGTGCAGAGCACTGTGAGTTCATGCTGTCTCTGCTCTAAGTCAACAAGAGGTAAATCAATACAGAAGCTGTTTTGACACCTCCTCACGAAATTTTCCTGGAGTTAATATATCCTGCCTCTTTGAATAGACATATCCTGACAAGAGTAGACATAGCCTGTATGTGTGTGGGTGCTAATCTTGGCAGTAACACTGAACACCCATATGCTGATGAACTCCAGACACTTGTTCCCTTATACAGAGAATTTATTGAGAATGTTGTGCTTCTTTATAGGCACATCAATGGCGCTTTGAACAAGTTCTTCTTACCAGTTACCACTTCATTGATAACCTTCTTAAAAAGAAGGAAGAAAAACAAAATCAAAGATTAAATAAATATGAAATCAAATAAAAGTATCAAAATTTTCCTGGCTGGATTCCCTCTGGCTGGACTTAAAATTCCATTACTGACATTATCTGTTAATCAGTTAATCTTAGATCTCCTCAGGGAGGCTGAAACCCCAACTTCTTTTCTAGATACATTAAAGGAAAACTAAATTATAAAGTTTAGTATAAAAGATACTCTAATAGCCACATTAAATAAAAAGGAACAGATAATTTTTTAAAAGAAAGTCTAAAAGATGTCTGAAAGATTAAAAGTGGAATTCAGATTAGAATTATCTATGATAAATAAGAATTCTTTAGCCAACAAATAGTTGAAAAGAAACTGAACACGATGTTCCATTTACAAGTCAAGACTTTAAAGTACAATTCTCCTACAGTTCTTCCAGGACAAGAAGATACACATCCCCAAGGAATGTCACATCAAACTCAGTTCTTTGGTTCACTGTGGAGGAGTGGGTTATTTCTGGGATGCCTGTCCAACAATTAATAGAGTTTGACAGAGAATATATCATTGAATGTCTCCTTACTGCAGAATCTGTCAGCGGAGAGAGATTTTTCCATTAGTAACCTGGTAGATGGAGGCCTCCATCCGGTATCCATTCAGTAGGTGAGTCACAGCTCAGGAGGAGAGGAGTCGACTTTGGTCCATGCAATCTTTTTTAAACGTTTTGCTTTGCTGATTCATACCCAGGTTACAGAAAAGATTTACCCATTAGAATGATTTCACATGGGTGACAATGAAGCACTGACATCAAACCAAGGGTAAGAGTCATTGTTTTCTTGCTAGAATCACACCTGTGGTTGAAACCAACGTGGACAGTCATGTGGCAGTGACTGCAGAAACAAGTTAGATAAGAGACGGATTTGTTTCCTGTAAAAGGTAGAGAGACTTGAAAATGTTTATGAAACGTGAGGGCATTCATCCTATCTGACCCTCAAGGCAGAATGGTGGGCACTCACAAGAGAGCACTACATCTACAGCTGGGGGGTCTGAAACATCTACCTCAGTGGTGGCCGATGCCTCCACCGAGATGGAGCTGCTAGAGGGAGAGGCTGCAGTGCAGACTGTAGGAGGTGCCTCGACCTTTCTCCTGGGGCAGAGATAGGCAGCACACCTGCCTGCCAAAAGTGTGCCCGGGTGGAGGACCAGCCACCTAGGAGGCTGACCTGCAGGAGCAGGTGAGGAAGCTGCAGAGCATCAGGGAGGCCAAGAAGGATTTAGACAGCTGGTTCCAAGCACAGTCTGCACTGGACCCACAGCCAAACAACCGAAACCCCCCCCATCAGCACACAGAAAGGAGAGGGGCCAATAATACAGTAGAATGGAATCTTGACACAGCAAGGACCAGCGGGAGGAAGAGACTTCCCCCGAAGCCTGAGGTGTCCTTGAAGAACCACTTTACTGCTCTGCAGAGTGAAGAGGAAAGACCAGTCACATCAGGACAGATGCTGGAGCTGAGTAAGGCAGCCTAATCTGCTCCCCCTACAACAACCAGTGCAACTAAGAAAAGGCAACAGATGACAGTAGTAGGAGAAGGACTTGGGAGTGTTGGCAGATGAGAAGCTCAACAGGACCCAGCTATGTGTTCTTGCAGCCCAGAAAGCCAATGATATCCTGGGCTGCATCAAAAGAAGCGTGGCCAGCAGATCAAGGGAGGTGATTGTCCCTCTCTACTGCGCTCTCATGAGACCCCACCTGGAGTACTGTGTCCAGCTCTGGGCCTCCAACATAAGAAGGACATGGACCTGTTAGACTGAGTCCAGAGGAGGGCTACAAAGATGATCAGAGGGATGGAGCACCTCTCCTGTGCATTGGGGTTTTTCAGCCTGGAGAAGAGAAGGCTCCAGGGAGACCTTATAGCCCCTTCCAGTACCTAAAGGGGGCCTACAGGAAAGATGGGGAGGGACTCTTTATCAGGGAGGGGAGTGATAGGGCAAAGGGTAACAGTTTTAAACAGAAAGAGGGTAGATTTAGATTAGTATGAGGAAGAAATTCTTTACTGTGACAGTGGTGAGATACTGGAACAGGTTGCCTAGGGAAGTCGTAGCTGCCCCATCCCTGGAAGTGTTCAAGGCCAGGCTGGATGGGGCTTTGAGCAGCCTGGTCTAGTGGGAGGTGTCCCTGCCCATGGCAGGGGGGTTGGAACTTTAAGGTCCCTTCCAACCCAAACCATTCTATGATTCTATGAAAGTGAAGTGAAATGAGCTAAAGGAGAGACATTAATAGCAGTTGTCATATTGGCATTCTGGAGCCCATAGGTAAAGGTGATGAAAGAACACGGTCTTATATATTTGGGACTTGTCTTTCCTTCCTAAGGACTGCATTTCTGATGGTGGCTTTTCCCTCAACTCAGCAGTTTTTAGGAGGCAGGAGTATTTTTATCAGTCACTGTGCCAGTGCTTGCTTTGCCTTTATGAAAGCTTCCCTCAACATTCAATCTGTCTTCAGGCAGCTGCCAAGGAGGGTGAGTTTCTTGTTCTGCAAACTGTTCAGCAAAAAGAGCCTCCCCTGATACCAAGAGACAATCTTCCAAGTTCTCTTTGCATGTCAGAGATCCAAAGCAGAGTGACAATGAAATGAATTTTAACTGAAATTGAAAAAAATAGAGCTATAAATATGACTTTTAAAATGCATTTTTCCTAAACCAGTGTTTGCACATTTGTATAGCAATCATTTTGGTATTTTTCTTCTATGTCTTAGATATTTTTAGAAAATTAAATAAAATGGTTTCAGCAGTTATTGATATTTTATGATATCTCTTTTATGATATTACTTTGGAAAGATTAAGGTTTTTCATAATTGTCCCACTAGTGATATATCTTTTTTTTCTTCCCAAAATAAAAAGCAAGGAAAAATTACACTGAAAACTAGCTCTATTGTGAAAACTCCAAAAGTCAAATTTCTCAATGTCGTTGCTTTAAAATACTCGAGTAAGTTAAACATGGGTTAAAAATGGAAGAGAAGTGAAAATGGAGCCAAACTTAGCGTAGGTTGATGGCAGAAGTATCTGCAAGCTTTGCTGCTGATAAAAAAAAAAAAAAAGAGATAAATGTAGGATTTAGACCTGTATAAAACCAGAAAGAAAACAGGCAGCTCCTAGCACTGATAAGAAATAAAACACTAGTGCCAATAGCAGTAACAAGGCAACAGGCACCACCAAGACAGCAAGAGATAGGTTGGCAGACAGAAGCAAGAAAGAAATTGTACAGACCTGACTATGGTGACAGGACGAGAGTTTGAAGGCTTCCAGCTTTGTGCAACTGGGCAAAGAGCTGCCTGCTCCCTCCTGGGGGAATACCCGACACACGAGGGGCTGGGGGGGCCAGACTTCTTTGCTTGGATCGACCACCACTGTCCTACTCTTCTGTGGCTCGAGGGCCTGCCAAGGGTGTCCCCCGTGGGCACCCCGACACCAGCATGCACAGGCAGGGAGCCCTCCAGCCTTGGAAAACTGCAGAGAGAGGCATCTGGCATGGTGGGCCCTCTCTTACAGAGCATGGGCAACAAATACACCAGGAAGGTATTCAGATGGTGCGAAGGCACCAGGTGGTCTGATCAGATCTACTCTTATCAGTCTAGGTTCTCAGCTTTCTAATAGCTCATGATGGAAGCAAGAAATAAAATGAAGCTTCCACGAGGATAGGGCAGATGACACCTCCTGGAAGAGCTGCAAGAGCAGCAAGTGGCTTTGTGTGACAGATAGATGGGTACAGCCTGCAGCTGATGAGTTTCCAAAGAGGGTGATCACCCATTGCAGCAAAACGCCTGTGGCGTTGCTCTGAGTTGCAAGAATGGCACTGTAAAAGCTACTCCTGGTAGCCCGCTGCTGTTGTAACAGATCTGTTTGCTAATGACAAGCATCACTTGCCAACCCAGATTTCCAGGCCAGCTATTGCTCTTCCACCTCACAAATGACCTCCAGCTGCCCTTTGAAAAGCCAGTGCTCCCAGGTGTTGCGTAGGAACGCAGCTATTTGAAAATTAGTCTAGACCTTGAAAGAACACGAGAAGCTCTGTAAACAGGGCTTAAGATGCTGGTGTTCAGGTGGGAAACTTTTTACATGCTAAATCTGTCTCTCTCCCTGCAAATCACGAACTAAAAATGAAATTGTAACTGTGTTTTCTAAATTTTCTCTTTCTTTATCTCAGACCGGTTTAGGAGACAGAAAAATAATGCCCCAGCAAATGAGAAGGATGTTAACAACGCAGGCTCTGCCTCAGTTATCAGGTCAATACCAATAGTGTATGTCGGAGAAGAGATGAAGTACATATCGTTGTTACGTGGATTGCTAGTGACACCAGTACCTTGTAACAGCAGTAACCTTCCGATTCTTCCCGCTAGAAAAAGCAACAAAACTAGCAGAGGAAGGAGCGATGTGGCTGTCATATAATGCGAGTTAAACTGATAGAAAACCAGGTTTGCTTCTCTTTCCTGATTAAACCTAATTTACAATAGAAGCAGGGAAGTAGAAGAACATACAGTCTGTGCCTGTAAGCATCTCAGTGTCAGATGCGGAAAAACTCTAGTTTGTACTCCCTTTGTTACAGGCAGGTTGAACCCCTTTCCTCAGGAGTTTTCTGGAATGCTAGGCTGTACAGAAAGAGTGAGGAAAGCACTTCTTTCTACCATCCTGTCTTACAAAGGTATTCACAGAAAAAAAAATTAATGCTTGCCATCATGGATCATAGGATGGAGCTCAGCTTTTATAATGTGAAATGCAGTTCACTTCAACCATTTATTCTGTGTCTTTCAGAAATATCTGTTTGATGGAATAAAGAAATAACTCTTTCCCCCCTGACCCCGGTAACAAGTAGGTAGGGATAACTAAAGAAAAAAAAAGTCTCCTGATTTGATAACTGCTCCCGCTCTTCCACAAAAGGTGTTATATATGGATCGATGTGTTTTCAAGCAAAGAATTATTAATAAATGACTTTTCCTAACAATCCATAGGTTGAGCCTATTTCTAAGATGGGAGTCCAGGCACCTCAGAGTGCAGCAATCCCACGCAACTCATCAGCTAATGCTCAAATACATTAAGTCATATATTTGCCAGGCTTTTAGAGTAGGAATGTTCACATAACTTGCTTAAAATGCTCCTGCTCTGTTTGGAGACAGTCAAAAGCCTGCAGATGCTGGGTTTCAGCATCATCCCTAATGTAAGCTACAGGCTGTAATGTCATGAAGGCTGTCATAAATTTCTGTCCCTGGCTCATATCAGCAACTGGAGCAGACTAAAGTACCTAAGTCACTTTGTAACCTGGTCCTGGCTACTCCTTTGGTAGTGCACCACACTCCTGTAACACGGGGGATGTGCTAGAAGAGCAATGAACTACCCAGGGAAGACCTTGTGGAGGGGGTGTTTCATCAGCAGGGTGTGCTAACCTTGGCCATCCCTACAGCCAGCACGCAAAGGTCGTAGGTTAGCCACAGTTTGAGTCTCACGCTATTGCAACTGCTCCATACCTTCCATTAACATTAATGGGAATTATGTGCGAAGATTCCAAATGCTAATGTTTCAGAAATTATGAGCCCACTTAAGCAATTGTATTCTTTCTAGGAGGTTCCTGGAATACGCTGTGAGGGGTGATAAAGGAGCTATGACACGACTGAGCTTAAATAATGATGCATATTTTAAGTATACATTATTTCCTTGTTTCTAAAGATCACACATAAAACTGGCAATTTTTCATTATGCATATTAAGCCATAGCATAGGTTATTTCTTGCTCTTCTGACTCTCAAATAAGCTTTTTTTTTCCCCTTTTATTTTTTTCCTTCCCCCTGTGCCACTGGGACTACGTATTGATTGAAATCCATAACCTGGCAGGGTGTGAGAGCCCGCAGGCTGCGGCGTTCCCAGGCTCCATCCGCCATGTGTCCAGGCTCCCCGGGAGAGGCGAGGGAAGCCTCGCATCCCTGCGAGCGGGACGCGGCACGCCGACTTCCCAGCTGTCACCGTACGCTCCGATTGTCACAACAGCTTACAACAGATTAGGGGAAGTGGCTTTGACTGGCATATTGAGAAAACCGGTTGACATCAGCATACTCAACTAGGTAGGTCTAAACCTGCTAGCTCCCCAGCGGTACCTCCAAGCATAGCTACCCTTTGTTTGATTAATGAATGGTGTTAGCAATTAAAAGCAAAGCACACGATGGGCCTAGTGCATCTTTTGCAATCCAATTTCATCTTTTGCTGAGAGGTAATGAAGAGTAAACAAGAAGCTGAGATAAACTGGGCTGATAAGGAACAGAGCTTGTGTATCTCCTTGGCTTCATTTGCACAAGTCCCAGAAATATGTCTGTGGGCAACCACCAGACTGAGATTTATTTGTTTGCTCAACTTGATTAATAATTTTGCACTTTTGACTTGGTTTAGTGTTTTCTTTACATTTGTCCAGATATTTGAATGAGATAACTAGCAAATGACAGCTTAAAAGGCATTAAGTGGGCAAATATACAAACACACCCTGCCATATCTGCCTTGGGTTTTCACGTGAATGACATGTGTCAACCTGATCAAGGCAGAGGGATGCAATGATTTACTCTTTGTGAAATTGTTCACAGCCATGTTTGTGTGAAAGATTGTTCAAGTAAATTAGTTTCAGTCAATAGCACTGTGGAAAAATGGGTAAAGTGCTAAACAGACAGGTGGATCCAGTCAGCCTTTTGTGTATTTTTACCAAATCTCTGGGAAGGGTCAGGGGATCACATTTCCCCCTGCAGCAGTAAAAGCCACAGAACTCCTCCTGGTGGCTTTGGGAGACCAGTTCCTGCGTCTCCCAGGGGGTAGGGTGGGTTGCCACCTTGAAATCACCTCTTGCGGGCGCAGCTCGGGTGGGAGGCAGCAGGTAGGATTTCGAAAAAAAGTCCTTAGGGCTTCAGGCTAACCTGTGTAATTTTGAGTGTTTGTGCCCAAAGGCTTGTTTGCTTTTTCCAGACACTACCTTCCCCTGAAAAACTTGCCTCTCTAAAAACTATAAATCTACAGCATTATTCCTCATGCTGTGTGGATGACGGGGTTTACCTGTATGAAAGAGGTTTTCAGCAAAATGGAGCATAGGTTTTGAAACCACGGCTTACGGTCGGACGTGATCAAAGAGCATATGGGTGTAAACATCATACAGTATCCCCCTTGCACCACTTTTAAGTATGTATTTTAAGGTGAGCTGGCAAATAAAACTAGAGTCCTTGCTAGCCCTGGTGGACGGGCACCCTGCCTCTCTGCTCCGTGCTCACTCACGGACCCGAAACAGCCTTCACTTGCGTTGTTTCCACCTACAGAAAAAGTGCTAGTCTTGGTGTCAGCAGAGTTTGTATCCAATAACTGAAGTCTCCGGGGACGTAAAAATCAATTCTTGACTCCAAGTCCAGCAATATTCTGTATCAGCAGAACGGTGTAACTACGCTGTGATTACAGTGGTTATAGTACAAGTTAGTTAACTACTACCGAAATGAGGAGGCGGAGAGGAAGACAAGCATTTCGTCTTTTAGGCCACATTGCACTTTGTTTCTGTCAGTGTTTTGCCCTGCTGGGAAAAAAAAAGGCGGGGGAGGGGGAGCGGTGGGGAAGGGATGTTGCTGCGCCTGGGCAGGAAAAAGAGGGAAATTGAAAAGCTGTGCAGCACAGCATGGTCCAGATCCACATCTTCCTAAATCTTATTTATTTATTTATTTATTTATTTATTTATTTATTTCTAGTGAAAATACTTTTCCTGCTAGAATAAAGGGAAAAGATGACTGAAAATAATTTACTTTTTCCAGAAGGAAATTCGTTATTGTTTCAAGCTCTACCTGTCAAGTCTTCCCTAAAGAGTTTGTAGTTTTCTAGAAGTTCCTGCACATCTTTCTTCTCAGCTATGAAGGAAATCCTCTCTCGTTGTCACTGACATACCAATACTTTTCCACATACAGCAGTGCAGCTCCAAGTGAACTACAAGCAGGATTTTATCCCATAGCATGACAAAGGCGTTGAGCTGGGGAGGACAAGTAGGTTGTGTTGGAGGTGGCAGCAACAACACCTTGAAACCTATCTGTTCTAGATGGAGACTAAAAATATTATTCACATCTTTTGTATTAAATTATATGAAAGGTCTACAGCCCTGTGGTCCTCCACACTGGCAGTCCTTCAGATGGATACAGGATGCTGCCCCAGATCACTGGCAGCTGGAATGGGAGCTGGTGGCAGCCCAACAAGCTGCCCTGCTGGGGATTATGTGCTGATTTCATCCCATTGAACATCTCATATCTTTCTTTGAAAGCAAATAATTGTGGATCCATGCAAGTGGGGTGTTTCTCATTTGCTGCACACAACCCTATGAAAGATTTGTCAAGGTGGGATAGCAACATTAATGTGTGAAACATGATCAGCATTTTGTAAAGTCGGAACCGCAGTGATTAATGAAATAATCTCATTGATAATTAGAAATAAATCCAAAGATTTTAAATTCACTTTAAATTCGGGAGAATGTAATGTTATGTGGAAGTCCTGAGGAACTCTATCTTCTACACTGACACTTCTATTCTACACATTTAGTGCTTTAGTTGCAAGATAAGGTATTCAAAGAAAATTGCAGGTATTCATTATTTGAATAGAGCTATTATTCTCCAACTCAGCTGAGAAATTAATTTCTGCAATCAAAATAATGACAAAATGTTCTATATGTAATTACAATATATGCAATTTATACACAGAGCATACACTAAATTGTCCATTTACAGGGTTGGTGTAACATTTTTTTCCTCTTGAAACTGCTTTTACGTCTTAAGGGAAGTGACTGAGAAATGCACAAGGGCAGCCTTCACTGTGACTATTATACACCCATAATGTATTCAGAATATATTCCAATCTTCTTTGCTATAACCTATCTAAAAATTATGCAAAGTTCAGGACTGGAGCTGAACCCTCACTAGTCCAGGATAAACTGTCAAAGCTTTGCTGAGGGATTTGACCAAGCAGTTCCAATTAATATCGTACTAAATCCCTGTGCACAGCTTTAAAAATTGAGCCCTGAAGGACTAACCTGTTTGCCTACATTCTTTGTTATTATTATTATATCAACAGGATTTGTAGAGGTAGGTAACATCAGTTCATCACTGCCACCACCTGGTAAAACTCCAAAACCCTATATTTGTGAGTACAGGTGTATTCAAAAGGTAGCAAAGGGGTTAAACAAAGAAGAAAGAGCAAATCTTGGGGGTAATCATCTTAAACCAGTGCTTCAATGTGGAATGGAAATGTGAGGACCTACACAATAGCTTCCAGTCTGCCTAGAGTGGAGAGATAAGGCCAAACCTCCAGAGATGCAGGTGGCTTGGGTTGCTTTTTTTTTTTTTTTAATCTTTTTAGTGTTTGATTGATCTGGTTGTGGGTGTTTTACAAAGACTAGACCGAGAGTAGCTAGTTGAGGTAAAGCTGGCTAGGCAAGGCGATAATACCATTCTCCAGATCCTGGTTGGTCTGCCAAACTGTTCAATATAGTCTCACTTGGACTTCACTTTCATTCCTCTGCGTGTTGACGACCATTTCCCTTCCTGAGCAAGATGTTTAGGATTAAACTGGTGGCTGATGGGCTGTCCCTTATTTCCGCTACCATCCTCTTCCCTCCCTTCCTCATACCCAGATAAAGTGGTTCCTGATATCTGCCAGGAACGCTTTGTGCTCCCCCTAAATATTTAATCCTGCTTTATAACGTCACCTCTTTAATCATGT
This sequence comes from Chroicocephalus ridibundus, assembly GCF_963924245.1. Classification (NCBI taxonomy): domain Eukaryota; kingdom Metazoa; phylum Chordata; class Aves; order Charadriiformes; family Laridae; genus Chroicocephalus; species Chroicocephalus ridibundus. Next base: position 110,748,252 of record NC_086286.1, read on the forward strand.
AACGATTCCGTCCTTACCCCAGCTAGATACCCGCCTGCTAATCAGCCAGTACCGGGAAGTCCTGAGCTCCAGGTGGGACTACAAGTTACCCACAAAGGCGCAGGAGCTGGTGGGTGGCAGAGTCCCACAAAGGAGTGTATCCCAATATCTCAGCATTTGCTCCTTCCATAAACATCGTCGTGTCCTTCAGGTGTGTGGTGTTTTCATGTATTTTTTAGCAGGGAATTTCTGGGGCAAATGGGAAGAATCTGTATTCATGCTGACTGCGAACTGGATGTTAGCTTCTGGGCTGAGGTCCCTGAAGGAGGATTCCTTGCTGCAGGCCATTTCTGCTGTTCAAGGACTAGCACATTTCATGCAATTTTAATAATTGCCATAAAAAAAATATACCACACTTTTAGGTCACTGGTTCCTTCTCTGGTGGGAAGCTGCAATGCAAAATTTCCTGCAAGCTACTGGTCAGAATAGAAAGTCAATATAAATGTAATAAATTAGGAAGAATAATCTGGACAGTGGGAAGGTGTCTAAAGTCACTGTTCTGTTGATGGTTTTATTTTCCCCCCTGTTTTAGCTTGGCACCTTTTATATAACTTACATTATCACAACTGTCTTTGTGCCAGGAGGAGTGAAGTACTCTCCTGTTCCAAGCTTCTGCTACTTTAGATAAGCCAGCAATAATTATTTCTGAGTGAAACAAAATTAACCCTCACAATGGAGCCTGAGTCCATAGCTGTGTTCCAATTTGGAAGTCATTTGTCTTGGGATACAAAGGCCCCGATTCCCCATGGTACCAAACTGTGTTCTTACAGACTCACAGTTACACTGGCAAACCAAAAGTCTTTAAACCGGTATTATAAATCTGTCATCATTGTTTTATTGTAACTCCATGTTGCTATAACTCCACAGCGAGGATTATGCATTGGGAATAAAGCATTGATGAAGCCTGTCTCCCCACTAATTTACGAACCAGGGACACAGTTGTCTGCTACCATTACAGTCAGAGGGGCTACTCCTGTGAGTCAGGATTTCTTGTGTGCCTGCTTTGATTCGTACAGCCCAAAGCTTAAATAAGACATCAGAGGTTCAGACAAAGAAAATAAAGAAAGAGGTAACAGGTAAAAAAGGAAGGGGTAAAAAGCTGAAGGGAAAGAAACGAGGTGAAAGGCATAAGAGGCGAAGGGGAGGGTACTAAATGACCTCTTGAGGTCCCTTTACCTTGTTTCCTATGATTTTGTAACAGGTGATGGAGGGTTTTGTTTTAGCAAACCCCATTTCATACTACACGTTTCTCTTGCCTGTATTTTGAGACTGTTAATGCTACTATACTCATGGAAAAAGTACAGCACAGCAGAAATAAGGGAATACCAAGTGTTTTCTCTAGTTTTAGGCCAACACAGGGGAATTAATTTCTACCTAAGTAATACAGAAGTTGTCATTTAAAAGTGTCATTAACTGAATCCCCATCAAATTATAAAAAAAAGGCAAAAACAGAAAAGGAAAATGACAGACAACTCTAAAGAAAAATAAATAAATGTTGTTTCTCTGCTTTTAAGTGTTGTGTGACAGTTACGTAAATCAGCAGATAGTGTGATATATTTGTCTTAATCTGCGGAAGAGTGGTATCTGTGGAAGACATGTCATGGTACACCGATCTTCATATTCAGTAATCTGTTAGCAAGTGCAGCTCTTCTGGCCGATCAGAAGAAGCATTTCTGCTGCCTCCTCCCACTGAGTAATTCCGTAAAACCACAGTGACGAGCAAAAGAGTACCCTCGTGTTATCACAAAGAGGTTTAGACAGTCAATAATCCTGAACATGCCCACCTGCAGCAAGCCAGATATCTGTTGAAGGTGTGTTTGAACACACAGCATAGACATACCTACCTAATCCTTCACACGGGTGCACGGGTCACGTTATACTGCTCCAGTGAAATCTAGCGTACCCTTCTTCCCAGTTATCCACGGGTGTGCAATTAGAAGCGAAGTAGGCAGACAGATGTTGAGCAAGCACCGAGACATCACCATTCATCATCAGTGAACAGATACTGAACTTGGCTGACTACCCCAGCTTAGTCAGATAGTTTGGCACACTGTATCTCAGCACTAGGTTTTTTCACTCAGGATCTTAAATTGTACTAAAAGTTCACCCTGTAAATCATGTAAAACTGGGGGATGGTACGGGCTTTGTTTTTTGCCATCAAGCAAAGTTATTAGAAATTCAGACCTTTTACAAGCCGTTTTGCTTCTCTGTTTAAGTCTCACCTTTCATCTCAAGATAGCATCGCTGCCTATTTAAAAGAGAAAAGGGCATTTGGCCAGCTATTAAATTGAATTCCTTTCCTCCATCCTGCATGTGCTTAGTCTTGCATACGAAGCATAAAAGGCAAAACCAAAGGTCTAATAGATGGGACCATAAGGAGCTTCACATGCCATCTCTGAGTAAAAGAGATCAAACAAAGACTTTCGGGAGCTCAGAAACGTGTCATCATATGTGGTATTTCTCTTGTCAGCAGCAAAGCTGTCTCTAATGCACAGCACACTTAGCAAATCAAGAATGCTTCAGGCCAAATTTGGGTAAAAGCTAAAGCTTTGCCTCCCACAGGTTTTATCTGCAGCTGCTGAAGCAAACATTTCTACCTCCCCTCCCTCACTGAACGGGAGATTGTGTTTCAGACCATTGTTTTCTGTAGACACTTATTAACCCTGTTGAATTTAGAGCAGGGGATTGCACTCAATATCTATTGATTAGCAGTCAGTGCTGCAGTAATCCTTAGGCCTTGATCAATTTGGCCTGTTGACTAGGACTTGGTACACAGCAGTGCCCTTTTCAGCAGTCATTGATATGCATGCAAGGATGTGGGAGAGGCAGGAGGGAAGGTTAGCGTGAAGTCAAGTGTTTATACATTACAGGAAATTCCTGGTGAGGTGATGGCAGCTTTTATCATAGCCTGACAGAGTCCAGGGTTTAAATCATGCAAGCGCACATCAAATCAAAACACTTCTTGAGACAACGTTGGAAAACAGAATCCATTATTCAGTGACTGCAAATAATAATAAGCTCTGCCTAAGTAGAAAAAGAATCAGCAAATTCTTCCAAGCTCATCTCCTTCAATTAACAGTAATATGATAAAGCTTTATGGATCGTTTGTTTCCTCTCTTTGCTCATCTTTTCTGCTCAGAACTGAATGTGATTTGACATAGCATCTATTTCCAATAGGGAACTGCCTTCTCCAAAACATGTCTCTTGCACTGCAGCCAAACTACAGACACCTATTTATTCAGAGTACAGCTTGACATTTTTGTTGTTTTTTTTTTTTTTTTTTTGACATGCCGTTCATTTTGTCCTCCTACTAGCTTTCATTCAGCATTGACTTCAGTCTCTGATTTACAAGCAGGGATGGTTTACCTTGGGAAGACCCTAGCGTATCCTTTTTCCAGCTGCCCACCACATTTCCCCTCCAGCTCAGATGCCTGCATAGCAGCCACCAAATTATAACTTCCACAAAATAAATAAGAAACTACAATGTCTTTTTTTATTTAATATTCCAGTCTGAAAACACTATCAAGTCAGAACTGCTGACTCAGGAGCTGTCTTTTTGGTATGTAAGCACAGACCTCCAGGAGAGGCAGAGGGAAGACAGCTGAGGACAGGATTGACTTTAGCTAATTCCAAGTAAGTTTTGACTCTTCATGAATCAGAACACCTTGAAAATCAAAATAAAATACCAGAGTGTGTAAAATGCCAGATTTTGATCCTTAATTTTTTAAGGAAAATGCATTTAAGGAACTTCCTCCTAGAATAGTCTGAAACACTGGAGATGGATAGCCTTGTATATTAGTAATATGCAATTGCACCTGTGTATTTCCTGGTGGGTTTCATGGGGTGAGTCAAGTGAATGGCTGTGGTTCAATGCTAGAGAAGATGAATAGGGTCTTTGATTATGCAATTGATTCCCTAGTGATTGGATGTGACTGGAACAATCTATCTGCTAGGACACCATAATTCTTTTTCATATTGAATTAGATTACTGCTACAATTCTGAAACAAGAGTCGCATGAACTCTCTATGTGCTTCACCCCATGTGTGAAGAGTGCCTTACTATAAGCACCTGGAAAGGAAACAATCTGGGGAAAAAAAAGCATCTGAACATCATCTAACTATGGACTTCCTTCCTATGGACTACCTAGCAGCCATGGACTACCTAGTAATCCACTTGCCCAGTTACTAGTCCAATGGATGCTTGTTTAAGGATGCAATTTCTTATTTATTGACAGGAGGGATTCAGTCACTCTCTCCTTTCTTTACTCATGTTTATTTTTCTCATGACCAGTTTTCAATGAAGTCTTGAAGTCACTGCTTCACTTAAGAAGAAAATTAATAAAATCCAAAAGGCATTGGTACAAAAGAGATTACAGAACAAATAGGTGCCTTTGCTACATGCCGGCCATTGTGAGATAATATTTTAAAATCCATATGAGTAATAGTAAGAGAATGTGCTAACAGACAAGATGAATAACAAATGCAGGCACACAAATACCTACAAACAGCTTATATGTGCATATATATTTAAAATGAACATTTGCTGCAGCTAAAAGTGATTATATTTGTTTCACTCTGGCAGTCATAGTCTGGTATGTTTCATGTATGACCCAAGACTATTTAATGTATTTTTTCTGTGAGGTACTCCATGCCTTACTGGAGGCCTCAGGGACAGCTGACGGGTTTATGGTCTTCATATAATATACAGGGAACAACTAAGCACTTAAAGAGAAATTAAAAAAATAGAAGAAATAAGAAAACAAGAACAGAATAAACATCCTACACGGTAACATCAATGGCTCATCTTGCATAATATTCATTTAGTAGCAGTAAGACATGGTATTTAAGGAAAGTATATGGGCCTGGCCACATTTTGCACTCTATTCCTCTTATGTTGCCACAATATATCAAACTGCTGTATTAGGGAAATTAGAGCATACAACCCTTCTTAGTTCTTTTAATATCCATTTCTGAACCTGGCATCCGTAAATCTGTCTAAATCTTCCTTGGCCCTGCCATTACTATTTGCTTCACAACCTCCTGTAGCAACCAGTTCCAAAACTTCTCTACCCACCGTGTAAAGACACACTTTCTTTTATCTGTTTTGAAATGACCCCTTTCTAGTCTTATCGAGTGTTCCCTAGCTCATGCAGGGGATTGAGTAACTGCGTAAGAGTTCATTCAGCTTGTCCCTTGCCTTTGTGATTCTGTAAACTTCTCTCATATCCCCAGTGTAACCTTCTTTCTGCTCTCCAGAGTGACCAGTCCTGAGTGTTTCAGTTTTTCGTCACAAGGCAGCTGCTTCATTCCCTTGGCAATTTTAGCTGCCATCCCAGTGCCTTTTTGAATGCCACCACGTTCTTTTTGAGATGCAGTGTCCAGAGCTGCATGCCAAGTTTTTGTATAGCAGCATAATGGTGCCTTTCTGCCTTGTTCTCAACACCTGACCTGATGATGCCCAGTATTGTGTTGGCTTTTTTTTTGGCTGCAATGCACGCTGAGCTGCTGATTTCAGAGGAATACCAAACAGTGACTCTGGGATCTCTTTCCAGAGTTGAAATTGCCAGGTTTGATTTCTGAGCAGAAAGACAGGCTGATGAGCCAGGCATGATTTAGAGGAAAGGCCTTCATTAGAAACAAACCAGAACAAATCAAGACAAGACAAATTTGTACTCTCCTGACACTCAGGAGGCCACTACACTCCTCATCTCTACCTGTAGCCCTGTAGCTCTGACACCTTCTCCTGCTCATCCTGCTTAGTCAAAAGACACCTCAACCATGCACCAGACCTCCTTCAGGCGCCCAGTTTCCCCAGCTCCTTACTCCTCTTATTCATTTGCCATCCATCCTACTTCACATTAGTAAGCCCTGACAACAGGAAAAATGACTAATCCATCCTCCAATTCTCCCACTTGTCAGTACCAACCCCAGACACCCACACAATTCCTCCCCACTGCTTTTTTCTCTTGCCAAGACTCTGGCCTTTTACCTTCTCACTTGTTCCAACCTTCAGTTATACTTCATTTATTTTTACCAGTTCTTTGGTTCTTCCTAGAGCACACATCTCAGTGCAGGATAAAATACTATAATGGATGCTAAGGAGCATACAGCAAAACATTGTAGGAGACATCAACTGCTGCCTTACACACGAAGTAGTACAAACCAGCTACTCCATGATGATCAAAAGAAGCATGGCCAGCAGGTTGAGGGAAGTGATTCTGCCCCTCCACTCTCTTCTTGTGAGACCCCACCTGGAGTACTGTGTCCGGTCCTGGAGCCCTCAGCACAGGACATAGACCTGTTGGAGTGGGTCCACAGGAGGGCCACAAAAATGTTCAGAGGGCTGGAGCACCTCTCCTATGAGGACAGGCTGAGAGAGTTGGGGTTGTTCAGCCTGGAGAAGAGAAGGCTCCAGAGAGAGCTTATAGTGACCTTCCAGTACCTGAAGGGGGCCTACAGAAAAGATGGGGACAAACTTTTTAGCAGGGGCTGTTGCGATAGAACAAGGGGTAATGACCTTAAACAGAAAGAGGGAAGATTTAAACTAGATATAAGGAAGAAATTTTTTTACAAAGAGGGTGGTGAAACAGTGGCACAGGTTGCCCAGAGAGGTGGTAGATGCCCCATCCCTGGAAGCATTCAAGGTCAGGTTGGATGGGTCTCTGAGCAAGCTGATCTAGTTGAAGATGTCCCTGCTCATTGCAGGGGGGTTGAACTAGATGATCGTTAAAGGTTCCTTCCAACCCAACACATTCTATGATTCTATGATTAAATGATTGCCTGTGCTACCTGTGACCTTGCCTTATATGAATCATTCAAAATTGCTTTAGCCTTTTCCGGGGAAAACGTGAACTGCATCCTGTGCGTTCCAGGAGTTCAAGTCAATGATTACTGTGTCTTTCTGTGCCTGCTTCTCTACATAAAGTAGAGGTAATATGCAGAAATGGGTTGAAACCGCATGACCATCCCAGGTGGCTCACCAGAGTATGGCCACAAGCCTGTTTGTTTGGCAGACTCTATTGGGTTCATTTGGTGTATATTCTTATTGTGTTCCTGTAAAGACTGTGGTTGGACCATGGAGAGAAAGCTGCTCTTACCTTGTCCCTGTTGGACACCCTGGGATGGAGGAATCCATACTGAAAGAGAATATTGTGCCTTCTCTGCGGAAAACCTAACATGCACAACAGGGAGTATTTTCAAGGTTGAAATGAAAGGAGGTTGTGGAAATCAGGATCCCAACAGTACTGCTGGGGACAGGAAGATAAAGTAGGGAAAGGAAGTTCTGTATCACTTCCAAACTGTTTAATGAGACAGTGAGCTGAATCAAGCAAGGCAAAGTATTATAGCTAACGGAGAGTATTACAGGACTGGACTTTCAACCAGATGTCTAAGACTTTGTGGTGATTCTTCAGAAGCTGACTGCTTTTTGTAACACATTTTCCATATTTTGGTCAAATGAAGAAGCAGATGCTGTGAATTAGATTCAGACCTTTATTTCTCAAAGAAATCAAGCAGATCTGCCTATTTACAAAGGCATTCTGTTTGACTCTCTTGTTAAGTGGCCTTGCCCTGTTTTGGTGTTGGTTGCCTTGTCCCTTCTTTCTCACAAGCTTTTGTGAGAAGAAAGATAGCCTTGATCTTCTAGTGATGACTGTACTTCCTTCTGAGGTAGGGCCACACAGGCTCTGACTTATGTGTGGCTCCTGCGTGACAACTCGGATGCTCAGATGGTCACTTTATTCATGTACACAATATCTGTGAGTCATTTTGGACTTACATGAAAACAAAAGGACTCATCATTACTTAAAACTGGCATTTACTTCTTTATTGTGAGATAATAAATGCAATGGATCATGCCTGACCTATAATTCTCACTTTGAGAAATTCAGAACAGTTTTTGGCATTTCTGGTAGTACTATTTGTGTGTATTTTCTAACTCTTCTCCATTCATTCATTCATTATCACCAGGTAATTAAGCAATAGAACTCACAATAACAGGAAATTACTGAAATGAAGTATGTAGGAGAATCGATATACATTTTTTAAAAGGTAAATTTTCCTGTTTCGGAATATGTCACCCTTTAGCTATTCAAGACAAAGAGGGAAAAGCTAAGTGAGAAGGATTATTCCACATTTCCCAGCTGCAGGATTCCTTTGCTATTTATCACTGTCCGCTTCAAGGGACCAGAGGTCTGACCCAGAATATAGTTCCTGTGCACAGAGCAACTGACAGTTAAAAGACGGATCTTAACCCACAGTCAACTCCTACAGTTACAGCAGCAATATTGATTTCAATACTGATAAATCTAGCAGAATCCTAGGTGAAGCTTATTGATGTATCTCATATCACCATAGGGAAAGTTCACATCTGAAGAGCAGAAGGATGGAAAGTTAGACTTTAACTGTGCTAAAATATCTAAAATGAAATTTTCAGAAACTTTTTCTCATCTTTATCTCCATCCATTGAAACTGCAGAGTTTGCAAGCAGTCACTTCATCGATCCCTTACTCGGACGTGCAAAGTAGAGCTCTTTGTACTTTTCCCTACAAAATGAATAAATTCCCATGCATGCTGTCAGTTTGTACACCGCTAAGGTTGCACCTGTTTCCTGCTACACAGTAAGTACCACTGTGTGGAAAAACAACAGCTGACAGCAAAACAGCTTTAAAATAACTATAATAGAAAAATCTTGCGGAAGTGAATTATTTTCATTCAAGTGAAACAAAATAATTTTGGTTTACAATAATAACACTGTTCAGGAGTTGCAAAGAGATCTACACATGGGCAAGTTTAAACTTCTTTAAAGCCAGTTGAAGTAGAAGATGACCAGGTGCATGAAATAACACAACGATCATTTTTTACCCACAAAAAATATATCAGGTACTCTAAATAAGTAGGACAAACTGACTGCTTAGGGCTTTTCCTGGTTTCTTGTTTTCACCAGATGTGAGGTTTCTGGGTTTGGATTTGCTTTTTTCAGATTTCTTCCAGGTTTTTTGTTTTGTTTTTCGTTGTACAGAGTGGGAATAAAGAGAAGGAGACATCTTTTAAGACAGGTGTAAATGTAGGAAAGGGGACCTGGAACAAGGTTGATCCTTCCTAGTGGTTTAGATCAAACAGAAGTTTGCCTTCTGGTGATTGTGAGTCCCAGCTAAGAGTAACCCTGGGAAGAAGGAACAGGCTTGTTCTTCCTGCTGCTGCCGGGGATCCGGGCAAGGAATTACTGTGTTAGGAAAGTCCCTTCCCTCCTTCCTTTTTCAGCCTGATCCATAACCTCACATATCCCATCTCAGTCCACAGCCACAGCAGATGGCATACTTTTAGGGGTCTGATAGTAGTACTTAGTGCTTTAGACTCTTCTGCTTTAGAGTTGAGTATATTGCAAGGCTGGCCTCTCCTGGAGCCAAGGTTGGGTTATAACAGTTTTTGATCCAGCAGGACTTTCCTGTTGATGATAAATATATCTCTAAGAGATAGCAAATGTATGTTCATATCTAAGTACCTTAACATTTCATTTATATGCTTTTGCTTTTCTACCTTTTACATGTCCTTAACTATTATGCTAAATTTGTGTTCATGAAAGTAAGAATTGGGCATATAGTTACTAGTATTCATGAAGGGAATAGTTGTCTTAGAGTATATATTAGCACTACTGGTGTAAATCCAGCCAACTGAATATAGATTGAAAGCTATTTACATCCAATACATTTTTAATGATTCCTGTATCAGTTTGATAATGATATCAGTTAATGAGCTGACTGAATACAGATCTAGTTCCTACCTCATAAATTTTTTACCGTGCTATGCACTAATTGGCAAAGGTAATAGGTTGTCCTAAGAACCCTAACTGAATCTTGATTTTGCTGAGGTTAAAACACTAGAAAAATCTTGATGAATCAGGAGACTTAATAAAATACACCAAGACAGTAGATGTGAGGGGTTTTTTTTTTTATTTTAACAAAGCTTTTGATACTGTCTCTCATGGTATCCTTCTGTAAAAGATGTCCAGCATACAGCTAGACATGTATACAATATGATGGGTGGACAATTGGCTGAAAGGTTGGACTAAAACTGTTGTTAAAAATGGGGTTACATCGGGCTGGCGGCCAGTCAATAGTGGTGTTCCCTGGGCTCAATTTTAGGGCCAGTTCTTTTCAATGTTTTTATCAATGACCTGGACACAGGAGTTCTGTCCACACTAAATAAATTTGCTGATGATACTAAATTAGGAAGAGCTGTCGATTCCCTTGAGGGTAGGGAGAGATCTTGATAAATTAGAGGAAAGGGCAATCGCTGACTATATGAAATTTAACAAGAATAAATGCAACTTTGAACTACACAATATAGGAAGGATATAAAAATATTAAAGAGATATAAAAGGATATAAAAATATTAGAATATCCAAAGGAGGGCAACAAAGATGGTGAAAGGACTATAGGGCAAGACTTATGAGAATCAGTTGAAAATACTAAGTTTGTTCAGCTTAGGGAAGAGGAGACTGAGGAATGACCTCATGTCCTCATGAGAGGGAAGTGTTGATCTCTTCTCTCAGGTGTCTGGTGATAGGACACAAGGGAATGGCTTAAAGCTGCATCAGGAAGTTCAGATTGGATATTAAGAAAATGTTCTTCACTGAGAGGGTGATCAAGCATTGGAACAAGCTCCCCGGAGAAGTGGTCACCGCCCCAAGCCTGTTCATGTTCAAATAATGTCTGGACAACTCTATTAGTTATGCGGCTTAACTTTTAGGTTGTCCTGTGTGGAGTAAGGAGCTGGACTCAATGATTCTTGTGGGTCCCTTCCAACTCCGGATGCTCTTTTCCTTCTAGTTTGTTTGGGCTTTTAAGTTGATTACTTAGGAGGACAACAGCACCTGAAAAAGTAAGTGGAAATGAAACTTTCCATTTATTTCCAGGTAAGTTCAACATTGTAAAACAAAAGGTCCTGCTCATCTCCCAAATCACTCAGGTGAGGCAAGCACTGGATGAACAGAGCCTGGCTTTGGCGTGTGGAAGTTTCTTTGCCAATACTCTGAACTGAAAGCAGGCAGCCATAAACACAGATATGGGTGTTTCCCCGTTTCTGGGTCCTTAAATGATGTCGCAGGAGAAATCGTATCAGCCTTTAAATATATTACATTTCTTAATACCTCCATCAATGCCCAAGTTTTTCCCCACTGACCTTTCCACAAAGCTATTCGGAAGCTGTTGATAAGGCTCATTGCTAGTCAACAACCACAAAGAAAGAACTGCATTTTTTACTTCTGAACACAGCTGTGGGGAAGAAAATTTTTAAAAATCTATACTAAAAGCTTCTATTAATTTGCAAAGATGTTATAGGAATGAGCTTAGCTTTCAGGTACACTCATCTTTACAGCAGCCTTCCAGTACCTAAAGGGGGCCTACAGGAAGGATGGGGAGGGACTCTTTATCAGGGAGTGTAATGATAGGACATGGGGTAATGGCCTCAAACTGAAAGAGGGTAGATTTAGATTGGTTGTCAGGAAAAAATTCTTTACTGTGAGGGTGGCGAGGCACTGGAACAGGTTTCCCAGGGAAGCTGTCAATGCCCCATCCCTGGAGGTGTTCAAGGCCAGGCTGGATGGGACTTTGAGCAGCCTGGTCGAGCGGGAGGTGTCCCTGCCCATGGCAGGGGGTTGGAACCAGATGGTCTTTAAGGTCCCTTCCAACCCGAACCATTCTGTGAGTCTGATCTGTGATTTACGAGGGAATATTGTTACTTAATGAGCAACACAAGATCTTGCCACACTTTGTAATATCACATTATATCATCACAAACTAAAACCTATACAGTCCAACACTACTATGGCTTCAGAATCTTGGCATATATATTTCCTCCCTAATAATTAATTGACTCATTTAGTTTCATTAATATTTAGCTTTCTTGAACATCCATTTTCCCCTTTTATTTTCGAGACAATTGCACATTTATCTTACTATTGTTACATTCATCTCTCAACATGCTAATATACTGCATGGGTTTTTTTGTCATATCCATACAATGTCACTAGTCTTATATCTCTGTATAAACTATATATTTGCATACATATAAGATATGAAATATTTTGGATAAACAATTGTCTTTTTCTTCTTTTCCCAAAACCTAACAGTACTGTCCCTCAATTTTATAGTTTTCTAATCAACCGCCTAACCTCCTGAAGTTTTAAAAATATTTTCTTCGGCTTTGCTGCTCCTTTAGATATTTTTTGTATCTCTACTCAAAATCTATGGTTTTGGCATTTATATAATTTTAAATTGTGGTCAAAGGTGTTGAGAAATACAAACTAATAATCATCTTGCCGTAATTCCAAATCAACACTCTGAAAAAGAAAATGTCGATCTTTTTAGTATATTTACGTCAGAATAATATTAAATAGTAACTTTAATATGGACCTTTTCCAACTGCAATGCGTATTTTTAGCCACACCAGCCACACCTCTTACAATCACTTACTGTCTTCTTGATAATTCATCTTCACATACTTACTTACTGGTAAAGTTGGCCACTACAAATATCAATTTGTTCTGAATTTTACTACTGATACCTTGTTTAAAGAAAAAATGTAAACCAAAATGGCATTTAGCAATGATTAAGCAAAATTCGTTGTTTTTATAGAACTGCCCTTTACAAACTTTCATTTTGGAATGCAAAGCCTATCACTTTAATTATATGTCTATTATCGGGGGATATGAAAGTGTATATTAAATTAATGAAATGGATTACCTCAGTTACACAGTGGTTATTAACAGGAAGAGCTCCCAGTTTTCATATTATGTACATCAGTAACTTTAATTGCATTAGGCTGAGCTAGGAGAGCTATTTTAGGAGAGATTTCAACAGCACAACAATTTCTGCTGGCTTTTTGCCTGCTGTAGCTCAATTTCTGAGGGTTCCCTCATAAATGCTAACTTATTATTTCTGTCAGTCATGCTTTAGCAAACATGGCCTCATTAAAACTACCCTGAAGTGGCTTCAGTTTTGAAATCTCTCCCTTGATGTCTCCATGAGACAACTGGTGCTGGAGGGCTGTTTCTTGCATTTGGGTTAAGAGATAAGAGCGTTATAGAGTACGAATTTACAAAAGACCAGTTTTGGGGCCAACAGCAATAAAAATGATGGACTGTGATGAGCTCAGGCTTTGTAGGATAGGGTACAAAACTGCCTAGGATATTAAAGGTACGAAGCAAATTAGCTTTTAAATTATGGTTTGCAAGCACTGATACACAAGTGTAAAATCAATTAGCTGTCAGCTATTGGTTAATAGTGACTCAGTGACCTGCCTTGCTCCTGCTGGGAGTTGTGAGCAGAGGTTTATAATGGGGATGGCACAGTGTTTCTTCTCTGCTAATAATGTATTACATGCTGAAGTCACTTTATCAGAAGCTCCTGGGAAGAGAAGGTTATCTTCCTGAAATAGGTAGGCATTGGTGAGATCCCACACTGTGGTACACAAGCTTCAGATCCTGCGCTAGGGTGAGGTGGCTTGGCTGAAAGGATTTCCCATGGCTTGTTCTTAAGGACGTTGAGGCAGTTTCATCCCTCATATAACTTTAGGGAAGATACTTGTCTCTAGCATACATCTGCCTGCCTGCATGGACGATATCATTGCAGTGACCCTACTGATCTGCTCCACGACAACAGCAGATGCCTGTAAATTTAAGAACATTTCCCTCAGAGTCAGAGGTAGGTGCGGTAAAGTCCTCCACAGATCAAGGTCTGAGGGAAGAACATGAACAGCGTAACAGAGGAGGCCCATGGGGACTGAACATGAGTTGTTATATTTTCTTATCCCAAAGGACCTGACAGCATCCTAGGAAACATGCAAGGATTTAAAATACATGGAGAGAAAGCAATCTCAGCCCAAATCCTGTAGGAAACCAGCAGTGTTTTCATACAATTATGTGAACAAGTGGAGATCCCACTAAGTGGTTAAGACAAGTCTGTTGCCACAATAAGACTTGCATTTGTGCCCAGTGCAATTGTGTGGGGTTCATCTCCAGACACTGATAACACATTTTGCACCTAGACTTAAACGCATAGCAAAAAGAAAGGAGTAAAATGGGATGTAGCTTGAGAAATGTGTAAGTTACTCTGAGTAAACCACTAGAACTGTATCCTAAATTGGAGAGGATGTAAGAACTGAATTGCCTATCTACAGTTCATTTTTATTTGGCTAGGTACTTATACAGCCTTATTGTCATAGCATTTCAGTAAGTCAAAAGAATTAGTTTAGCCTTGCAACCTTGTTATTTAAATCATGTGCAAATGGGGAACTTGAACTTGAAACTCAGTTCCACAAAACACCTAAGATGTCTGCTGTGAAGGATGGGGAGGATTTAAGCGCTGAAGTTGGAAACTGCAAAAATGCCAAGTCATCAGTAACTTAAGGCTCCCAATACTCTAGTTTCTCATTTTCTTTTATTAAAATTCTTTAAATAACTAAAAGACATGAGTCCTGTTACCAACCACATAAATGCCCGTCTGGGAGTACTGAAAGCATAAAAAAAAAAAGGATACACATATATGAAGGAGATAGAGAGGTATCTGCATGCATGTATGGATAGATATGGTTAACATTGAAATGCACTTCATGTTTTCTTCAAAGATATAGAATGAGAAAAAAGAAAATCCACAGCAGTAGCTGCTGCTGTAATCCTCCCTTTCTTCACATCTATCTATCCAGTCTCTGTTATGAACATAGCTGGGTGAGATCTGAATGCGGGGGACAAGTGCCGACCCCTTTAGGAGGATGTCAGGATGGTGTAATTTAAACAGTGATATCAAAGATGGCAGGTCTGGCATTGCCGAGCACGCATGGATGATGGATGGTCTGCAGAGGAGGAAGGGCTGAAGCAGGGAGGAGGCTGAGAGGACAAAGAGTCCATGCTAAGGTGCTGCCCTAAGGGGAAGGAATAGCGGGAGAGCTCTGCCTAGGGATGGGTGAAAAAAGGTAAATAAGTGTGAGCACACAGACAAAGAAAGGTGTGAATAGACCGAATGTGGGAAAGGGAGAAAGATAAGTGGGCTGAGTGGCCCAATTTTGGCCAGCAAATTCAAATGTCCTGGTAATGTACCATGGTGTGAGGTCACAAACCTTAGTGGAATCTGCCCGGAGTATGAGATTCTCAGGATTCTCATACTATGACAGTAACAACCAGGTTACCAGGATTCAAGAAAACTGTGGGTAAAAATTTCTTTCCAAGATAATTTTGCACTGAGAACTTTTGTTAACAATGCTTGCAACCAGTGCCAAACTAAGGCCATCAAGGCTTCTTGCCATGATTTGGCAGATAATCAAATGATTCCTTCCAGTCCTCTCCTTATTTTTTTTATTCCCTAAAGGAATTTAGGGATCATCTTTTTTGAAACAAGCAGAATCTTTCCATGACTGTATTTTGGGATCCTCAAACTTCAGTTTTTCTTTCTTGTTTTCCTGTCCCCCTTACTAGTAATTTCCAGTGACATTTAAAATCAACTAGAAGATGACTGCCGAACAATGCTTCCAGGGATTTGAGGTGTTGCCATTGTCAGAAATGACAGCATGCAGACACATCAGGTTTGCGCAGAAAGGGAGTTCAATGTAAAAAATGATGTGTGTTTTTAAGGTGCCAATTTTGGCAGCATCAAAGCAATGCTAAAACTTTTTCTTCAGGCTTGCAACCTTTGGCAGAGGTCACATGCCTCCTCTGAGCTTTATCACAACTTTTGATAACACTTCTACTTGAATTCTTGAGCTAAAGACAATGTACATACAAACATTTCTGTTCAACTGTAGAAGTTATTTACTGATAGCCACTCATACTTACATCGAAGTCAGTGGCTGAACTTCCACTGGCTTCAGTAGGATGAAGATTGCTCCCAAGCCTGGCCCATCCTCTGGCCCTGAAGACAAGTACCACGCAGCTACACAGGTTTATTCTAAAAACCTGGGTAAGCTCAGGAATACTGCCTGTTATGAAAAGTGGCTAAGGGCAATTACATGAACTATTTGGCAGGGACAAGCTGTGCCAGGGAGCATGTTAACAATTAAATGGCATGGAGGATCACAAGCCAGTGAACAGACCTTCAACTGGAGACTTTTTTCTTGCCGGAGAAGTAGCCCAGATGTTACTGGTACTCGTTTGGCAGCATCATTGTGCAGAGCAGGCTATAGTTTGCATTTCTGTGAGAAGAGCACAAACTCAAACCCAGTGCTTACACTGCATCCAGCACAGGGGAAAATGACACAGTAGAAAAATGATTTTGCTTCATTTGAGCCAATGTCCTGTCATGTCTGTCTGCAATACCGTCCAGGTGGCACGTATGAGGCCTGTAACACTTAGTTAAAAGTATAAAACATTTGCCTACTTCATTTTACTTTGCACATGTTACAATGTCCAAGGTTACATGTGAATTACAGCTAAGTACATAATTGCTTCTGTACTTGCTTGCACTCTGAAATCTACTACTCGCTGCTTTGTGACATATTTTGGGATCCCTGGAAGATCAGACGTTCTATACAAAACTCAGTTTATTTTAATAATACAATTAGGAAGCAAGGGGACCAAAGCTCAGTGCAGGAGATTCACATCCAAAGCCCTGCAAAGATTCGCAGATAAGAATTTTCTACATTTAGCGCTTTCACAAACTTTTTTTTTTTCTTCACTGCTCATTTGAGTAGATAGATGCTTACACAGCTATACATTACTTAAAGGAAAGAATAAAATATGTGCTGAGATCTGTACTCATCTTGATGAACTGTAGTGTGATTTGATCCTTTGTAGATACAAAATATGTCCTCTGGGTTGTAGCAGTTTATTTTACTGCAGTAATCTCAGCAGTGTTTCCCTACACCAAGGTATTTGACACATTTACCAAGCTTTTCTTTTTATGTTTCATTTACTAGTGCTGTAGGCAAAAAATGTTTTGGCAAATCAGAGTTACATGCAGAAAACCACTTATCACAAATGAGTCTGGGATGATGCTTCTACTTGTACATTTAAAATTCGTGATCTACTGGAGACGACACACCATCAAGGGACGGATAGCAAATTGCGTTTCTCCACCCTCGCCTTCCAGAAATGCTGTCTATTTGACAATGAGCGAACCCACGAGCCCGTCCATTGTTCATCTGATCAGATACTGGACTGCTGCTGTCAACGATGTTCATAATTTCTGTAAACTTGGCCTTCTCTTTACCTTTGTTGGCTATAAAATGAGACAGGTTGATTATTGCACCCATGTGCCTTCACTCTTCACTCACTCTCATGCACACACACACGCTCGGATGCAAACGTTGCTTTGGCTGATGATTGCTCTGAGCATGACTGTGCACTCAAAGAGGCTTTGCAAATCCATTTCCCTAAAACAATTGATGCGTTTGGCTTCTTGGCTTGACACAGCCACAGCATTGAGAAGAGATTATTACTGGGGCCCAAACAGGCTAAATTGGGAAATGTTCTTTTGTAAAAAAGTACGCTCAGTGGTAATCATATTCTCATCTGATCAGGAAGGGGCTACCACAATAGCGCGGCCCAAGAGTTAAAGAGCTTATTTTCTAAATCCCTTCATCCTTTCTAGAACCGTGAGACATTGACAGCAAGTCACTTAACTCTGTCCAGCCACAGCTGTGTGGGTTTTGCATAATTAATTATTTATACCAAGGCAGACACAGTAATTAACTTCCAGATGAATATGATATTCTGATCAGAAATGCTTTGCATTTCAGCCGTCCCTCAAGCAAGTAACTGTCAAAGCCGGACTGTTTGACAGAGTGGGTCCTGCCAAAATCCCTCCCAGACATCTGTTCTCAGACAAAAAGAACAGATTCTCAAAGCAGCGCTTGCAGACGTTGCTTCGTTTCAGCAGGCAAAGAATAACCGATTCACAAATTCTGGCTAATTTTGCCTGATTTCAAGACACTACACCGAATCTCGTAAAAAGCCAGGACCTTTTTTTTCAGTCGCAGGCACCAGTGCAAAATGAGTGTTTCCGCACAGAAATCAATGGCCTGCGCTGATGTCAGGCAGGTGCAGGTCGGGAATGAAGCCCGGGGGATTTGATATGAGGCGGGTTTGAAGACAGCAGGCAATTTTTTGATTTTCTTTGTTTTGGTGAACAGAAAAGAACAATAATCATCAGCATTACAATAATACTGAATCGCTTACTTGCTATTACTGCTGTCTGCAGCACAATAATAATTCATTGGCGTAAGAATTTCACACTGAGGCAAATTTATGCAAATTTTTTCCCTATTTCTCCTTTTTACAAGAAATTTGTATTAATCACTAAGGATTGTGGCTAAACATTCAAAAACAAAGATAGGGAAGAATAGACACTCTGAATGCATACACCGCAGCTAGAGTTGACTGTAAATTGCATTTTGTTGTTGTGATTTCTGATGTAGCACCCATCTAATCACAGTGCTTCAGTGCTGTGTGCTGGCCGGAATGGAAGACAGGGTGATGGCTGCAAGGAAGGGGTTACGGCATGGAAGAGACATGCCTATCTGACCGATGGTAAATCTGTTTTATTTCTGCACGGTTTACCGACAACACAGGAACCAGGAGGATGGCTGCTGGTTTGGCATGTCCTGGATGCTGTGCTCAGGGAAGAGTGAGCACCCCAGAGTCCTGGGGAGGCCTCTGATCCTCGAGAGCAGCTCGACATCTGTGGCAAGAGGGAGGCTATGACAGCTGGGGAAGGACAGACAATGGTCAGCCAGCCTCCAACTACTCCTGGAGGCTGAGGCTGTAGTTTTAGCAATAGGGATGAGATGATCTTACCAAGAACAGGCAACCCTGCTCCGCCACCACTCCAGATATTCCTTGAGATGGCATTAGCATCCATCTGACCTTCACTGGGCTGGTTCAGTGAGTTAAACTTGCTGAAAAAAAAACACTTTTTGTTGTTGGGTTAGTTTTCTGCTCATTTGGCTCCCTGGATCAATTTACTATGGGGTTGTGGTAAGTACAAAATCAAGGGGAATAGAGGGGACAAGGAGAGACATTTGTCAGATTGGCTTGGCTGCCTTACCAAGCTGTGTACCCCAGGAGAACCAAAGAGCAGACATGCACAGCCCAACCTCAGCACCAACGGACAGACAGGCACTCCGAACAGTGCAGAGGAGGCTGTGTAGAGATCGTTTCAACCCAGAAAATCCTCGAGAGCTGCTTAGTCAAGGAAGCCTGAAGAAAAGGAGCCATTCTGCAGGAACTGGAGAGCATGAGCAGCTTTGTTTACAAGACATTGTTTAATCTTGTTCAAGTTGGAGTTTAAATTTTTACCTATTTCTCAATTGTTTCAGTTGTGTTAGTAAAAGTTCCGTGAGTGCTCACCTTTACGACCAGGATACAGGTATACCAAGCCAGCTCAAGATGCTGTCCACCTTGGCCTGAGTCCGTTACAGACAGCAAACACCCATGTAAACATCTCATAAGTAGACCACGTAGACCAAACCACCATATATTTGTTAGAATACCCAAAAAGAGAGCCAGGATTAATAAATTTGTGTGTACCTAGAGGGATCTAGAAATCTTTCTAACTTTAGTTCACCGTGGGCACCTGGAAGATCCTGGGACACCGAGCAAGAAGCTGGAATAAAGCTCTGCGCGCAGATTCTACCGCAGCTGCCCAGTGACACATTATTTTCCCATTCTCTGAAGTGTGTGACACTCATAATCTGGAATGGATAGCACAGAGTTTTATTGATGATGGCAATTCTTATATTCCTCTATGATCTTAAAGCCTGCTCTATAGGATATGGAAATCACAAGAAAGATTTAATGGACACTGCATCTATTCTGATATGGCAATTCTAAAGTTTCTGTAGTGGCAAAAGCCCAACATTTTAACAAGAATGTTCCCAAAGTAGTAAGGAAGAAAATTTTAAATTGTTTTCACTCCAGTGGTGCCACTTCTCCCATATAGACAAGGCCAGGGTGACAGACAGCTAGACATTTCATCCTTGGCATTTCCTATTTGTAACCCTGTTTAGTTAGTTCTGTCAAAATGCCTAAAATTTACAGTAACCGTGGAGAGAGGTAAAGGGCTGCCTGGTAGTCTCTTGTCAAAGTTCCACTCTGCACTTGCCTGTGCTGCATCTATGAAACAATTTAAAGGCTCAGCCATTTAGAGAAAGACATTTTCATCATATCATCAGGAGCACAATAGATTTTTCCTTCCTAATGTAATAATTCAAGCTCATAGAAAAAAAACCCACAGCTTTGCAAAACTTCCTGGTTTCACAGCCAGAGTGCATGGTGATTTGTTTGGGGAGGTCTGTAGTCTCCAGTGGCACCAGGTACAGAACTGCCCCTTCAACTTGGCTCCCAAAAAGTCTGCTGCTGCTCCCCAGTCCCCCTGCACGTCCAGCACACACAGCCCTCGTCTGGTGATTGCTACACTTCACGCAGCAAACGTGTCAGGCTGGAACCATGTGGGAACTCTGCACTAACTGCTGACTGTAAAACCCAAACGTGTGTACCCTATTCCGTGCAGTTCAGCTATCTAAAGTCAGTGAGGACACTCAAGGTATTCCAAAATATTTGGCAAGGCCACTGAGTAAATTTTTTCATGCCACCAGCTTCAATATCTCTTCCACTGGCATCCTTACAACAGAGGATCACCTGATGAAAACACACTTTATTTTTGAGTGTCCAGCTCATAGGTTTGCAATGATGAAATCCAAAACACTGTATTAAAGCATTTGGCCTTATAGAGTTGTATTTCCGATGCATTCTTAAATTATCTTCAACGTCTACTTTTTTGAGGAGCCAGTTCTCAAACTAATCATCTTGTTTCCAATGTCACTCTTATTAATTTAGAGTTAATTTTGTATCACGCTGTCCTGGACATGGGGTACATGCCCAAATGTCTCCTAAGGAGTTTTATTGGTAAAGAAGACAGATTTTTTTCAGATTTCATAATCCATATGTTATTTGGAAAGGAAGGGTTTGGCTATGGAAATCGTTTTTCTATACTTCTTCCCGGTCTTTATGAACTTAACTAACCTTATTCTAGTGAGAACAGTAAAAGAAAATAGTTTCCTGGAGTCACAGCTCTCCCACAACAAACACTCCAGGACTATCCCTCTTCCTACAGACCGTAACAGAAGGGAAGATCAGGCTTCTAGCTTGAAACTTGTGTAAAGAATTTTGCATAGTCTGAATTTCAAAGGCCTGTGAATCTTGTATTTATTGAAAAAGCATTAGAAACTCCAGATTTCACAATACTGAAGTCAATACATGTTTGAGCTGTTTCTATTTTCAGTATGGGAGAGCTAAAAAAAAGTGTGCTTTTGAAATAATACATTGTTCCAAATGTTATGTTACTACAAGAGGATTCACATAGTTAACACCTTACGTGATGTTTGGAAATGTGGTGGTTTTATATGCATTTTTTTTTTTCCAGAAAAGGAGCAAAGTCATGCAAACCAGGAGAAAATAGATATGTTTTCCAGACTGATTTTTTTAAAGACTCAGACTAGAGATTCATCGTGCTGGCCAGGAAAGCCGAGGCAGCTCCAGAGAAGGTGCAGAACTATGTTCCAGCATGCCAGTTCTCTGGTTTTTTGTTGTTTTTTTTTTTTTTTCTCAATAGTATTTAAGGTACCTCTATAACCATCTATCAGCCCAAATGCCCTCTGTTCTGGCCTTCTTTTCGAGGCTCGCTAAGTCAGCAATTTCAGACGCAATATCTCTTGCAAATCACTCTGCAGATAGCTGTAGTGCATGCAGCCAGAGCTGATGAGTCAATGAAGTGTATGAGAGAGGAGCTGGCAAGAAGATCCTTTCACTCCCGTTGCCTCGACACCAGCGCAATGCCAGTGACCCCCTGAAGCGTGAGGGGACAATCATGCTCCAAGCGACCAGCGTGCGGGGCAGAAGGAAACGGCACTCCCTCTGCAGTGTAAACACCACGCACACAACAGGAGCAATGAAATGAGACATGGCTGATGGTGACAGATCAGTCAGCAGCAAAAGCAGAAACTCGTGGTGCTTGCCAGGTAATTTAAACACATCAAATTCAGTGTTATGTCTAATATGCCTCTTTTCTTAAAGCGTACACCCTAAAGGAGTGAGTCTTTCCAAAGAAGAACAGTGCCGACTCCACTTTGTCCGAAGCGTCTCTTCTCAGCACAGAGAGAGTATTTTTTTCCCTGTAGAATATGAAGGCGCATGAGAGGACAATTAATAGTGAAAACCCAGCAGGGCTGCTGTATGCAAGTATGCACAGCGTGCTCCCCCATTGCTTCTGGACTGGCACTAGCCTGTCAAACGCCTGGAAACGAAGCTTTCTGGAGCCTTTATTAAGATTCATGGGAAAGGCAGGCCCCAAACCCACAGACAGCATCAGCATGAAGCATCTCAGCCTCCTTTCTCCCATAAGCACTGCCAGCACATCTGGCTCAGGCTCTAGAGGGGAATGAAGAAACTGGGAGGGAGCATAAAGTGAATCTGTCAGCATTTACTTGCATGACAATCTGCCATGTAGAATACGTGCCATGCACAATACAATGCTCTGAAGCGCCTGATCCCCTACTACACCCTGGCTGTAGGCTAGTGCACTCGCATTTCTCCCACACATGCCGGAGGAGGACTACAAACCTACATACAGGGCTTCACAAAGGGCTGTGGTGCCCACACAGGGAGGAGATGACTTCTTTCTTTCCCTTTGTGCTCTTTTGTAGGATCCATAGCAGCGTTAAATCCCATCTCTTCGGAAACAATTCTGAAAATCCCAAGCTTCTCCGGCGATTTGAAGCCCAGGTTTTTGAAACTATGCTCCCTCCTTCTGTTTATTTGACAGTTTGATCAAATCAATAGGGGTTCGTGTGAGCGTGTGTGTGCATGCATCTGTATACATGTATAAGGCTTAATGATTCATGTGCACCAACTCATTGCAGGTATGCATACAAACACATACTGCTTTCTGATAAACTGAGCTCCAAAACAGTCTCTCCGATTTTCCCTTTTCCTGCAACTTTGCATGGGTTTTTACAGCAGGGCAAAAATTGTATAAAGTAACATATTTCTTTGCCATTCACAGTAAAGATGATTTTCACCACCTGAAGGTAAAAGACCGCATCCTTGAATGATGAAAAAATATAGAAGTTGTTATCTGGAAGAGCCCAAAAAGGTACATAAACTCTAGCAAGTAGAAAAGAAGTCCCTTCCTGTGCTTTGTGCCTGCAGCACTTGCAGCAAACCCAGCTCCCCGTGGTCACCTCCACAAAACACCCAGAGAGTGGCAGAGGCAAGAACGTGCCGCTTGCTGAGTGAGTGGGAGAACAAGCAGCACTCCTGGATATAAATGGATCTGTTATTCCTCACATTTCCACACTTGTGCCTCTCAAATCTGGATTCTTAGTTTTAAAAAAGTACTTCATTTGCAACAGACTTGGCAGATAATATTAGTATCTGAGGGCTTCTGATGTGTGTCAAAAACACTATTTTCTTGCTTCCTAAAAGACAGAAAAACATGAAATTCTGCCTATGGAGATAAGAAAAACAGTTATTTACAAAGCACCTGAAGTTTCCAGAAGTGTCTGTTGCATGTCTTAACTTGGTTAGTTAGTTGGTCACACTAACTCTCTAGCAGTACAAGTATGAATTTCAATTTAACACCTAGTGGGCCAGGCTCTGTGGTCTGCATTAGACTTCAGATTAAATGTCTCACCAGCCCCAGTGGTGAAGTTCAGCATTGCTGCAGAGGAAAACAAATACAGTCCTCGTACCATTCACGCATCATTTCTCAGCCAATGTTGGGTGCTTGCAAGCCTGCATACTTTCGGATCATCTCAGGTGTCTGGAAACCAGATCTCCCCCTGCCCAAGGGCACTGGTGTCCTTGTCACCTTCTCAGCTGGGCCATCACCTGGCCAGGTGCTCTCTGGTGTCCTCTGTGCTGCCACTTTGCTGGGTGCTCTCAGTGGGTGCTGGGCAACAGCCCCAAGGCCTAACCTACAAGTCACCATGACATGTCATTGTGGGCACACCTCGGTATGCCAACCAACGAAGCATAGGTGCCAAAGGAGGCCATAAGGTGACCAAAGGCGACCCTACAGTGCTGTAGGCATCTGCAGAGTGTGGTGATGCTGAGCAGTAGGTTTCATCTTCTTTGGTCATCTGAGTCTTGGCTTTAGGGTCTATGGGTCATTATATTATCACCCAGTCAGTCCCGTCATCAGGTGATAAGTTACATTGCAAACAGAATTTCCACTATGTAAAAAAATTAACATTTTGAGAAAGGTGGGGTTTTTTCCTGAAATTGAAAGAAGTGTTCCACAGCCCTTCATTTTCAGGAAGTAAATATTTAATTTTCATCATGTTAAAACCAGTTCATTTCTATTTGTTTTGACTACTAATGCATAAGTCTGAATGGTAAAGTGAGAATGAAATGTTTTGCATTTGACCTTGGCAAGATGAAATAATTCAATAATTGTATGAAAAATACGCTGTTGAATTTGATATGCTATTCAAAAAACACATTTTTCTATGAATCAGCAGTTTCTCACAGAAAACATACTATTCATAGCTTGTTGACTAGTTCTGTCCTTAAACAGACACTAAAAGAAGTTTATACTGTTTCTTGTATTGCTGTACTTTTCTTATTTGGCTGTTCTTGCTGAAATTTTTGGCCTGCTCAACATTGCAACTTACCTATTTTTGCCCAGAAAGCACAAGGTGGACTTTTCCAAAAAGAAATGCTAAATTTTTCAATGTATTGCTAAATACTCCATATTTCATTGATGATAAAATAATGGTAATGCATTCAGTAAAACTCTTGACTCAAAATGTGTGCTTGCTGTATTTGTCTTAACTTAGAGAAGAAAAATAATGATTCCGTTTCCATTTTCTTGATGTCTGAAAAGAAGTCTTTCAGCTGATTTTTTTGCAGCATGGTGAGAATGGCCCAGCTGTACCATAAACTGAACACTTAGCTGTGCATTCAGAAATCACCAGCTCGCATTCAAAAGTCAGTTAGTCTCGTATCCAGGAAGCAAAGATCATATGAATGATAAATGATTTGTAATGCAAGATGCTTTTTTCCAGATCTTTTTCCAGAGGTCAAGGGGCTCATCATTTTATGCTTTTACAAAATTACATTTTCCTTTAAAAAGCAGTAAATTATTAAAATTTAATATAAAATACATATTTTAATAAGTAGAATATAGAAGGTATGACCTCTGTCACTTGCGAAGTGTATCAACACCTTGCATTGTCCCAGTGGTATATTTGAAGGAGATCTTAATATAAATCGGGTATTGAATGTGAAGATCTTTCCATTCTAACACATTTTAATGAACTCTCAATGCCGTGATACACAGTCAGGATCCTAAATCTGACTTATTGCGGCACTGCAGTTTGTAAGGCAAGCCATTTGTGCACTGCAGTGGGGTTTTTCCTTTGTTAGAAAAACAGGTTTTGTATCTTAGCTTGGATAGAGTACCTTTAACCAAACCGTGTATACGTATTTTAATTACAGATAAAACCTTCAGCTGCCTAAAAGCAAGCTTCATAAAAAATGAAGTAATAATCCTAGAAAATGGACATATTGCACAATTATAATTTAAAAAATAAAGACAGATGGTTTGAATAAGTGGCAAACTCATATTTTCATTGACTAGAAGACTACATGTATTTGAGAAAATACTTTGAAATTAATTATTTGCCAAAAAAAGATGTCAATGTTCTGGAGCTCTGCCACACTGTAGCATCTTGCTTGGTTGGATGAATGCGTGAGGGGAAGGCAGATATGGACTCCATAATGATCTGTCATAATTCAGAGCAGTGGGGCACATTCAAAATTAAAACCAGCTCCAAATACCCTGGAAGAGCCAGTTTCGCGCTGCAATATGTCAATAGTTTGGGAGTATCACTTTCTTCTTCTCCAGTCTTACGTTCAGCCCCACTCCTCCTCAAAATCTAGTGTTTTTCTTTGGAAATACTTGTTTCTCATTAACCCTCTGTGGAAACCCATTTATTTACTACCTTTTGGCCTGGTATAATGACCCTGAGTGTGAAGACTGAGTCTGTGGAGAACTCATGGCACCTTGCGAGAGCCGAGAGGAGAGAAGTTGAATCAGGACCTTTCTCTGTGCCTGATGCATCATGTAAGCTTTGGGCAATATCTGTCCTCCTGCATTTTCCTCCAAAATGAAGATAATAGCATTTATGCTTTTCCCATGATTGTCACTGTTATTTAGTGATGTTTCCTAAAATGCCCGTCATTACATGAGGGAATTTAAGTTGATAAAATAATATTTTTCCTCTTCAGCAAGGGATATAATCACCTGTCTTGGCACTAATGAGGTTTAAGTACACGTACTGCCCTGGACTGAGGCTTTTAGAAAGAGTCAGGTATATTTCACCTAAGCTGAAAAGTAGGGGATGTATGAATACATGATGAATGGTTTCCTTTTAAAAAGAAAATGAGCTGCATAGTTTAATTTGGTGTACTCTGAGTTTAATTAGCTGCGTAGCACAGAGGGCTGTGGGATACAGGCTTATTTTGGATATACTGGTTACTGCATCTGTACCCAATAAACCCCATCATTATCGAGTAATAAGTGTGCATAAATGCCTACAAAGCAAACAAAAACGTGTGAAAGTAGCAAAGACCTTGCCTGTGCCGCTTGCATACCACTGAATATTGCATATCATATAGAGTTTCATGTAAACTGCTTTAACTCATAATTAAAAATAGATGCAAAAATAGATGAATAGATGGAAAGAACAGCTTTCTGTTCAGAAATGCCTGACATTTTGACGCTTTAGCAATACCATTTCTATATAAATAATTTATTCTTCTACAATAATCCTATGAAAGCTGGAGGCTACAGTGATTTCAAATCCACACATGTCCCTCTCTTATTTTCCACCCAGCACTAACAGGTGCATGTAGATTGGTAGTGAGGCATTTACATCTTCTTACAGAGAGAGGAAAAATTGCAAGGTTTGTGAAAGGAGGGTTGGTAGGTCTGGGGTGTGATCCTGGCTAGAAAATAAAACAAAAAGTTACAAAGTTCTGGGTCTGTACAGCTAAATCTACAAAATACTCTTCCCAGAGCCCTGTATTTGTATACCCTCATGTACAGAGAGGGTTAACTTATTTCTTCAACACAAATGCAGTATATATCTCAAAACAATAATCTTGTTGTAATGAGCAGCTGTTTCTGATGATAATAAAGATTCTGAAATTACACATGCATAACTCATGAGGTGAATGAAAAAATATATAGAGGAGAGCAGTTTATACTAGGTGCTGCCAAACATGGTACAAAGCAAGGTACCCCAGGATTTGTTTGTCAATGACCACCACCTTTTCCCAAATGTCAAGTACAGATTGAAAAAAGTCTAATTTCATCTCCTTTAATTGCGTGCATGCAAATCATTGCCTTCTCTTGTTTTTCTTTTTTTTGTTGGTTTTTTTTTCCCCTCCAATTATTTGCTGCAGTGTGACATTCCTCCTTGTAAGCAAGGAAAGCCATGTGTTCTCTCTGACCTTACGCTATAAGAGAGTTTGAGATATTTCATTGACCCTTCCCTCTCGACTCTGGGGCTAATATGTCTCATTATCTCAGTGCATAAAACTGATTATTAAGTAGTCTTTGATGAAGCAAACAGGCTTCCACTTGTCCTTTTGAATTATCTCAATATCATTAATTGTTTAAAAACTGACAATGAGGTCATTCAATTACAGTATTCTCTATACAGTCTGTGCTTAATGTCACATCGAGGTTGTTATCCAGAGCAGAGGGGGTTAAATTATCAGTATGCTGTTGCCACTGTGATCCTAATGTAAATGAACATTTGGTGGTTTATTTTTTTCCTTAGCTGCTGGTTACTACGTTATTAGCATATTTGATGTATTTCTCAGCTCAGTTAATAAGCAGTTCTGAAGGCAAAAGACTGATGTTTTAGAAGGAGGTTTATAGACCGTTCTCCCTTGTAACAATATCTGGAACACGTCTGTGCGCTATTATGACTAACTGACTTTGGTTTTAGGCCATATGCACCACTGACAAAGCCTAATCTGTGTTCCTGTCTGCTGCTTAGGTGCTTTTTTGCTAGACTATGGCCATCCTACGAATTCCAAACGTTTTTTCTTTCCTCTCTAGTTCCTATTGAAACTAAAGTCTGCCTTGATGTTAAAGTGTATGAAAGCATTTTGCATGCTTCAGGTGCATTAAAATTATCTGAATACTGTTCATTGTATCAAATATATTCAAAGCCCGGTGGTACATAGAAGTAAGTTTTGTAAAAAGAACTCTAATAAAACATTAAGGAGAGAATATATGGAAATACAGGACATACAACCCGGTGTATTCCTATTAGAACAGCATGGAGAAGCAGATCGGTGTAAAACGTTCTGAGAGAAGAGCGATTCAGCCGATGCTAGGGGAAGCACAGGGAACAGACGCTGCACGTAACTGCTCGGAAGGGAAGCTGCTGATGCTCTTTCTTCCTCAACAACTGTGTTTTGGTACCTGGGCCCAGGGCGAAGCTCTAGAGGGATGCTCCAGGGTTTGTTAGGGGAGGCAGTAGCGTGCACCTGGGGCAGTGCAGACACTGGGAGAGCTCTTCTGGTGCAAGGGCCAGGCTTGCCAGGAGGCTGTGGCACTTAGATCCTCTCTATCTTTTCACTTAACCCTCCCTTGTGTTAGGTGGAAACTCACCTGTGGAACTCAGACTTTCTGTTCAGCTGCCACTCTTCTGCCTATTACGCTATTGATTTTAGTGCTGCTACAATGCTTTGGGATCCTGAACGTCTTCCAAATCTATATTTGAAACCTGTCTCTTTGTTTGAGTAGTGTCCCAGGTAATGTGATCAATATAGTTAGCATTAAAGCTCGCTAAATGATGGCAGTGCCTTTTGGTAATGACTTGAGAGGTTTCAAATTCTGCTTCGGGAAATAAGACTCTTCAGACAGCTTTGTAAAAATAGACTTCTGTTGAGACCGTTTGTCTTCAAATTTTTCAAAAATCATTCCACTCTCTCCTTTGCCTTTTACCCTCACCTGTCTCTGCCGTTTCAGAAGTAACCAGAAAAATAGTGATACTCAAAGAAACCTTCCAGGTGAAAAAAATTATCAAAACTGTTATGTCTGTGCAAAACATTTTCTCTTTGGTGGAGCGGGGTATTTGAAAAAATGACATTTTGTCTAAACTCTTTCAACCAGCCCTCACTAACAGGCTTTCCACAGATAAGCAATGTATATCCTGGTTTTTTCTTCATCAAGCTGGGACACTGCATGCATTTTGCCAAGCCTCTTGGCAGCTAATATTTTTGTTAAATTGGCTAGTACATCTGTCAGCCCTGGGACAAAGCTAGGTTTCCCACCCTGAGCCTTTCAAGCAGAACCTTTTGTAAAAGACAAAATGCTGTATCTACCTTAAAACATAAAGGATCCTCAGGGCATTGGAAACTAATGTGCTGCTTTAATGCAAACATCCCTTGTGAGGGCTCTCGGTCCTTGTATGCTCTGAACAGCAGGAGGAAGAATACATGAATATAAATGAGCTGCACAGCAATATTCAGAAAATGGAGCTATAAGAGTTAATGAGATGGTGTCCCGCTGATGGACGCTTGCATGTTAAAAATCCTGATGGTTTTATCCAGCAGCAAGTTTGAAAAACCTGTCCAGAGCTAGCGATTGTGGAGCACCCGTGTCTGCCGAACGGTACCACTCTTCGTATGGCCCTGCTACAGGCAAAGAGCCTTTGATATATCTAAATCTAACAAGGGAGAAAACCGAGGGATTACTAGAAATCATTGACCATGGAAGAAGGAAGTAATTATTAATAGCATTATACACCAAACTGCACACGGCTGGTGTGTTTATGTGGCTCAGTGTGTCTAGCTGCGTACAGCCACTGGCAGAGGACCTTTTAGAGTAACTAAAAGCCACTGCAAATAGCACTTAGTTGTGTGTCTTTAAGACTCACTCTGTGGCAGCTGAATTCAAAGGGAAGGTTCTCATTTGTGTCACTGTTGGCCACAAAAGTGCTGCCCCACTCCAGTGAGACAATTCAGCACGTCTCTGTCTTGCAACCAATGGTACTTTCCCAAAAACAGTCACCAACCTGAAAACGACGTCCCCTTCAAGCTACTGCTCAGTGTATGCCTAGCACAGCTCAGTCTGACCTGCTCCTGTGCTGTCCAGTTAATTTACAGAATTAACAGGACACATTACAAGGCAGTGCAACAAGACATCTCTCTACATGGCAGAGAGTCTCCTCTCTTTGTGCTTGGGTGAGATGCAGAGCTGCTTGGCACGGGTGCTGGTGTAATGGATTTGCTCTGCACAGAGTCATGCACATCCCTACTCTTTCCAGGGTCTCCCAAACCCAGGAGATGATTGCCTTGCTCAGGTGGTTCTCCTGTTCAGGAACACATGAGTACAGAGAGTCATGTGTCTGAATGCCCCATGGAGTCTGACCCTGAAGACCTTAAGAAGAGCTCTATGGTCTCTGGTCATGCAGGATGCCCACATGCACTGCACAAGATTTGGTGGGGAGAGAGCTGCCTGAAGCAATTTCATACCCTTGCTTACCTACAGGAACAATCTGGTCTATTAAACATTATTTTAAAAGCTTGGGGCCCGTAACCAGCATCAGAGTGAAGATTAGCTAAGCATGGGGCTTGTTTATGCATGTTCAGTGATTATCACCCAGCTGGTGCATGTTTCACTCTTGGTATTTGAGAATTAATAAACTTGCTGAGTGACAATTCCAGCCTCATCTCTAATGAAATTAGCTTCCCTGGCAGGAAGTGATGAACACAGATTTGACGGGAGCTACCAGGTGTCACTCTGATATGTTTCTTGCAATTTCTTTTTCTAAGGACTTGTTGACATGCAGCAATAGTCTAGAATAGTTATTAGAAAAAAAAAAAAAAAAAAAAAGAAGCCTGGAGGGATACTTTTCTTTTCTGACACGGGTATGTCTACACAGGTATTGAAGGTCAAGTGCAGGCCAGGGTTCGACACCATCTCTCCTGAGGGTACCTAAACTCAGCACGCTGTAACGCTTCAGCCACAGGTCCAGTTCCTAGCTGAATACCAGGATCTGTGAAGGAACCTGCAATATCACACTGTCACATATTCATGGAGCTTCTCTGCGCATTGCAGACCTCAAACAGATACCCAAGAGCTGCAACCTTGACATTCTCTGTTCCTGCCTCTCTGTATTTTACTTCTTGTTTCTGTTGCCAGAGACAGCTTGATTTTTAAATGGGATTGAGAGATCAAGCACTGAGATGAGTGGCTTCAGTTCAGGTGCTAAGATATGGTGCATTTCTTAATGAAGAATAGCAGTGTAAATCAGTGTTGAATAGCTATTGCACTTTAAATTCATATGTTGGTTTATTTCATAATGGTTTCCCCACGGAGATAAATCCTAAGGGTACAAGTATCATTCAGTCTTGGAAGAGATGATACATTGCCGTTAGTTTTGAGATTTGGGTATTTTTCTTACATGAGGTCTTTAATCTTCCTAAACACAATCAATTCCAAGGCAGAGGTGCTTCCTGTAAACCCACTAATAACATTTTGGCTGAAAAGCCTGAAAGAGATAATTACCTAAAATGCTGCTTGTGACTACTTCTGTTCAAAGACTGATGTTCCTCCCCAACAAATCACCTGTCTCTGTGCAGCTGTGAATGATGTACGATTTGGGAATCTTTACCTTGTATGTTGGAGAGATTTGAGTGATGTTGAGCAGCTTTGTTAGTGTACTAAAGAAAATATCAAAAGTTGTCAACATTGAATGGTCCTTTCTAGTTGAAACAACAGGCTTCCTATTTTTTATTTGAATTAAAAAAAAAAAAAACTTTAAAGGAAAATGTCTTGGACTTTGAACAGCTTGTTGCATAGCAATTTCTTCAGAAGAAAGATTTTTGAGAGAAAGGGGATGGCGATAGTTTTAAAAGAAACATGTTCTTCTAAGCAAAGGGCCAGCCACACTCCCACGACATGCTGACACTCAGAGCCAGGAACAGCAGGAAAGGTTGCTCAGCCAAGCAATGCCGACCAAATCCAACAGACGCAGGAGGAGTAAGACCAAACTTTGTAGGCTGAGGTCAAAGTCTTGTAGTGCAGCATGGCTTGTTAAGAGTGAACTCTGCACAATTAAGACAGTTTCTTGCTAAACCTCTTTGTGTTTTTGTCAATGAAGAGGATAACTGGAGACCAGAGATGCAGGAGCCGGAGGAATGCTGTAGCAATGACGCTCAGCAAAAGCCGCAGCACTGATCTGAGAGTCTGATGCACCCAGTTTATCACTTCTCATGCGGTAAAACACAGAGGGGTGCAAGTCAGCTGCCTATATGCAGGCATTTATTAGCTTTTGATATATCTTAGAATACTTCACCTGGCCTTAGGTTGCCAGTCCAGAAGAGGGCATGCCTCCTGTGAGGCCTGTATTGTATCGTTCAGCATTGTTCAAATGCCAAATGTCCATCTGAAAAAAAAAAAATAACAAGGGGAGAGGAGGGGAAGGGAGGGGAGGGGAGGGGAGGGGAGAGGAGAGGAGAGGAGAGGAGAGGAGAGGAGAGGAGAGGAGAGGAGAGGAGAGGAGAGGAGAGGAGAGGAGAGGAGAGGAGAGGAGAGGAGAGGAGAGGAGAGGAGAGGAGAGGAGAGGAGAGGAGAGGAGAGGAGAGGAGAGGAGAGGAGAGGAGAGGAGAGGAGAGGAGAGGAGAGGAGAGGAGAAAAAAACCCAGCTCTTCCATAAGGTATGACCTTGTCATACTCTGAATCCTATTATGAAATCCACTGGATTTCATGTGTTTGCAGGTAGATCATATATGTGAGCTAAACACTTCAGCTGGCTCTCATAGTCCATAGAGAGATATAAGCAATGTTAGAGAATGATTCACTTGACTTGAGATGGCTAATGCAGGATGAGTTACTCCCTAAGTGTACCTTTTTCCTTCCACTGATTGAAAAGGGATTGCAGACACAAGTTTGTCTACAGAAAAATGTTTGCATTTAGTCAAAGGAACTGCACCTACACTTTTAAAAACAAGTATGTATCGAGGCTTGAAATTACTGATTTCTTTTTTGGGGGGGAATAAAGAAGAAAAAGACAAACCCAACCTCTTCCCTCCCAGATCAGTGGCAAGACTTTATTTAACCAAACCAAAACCGTACACATTTAAGACCACCAAAACCTGATGTTGCAAATCCGGAAGATTCATTATATTGAAAAAAAAACAACCCACAACTCTCAAGGCCCACCTCTCAAGCCTATCCAGGTCCCTCTGGATGGCATCCCTTCCCTCCATCGTGTTGACCGCGCCACACAGCTTGGTGTTGCCAGCAAACTTCCTGAGGGTGCACTCAATCCCACTGTCCATATTGCCAACAAAGATGTTAAATAGCACTGGTCACAATAACAATTCCCGAGGAATGCCACTCATTCCTGGTCTCCACGTTCAGCATTTAAAACTTCTCACGCAGCTTTTAACATAGAAAAACAAACTGAAGAGTGTATTGCAAATGCAAGGATGGAAAGAGGTTCATGAGAAGCAGTTCTTCTAAATGGCATGGCCCCTTTTTTTCTCAGTATGCTACCTGTCATCCTGCAGTAAAGGAGGGGGAAAAGGAACTAAGGGAAAGTAAAATGTAGGATTTTTTTTAACCATTACCTATAAAATGAAACATTAAAGCTTCAGCCAGGTGAAGGGAAAAAAATTAATTTTGAAATGTCTTCGAACATAGAAATACTTTAGTGGGTTTGGTGGTTAAAAAGGGGATTAAATTCACTAAGAGAGGGGTACCTGACAAGGACAGAGGCGCAGTCACAGTTCTTATGTCAAGCCAAAAAAGTAGTTAAAGATTAGGCCATTCCAAATTGTTTCAAGTAAGAGCTGTAATGATGACATCAATAAAAGAAAAATTGTCACGTTTAAATGCAGGAATTTCCAAGGATGGAAGCCTATTAAAAGGAGCAATCTTCAAAGAGCAGAAATACAGAACACATTATTTGGAACTGGAAATAAATTATGAACTTATCAAATATTATCTATATATCTTTTGTGAATAACACCACTGAAATGTAGGAGCTCAAATTCACACAATTTTTTTGTTACTCATTGATATTCAGACCTCTGCACAGGAAATCTTCTGCCTTATGAATCTCTGGTATTTCAGGTATGAAGACCAGTCCAAAAATTCTTACTGGAAGTATACTGTCTTCAGTCATCTGGCTCAGGGGACAATATCAATTTGTCCTGTATGTTACGTAAAAATCTATATGACACATACGAAGTAGCAAGGGAAATTCATGAACAAGTCACGGTTTGAAGGTAATTAATCTAAACTTTTCAAGAAGCAACACGTGAGCTGAGAAGCCCTGACAGCAGTTCACAAATGAGATCTTTTCCAAACTGCTAGAAGAGAAAGTAGTAGCTTTACAGCTGGCATTGGCTTAGTTTTGGCTAGCTTTAGCATGATCTGAAGGAACATTTTACTGGAGGCTGACACAACTGGACTTGATAAGTTTGCACCCATTAGAGTTCCCCTTAGCAGAACAGATCCAGAATGTCTCCACTGATAGAAGCAGATAGAAAGAGGGGAGTGAGCAGGATAAGAACATGCAAAGGGTCCTGCTGAGACATATTGACCAGTTATTGGAAGAAGAGGCTAAAGGGAGTTCTCAGGGCACAGTCCCCTCTCTGGAGTTTCTAGAGGTTGTGCTGGGCTCATGCTGCCCTTTTCTCATTGCTAGGTATCACCTCTCCCGGAGTAATTATGTATTAAAATTTGATCAGAAGGATTTAAAATGATATGCTGGAACATATAAATGTGTTATTAGAAAAGGATAGTCGTCTTGTCTTGGAGCCTTGTTATCCGTGTTATCTAAGGCAGGGTTTTTTCATCTTCTTTGCTGTCTAAGAAAAAACGCCTTAGACAGGTAATCTTTGTCAACCATGCCGTCTGAAGACAAGACCGTCTTTTAACACGTAATATGCAGGGCAACTACAGAAAAGTAGCGCTCAGATAAAGAACGCTTATCTAATTTTTGTAGTTCTTGATGAAGTTTGAAAGCAGAAAATAAGGAGAAAGAAGAAGGTGAGCCAGCATCCTACAACCAATTGGATGCTCACAGAGCAGACCCCATGCTCTGCAAACTGGTCGTGCTGTTTAGAGAACAGACACGGCAGCAGTCGTCTCAGCCAGCTTTGGGCACGCAAAAGCTTCCAAAAGTGGGTTAAATAATCCTCCACTCCCTGCACTCCCTAATCCAAACAAAAACATTTTTCCAAATCTTGGCCACCTTTCTCAGGGGAAAATCAATTGTATCTGGAAATGCCTATTTCTCTCCATTGACTGTGGGAAGACAGCGGGGTGATTTGCCTCACCAAAATTAGGTAACATGAATCCCATCCCTGGGAACAGATGATTTAAAAATGCTATTTATGTCAGTCTTTCTGAGCAGGTATGGCATAGTCAGAGGTAAATGCATTCCAACTCTATCTGAATATTTTTGATTATTTTGATGAAAAAAATTATTTTCATGAAAAAAAACTGATGAAAAAAATTTTGGCGATACAGATTCCGTTTATAAAACTAGCAAGCAGTAAATGCCCTCTACCTTTGTACATTATAGTCTAGTGACAAGAATGCTTGCTAGGCGTGTTGAACAGAGTGGATGTCATTACTGCTCTGAGTCTGAGCACTGAACTTGATCCTTTCCCATAATAGAACAGATTTTGGTGAAGGAGTACACATACTACTTTTTCATGTGACTCAAAACACTCTCTTTTATTTAAACTATTTTAAAGAAAATTAATTCAAACTGTACAAGCTATTGTTCTTGATCAAAAACTTTAGTTGTCAGAAAATGTGCACGTAAAGATCTTTCCAGGGTCTACAAAGGGCTACAAAGATGATTAGGGGACTGGAGCACCTCTCTTATGAGGAAAGGCTGAGGGATTTGGGTCTCTCCAGTCTGGAAAAAAGACGGCTGAGGGGGGACCTTATCAACACTTATAAATACTTAAAGGGTGGGTGTCAGGAGGATGGGGCCAGGCTCTTTTCAGTGGTGCCCGGGGACAGGACAAGAGGTAATGGGCACAAACTTGAGCATAGGAAGTTCCACCTAAATATGAGGAGGAACTTCTTTCCTTTGAGGGTGGCAGAGCACTGGCACAGGCTGCCCAGAGAGGCCGTGGATTCTCCATCTCTGGAGACATTCAAAACCTGCCTGGATGCGTTCCTGTGCAACCTGCTCCAGGTGACCCTGCTCTGGCAGGGGGGTTGGACTAGATGATCTCCAGAGGTCCCTTACAGCCCTATGATTCTATGATTCATGATAACCTGAATTAAAGTACTCTCATATGTTTTTTTCAAAACACATACCTGAGGAACAATCCTTACTTTTTCCAAGGTTTGCTGTATTGTAGCAGTTCTTGTTAGAGTGATGGCCTAAATTCATAATGTAATTAACTCAGAAGGAATGGAAGATTCGAGTAAGGGAAAGTACATAAGATATCCTCCTGTCTCTTCAGTCCTTCTGATCACTGCTGTCACCCATTGTGTGGTTACCTTCATTAGAAGAGAACATCATTTTGATAACACACCTTGAGTAAAAACAAATGTAAGTAGAAAATAAAAGATGTGCTAGACTAGCAAAAAAACCCCAACCCTTTTTTCAGCAGTAGCATTCCCCTTCTGGTGTAGCAGATTATATGGACAGCACATGGACGATAGACGTAGAACATGTCCTACTTCTGCATCTTCCATCAGCCTAACAGCACTGTCACAGCAGAACAATTTTCAAGAGTTCCTGGGAACAAGGTTGTGAAAAAGTGACAGAAAACTGCTTTCCCTGCTGCTAGAAAATTTTCTGAGCGTGCCTGATAATCCAGTCCAAAAAATGCACAAACATTATCCTGCCCATCTTTTCAAATGCAGTGACGACAAAGATGAAACATACTTGTTTCAACAGGGCGCAGCAGACATCCTTTTAAAACACCTACGGGGCATGAGAATCAGAATATGTTTGAGGTACTAAAACAGAAACTTGGGGAGGGGAGTTTTATTATTTTATTATTGTTACCTGCGAAGACAGACTTATAAAATGTTATACATACATATGGATTTCTAATAAATCATTGAAAACAGTTGCTCATGAAACTTTATACCCTGAATTAATTCAGACTTTCTTGGCTGTGAACCCTGCCACCTGGACGCGAAACATGCTTTAAAGCAGTCATCAAAGGGCGCTGATAAGCAGAAGTAATGTATTGAAATGAAAGCAAGAGGGCTGCTGGGCTGCCTGGAGATACAGGCATTAGGATCTGTCTTGTTTTGTCATATTCATTAACAATAGGAAGGAGAATGACTAAATGGACCTCAATGGGATTCTCATATTTCAGAAGGATTGATAGAGCAGGGCCAGCTATGAGAAATGTACATAACCTGTGCAATGAAGGATTACCCTGACATCGCTGAGACACGAGCTCTGCTCCCTTCTCTGGTTGTGAGTGTCTGGGTCCATCAGCAAGTACTGGGAGATCGGTTCCCCCTGTCCCTGAGCCCAGGGGATTGGCTCCTGGGACCGAGTGTAAGGAGACAGAAAAAGGCTTTTTTTCAGAAAGTTAATTTTCATCAGAGCTGATTTTTAATTAATAAAGATAATTATTAATGAAGAAAAGATAATAGATAACTACATTATTTAATTGTTTTCATCATCTATGTAGAATTAACATACATTTTAAGACTACAGGGTTTGATTAAAAATTTTCAGGAAGGTTCTACAGATCCAGTGAGGATTCCTGGGTAAGCCTAGCAGCAAGCATAAACCCCAGATACCATCATCATTTAGATAATGGTGGCTACATATAAGCATCTAGATGAATATCAAGTATACCTAAATTTGGGAATTCTTATTTTAATTATTAATCTTTCAGTGGATTAGTTTATGGTTTTAATAGCTGCTTGTCAGCTGATATTTTGCTCCCTTAAGCCTGTATTACTCTATCGGGTTTTTCATGGCAAGGTTTTGGTAGTGGGGAGCTGCAGAGATGGCTTCTTTGAGAAGCTGCTAGAACCTTCCTCTATGTCCAACAGAGCCAATGCCAAATGGCTCCAAGACAGACCCACCACTGGCCAAGACTGAGCCCATCAGCGCCTCCATGACAATGTATTTCAGACAGAGAAAAAAGCCTCTTGTGGAACAGCAGCTGGAGAGAGGAATGAGAATATGTGAGAGAAACAACTCTGCAGACACCAAGGTCAGTAGAGAAGAGGGGGATGAGGTGCTCCAGGTGCCAGAGCAGAGATTCCCCTGCAGTCTGTGGTGAAGACCATGGTGAGGGAGGCTGTCCCCCTCCAGCCCATGGAGCTTAACGGTGGAGCAGATAGCCACATGTAGCCTGTGGATAACGCCATGCTGGAGCAAGTGGGTGCCCAAAGGAGGCTGTGACCTTGTGGGAAGCCCTTGCTGGAGCAGGCTCCTGGCAGGACCTGTGGACCCATGGAGAGAGGAACCCACATTGGAGCAGGTTTGCTGGCAGGACTTGTGACCCTGTGGGGGACCCACGCTGGAGCCATCTGTTCTTGAAAGACTGCACCCCATGGAAGGGACCCACGCTGGAGCAGTTTGTGAAGAACTGCAGCCTGTGGGAAGGACTCATGTTGGAGAAGTTCATGGAGGACTGTCTCCTGTGGGAGGGACCCCACGCTGGAGCAGGGGAAGATTGTGAGGAGTCCTCCCCCTGAGGAGGAAGGAGCAGCAGAGACAACGTGCAATGAACTGACCACAACCCCCATTCCCCGTCCCCCTGCTCCGCTCGGGGGAAGGAGGTAGAGAAATTGGGAGTGAAGTTGAGCCCGGGAAGAAGGGAGGGGTGGAGGGAAGGTGTTTTAAGATTTAGTTTTATTTCTCATTATCCTACTCTGATTTGATTGGTAATATATTAAACTAATTTCCCCAAGGTGAGTCTGTTTTGCCTGTGATGGTAATTTGGTGACTGATCTCTCCTTGTCCTTATCTCAACCCACAAGA
Organism: Chroicocephalus ridibundus; assembly: GCF_963924245.1. Taxonomy (NCBI): domain Eukaryota; kingdom Metazoa; phylum Chordata; class Aves; order Charadriiformes; family Laridae; genus Chroicocephalus; species Chroicocephalus ridibundus. The sequence continues at coordinate 110,787,306 of NC_086286.1, forward strand.
CTTCTGTTATGTTTTCTCTCCCCTCTCCAGCTGAGGAGGTGGAGTGATAGAGCGGCTTTGGTGGGCATCTGGCGTCCAGCCAGGGTCAACCCACCACACATACAGATATAATGTATGAATATGTTTTCACCATTTATATTCCCTTTGCATACATGTAAATTACTAGCTCTGGTAAAATCTATTGTAAAATGATGGCTTAGGTTTCATTTTCTGTACCTGCAAAGCAGAACCATTAATTTTCCTATGAAAGAAGGTATGATTAGTCATTAAATAATACCTACAAATCTCTTGATGATTTTTAAATAGTTTCTAATGGGAAAGATGCATTGTTTATACACTCTCCACAAATCCAAAGTAGCAGAACTATTTAATTTAAATATTTCAAGTACATCAACATGAGATGAAAAGTCTGAGTGAGTGAAAAACAGCATGCGTAATTTAGAATTATTTTTATAGTGGAAAGCTGTCCTTTCTATTCAGAAGAAAAGTGTTTACTGAGAAATTAAAAGAGTATTGCTCTCATAAAACTGCAAACTTTCACTTTTGACATCTTCCATAAATCCAAGTTTGAGACTGATGCCAAGAAAAATAGCGTTTGTCTTGATCAAATGGAAATAATCAAAATATCATGTCCAATTCTGAATCTTCATAAGAATCTCATAAAAATATCATTTCAACTCACGAAATTGAGGATGGCAATTTTGTACAGTTCAGCAACACCAGTTCAGCAAGGTAAATGCTCAGGTACCTAATTTAAAACATTTCAAGATATTTAAGCATATAAATACTTCAACAGAAATAAAGCCGGGGACTCGGTGCCGTCTCTCTGTGGGGAGCTGGTATCCTCAGTTGCAGATGAGCTTCCAGGGTTATGGATGGTTGATGTCCAGGCACTGCCTTTGCAAAAAGGAGCTACAGCCACTTCTTCTCCAAGACCAAGCCCCCCCGTGGCGGGGGGGTCACTGTGAATCCAGGGAGCACCAGGGTACTGCCGCTTTGCACGCCGGCGCTCCGTCCTGGGAGAACCCGTGCTGGTTTATGCACCAAAGGGGAATTCCTGATGGCTTACATCTTCTCTGCCGCGTTAGTGACTAGGTATGCAGAAACTGCCAACCGAGGTCCTATACATCAAGCTATCCGTTCTGACAGCCAGGTTAGGTTAATCATTAAAACTCTGCCTCTCTCCCTCTGAGGGTCTCCGGGGCTTTGTTTAATGCAGCAGACAGATGGCACTGAGGAAATTCAGGTGGTGCGTGATGAGATTTGGGGTTTTTTTAATGTGGTTGCTCGAATTTTTCAAATAGATTAAGTTCAATTGTAAATCACTCCTGTTCCCAGGGTTGGAGTCTTTATTAGCCCCCCAGTGCTTGCACCAAAGGATTGATCCTTCAGCAGCAACCGCATTTGGTGGGGGAAGGTAACGCTTTTTGTTCTTACAGCACTGTACACCAGCTGTTAATGCCCCGTTAACAAGGAGGCAATAGAGTCAAGTGTAACTAGCTAATTATCCAGCAAAATCTCAGTTAGGTCATTTCACCACCCATATACGAATATATATATAAAGCCTTATTTCAGTTTCTCTTGGTTTGTTTTTGATCCAGGACACAACCCACATCATTATTGCTCTCCATCATGGCTGCACAAGTTTTGAAAGCCACCCTGGCCTATCTGTGTCTCTTTATCTAACTTTATTTCTTTTCTTTCCTCCGATAGTCAGGCATTTCTGTTGGTCTGTGCCAAATTAAACATAATTTTAAAAGAGATGAGAAGACTAGGAATAGGATATGAGCTCTCGCTTCTCCTACACACTGTACGAAGGATGGGTTCCTCCACTCTGATCCTAAAAAAGGACAAGAAATACAAAATGCATCCCACAGGTACAAACCTTTCCCGCAGCTTCAGGCCCTTGTCATAGATGGATCCCCGCTGCCACTCATCAGCCTGTCACAGCACGGCTATTTACGCTGACTGAGGCAGACAGAGAACTTTGTTTTCAGAGTTAGATACAACAGTAAATTCATTCAGTGGAGAAAAAATGGTAGGAAAATTATGGTTCTCAAAGACCAATATAAGAAAATAACCCATTATGGGGAATAAAACATTAAGTGTGAACACAAACAAGTGTTATTGAGCAAAGGTGCCCTGAAAACGCAAGAGAATGATGAACTAAAAGATTTCTGTGAGCAAAATTAATTCCCTCCCAAAGATGCCAGCTGAAACAAGATTTCAACTTTCCATGTGAACAAGGTCTTGCCTTCAGAAGGATTTTACCAATTAGTGATGGCACAATATTGAGACACTTTGAAAATTTCTATTCTCACTTTTAAAGTAATTTATAACCTCTTGCTTCTGTGTAAGTAGCGCCTCTTTGTTTCAAACCCGAGCAATTCCATCCAAACCACGCCATATCAGTGTAAAATAAGCCCCATCAGTGTATTTCATTTGAGTGGGTGCATTTGTAAGAGAAAACCAGTGGCTAAAGTCCACTAGTGTTCAGTATGGGCAAGGACTATCAGAAATTCTATTTGAGTTGAACAGCCCAATGACAATAAAAATAATGTTTTCTGGGCAGAATAATTTCTTCAGGGAAGTGTTAGAGCCATGTATCAGCTTCTTCAATGTATGCTTTGAATTCTAGTATTCCTGCGTTTTCCCCCCCCCCGTGTAAAGTTTATATCCAGGTTACTGGCTTCTACAGTGTATATTTTGACTCCAGGATACTGGTTTGTACAGTGTGGGTTTAACCGCAGGGCAAATTTTAGACCTGAAACTGGTTGTTTCGGATATTACAGAGTTGGATTGTGTCTTTCATTACCTTTTATATTTTAATCCTCCTTTTTTGTTCCTTTTTTCTCCAGTAGGTATTTACAAAATATATTCCCATTTTCTGTCGTTGATGGTATCCTGAAACAAGGAAAACAAAACTGAAATTTGTGCCATTTGAGGATTTCTTACGTAGCCTAAAAAAAAAGGCTTCTCCAGAAAGACTTTTGTGCTTTTTATGTTTATTCTTTATTTTCATTTTTTTAAAGAAAATCATATTTATCAACACAAGTTGTTACTGACTGATTCTGTGAAATATTAAATTATTTCTGTAAAAGTATAATTTTTTCTGTAAAGATATAACTAATGTATAAAGATACAGAGGCCTGTATTTTTACAGCATAAAAAGAGATTCAGTGTTATCTACCTTTTTTATCCAAGTTTTGTGAACTTCAGAGGTTTTGAGGTTTTAGATAAAGATTCTGCACTATGTCTTTAAGAACCTGCTGTATAATGAGTGATTCTTCCTCAGTTCCTGATTAATTTCACTGCTATTATTTTTCCGTCTTCCTCATCCCTTTGCCTCTTTTTCAGCCTTGTTAAAAGGCTGAGATTATTTGCTGGAGGAACTTAGATGTCTCAAGAATTAACAAGTTTAACAAAGCTAAGGGCAGACATGCAAACAGCCTTCAAACATAAAAGCCTGATGGGAAAGAAAAAAAAAAAAAGAGGGAGTAATCTCTCTTCAAATACGGAGGGGAGAGGACAAAGGTTTTAGGAATAAATTTAATCGAGAGCTATTTGGGTTAGAAATCATTAAAAAAAATCAACAATTTTTGCAGTTGTAGGACCGTTAAGTGCTGGACTGAATTATTACCAAGGAAGGTGTTTTACGACAGGTTAAACAAACAGCCCTGAGGAACAGCCAGGTATTTCTAATGCTACCATGGGGCAGGAGGAACGATCAGGTGACCTCTTCAGGCTGTTCAAACAAAGAACCAAAAAAAAAACCCACATAAAAGCCATAGGAGAATTAACAGCATTTATAATCCACCAGGTGTTGAGAGCATTTCCTTGACTAAAATTTGCAGCAGACTCTTTCTTTAGGGTCAGAGCAACCAAGATTTCGTAGTTAGCCTGACAGTCGGTCACTGGCAGAAGGCAGTCAGGTACCAGGAAAAGTTAGGCTAGCAGGCACCACAAACAATTTGCTAACAGGTTAAAATTTATGTCTGATGAGATTACAGATTAGCTACAGAAGATTTCCTGGTGAACACCACATGACAATTGCATTCCTGGAGTAGTGGTCTTTTACAGAAGTTTGAGACATTTTAAACAGCCAGTGTTTATTAAATGTGTTTTTTCCCTATCCCTCAGATGTTACTAAGCCTCCAGCTGCTCTTTTTCACCGGTAAATCACATGGCTTATATGCAGACAGAGGGCAGGTCACACGGAAAGAATAAATTGGCTTTTTGTTAGGCTCCTATGGAATCTTAGGAAGCAACTCTCTACAGTTTCTGCAAAGCCTTTAAAAAAATAAAATAAAATACATAAGCAGCCACATAACTACATTGCAGTTCTGACTTTAAAATTTGTTTCTATTTTATTTTCTGCTTTTATTCAAAAAGAACAATGAAGCAAGGGAAAATCCAGAACAATTGGTCAAAACATTTCACAAATGTCAGCTAGCTTTGCTTTGCTGTCATTTTAGGCTGTCCCTCACTGGCATGACTAGAGCCTTATCCACGTGGGAATTATGAGGTGCTTTGTACTGTAAGAAATATTACTGAAAATGTTATTGCGAGGCATTTTTCTGGCCAAGGCCTGACCAGCTTGTCCCCTGCCAGGTACAGCAAGGCCAGCAAGGCATTCTGCCCTATTTAACGGGATCTGATTTGGCGAGAGCTTTGAGCTGGAATTAGTGATGCCTTTTCATTTTCCTGACTTTTACCCTCCAAAGCTCTGTTTGCTTCATGAGAAGAAAATGAGAATGTGGAAGAGACAAAACCAAATAAAATGGACTGAATACAGCATGTGTCCCTCTCGTGCTCTACCATAGGCAACACTGCTGAGCTACAACAAGCAGAAACTTGGAGAGGAGAGGAGGGGAGGGGAGGGGAGAGGAGAGGAGAGGAGAGGAGAGGAGAGGAGAGGAGAGGAGAGGAGAGGAGAGGAGAGGAGAGGAGAGGAGAGGAGAGGAGAGGAGAGGAGAGGAGAGGAGAGGAGAGGAGAGGAGAGGAGAGGAGAGGAGAGGAGAGGAGAGGAGAGGAGAGGAGAGGAGAGGAGAGGAGAGGAGAGGGGAGGGGAGGGGAGGGGAGGGGAGGGGAGGGGAGGGGAGGGGAGGGGAGGAGAGGAGAGGAGAGGAGAGGAGAGGAGAGGAGAGGAGAGGAGAGGAGAGGAGAGGAGAGGAGAGGAGAGGAGAGGAGAGGAGAGGAGAGGAGAGGAGAGGAGAAAAATAAATCACTGTGCTATCCGCCACAGACTGCCACAATTACCTACCACTTTTTACCTTGCAACATGTTGTCTGTGAGGCGATGCAGTGAAATTTGTCCCTCCATAAGGTAGCAATCTGTAACCATGTCTGCAGAGGAGTGGATGCCATGAGACCTTCAGGCACCAAGGGAAGCAGGTGGCCACTGGCTGGGAAGCAAGGCAACGCTGGGTTGCATCCTGGGTTGAAGTAAACAAGTAATGAAGAGACTGAAGTAGGAAAGTAGGGGATGCAGCTTTCTGAAGCTAAAGTCCCGATGTGAAGAGGTGTGAATGAAGAGAGGGGTGGTACATGAGAAGTATAGAACATATGATACCGAAGTGCTAACTTGGGGAAGTGGGAGGTGCAGTGAAAATTATGGATGCTATGGCCCAGCAGGGATAAAATGGAGTTTTAATGATGTGTCTACTCATATCTTTATCTTCCAATCCCACATCATGATTTTCCTCAGTGGAAAAAGTGCTAGGAAAAAGTGCTTTACCCATCAGCATATGGCTTCCTCCTTCATGGCTATAAAATCTCAGATCCATACTCCTGTACATTGTGTCTGAGATATATATATTATTTTTTTTTCCCAGACATCAAAAGAACTTTTGATGTTCAAATTTTTATCTATTTTGAGATTTATCAAATTGAAGAATTATTTTTTCACCTTTGAGCTTCTCCCCTATAGCAGAGTGCTGGTTCCCACTATTGCTCCTGCCCTTAGCAATACTTCCTTGCTCGTCCCCTCCTCCCAGACGTCTCTGTTCAGGAATTAAGGTTTCCTGTTTCTCTTCCTGTGCAGCCTAAATAAATTTCTCCTTCTCTGTTCACTAAACAGCAGTTTGTCCTTACTAATTGACATAGCACTTAAATGTTTCTACTAGAATTGTCATAAACGACATAGCTAGACCTATCATCATTACACTGCAGAATCAACAAAAGCATTGAGAAGTCATAACGTTTTTTTTAAACAAATCCCTTATATTCCCACATAAAATCTAAGTGAAATCAAATTGTTAGGGGCAATACATGGTCATCACAAACATTTGAAGGATGTGTTTGATATGTCTAAGTCTGTAAATTTTGTAATATTCACAGGTTATTTACAATGTGAAATTGAGAGCAACATTAGGCAGTCTGGCTCCTAGGTTTTCTTTCCAGACTGCCAGCTTAAACTGGCTGCAGTTTGGGAAAAATGTATGCATATAATGCATAGGAAAACCTGAACTCAAGCCATTTGCCTGTGGCTCAAGGTGTACATACTTTGTCCACCAGTACTTGATCCACCCAGACTGTCAACCCATGCTAAGTGGATTTGAAATTTCTCTCTGCGAGGACAGGCGAGGTCTTTGTCTGAGCAACTGTTTGTGTAGAAGCAATAAGGATTGAAGACAAGCCTTAAAAACAGGCATAGAGATGCTCTTTTCTGGCTGTTTAGACGGGCCTTCTACCTTCTTGTTTGAACTTAGGGGCATTTTATGTTAGAAAAATATGAATAATGCATATGTAGACATATTAAGCCATTAGTCTCTTTTCCAAGTTGATTAAGACATAAATTCTATAAGGTAGTCTTTACCTCTTTAAAGGTCAGGTTGCTGATAAATGTTTTTTTGAAGAGTTGCTCCCTTTTAACAGAGATTTGAATCATAAATAGCAACAAACATTGCAAGCTAGTGCAACCATTGACTTCAATGGAACTGTAGTGATTTACAAAAAAGCAGAGTCAATTACACATATTTTTAAAAAATTTATAGAAACTTTATTGGTTGGTTTGTCATACTTTCCCAGCCATATTAGCTGCAATGACTAGGAATTTATGTTATGCTGAATGGAATAGTGTCTAGACTGATGAAACTAACAAACAGTGAAATCACTAGCAAAAAATGAAAGGAAAATATGTTCACTGAAATATTCTGTTAGTTTTAAGTCTAAAAAAGAAGATGAAAGAGGAATACAGTCATTGCTTTGGTAGATCAAGAAAATATATTGAAGTCTATAGTCAGTCTTAAGATATGATCCTATAGCATGTAGAAGAAGGAAAATATGACATTATTTATGTAAAGAATTCACGGGGACTAGTCACACAATGGCTGCAGAAATAGATATTAATCACAAGATAAGTTAAAAAATATTACCTATTATTAAATTATAGAAAGCTATTACCACAGTATTTGAGTGCCACTAGTGACTTCAGTGTGTAAATTAAGAAAGTTTTGATATCATCTTATAACAGGTGAGGAAATTTGGGTAGTTGAAGATAAGGTGCCAAAAGAGTTTTGCTGCCTGGACAAAAGCACTGCAGCAGGTGTTGTTTTCTGAAAGTCTGGACTCAGCAGGGATGCAAAGCAATTCAGCCTCTGGCAAGCCTTCTTCTAAAAGCATTGTCCCATGTGTCTCCATTGAAATTCAATGCCACCAGCGGGGATCATACCCACAATTCCAGGGCTTGCGTGCATCTACATCCCCATAAACCCGGGCTTTTTTGAGGGGCCACAGGAGCACATTGTGGTTGAAGTCAAGCCAGCAACTAGCAGCTGCTCACTCAGCACCCCGGTTGGGATGGGGAGACAATTGGAAGAGTAAAAGTGAGGAAAAACTCATGGGCTGAGATAAAAACAGTTTTAATAGGTAGAGCAAAAGCCACGCACACAAGGAAAGCAAAACAAGGAATTCATTCACTGCCGCCCATCAGCAGGCAGGTGTTCAGCCATCTCCAGGAAACCAGGGCTCCATCAGGCATCATCGTTATTTGGGAAGACAAATGCTGTGTCTCTGAACATCCCCCTCTTCCTTCTTCTTCCACAGCTTTACATACTGAGCGTGATGTCACATGGCATGGAATATTCCTTTGGTCACTTGGGGTCAGCTGTCCCAGCTGTCTCCTACCAAGTTTTTGTGCCTTCCCAGGCTACTTGCTGGTGGGGCGGTGTGAGGACCAGAAAAGGTCTTGACAGCTTAGCAACACAGAAACCCTAGTGCACTACCAACACTATTCTCATCCCAAATCCAAAACAGAGCACTACACCAGCTGCTAGCAAGAAAGTCAACCCCATCACAGCTGAAACCATGACAGAGTAGCGGCAGAGTGCACTGCCTGCCTGCTGCCCACTGCTCAGCCTCAAGGCCAGGCTGGTGTGACCGCAGATGTGAGCGTCGCTAGCAGTGCACCCAGCCTGTGTATGGACACGTAAAGCTCTCCTTAGACAGCAACTGGGTCAGGACAGTATTTAAGAACTGTCTTCCTCTTTATTAATATGTAAACCTCAACTTGGCCAGCTTATTTTGCCTATGATACCTCAAGAGGCCGAATGGATTTTTCTCTGTTAATGTGAAGAGGACAGACTATCTGTAAGGGGCAGGAGGATGTGCAGAGCCTCTCATCTTTTATGGTTGGTTGTGGCCATGCATTGATAAGTCCTGTAATTTTTAGTGGCATTCACATTACTCTTTTTACCTTTCTTCACCTGATCAGGTTCGTCCTCACGCCATCACTCATGTTCTTGGATCACTTGTATTCTTAACATTCACAAGTGTGTGCACTGTTACACTCTGTGTGTGAATCAGAGAAAGGGATTTTAATGTAATACTTGTGTGTGTGTGCCCTGCTTTGGTGCAGAATATTAGCATGAAACACCCTCCCTCCAGTCTGTTGTGCACAGGGCATGCTGTGTGCAAAGTGGGATTGTTTAGCCGTAGTTTCGGAATAATAACATTTGAATAGTTTAGTTTTCTCAAAGATTCCCATATTGTAGAAGATTTCCCAGATGTCTGCTCTGACAAAAATCTCCAGAGTTTTTAAAATGAATTGGATGAACTCTCCTTTATAAATAGGTCTTGTGCCATGTAATTTGCAACATTATTTCACTGTCTGTTTATTTATCCATCCATCCGACCATCTATTTGTATGTGTATAAAGCAGTCACAGAATCTGGTGACTGTTGATAGATCGTAAATCAGTGTCAGCTCTCAACAACATGTGAATACAAATGTGATTAAATTTGACACCGTGCCCATTTTTCATTTATCAGATTTCAAAATACAGTTCTTTGAGTTTTGTTATGCTTTCACATTTAGTACCTTAACTGCCTGTGTATCTATCTACTGACTAAAACCCCAAAGAAAGAAAGAGAAAAAGTGAAACAGAAAAAAAAACCAAAACAGAACAGAGAAGTAAAACAGAAAAAGAGAAAAAATTGAGAGGGAAAAAGAAAGAAGCTTCAAACATCGTTAGAAAGTTTTCAGGCTATGAGCTAACTAGATAACAGACACTTGTATCTTGTAAAACAACCCATGTTATTTGAGAAATGTCATTAATAAAGTATCTCTAGAAAAAAACAGCTGAAATGATCTGCATACACTAATGTCCCTCTAGTAGGGAATTGCCTGTGACAGAGCCCAGGGAAGTAAGACTGCGGATGTGGATATTCACTCTCAAACTTGATTCAACTCAAAGTGCATAGATAACTTCATTTATAGACTGAAAGTGTCACAAGGAAACTCACAGTCAAAAAATGTAAAAAAATGTTGCAACCCACCTGCCCAAAATAATCTGTACATATTTTTCTGTTTCCCTTTTGTGCATTAGCAGATGCAGTCTTTAAATGTATGCTCCTTTTGAGGGTTTATGAACCTTGGCCTTATTTTAAACACAGGTTACATCATAGGCAATACATCTCAGCTGTTAAAAGCTGACTATTTTGGCTATTTGGCACTCTCCACTTCATTCATTTACTGTTCATCGTCTAACTTTCAAGACAGAATAAAGAGTGAATATCCTTGACTTTTCCTTTATCTTCCCTTTACTCTCAATTCCATTGTGCATTTGTCATGTAGGCTTTTTTTTGGCTTAAATTTTATTACTTTCTGTATGAGAAATAGAAAGCAAGTGCGAGCAAGAGGAAAATGGCATGGTTCTGAACACCTGCAGAGACAGAGGAGTGGAAATTCACTGGGTAAAGATGCCCTGCTGAGAATCTGAATTGTAGGAACAGCAAGAGCTTTTACCATGCCATCTATTTTGCTCCTCCGTTTTGGATTCTCTCTAGCTTGTACTTCAGAGGCTTACAGAAATGTAATACCTAAATATTTCACACATGTTAATGTATTTTATCCTTCCATAAACCTAGTGAAATAAAAAGACACCTCCACCTCACACATATGGGAAACTGAATGTGTGCTAGATTGTGGAATGGTTACAGCTTGGGTGGCAATTAATGTCTGAGTCCCAGGTCTCTTCTTATTGTCCCACAAATAGAAAGACCGGGTCTTCTGAAATATTAATATTAACCAAACCTGCTGAATTCCTCCCCTATTCCACTCAAATGTCCCTGTTCACAGACTTACTTTTTAGGCTGAAACGAGAACAGATGGTCTACTACCCTCAAAATGCTCCTTACAGCTTTGGTTTTTTTATTAAAACAATGACTCTAAGCAAATCTCCAGCTTCAGACCCTAAACCTGTCAACAAGAGTGGCAGAAAAAGGTTTCCACTTCTGCCAGTTCAATTCCAGTGCAAGCTGGTTATGCATGTTCAGGATAGCTTGTTTTCTTCTTTGAAGAATCAAAGATTGGTCAAAGCAGTCAAACAAGCTGCACCATTGCTTTAGGACAGAGCAGAAAATGCTTTAAAAGCCTGAGAGCATTTCTTGCTCACAAACTCAATGTCAAACTTGTTCTCCTGTTTGGGAACTGGCAGGGACACTGGAGACCTGTGCCAGTCTGCACAGTGTGGGACCCCAACCGCCTGCTGGGGTGGTGGGCATATCTCACCTCATCAGCGTCTTGACATCTCTAGTCTGTTGTTTGCAGCACTGTTGTTCTTACTCTGGCTGAAAAACAGAGTTTTAAAGACTGGGTTTATTTAATGTAACTAGAATAACTGGGATCAGTACAGAATCAGCGGGTTTAAATGTTGTGATAACTGTGTATGGGAAGACAGACTGGATGACCTGCTCAACCTTTTGTTGTTAGATGTTACATTTGTTATCCACCTGCTCTTGAGCCCAAATTCACCAAATAGACACATTGTGGGGACACAGTCCCATGGTGAGGTCTAAGATTTGGATAAAGATAGGAGAAGAAAGTTTCAGTCTTGAATTGGACACACAGACACTCCTCAATTTACCATCTCAACGATCCAGGCTTTAGTAAGGATGTGCCTGATGGGCTTGAACGTGCATGTTGCAGCAGCAGAAGACTGAAATAATCAGACATGACCTTGATCTTGTCTGCAGGATGGCAACGTGGGACCTCATGCAGAGCTCATGCTGCGAACAATAACAGACATACCATACCGAAGCACAAACATCCTACAGTCAGCGATGAGGACCCACACAGGTAGTCACAGAGCATGTCCTCCTTTAGTTCAGCTTCTCTGCAACCCCCTCTCATACACTTATAAAGATTATAGTATATTTTAGAGAAAATTCACCTTTTTCAACCTCATGTATACAAAGTGCTTGAGAAGTCTTTTACTGAGTATGCAACTTCACTTAACTTGCGTAGATACAACGCCACAGTAAAAACCTCCATCACCTCATAAAGTAAATACCTAAAACAGATCTCATTAATAACATCTTCAAATTGTTTGTTTCTTCCCAATGTCCGTAAAGGAAGTCCAGAATGGTTTGCTCAGGTAGAGGCCTCTACCCTGTCTACATTTACATTCAATCAGATAAGGCCATCCGATATTTTTACTCTCAATCTTCCAGCATGCTTTGAGCTTCATGCTTACACAGGCTGCATTCTTGTTAGAAATATATAGAATAAAATAAACACTGCTCTATGTTACTTTATAGCAGGAAAATACATGCACAAAGTAAGTTTATAAATTCCTGAAACTCACCTATATCAGAAGAGAATTTCATCAATGCACCAACCTAAAGTCAAAGTATTATACTTAGACTTCCCAGTTTAGGTGCCTAATGTAGCCATTACAACTATTTAGCTCAATTGATATTTATAGAACTGACATAGATATGGTCTGGCAGTGCAGCACCAAAAGAGCTGAAGGAGAATTTACTTCAAAGACATCGAAGTCATATTGCTTAAATTAGGCATCTATAGGGAGAACAGAGTGCATGTTACCCTATGCCCTCAATGCAATAGTCTACCTTTATTCAGAGCAGCGTGTAGATAAATGTACTTTAAGCATATATGTGAAACAACAACAGGATTTCAGCACATCTAAATGGTTTTCTGAATAAATGTAGGATAAAATACATTTTGCTGAACTGGTGTTTATACACTTGTCAAATTTTAAGTTTCCAACAAAAGTTGCCTAAGAAATAACATTGTTAAAAATAAATAATAAAATCCCAAAAGCAATAATGGAAGAAATGCTTTCTCAGCTCCCTTCCTAGTATGCCAGTAGCTGAAGTGTTTTCCTGACACTTCCATAGTTGTTCTTATTTCCGTTTTTTTTTTCTGATTGACTTCATATATGCAAAAATTCAGGCTGAAAGATGATCATTTGGGAAAAACATAACCTACTCAAAAGAACCTACAAAATGAAAAGAAAATCTCAACCTGTCTTTCTGTGCAGTTTAATCCCAGCATTTATTTGTAAGCATTCCTTTTGCTGGCCCATTCATCTAATAGTTAACTGCTTCTGGCAAGGAGTTTTTAATGTCATACATACTGAGAGATGCAGGGGGTTAATAGCATGAATCCCGAATTACTATCCAAAGAAAGCTGTGATTATCCAAACAGCAATTTCAATTCCTAGCCAATCTCCAAACACAAAAGACTTATAACCAAAGATATGCAACAAGGAGACATTTCTCTGCATTTAAACATTACATTTAGAGCACAAGCATCTTTTAGCAGTGCGTGGCCTTTTTCTCCCAAGAAGACAGCACCTGCTGGCAGGGATTTAGATTTGCTCTGGTGTCTCAAGTGTGACTGTATTTATGTTCTAAGGAAAACACACAAAGCTGCAAATTAGTTGCCTGGTCACTCACATAGACATTAAAATGTACATGTACTTGCATTAACAACCTACAGTTTTCTGCTCACTGCACACTGGCTCAAAGAAGCTTGCACCCATATGTCACAATTATTGGTTTACTGTTAAGCTCCAGATGATCTGTTAAATGGCAGAAAAAAAGTGCGGGAGGACAGCTGGTGGGCTAACACTTCTTGCTATCCTATATCTTTTGTTCCTTATAAATCTTTTGCTTTTGTTTGTAGTGGTTAACAAGAAAAACTACTCCTGATCCCTGTTTTTATTGTGAAGAACCAGGTAGACTTTTCCTCTGACTTGTAAATTGCTTTTTAATCACACCATAAAGTGAATATATCTTGGGCCGGTCCTGTCACTCTATTTATGAGTAAGAATTAAGATTCCCATTTTCTTTCTGTTTCTCTTATTCTATTTTATAAAAGCTTTCAAAAAGGTGTAACTGTTGCTTGGTCTGAAATTCTCTTCCACAACATTTTGGGAAGGGATCAATGGTGGGAACACAAAAGAAACGACATACTTGAAGGCAGTGAGTTTTCTACGAAAAATCCACGAATTTAATATATCAATTTAAACTGCTACTGAGCAGGACATGTAGAACCAAGGTTGCAGACCACAGCATAGTCAGGATGTATCTTGAGAAAGCAACGCTCTGTCTATGTCACACCTTTCCTCCCTTAACACAGCAAATTCAACTTCTCCTTTCAAGTAAATAACTTTTTACTGCTTCAGGATTACACTCAGAAGGTTCCTGGGAGGAGCAGCAAAGATGAGTCTGGATAAGAAACATCCCCCACCTTAACACATAGGCTAATGTCTTCATGGAAGACTACTAGGATCCACTGAGCAGTATCGACAGGCAATGAAATGGTTGCAAAAGCGTGGAGGAATCATTCTGCTAACAAAGGAGCTGCAGAAGTTTGCCTTTGTGGCCTAATGCTGTCTCCTTCCTTGACTGGCACAAGTGCGAGGCCAGCATGTTAGACTGTATTTTTGAACACTATGGTCATCTGAGCCTTTGAAGAATCTCACAGGTAGTCGCAATATGTGTATTGCAGATGTCCTACAAGCCCCATCTAAATACTCTGCCCCAAGCAGACACTATTAGCTACTATTGGAAAGAGGACAGTGGTTTAAATAATTTTTTGGAATGAATTAAAGGCAGGAGGCGCGAGTCTGGATCAGTCCAACATGGGAACTCATTTTGCCTGGTCTGTTTCCATAGAACATTTTTGTCAATCTGCATGAGAATATTAGTTACTAAAAGCTGAATATCAAACTATTGATTATTGAAGTTACTGCAAGATGGGCAACAGTTAAGGTGTTGTACAACAGGGCTTTAAAGTAGTATGAGGACTCAGGTTCTGGCCTTTTTTTCCAAGAAAAATTCTGTGTTGGCCTTAGGTCAAGGAAGATTTCTTATGAATATTCTAGGCTATTTGTACCATGAAATGTACTGAGCATGATGTAGACATTCCCAACCTGATGCAAATCCAACTTCATAACCTCCTGTGGTGAAGAAAAGAACCATTCAGATAAATCAAATTGAATCCAGAATCAGAATAGCCTTGTGCTGTCAACTCTGCCAAAAGGCAGATTAGCTTGGGCACCGCATCAAGCTATGCTGCTTCTAGGCTCAAGCTGGCTTGCACAGTATCAGCCGTAAGAGTGAAACGCTGAATTTCTGTTTATGGCACCAATATGGTTTAGTCTTATAATATCTGCCTTTTTTAATAACTTTTGCTTAATGTAGCTCTTTCCAAGTGCCAAGAGACTGCATTTTGCTCACAATACGAAATAAGCTGGCAACTGAGCCTCAGGAAGTAAATTACAGCAGGCCTAACAAACTCTTTCTGCCATCAGCAGTTGTAGTAATTGCAGGTACTTTCATCAGCAGTAGTGTTAAGTGTGAATACCATCATCAGCAATGATGGGTAGCAGCGGCAGCAGTAGTTAGGAATACCAGCAGCAGCACCCGGCGCTGCTGGCTCGCTGCCATAGCGGTTCCGCATAGCTGGGATCACACTAATGATGCACATAGTAGTTTGGGAACTTTTGACTTGCAGTGCCATCATCAGAACTTAACTCCAGCTTCACAACTTCTATGAAACAGCTTTTTCACGTGCAGCGTTTAAAAGTTCAAAGCCCAATAAAAAAGAGATAACGGTATACCTTGTGTAGGGAACTTCACGCTTTTAATCATTAACAGCTAAACTGAGTAAGAATCATATTCTTCCTAGGCTTAGCAAACGTTATGTGTTTCATACAATGTGCACCTTTCTTGCTAGGAAGGATTCTTTGAATCACTGCACTTCAGTAGCCATATTTTCAGAAAAAAAAATAATTGTTCATTGTACTGAAATATAGAGCACTCCTACCCTGCATTACAGGGAGGCTAAAAATCTAAGGCAGTTTCATACATCTGCAACAGGTCTTTACCTGTCATGTTTGAGGAGGGGAAGGAGTTGATATGGCTAGTGGAGATGGGGGCTCTGCCTGACCCTGTGGCTCATGAATGTAGCATAGTTCTGCTCTGATTCTTAAAACATGTAAACAAACTAGCCTCGAGTAACCAGATCTACAAATCTTCTAATAACTTCCAGGATGCATGTTCACGAGCAACAGCGTGCAATAAATGCCACGCATTTCTTTTTTACTGGATACTTGATGCACTGCAAATTTGTTCTCAATTTTATACTGGAGCTCGGACTGCGAGGCCAGATGTTCAATCTCCCTAAAGTACAGCAGAAAGACAAGGAAGAAAAGCTGAATACAGACTGCTGTGTCCAAATATCAGTCTTTTCTTTTTCCCCAGTAGAAAAAGTCTCCCTGCTTGGCCAAAAGGGAAAAAGAACCAGGAGTGGGAGGTGGGGGGTACACATAAAGCTGCCAAACATATAGGGGAGACATTAGGATTCAATTGATAGCACTGGTTCAAATAAAGAGGCCCGTGAGCTTCCAGTTCCGCCCCTTCTCTCCTCCAGCAAAGGAATTGTGGAGAGGCAGCTGGAGTAAGATGCACGTCTGGGCTGTGGCAGAGCAGGATTCTTGGTTCAGCCCTTCAGTTCCAGCAGAATGCTGTCTAATACGGCTTTCTCATTTGCTTTTTTTTCAGCTCATAAGATACAGAATTTGCTACCTTCCATCTTTGTTTTGCACTCTCTCCTGCTTCCACTCCCTTTTCCCCAGCAGAGTCCCCAGTGGAGTCACGCTGCTGTGGAGCACTGAACCCTGGACCTGCTGAGTACAGTTGGTCTCAGATTGTCCAATTTGTCCTCCATTCCTACACAAATCATCCCTGGAAGGTGCTTGCACAACCTGTTCTGATGGGAAAGTCCATTGTCTCCATTTGTAAGCTCTCCCAGCATTTTATTATCCCTTTACAGAGGCAATTTTTACTAAAATGTAACTCAAATTTGCAGTGCTGCCTTTATCCCAATTTTTTGTCCATTAACTGACATGATTAGCTGACTGATCTCTCGTACATTAGAAAATTGTAAACATGTCTGCCATAGTCTTTTCCTTTACAAATTAAACAAACTCAGTTGGTTCAACCTTTCTTTATAGGTCACTTTTTTAAATGTCTTACAGTGTTTGCTTTCCTTTAGGCTTTTTTCAGTTCCCTTACATCACTTTTTAAATGTGGTGCTTCAGCGTGCTGGCGTATTCCAGCAGACGACTGATCAGTGCTGAGCAGACGGATTGTTGCCTCCTATGCCTTGCATTAAATATTCCTGTTAATTTGCTCTGAGTGACATTTGCCTTTGTTGGTTTTGGAAGGATACCACATTGTCAGGTCAAAAAGTTCAGCTTCTGATCCATCATGATCTCTTCCACATGTAAAGCCCTCTGCTTTCAGCTTTATCATTGCAGCATATTTCTGCACACCACTGAATGTCTCTCGCTGCGTGAATTCTCAGCCTTTGCACTACTTCACTGCTGCAGAAAACGGCAATCTGGCACGGGTAGAAGTAGCAACATTTCAACTCTTATCTTTAACTCCATCAAATTCAAACAATGAAATAAAAAAAACCAACCCCAAAGCCTCATCTCCTAATAAACCAAAAATCCCCCACATTTTTTTCCCAATTCTTGTAGCAGAAAAAGAAAAGAAATAATTTATGGATCCAATCCAACATCTTATAGATCTATCTGACATTGGGCTTGATCAGACTGATGTTGTCATTAGAGAAGAACATCATTATAATGAAAAATAGTACTTTAAAGTGGTGTTTCTATTATGAGCCTTTTCCTGTAGTAGTTGATCATAAAACAGAGATGTTCGAGCTCATCTTCATGGAACGAATCGACAGATTGCAAGATGAAGCTTGAGCCAGGTCTCCCAAATTATTTAGATTTTCACCCTTTCCAGTCCGACACTAACATGCAAAAAGTGCACCCTACCATACGGCAGACAAAGCTGCATAAGCACATTCCTAGATATCTCACAACACACTGAAAAAAATCTGACATTTTTTCACATTTTCCCCTGGACTTCGCTTTTTTGTTAAAAGCAACACTTCCTAGGAGCATTTCCCTGTTTCAATGCCTCTTGACCCCCGTTTTTGCCAGACAGGTTTGAAAGCTTTACGGTTGACTTTTCAGATCATTAGCCGTGCAGTAGAAGTTCTGTCTCTGGGCTGGGGCTCCAGGACATTCAGGACTCACGGATCTATTGTGAAAACTGCCCAAGGTAAGTAACCCCAGCAGTTCCCAGTGTCCAGGACAGCCAGCTCTCCAGGTGGTGGGACAGGCCGGGGCGAGACCTGGTGGCCTCCATCCTGATACCCAAAAGGGTGAGTAGCTTTGACACCACGAGCACAACAGACCTTTCAAATTAGGACAATTTTCCCAATATTATTCAAAGGTAGACAGCCCTGCAACTCTCAGAAAATACGATAATTTCATCCAGAAAGTGTGATTGGGAAGAATTGTGAAGATTCTATGATTCTAAACATCAAGAGTCTGAAAACATCAAGTCAGTCTTGGGTTCCTGAACACTCTGGGGACAACTTTCAATCAGAACTATGAATATTTTTTTTTCCCTCTTAAAAATCAGGAATATTACAGCAAACCAGATTTGCTGTATGGCTCAAATGTGTAGAAAAGTGAGAGGAATACAGAGGAGACCAACAAAAAATATACAGGTACAAAACCCACACCTCTGTGTGTTGGTCACATCTGCAGGGAACTGGAGATGCTGCAGGGAAAGGAATGAGAAATGTTCTCTCCAGCAAAGCAAATCCCTCATGCACCTCCCTTTTCCTTAGCTTTGTCCATCCGAAGCTGCTCTTGCTCTGAGATCCATGCAGGATTTTCTATTCTCTCAATTCCTTTGGGTTTATTGCTAGTGCTGAAGCTGCTGCTAAAGAGAAAACAAGATTCCTTCCTGCAGCAAAGACAGACTGAGTGATGAAAGTTTATTATATGATTAAAAGAGCTAAGCATTTCTTAGTCCTTGGCCAAGAAATGAAGAGGGAACCTTTATTGAAGAGGAATTATAGAGATGGGAGTCTAACTACAGGTAATGAGACTTTTTCTTGCTGTTATTATGTTGCTAAAAATAGAGAAATGTAGGACAAATATTATAAAGAAAACTTACAATGGAAGAAAAGGAGAAAAGATCCATCCCTTGGGATACTGCAAATAAGCACGAGATATTGCAAAAAATCAATCCTGCAGCAGCAAAACTTTTGACAAGAGGACATACCACTGCGTGTATTGTGAGCAGCTCTGGGCATCTGTGCTGTGTTTATTATAACAATGTCTTTATTATTGGGCTGGGGCCTCTCGGGGCTACTGTTTATGACTATGACTCTGTGCCACTGAAGTGACACCAAGAAGTCAACTCTACTATAATATGTTTCTAATGCTCTTTTTTTCACAGACCCAGAAATTTCTATGCAGCAAACTCCTGGTACCGTTGCTCGGGCTGAGTGACACGTCACCTCTCAAAATGTCTGGGTGAGTTTGGGGTGCTGCGCAGTGCAGAGGAACACTGGGTTATTTTGACCAACTACGATTTCCATGTATTCCATAATTACTCATTTGCTAAAGATTCAGTTTCCCGTTTGGAAACCTGGCCTAATAAACTAATTTCTGCAGATGCCAGACTTCTGGCCAACCATCTGATACTTGTATCCCGCCATACGGTTACCCATATGTAACTATGTTAATGGCAATAAAAATAAAGATGAAAACAAAAAAAGTAAAACAGATATTTGAGCTGTTTGACACTAAGGTAATGCGGTTTCCTCTTCAAAGGCAAATGAAACAGAGTGCCAATACACTTGCCATGGAAATCACAGGAAAGGCATAAACAACTGTTCAGCTAAAAAATTGAACCTGTCAGAGAGTCTCTAATGACTCCTTGTAGAATATTATTCCGCTTAAACAGGCAGTTTCAAGAACAAAGAAAAACAGAGGAACAAACTATCCCGATGTACCATCCCTGAAATCTTCCAGCATGTGGTGCAAAGTTTTTAAAAGCAGCTGAAAAAGGTCACAGCAACTGCCAGTCACAGAGACTTGCAACGCTCTCAGCTCCACTGCCACGCAAAATGCACTTTGGGGCATTTCTCCTCACTCTCCCTCCTCTTCCTTCTGAGAAGATTTGCTGGGAAGACAGCAGTGACCCAGGAAATCAGCAGGACTGTCCATCTGCAGCCATTCACCATTAAAGGAAAATGTTGCTAGAAAAGGAGCGCATTGAGAGATGAGAAGAGCACGTGCCTCACAACCCAAGTGACGCTCACCCGGAGGTGTTGCAGGGATGTGCTGCGAAAAGCTTGGATTTGGTGCCTCAGCCCCAGGGACGCTGGCAGAGTGAATGCCCCATCAGCTCTGTGGCTGTAGCCACGAGGGGGAAATGAGAATGAACCCCACCAGGAAACTAGCAGGCAACATCTGGTACGGCAAGGAGGAACACGGTGGGAGCAAGAGCGGTTTTTACTCAGGTCTTGTTTTGGTTATAGAGTGAAACTCTTTCAGTGAAAACCCGTATTGTGTCCCGTTGGAGCACAAGGGTTTCAACCGCAATTCTACGTCTAACAAAACTCTGCCTACAGGGTTAGATCTTGCCACCCTACTTGGTCACTGTGGGCAACATCACTATGAGTCTTTTTTACTCTATGAGGTTCTCGTATTTCATGCACATCTGTGACATATGAACAAATAGCATCCTTCCAAAAGGCTGTTCTTCCAATATCCTGACGTCTGTAAAGGTTTGTTGGATTTTCCAGGGTTTGCTACCCATGGCAAGACGACTGGGGCAAAAAAAAGAAATATACACTGATCGTTCTGGAAGTAGATATGCACTAAAGCTGTACATTTAAACTGCCTTTGGTAAATAAATTACCAAAAGCAAATTGCCACAAATAAATACTACTGCCACTAATAAATAACAGCATGGAGGAATCATTTCTGTATGCGCTACATGGTTGCATTTTCATATTGACTAGACTAGTTTATGAGCTACATGTCAACTGTTTACGATTAGGGCTGCTTCTGTATTTAAGTGGTGTACACTATAAAATTCACGGGATTTAAAATGCTATCTGTGTTCTGCCTCATGTAAGGGGTGATAGACACCCTTAATTTGTAAGCATTAGCAAAATGAGATGCAGTTGCAGAAAATGTAATTGGATCATCTTTGTATTTTATGTCAGCATGTCTAAGTGCTGTTAAAGGATGCACAATGCATACAATGCAATCTGACAGCAAATAGAGTAGCTGTTGTAGGCATGACAAATAATAGCAGACTTCACTTTTCATTGTCATTTTTTCATAAGCAATATCCAATAAACAAGAAAGCTATAAGGCTGCCTAGAAACTTAATAGTTTTAAAACCTTTCTTACATTATGTCCATAATCACAGTTCCATTTGGAAAACATAGAAGGCTGTCTCTGTTTCCAACCGGTGAAACTTTATTTTAATCACAATCTCATCTTCACTTATTATTACCT
The DNA here is from genome assembly GCF_963924245.1 of Chroicocephalus ridibundus. NCBI lineage: Eukaryota > Metazoa > Chordata > Aves > Charadriiformes > Laridae > Chroicocephalus > Chroicocephalus ridibundus. The sequence goes on from NC_086286.1 coordinate 110,808,471, forward strand.
TGAAACTTGGAGACATGTATTATGAAATGATGTGAAAGGCTCAGTTAGAGCATGTTATATTTTTAAATTCAATATTAGTCTGTCAATAACACAAGTTAATCATTACTTGAGTTGCAATCTGCATTTTTAAGGAGCTCATTAGCGTCATCTCTAGACACAGTTGTATGATTTGAAGATTACTTCAGTTTTTTCTTCTGGTGACAGCATGAGTGACTTCCTTCTGGTGACTCCCTTCATTCACATGGTCTCCATGCTTCAAAATAATTGACTCGAGGCAAATCAATCCTGGAACGATCTTCCAAGGATCGTGCTTCCAGCTTAGCTGTTAAAGAACAGACTGAAAAATGATGCATCTTGTGTGATGATCTGCACAGGTCAGAAATCTTTCAAGCTCCACAGATGAGGCTGCTTTACAAAAAGGTGAAGAGCTGCTATTGACTGTGGAGTGTAACTGTCAGCTTCCCAGAGAACTTTATCCTTCCTTAGGACCTTTAACATCGAGAAAAAAGTGAAGGTGTTTTAATTACATTACTGTTTCTCGTTACGTACTAGGACACACAAGTATCTGAGTGGGAGGCAGTGAAAGAGCTGAATGATGACGCTGGTAATGTTTTCATTATGAAGTAAGGAAACCTCTTCTTTTACTAGAACTCTGTTCTGGCAGGCCACTTCATGTTTGCCACTTGCAGCAGGTTAATTCGATTTTTTTATTTACTTTGTGTTTAATGAATACCTTTAAAATAAATCCATACTATTTTGTGGATTTTTTCTTTTTTCCCATTTCTCATCAAACGGATGCAAAGCCCACATGAACTGGGTTTGAGTGTTGGGTTTTTTTGCATTCATCTTTCATTGCAGTGTGGTATCTCGTTCCTCCCTTTAAAACACAATGCAAACTGAAGTCATCCCTCTGTAGAGAATGGGGGCTGGAATGCAGAAAAAGCAGAGTGGACCCCGGGATGAGTAAGCCGAAAAGAGCACAGGGAGCAACAGTCCAATTGACATTTGTTTTGTTAATTTAGCATCTGCTTCTTTTGGCCAAGGATGGTCTCCCTCAAAGTGCCCAGCACAACTGCAGTCCTGTATTTTCCATCTGATCCATGAATTCAAGTGTGTGATAAGACCTATACAAAATATTTATGCCAATGACTGTTCATCGGAATTACCCGCAAAACCATTCTTCCTCTATGTTCACCAAAGCCATGCAGATGCTGCTCACTGTAATGCACACACAGCAAAACACCCACCCTGTTCCTACATAGTGAGGTGCAGTCTCACAGCAGATATCTGTGCAGAATGCTGACCATACAGCAGTGACTAAAATACCAAAAAATTTTAACAAAAAGTGCTCAATTTGTTGTTTTTAATTTATAAGCCTGACAAATTATAAGAGCAGCCAAAGCAGTTTGTGAGCATGCTTCTCTTTTGAGAAGGTACATGCAAATTACACTAATTAAAACACTTGTTCTACCACAATTTTACAAGGTCTTGAATGGCAAACAGAACAAGAAGCAGGTAGGGGAAAAAATACAAAGCATTTTATCTGTATGCTTTTCAAGTGCACAATGCTTTTAACTGAAAAATTTAATTTCTGGATGCCCTTGAGGTTTCAAAAAGTTCTGAGCCTTGCAGAACTGAGGCAGTGGTTATAAACTGTCTGGTGGAAGGCAACTCCCTGAACATCAGGCAGCTGTTTTTTATTTCAGATGCCACCAAAAACCAGACCTTTTTCGTTCTGCTGATAAGTAACTAAACATTTATATATAAAGCACTTACAGCAGGAATTTCAATCACCCAAACTAGTATTTACAGCTGGAGTATACAACCCCTCAGTGCAGCCTACTTAAAACTGCTTATAAGAGAACTCACTGCTTTCTGTGCATTAACCTCCTTCTGCCTGTTATGATTCTCTCTTAGCGGCTGTGTCTGATGGCTATTTGCTTTGTATTTCTTATCTTAGAATCAAGTTATTTTCTGCTGCTTGCAAGATGTACTTGTTGCAGGGAATAACTGTGCTCCAAACAAAATGGTAGGAACTCAGCGTGCATTTAAACATTCTGTCTTTATTACATAAAAGTAAGAAACGTGGGCCTGAATTACCATCTATTTTATTTTTGTTAAGGCAGAGAGGGATGCTGCACAGGACCCCAAAGTAGATAACTATCGTGGGTTAAAATGAAGTCAAGATTTTTTCTGTGAATAAACATACCCAAAAATCAGATAACAGCAGGAACTGGAATTCTCTTTCCTTGGGAAATTCTGAAACTTGAAAGCAAGTTTCTTTCTAAAATGGAATTTTAGAAAAATGTTGACATTTCTTGTGGAATGAGAATTTGAAATCTGTAATGGAAAAAATCAGGAACTGCATTTCTTTTCTTCCTTTTCAAAAGGCAGTCAACCACCTTGGGCTCTCCAGAGTCTGGCAACCTACCAAGTAGGGATATTTTTTTAGAGAAAAAAGGCAGACAAGCTCCCTGGAAGACAGAAAAGCTTTAGCCACAGAACAGCCCTCCAACAGGCTTCTTCTGCAAGCACTGAGTGTACCAGGACTTCGTTTCTCATGCGTGTGGGGGTAGAAGAGAATGTTCACAGGGCACTGGTCTTTTTTTATCACTGTTGAGGAACAACTGAGCTAACTTTCTTAACAGGTCTTGAAAAGCTCTGAAATTACGCAAGTTGGGCTTGAAACAGGAATTAAGGGCAATCCAGCTCTTGGTAGATGACGTATTCTATTTGATCGGCAAGTTCTTTTTACACTGATTTCTAGAATATTTCCATTGGTTATTCTTTTTTTCATTGCAGTACCATTTCCAAAAATTTAGGTTTAACAGTAAGACTTTAAGGCTTCCCTTGAAATGACCAAGTGAAACTGTCAAAGCATTCAAAAAAACTGTCCAAAAGTTGAGTCACCTCACAAAAATTCTGTAATTTTTTTAGTCAATGTGGAAAATGAATGACAAAAATATAAATAATTTTATGAAATTACTTCATGTACTCTTGACAGTAGTAATGGCTGTCTTGATTCATAAATTAAATTAATATGAAATTACATTCATATAAAAATGTATATACTAATACATTCCTTTGATGAATCATCAGAAAAAAACAAATAAACCTGGACTTCATATGTGGCACATGCACTAGACAGCCCTTTATGAGCATTTTGCAAGCCTCTCAGAGGAGCAGGACCTGGAGGAAAAAATTCAGCAAAGACGACGTTCTGCTGGACAGACACCTGGATAGAAGACTACCACCGAAAGAGAGAAAACGCCAGAATAACTCTGCAAAAAGTTCAGATCCATTGACTCATACACGAACACAAGAACGTTCATTTGTTACTCTTAAATACTGACAGAAAAGTCCAAATAGGACAAAATGTGATTGCGTTTACCTGTGAGTCAAGGGATCAGTCAGGGAGTGGCAAGAATGAGAAAACACCGTGGACAAGGAAAATGTAGTGCCAAGAAACATGCAATACCCCATCCAGCAATCATGTTCAGATCTATCCAGATGTTAATGTGGTTTGAAACTAAAGACTGCGTTTATTTTTGCATTGACCCTTCTCCTGATGGAAGAATCTTTTCCAAAGCCCTCTCAGACGCAGGAACAGCCAGGGGAAGAGGAGCTCAGCTGCCTGGGGGTGGAGGAGCTGGAAGCCACAAGAAAAGCCTTTTCCATCAGTGTCTCTGCTCCCCTGGGAGTTCTGGGACCAAATCCCTTAATGTCCCCTTTTGGATGAATCCCACGTCTGCTCTGACAGAGTGATCTGAGGAAAATTCTGGCCAGTTACAACTACTAGCACATATGATCCAGTAATGGTTTTTGCAGGAAACAGATTAAAATCTTTCTTTCCCTTGCTCTGCCTCTATTTGCATACAAAAATGTTCATGTCAGTGTTAGCATTTCTTTCCTGACCGACAACAGAGAAGGAAAAAAAAAAAAGGAAAAAGACAGAGGCAAGGTGAAGCCACTTACCATTTCTTTATAAATTTTTATTAGAAATCCTCTCCTCAAGGTAATTGGATCATTTCTCTTATCCACAGAGCTGAGAGAAAGAAATGACAAAGAAATATAAAAATATTTCTATGACAGAGTGTTGCAAATGAATGGAAGGATTTGAAGGTACTCTGGAGAAGGAAAACAAAGATAAATTTAGTTATTTTTACAGTTCGGAGCCGTTAATGTTTCATAATGCTGAGAAATAAGGCAGAATTCATGTTTATTCATGTTTGAAAATGCTGAGAAGGGAAGCTTTCAAGAGAAGGGAAGCTTTCAAACTTATTATTAATAATACCTTCTTGAGCTCTTTTTTACAGACAATTTATGGGCCTTAAAAGTCCGCTGTACCTCTAGAGCTTTTTCTTCCTGGATCACCCAGACTGACACGAGCATCCCGAGGTTCAGCACAACCCAGTCCACACTGCTACGGAGACTTTATGGCCAAATAAAGAGTCTGGGTCTCAGTGACGGGGGCTGGAATGGATCCCAAATGAAAAAGAAACTGGAGGAACTGAGTGAACCATGAAACTGCCTAAATGTATACATTAGATTATGTGAAACGCTAACATCTCTTTTGGCCAGTAACTTGACAGCTTTAAGTCTGATACTTAAGCCTGATGTTTTTATTGTTTGGATATGAAAATTATTCATTGAAATGGATGGCTGCAGTGTTAGTTTTGTTTTGTTTTTTTTTTTTTTTTTTCTTCTGGAAACAGACTTCCATTGCAAGTCATTTAGCTGATTCTCAAGGACACGGTAAAAATAAGGGATCCCAACCAACTGCTAGCTCCTGATTTCATTGCAAGTGAAAGGGATTCAATGCTTTGTGGGATCAAATCTTCCTGGAATTAGGTATGGGATAATCAAAAGCAAATATATTCAGACTTCCAGATGTTCAAAATAACAATCTGGATTCAAATGTAGTATTTCTGATTAACTGTGAACCTTGCAATAGTTGGAAAATTCAATGGTATGGTATACATGTGCCTTCTACGACCACAGCATTTGCTTCCACATTATTTGAAATGAGGTTTAGCAGAATGGGGCTAAGGTTGAGTTGTACTGATATGCACAGGAAGAAGGAGTTCCTAAATAAAATCCAAACACAATGAACCAAGGTCGGTGGTCCAGGATGGACACCAAACTGCAGGGATTTTTAGTCCCTGGATATCTTAAACAATCAAATGGTTTTGTTGTGTAAAGAAACTGTAATACAATGTGATGACACTGTGAAAAAAGACCTTCAGGTTTCTCTTTCACTCCAAGAGCAAATATAAAATTACACAGATTCCTAATTTTTAAGGAAACTAAGGCATTGGCTCCACTGGTTTCACATAGACCTCACTTGGTATAAAATCAATGGCTTTGATACCACTGAGACTGGCAGTCTATGCAGGAAACACCTATTTCCTCTGCCTTTTCCTGAAAGGGGACAGATGACAGCTAGAAGGAAGAGTTGTTGTACTTGGAATGAAGACATAGGTTTGGTTAGCCATTCTGACTGGAAAGCATCATTTACAAAAATCATTTTTAAGTTCTTACATGTTATCTTGCTTAGATACCCTGTGTAAAGTAAATTTTATTTAAGCAATGAAACATAATTAGGGTTAAAGAGATGCAGAGTATGCATTTGCATTAAAAGCAACAACTTCCTTATCGCACCATCTGCTTGCTGTTATTTTTCTAGAGCTATTGAAAATGGCCAGAAAACTAAAGTCATTAGAATTTTATGCTACTGTCTGAACACGTAGATAGTTTAAAAATCAATAAATTGTTAATTAAAGTCCGGTTTTTGGACATGCTGAGCAGGCAAAGTTCCCACTAATTCAGTAGGCACTGCAGTTTCTCGACACCTCTGAAAGCACACTAAAAATTGGTTAGGTAACTAAATACATCCTAAAAATTCCAAATAAGTCAGCATATTTTAAAATTTTGCCCCAATTACTTTACGTATAGTACACAATGGACTGTTATCTAGAAACCATATGTCTGGATAAAATTTGTATGCAATAAATTCAGATTAATCACCTTGAAAGATCATGGAACAGAGCAACAAAAATTCCTAGAGAATGAAAAAAACCCCAAAATGGAAAAGCAAGTGGTGCACAGTGGAAAAATAGAAGCTGATGTGTTCTTACAGTCCTACCTAGAATATGTTCTCCCCATCTCTACACATGGACTGTCTGGGAAAAAAATGACCCTTTCATTTGTCAAAAGTATTACCATAGTGTCTGTGTGATATATGCATCTATCTGGAACTGCAGTGACAATAAAACTGATAGCTGTGTGGTTTATAATGTAAGAATCTGGAACTAGTACAAGACAGAGCTGTATACCCAGCCGTTAACTCTGTTAGATACTGGTTCCTTCTTAAAGCCTGTTGGGGCTTTCCTAAGATATAACCTTACCAGTAAAGTATGCTATAATGTGATTTGGCCTTTCTCCAGCCTGAAACAAAGAAGCCATAGTTTTGCTTAGGTCTATAGGTTAATCTGACTTCACTTTGCTCCACAAAATTAATTCTGAAAACATAAGAAATGAATTTTCCTGATCAGTTGTGCAAATATGATTAATAAAAGACACATTTTTTCTGTTTAAACATCACAGTGCCTTAAATATCTCTCCTAGTAGCCTGGAGACAAACTTTTGGCACCAGTGCACAATGTGCATCTGAGTGGTTCTGAACCATTGCAGAGATCAAACTGTGCTTGCATAATCCAAGTTCCCATGGAAAGCTGTTTGACATTATCTGTCAGACTCTTGCTCTTTATGATCAGTGTAGGATGGATGTGTCAGGAAAGGAATCAGCATCATAGCCCTGAACTCTGCAAGAAAGGGAGCTCGGGGGGAAAAAGAAAAGAAAAGAAAAAAAAAAAAAGGAAATAAAAAGAAGCTATTCAGTGGTAAAAGGAGTGCTACAGAAAACAGGAATTGAATTTCATTGAATACCTGGGTCTTGTTAGAGCTGCCTGTAGTATGGTTTTTCCTTCGATGTAATGTCTATGCACACACAAAAAATATGTTACACGACAGGAGGTCATTGCCACAAGTTAAATGATGTGATTCCAGCTAGTAAAATGTCTCATTCTGTTGTATACACTTTAAATACTTAGACATATATTGTACATTACACTCTATGCCATAGAGTTCTCATAAATGTGTTTTGTTCGGGTCAAATTTTAAAGGCCCAGCTAACCTCTGGATCCATTCAGAGTATCTTTAAAACAGTATCTGGAAAGCTGAGTAAGGATAAAATCCACGTAAGGATGAAATTTTCTAAAGTGGGTTGCACTGGTATGGCGTTGCATATGCTGATGTCAAAGGTGATGCACAAATGCACCTCAAGGGTTAAAAAAACAAGTTGAAGGAGGAACGCTTCCAACAAAGTCAGGCTTCATTAGTATTCAGTGCTAAATGAGAGAGATATTGGGAAGAGAGCTTGGTCAAGGGATCATAAAAGCCATTAGAAACATGACTTCTCATAGGCTGGATGCTTAATAATTTCTGAAAGGGTGGAAGGGATTCAAACCACAGTTTGCTCATGTTTCTGCATATGATGTTTTCTGCGGGGGAGGACAAAAGAAGAAGGAAAATGCATCTTTGCCTCAAAGAAGATGAATGAGATGGGGAATCTGTGTGTAGAAGAAAGGGTAAGAAATGTCCTGAAGGGGGACATTTTTTCCAGGTAGCTGCAGAGCTTACATATACTTTATGTAAGGCATGATTATTACTTTTCCTTTGGTGTAAAGCCTCAATGTTGGCAGTTTTTCATCCCAGATGATCTAATCTCTTTCCAGTCCAGGTTTTTCTCCCCTTAGCTCATTTGTCATATACTGTAAATATGACAAATAATGATACAGTTGAAACACTGAGAGCCCACAGAGGGCCCACCTCATTCCTTATAATGGGTTCATCACACTCCTCTGCAGAAGATTGCTCAAGATCTTGTTAACTTGTGTTCGGTAGGTCGTCTGTGTCTGACACTTTGCTCTGTGTGTCCTGTTACCTGGGAGAAGAAACTATTGCACTTTATAAAGTATATGAGTCACTTTATTCTCCCCAGGCAAAATGCATCCACGCCTGTAAGCCCCCAGACTGCAAAGTCCTCTACGAGAGCTGCCCTTGCATTAGGATGCTGCCCACGGAGCCTGGTTCGGGCAGGAGAGGTTTGGAAGATGGTCTGTGCTCTTTGTGCTGCAAATATGGGTCGGCAAGAATATTTAGTAGAGATTAGATCTGCATATTCACCAGGAGTGGGTAAGATCCAGGATTTGAACTCTTGTTTCGACAAACTGATTTGGTTTGACAAACTGAATTCTTCACCGTTTTCCAGCAAGGAAGCCCTCTGGGTTTGGTTGTCAGACTGAGGTAACGCTGAATTCCTCCAAGAGGTTCCTTCCCCCAGTCCACATACTCTTCATCCCTATCAGATTCAGACGGAACCACATCATTTTCATCCAGTTACCAAATCTCTAACAGCAAATGAGAGCACTTAGCTCTTGGAAATATACTGTTGCTTTAGGGAGGTAGAAGTAAGTAACAACTCTGTATTCAATCTCAGAGAAATAACTGAAGCGACTTCCAGGCATGTCCGCCAGGAAACATGACAGGTTTCCGTGATCGGTCACGTCAAATGCTGCACACAGGTCCAACAATTTAAATGGGAATAAAGGGACCTTGTGAAGACCCCCTCCAAAAAGAAAGACCAGATGACCTCAGTGCCATCGTTTTCACATGAAGCCAGACTAAAATGGTCACTCCAAATCCTGGCACTAGTTTGGATGTCCACTCCCTAATGCTGCAGCATGAGCTGCTTTGCATTGTGCACCCACCTCTACACTTTTGAAGTCCTAGAATATGATTTCTTTTTTTTCTGCCAACTATATGTTAAACTTTTAAAGCGGTTTAAATTCTTACACCATTTAAAGAGTTTAATGCCACACAATAGTTCAAATTACTTTAAGGATTCAAAGCAGCTTTCAGTTTTAAAGTAGCTTAAAATCACATCTTAAAAATGTTCAAATCTTTGAACAGCTGCCTGTCTCCCATGCAGGGTGGCAAGGGAGCCCCAAATATCACCCAGTTTTATATGGATGTAGGGTCCTGTGCCTGTCAGTCTCACACTCCTGGTCACAGTCATAATTTTAAATGTCTTCCAGCCTAGAGCAGAAGACAGTGGCAGCAGCAGAAGTTTTCTAAAGTTGTTGTGTTGCTAATCCTCTCTACTTGGACCGTGAGTTTGACATCAAGTATATCTATTTCTTTTCCATAATTTACTAAAGCTTGAATTCAGTTTTCATTTGGACAACACTTTGGCTGGTCAAAACATTTTAATCAAGATTTTTTTTTCTCAGTAGAGAAGTGGCTTTTTGACAGGCAAGAGCTAAGGACCAAAAACTTGAAAAAAACCTTTCCAGTTTTTGATTAAGAGGAATCCGAACGTTAGGGGGTAGGTCTGTGTGTGTGCATGAGTGGGTGGTTAGTGAAACATTCATGGAAAAAAATAATGATTGCCAAACACATTCTTGCTAACACTTTCTGGTTGGTGAATGAAATATCATAAAAATATTTCCTGATCCTCCTCTTTTCAGTAACAGAGACAATTCCCCTTCCTACTGAATTTTTAAGGGTTTTTTTTGGTGCATATTTTGATAATATTTAGAAAAATACTTTTGCATTCTCACTGCTTGCATAAGTATAACAAAATTCACAAAGATAACATGTAGTTATAAAATTTCCATGAAGTCTATGTTTTTAAAGATAAGGAGTACTTAACTAATTTCAGCCCGTTCACTCATGATTGCTTGACTTTGATATGTATGAATGGTTGAGATCCATCTGAAAGTTTGCCAAGCTGATTATTTAGAACATTTCTTTCATGAATGGATTGTCTGGTATCAAACAAGTTGCAAGTTCATGCTGTAACCCATCCTTTAGGTGAAAAGGTTGCTGCATCTCTTTCCTTTATCTGCCCACCTGTTTTCATAGAAAATTATGTGAAGACTGAACAGCGTTTGAGATCTCAACTCTTTTGTCAAACACAGAAACTGGGTGAGAGATTCACAATTTATTGAGAGACTGCAAATGAGGATGCACATGCAAGCAGGTTGGCACACAGAGTGCGAGCTTACAAGCTGTCTTTGCATAGGGAATGAATTTAAATGTAAGAGGAGGAAGATCATATAGATGGAAGTGAGTTTGCACCCCAGCATATCATTGCTAAGACTTCCTCTTGATTACCATTGTCCAGTTCGTGATCTGGATTTCACCTATAATCATTGTTCTAACCACATAGTACTTAAATAACTTGTGAATATATAAAGATAGGTGGCCACATGCAAAGAATGTCCATCCCTCCTTTGACACTGAGGTGTCCGAGGTTTTTTGTTTTACTAGCTTAGATGCCTCACTTAAATGTCTAAATTTAGGTGGAATAAATCTACCCTAGCGTCCACATGCTAAGAATGCAGACATTTTGGTAGAATTTCACTGAACAGGCAGATGTAAGGCTCATGGGACCCAGGTACTCAGCTAACCGAGGGGAAACTGAGATATTGATTGGACCGTAGTATGTGGAGAAAAACACATCTGAGAATTTCAGGGATTGTTCAGTCTTTCTCAAGAGGTTCAATGTTGACTAAGGCCTGGATCTTGAGTAAGAGATGTTTGGATTGAGCTGGACGATCAGGGTAGTCTGTCTGCTTCACCATCCAACAGTAGGTACATACTCCTAGTCATCCTTTTTTCCTTGGCCTTGGAGAGAATGGGGTTACTAACATTGTACCTGGCATTCACAGCATGTGCAAATTTCATCTTTCAAGCCTCAGAGTCACCTTAAACTGGTAGAAATCTTTTTTCTGTGAACATACCGCTTTCGCTTGGCTTGCATTCAAGGGGCTGTGTTTTTTCATCCTTCCTCTAAGAAATCTTCACAGTTGAAGAGGGGAATCAAGACAACTTATATCCATCCAGATAAAGAAAAAAACTCAATCCAGAGAATATTGTTTCTTGGATGTGCTACTGGTGCGTGCCTTGCTCTTGCGCCACGCTGATTTCAGGCACCATGCTGATTTCTTGATCTTGGATCAGGAAGGAATCTTTTCAAAACCCAAGGTCTTCAAAGACAATGCAAGGTGCTTTTCCCTGCACATGTAGTGTGGTTTGCATGTTGGGACCCCCATGTCTGTTTTACATATTCATTTTCCTGCATAATTAATAGTTCAGAAGTGAGTCGCATCACGGATTATCCTCTTTTGTGTCTGTAACACACAGTTTATTTTCCCGGCACATAAAAGCTTTAGCTTATGTAAAATCTATGGATTTGGAATAAGTAAAATTCAGTGCCATACAAGAAGATCAGATGGTCACTAGTCCTATTACACTAATATCATGAAAGCATAGAGACAGTTTTGAATGAGGACCCTCTAGGACAAGATTAGGAGAACCATTAAAGGTTACAAGCTAAATTTGAGACTGTGGAAATATAAACTGTACCTCAGAACTTCGCCAAAAATTTCATCAGGGATTGCAACACAAAAATTCCAGACAAAAATACTACTCTTACATTACACTGAGTATTATGGCAAGTGTTTCAGATAATTATTCTTTTGTGGATGGTTTTACACTTTTATGAATAACCTATATGGATTTGGATCTTTCTGACTAGCTCCTGTCACCTTTGACATTAAGTGAGTGTTCAGTCTAGAGTCCATAAAGTGGAGTGCCTGTACATATGGATTGAGTTTCCATGAAGGAGACTGGCGAAAAGAAGTTTCTAGGCACTAAGGCACACTTTGAAAATTAGAATTTCAGTCTTTCAGAATCTTGAAAATCCTTCCCTAACCTGACTATGCAATCTGCTTCTTAATAGCGCTGTAAATCAAAAGAGAAAACTGCTAATCTGCAGCTCACTTTTTTTTACAATAGACTTGCATTTCCCTTTTTCCTTGTGGAATATCTTTTTTTATTCCAAAACAAGCTCCCCTTTCAAATCCAGATACCGAGTCCCTCTGGATTCTTTATAATCAGCTTCCAAATCCTGTTTTCCTGAAGTCGGGTCCTTTCTAGACCTCCTGAGCCTCATCTACATGGGGTGGCTCTGATATGCCCCTGGTACTGCAGCTGACGGGAGTTAAACTTTCTGGGGTGAATTAGCTTCTGCTTTGGGTCGGCAGGTAGTAGATAGAAAATAAATGGGTTTGGGAGCTCTGGGGACATTAGTGCTCCTGCTTTAAAGGAGCCAATGGAAAATAAATATAGCTAAATGAAAGAAAAGATATTTACTTTAGTTCATCTAAGCTTTGCTTTCAGGCAGAAAAAGAAGTTGGATTGGAGAAGGAGAGGAATCCAGGTCAGCAAATGATGCCCCCAGAGTCACACAAGATATGAAGTTGAGCCCGAGTATAATTTGGCTCCTGCATTTAACTATGTTAGGCCAATAAAGCATTTTTATTACTACACACAAAGCAGAGTTGCCAACCATCTCTACATTTACTGAAGGTCATTAATTTCTTTTTAAAATATAATGCATTCCACCCTGAAAAAACCCTCACGAAACATAAATTTTAAGTTTAGAGAGATGTAGTTACAGATGAACATTTAAAAATAATATCCACTATTATTCACTTTTTTGGCACCGTTTCATGCAGCATTTCAACATATATTTTTAAATGTTTAAATAAAGCCAAGGAATTAGTTTAGAAAACCACTTTTTTAAGCAGATGACTTTCCCTAAAGATTTCTAAAAGCCAGCAGTTGGAAAAATGTGGGGTCATGTCAGCAAAATGTGTGCTTTGTTTCAATAAATTCATTAGCAGGTGGGTTGTTTATTCTGATGCAAAGTGCCAAGTTATAGAGGTCAATGGATTTATAAGGTTCAAAGAGGAGAATTTACAACCCCAAAGAGGGGTGGCTGGCATGAGGAATTGCTTGTACAATTGTAAGCTGTTAGAGTCAGAGCGGGAGTCCTGACCAGCAACAACTCGTCTGGCACCAAGAAACTTTGTTCATAGCCATAGCACACATAAATTGTATGAGAAGCTATTATTATTATTATTGCCATTTATTTACATTGCAGAGGTGCCCAGAGGCCCCACATAGGATCGTGGTCCAGCTGTGTTTTGGACTACGCAAACACAAAGATACAGTCTACCTTGAAGGCACTTTTAGTCATCAGGAGAAGTGATATTTCAAGAGATAAAGGTACGACATAATTTAAAAAAAAAAAAAAACAAACACAACTTTATAGTGAGATTTATACCAATTAGACATTTAAAAAATTGTCCTTACAGTTCGTTCTTTTTTATGGAAACTGGTCCAGGGAAATCTAAGGGTGAAGGAGGTAGTTTTCTACCAACTGCAGGAAGGCTTTTTCTCACTTCAGAAGCAGCACGGGAGACATGCAGAGAAAAGCAAAGAATTGCCTTGAACACAATTGCAAGGCAATGAGAACTCTGTAAAACCTTTGCAAGGAAAAGAAAATCAATTTCTAAGGTTTGAGGTTTGGTTACAAGCCAAGAAACTGGATTCTTCTCAAGGTTTGCTGAGCTTTCCAAATCCTCTCACAATGCTAGGAGAGGTTTGCAGGGAAAGTAGGCTGACATATAGTTTACAATGGATTATGCATAGTCTTGATGCAGTTCTTAAGATTTGAGATGAAATTCCCATTGGGCTTTGAGGTTTATTCAAATCAAAATGATGGACTGTAAACCCGCTCAAGCCTGTTAAAATGATTCACATGAACCTCTGCAAGCTGAAATCAGATAGCTGCACAATAAAGCTCTAAATTTTTGAACCATTGAAAACAATAGTTTTGATACTGACGCGAACTAGAGCAGTAGTAGATGTAAATTTGTGCTTTTAAAATTTATAACAAATAGAAAATGCAAGAATCGCCTAAAGAACAAGGATTATGCAAAGGCCAGGAAAGCTTCTATTGGCAGCTGTTGTCAGTGCTGGAGCTTCCATCAGCAGCGCAGCCACTTTCACTACAGTGTCAAAAGATTAAGATGCTTTTCTGTTCTCTTACGACTCTTTTACTCTACTTACCACTATGATGTTTCTACTTCTCAAAGCTAAACTTTAGCATAACCATAACAATTGAACTTTCACATGACTATTATTGGTCTGCCACAAGGAAAGTTTCCAATCTTAAGAAAGGGAACCACGTACCCATTTAGAAAAAATATTTTATATATATATATATATATATATATACACATTCATATTTGCAGGGCTTTCTTGAAATTCAATTATCATCAATATAAATGAAACCGGAGTCACCACATATTAAATTATTGACTGCTTAGAAATAAGTCAATGTAGAATTAGAGACACTCTGCAAAGTGAAATATCTTATGCTCACAAAAGGCTTTTTTTTTTTTTTTAAATTTATAGAATTTAAATGAAACGTCCATTTTAAATCCTTTCCAGGTGAAAAAATACATTTTATATATTCTGTCACATATTTGATATGTCTATTGCACTTTTGTAAAACAACATGAGTGTATCTGTCACAGGTTTCTGAAACCTACAAAAATGAGTAGGTTTCTGATTGCAAACAATATATGGCATGAAACCAAAAAATTTGAAGTAGTTTATATGGCAAGGAGGCATTTTTGCCATTTCAGTTTCTCCCTGATTTATATAGCTATTATGTCACAATACAACTAAAAACTGCCCGTAGAGTCTGTTTTTTCTTAATAATAATTACTATTACTATGAGGTAGGAGATTCTTATTGGCTGAATGTTGGAATAGTCCCGTCTCCCACTCTGTCCATTAAGAAAGCTCACACCTCATAAATAAACGCACTTAATAATACAAACCCTCCTTTTTTTTTTAACTTAGCAAAAACAAATACAGAAAAGTTACATTTGCTATTAACACATGGATCGTGATGAAGTGTTTGACAAAAGCAACACTACAGCAGGAGAGAGAGAAAATTTGAGGGTAAAGTTTCGATTGTACTGTATAGTTTCAGCTGGATCCTCCTCTCCCTGTGCCAGTTGGCTACTTGCTGCCTCTCCCTCAAGATATTCACTCTGGCCACAGCCACATCTGGCTCCCTGACTGTGATCCTGCTCTGCTGGCTCCGCTTCCCTTCTTTCAGTGACTCTTCCTATTTGTTTAATTGTTTCCTACGCAGCTAACCTCCTTTTTCCAACGGCAACACAAATGTGATATATGTCAGACTAAAATGAATTTCAGAATGCTTTAAAACTATTTAAAATTTTAATTTATATTGTTTCATGTACTACTATGTATCCTTAGGTTTATTTTCTGTATGTAGTTGCTGATTGTTTCAAATCATAGGGCACAGGGATTTTTTTTCCAAGTCAGCTGGTTTTTTACTCTCCTACCGGAGTTTCTTGGTATATTAATGGTGCCCTCTACAGAATCATTAACAAAATAATGTAGAATGAAAAGCCTCTCTTCAATGATGATGCCATTTCTGTGTTATGGTTTTATCACAGGAGAAAATTGATTCCCTCATGAACTAGTGATATAAAAATTTGGAGGTTTTATTTTGGTTTTGTTTTGAAATTGGGAAATTACACCATTTTAAAAATGTTTCAACATCAGAAACAATAGCAGTGATGAAAAAAACACATGAAATAAGACGGGAAAAAGTTACTTCTAATGGGGACGAGATGTACACTTTCATTTTTTTACATCAAATACAAAACTTCAAGGCAAAATGTGCCTCTGGAATGTGTTCACTAAGAAATGACACAGAAGCAGGAGCAGTCCAAATAAGCAATATTTAATTAAAAACTATTAAAAGTCAGCAGTTCTCATTTCCAGCCAGTACAAGGGGTGACAGCCTGTTAGTCCATACACAGGCCATTGGGGGTGTCTTAATGGGTTTGCAAAGCCTTAATCCACAAGTGTGGATTGCCACATGCCTTTTTTTACGGCCCAGATCCAACCCAGAGTAACAGCTGCATCTGTAGCCAGAGCCGATGCTTTCGTACAGAGAGCTCAGGCGGTTGCCTGTGACAATGTAATATTAGGGGCAATAAGGTGTTTAGTAACTGTTTATGATACAGATGTGAGAATGTAGTAGCATTTGAGGCTTTCCAAATGTCTCAGACTGTTTCAGAGTGTGTGGGGGGAATATATAGAGCTCCGTTTCTGAACATATTTCCCCTGTAACCTAAAGCCATGTTCCTCCCCCACCTCACTCCTCTTTCTTCTTATATCCTCTGAACATAATTAAATTAAAAATAAAGACATGTTTTCCTACTTGCTAAAGGGAAGCATGTGTTATTCGTTAAAAAATTGGCTGGCACAAATGGGTGGCCTGTAGATAACATACCAGTTTATACTGCATTCCTTTTTCTTTAATTAGACTTTCCCTCTTCTCCAAGTCTCTTTTCCTACCCCATTGTTTATCGATTTCTTCTTTCTAGCTGTCTTTCCACATTTATGTGGGACATGAACCCAGAGCGATAAGTATGGCAGATGGTTCAAGTTAGGTTAAGAAATGGATGATTGTTTTGCCCATACACTTCTAGTTTATTTGTTACGAATGACTTTCACTGTCAGGACAGACCCAAAGCAACATGGAAGAAGTCCGAGGAACACAATGTCTCTACTTCCTCGGGGGCAGATGGCCTCCTCCTTCTCCAGAAGCTCCTGGCAGACCTTAGTTGGGATTCCCACCACCTGCTTTGCTCTGTTTTCCAGATGATGTCCACCAGACCTCTAATGTCTTCTGGGTGGCATAAGTACACAGCACTGAAAATGGGACCCCTGGCAGGTCTTCCTGTTTTGCTGGAAATGAACACCCAAATTTCTTCATTTAGCTCTTTTCACTGAATCACAGAATGGTTTGGGTTGGAAGGGACCTTAAGGATCATCTAGTTCCAACCCCCCTGCCATGGGCAGGGACACCTCCCACTAGACCAGGCTGCTCAAAGCCCCATCCAGCCTGGCCTTGAACACCTCCAGGGATGGGGCATTGACAGCTTCCCTGGGCAACCTGTTCCAGTGCCTCACCACCCACACAGTAAAGAGTTTCTTCCTGATATCCAATCTAAATCTACCCTCTCTCAATTTGAGGCCATTACCCTGTGTCCTATCATTATACTCCCTGATAAAGAGTCCCTCCCCATCCTTCCTGTAAGCCCCCTTTAGGTACTGGAAGGCCGCTATAAGGTCTCCCTGGAGTCTTCTCTTCTCCAGGCTGAACAACCCCAACTCTCTCAACCTGTCCTGATAGCAGAGGTGCTCCAGCCTTTGGATCATCTTCGTGGCCCTCCGCTGGACCCGTTCCAATAGGTCCATGTCCTTCTTGTGTTGAGGACTGCAGAGCTGGACACAGTACTCCAGGTGGGGTCTCACGAGAGCAGAATAGAGGGGCAGAATCACCTCGCTCGACCTGCTGGCCACGTTTCTCCTGATGCAGCCCAGGATGCGTTTGGCTTTCTGGGCTGCAAGTGCGCATTGCCTGCTCATGTTGAGCTTCTTGTCCACCAGCACCCCCAAGTCCTTCTCCTCAGGGCTGCTCTCAAGCCATTCTCCACCCAACCTGTATTTGTGCCTGGGATTGCCATGACCCAGGTGAAGGACCTTGCACTTGGCCTGGCTGAACTTCATGAGGTTCACACAGGCCCACCTGTCAAGCCTGTCAAGGTTTTAATGCTTTATGATAGACGTTTTATGATAAACGGGTATCCTTTGATGTCCCACAGGAAATCCCTTGACTTGTACACACAGGTTCCCACAGCCTCACATTTCAAACTGTGGTATAAAGACAAGAAACACCACTGTTACCATTATGCTGGTAAAACTCTCTGTTCATACAGGCAGAAATGTTAAATCTTATGTTTAGTAAGCAAAGTCATAAACACAATTCAGACTTGAAGAATTTTAGTCTCTGAAAAGTTGAAAATTTCCTTACAGAAAGTGGGGTTAAAAGGAAGCAGTAAAAATCCGACACTATATTAAATGGAGTAGGTCAGGACCTTGTTAACAGAATGGCTCTCCCCAGTGTCCCAGGTAAAATAAACAGAAATTTTCCTAACAGAGCTGTGGTGCTGTAAGCCAGTAGCAGAGCACTGCCTCCTCTGATACCCAGTGCCTCGCAGTGGTGCATTCCCCAAACTTGCCCACTCTCCTTCACATCAGGGTAAGCCTTCCCCTATAGAAAAATACAGTTTTCCAGTGACAGTCAAAAAACATGAGGTAAGACCTCATGTCAAAGACCTCAGATCACAGCTTTGGTAACAAAAAATTTCAACAGACAAAAAAAGTGCTGTTTTCAACTTTCTCTATTTAAGACATTTGAAATTTGTATTTTTTACTCAATGTATTGATTTTTAACATACAAATCTATTAATGGTGTTGTCTTTTTGTTAAGCTGGACAACTTTTCCAAGGCCCTCAGCGTTGTTAACCATAGGTGGAGCAAAATTATAAATGCTCATCTTATAGAATATTTTTGCATTTCAATTTTTATTTTTAGAACAAAATGTTTTATTTCATCAGAGCAAAATATTTTCTTTTCTAATGAATTGCAAGTTTTAAATTATTTCAATATGTGCTTAGTAGAAAAAGAAGATTTTGTATTTCATGACAGATAGTAGCACTTACTATGATGTCATATGAAAGTATTATGGTGTCTCCAGTCTGCAGAGTAAGTTTAACTATGTCTAACATTCTTTATGCAAAACACAAAAGAAAGATTTTAGCTACTGCACTGTTAAATAACATGGTATGTACAAGTGGCAAGGTAATGAAATATTGTAAAAATAACCCTTATTAAATGAAAAATACTACTTCAAACACATGATTTAAAAACATTTTTTTAAATCACTTGTCATAAGAAATACTGGAAAACGTAGATCATTATGCATGAAATGCCAACAAAATTCTTATTGTTGGGGATAAAATAAATTGATTTCCTCAAATAGTAATTTCCCAAGGACACCTGTTTCACTGAAGAAATTCCAGTCAGGCATATATCGATTCATTTACCAGAGACTTTTTTTTTCCCCTCAATCATCATAAACCCATAGAGCCTACCTTTTAGACACGAAATGACCCACTAAGTAGAGGATGCTTATGAAGAAATTCAGACCAATTCCTCCAGCAAAGCATGACGCAGTGATGAAGCGGAGCATCTTTCTTAAAATAGGTACATGTTTCAAGTGCACAAGCAGGAGAGGGTCATCCCTCAGTAAAGTGAGAATCTTACAAAGAACTAAATAAACACATATACATATACATATCATTGGCCTGAAGAAGGAATTTTGTGCCTGCAAGCATGTCTATTTTTTTGCAAGTAGATAATAAATAATAAAAGATATTGCTTCTTCCTACAATCCTTGACCATCTGGAAAAAGCAGGCTTTTCACCATTAGGAGGTATGGGAAGTAAAGAAATATACTATTAAATTACAGAAAACTCTTAGAATATAGAAGTGTCCATGTCAGAAGTTTACTCTAAACCAATGCAAAAATTTTGAACATTCATGCTGTGCACTCACTTTATGTTCAAACCTACAAACTGCCAAAGGAACAGCAAGTATATTTCCACTGCATAGGTATCTAGCAGCCTAGCCCAGCAGGTTTTTGGATTTCATGCAGGACACGACTGACTGATGGACCCTTCTGCTGCCTGTCGGTGCCAGCAGTGCAGCTCTCATCCCCTGCCTGCTCCGCCGGGAGGTCACCCGTGCCCTCGTCACTGTGCTTTGGCCTCTACCTTTTTGCTTTCAAGGAATTCCAGACCACGACAACAAAGCACGAGAGATGAAACTTACCTTCTGAGAAACTTGAAAATTTCTATTCCAGTCAATTTTCCCTCTTTTTCTAATAGTGAGATTTCATTAATGATACAAGCCAGAGAGACTCTTGCAGGTGACTAAGATCACATGAGGTAGGAGAGATGATTGCTCCCACCAGTTCTTTCCACGGTGATTAAAGTAAAGTATTTAGAGCAGGAGGAGTGGCATTACATCACAGGTGTGCCGACAAGAAGAAAAGATAAAGAATTATCCAAGTAGGATCTAAACAGGTTTGCGCTATCGCATAAATGATTCTTGTTACTTTTCTTTACTATCTGCAATGTTTCCTTGCAGCACATGAGAAAGGAGATTGAAAATGGGATGTGATACAGCTCATTGCTTTCTAAATCTCCTGCTCCCGCTCATCTGCAACAAAAGTTATTATGTGATCAGTTTAGAAGAGATACACCTCTTTTCTCAAACTTAAAATGCCTTGTTACATGAAAATCTGATGTTGTTTTTCATTCTCACCTAATCCTATAGCAAAAAAAAGCAGTGCATCTGAAATGAGCTAGAAATTGTATGTGCAATGTTAAACACCCACCTAACACTCTTTCACAACGTCCTCCATCCCCAAGAAACAACTGTTGATGTACTTACACAATCTAATAACATTTAAAGAAATGCGACTCATAATATTACTCCCTCTAGATAAATTTTTGGATCTCTTGGAATAAGAAGCTGGTGAGCAGAGACAAATGTATCCTCTGCATAAGTCATCTTATTTGCACACAATATTTTCTCAGTCTCATTTCTCTGAATAAAATAAAAATAAATAGCAGCCATCAGTTTCCTTGCTCAGAAATCCCCACTGTAACCCCTGCAGCTTACTCGAGGCCCAGGGAAGCTCTTGCTCCTCCTTTCTCTGAGGGTTGGACTCTTATTCCTTCAGGGTCCCTGCATCCAAAACAGACAGCTCGCTGCTAATTTCCTAACCCCTCTGCTTGTCTCCCCTACAGCTGGGGAATCCTTGGTTAGATCCACTTAAGTCAACCTTTGCATGCCAAGCAGCTGGTTGTTTTCCAAAGTTAACCCCCTAGAAAAATCAAATTATTTATACTATAAAACTTTAAGCCCCTCAGAGCCTCAGAAACTCCAAACAGGAGCCCTTTGAGGAGGCACATTATCTGGGGAACAACAGATTTTCATGGTAGAGGCTGAGTTTCCTTTACCTGTCAGTTGTGACTCAATATAGGACATTTTATGAAAGGGATAAACTTAACCTTCCCTTTTCTAAAGCTGAGTGAATGTGGCTTTTGTATCTGCATGTACAAAGATATAGACAAGGGGAAAAGGTCCACAGTGTCAGTGCGTCACTCTGCCTTGGAAAGGTGAAGGAGGGTGAGGCACCCTGAGGCAGTGGGCAGAGATTCAGAGAGGGCTCCAGAGGAGCTGAAGCGCTACAGCAGGCATCATAACAGCCGACAGATGGTCACCAGTACCAATTTCAGCTGAAGTTTTTCAATTCAACGTCCAGCTTGCGCTTTTCCTGAGAGTCACACACATTTAGCGAGGCACACCCCTGCAAGAGTGCTGCAGAGATCCCAGCTGTGCTGCTACGGGGAAGCTCAGACATGATGTTCTTGTGGTCTGGGCTGCAGATGGGGGGGTCTCCCATTCAGTAACCCTGAAACGCATGAGCGCCTTTGATGTCAGCAACCTGCAGTCAAAACCACTTTATTTCTCATTCAGAAATGAAGCAGAAGTGTGGCAGGCAGCAGAGCCTTCCCAAACCTTAAGAATGAGAGAATGGTCTGCCAGTGTCCACCACCAATGGAGTCCACCACTCTGCCAATGGAGTCCACCACCTCCACATCGCATGGACAATTTACTCATGTTATAATTGCCTAGGAGAACCTAGGTACCTCTGCTGATGATCCAGCACTACTGACAGTGCATCCTAAGCGACCATACCTCTTCATCTCAAGTTTCTAAAGCTAGTATCTTACTGTTTTCCTTTTCTGCACAATAAAACTTATCCTTGATTTAATCCCGCTGTTTAAAATCTTTGCTTGTAATTGCAAATGTACTGTTAACGCACCGTGATTCAGGCAGTGTAATAGAGGTTGCCAAGGCTGGAGGTGGATGCTAAAACTGGTGTCAACTAAAATTTTAGAGTGGATGTTTTTCTGTTGGACTTTTTGCAGGCAGACCCAGAAATTGAACCCAGCTGCCTTTATTGCCTAACAGTGTCTGACAGAAGAGTTATGCAGATGACAGAGATATCAGGGTTAAATAAGAACACAATTACAGTTGTTTAGTGCGTTTGAGCCGCCCACAGTAAAAGTAAACCACTATATTAATGCTTTGCGGTGGACCAATACTTTAGCCTTGATATAATGGTGTTCCAGGCCAGGCTCTCAACTGATTTAACATTAGCATAGCTCAATTATATTTATATTCAGTGAGTAATAACAGTATATAACAGCTGAGGATCTGGTACAGTCTCCGTGTCTCGCAAATACAGTCACTGAAGGCTGCTGTTAGCCCTTTTCCTATTCCTACTTCCCTTATGAGCAATGGCAGAATTTTTGTCAATCACTTCAGAGACATTGCTTTTGGATGTGCTAATTTAATTCAGTGGGACAGACAGATCTATAGCAGCTGGCAGCAGACAAAGAACAGGCGAAGGAGTTTGTTTTTTTTTTTTTTTTAAAGTTAATACTATTCTTGGTGGAGATAATTACAGACTTTTACAAGTCAACCAATGAGCTCACAGAGCGGCAGTAAACTCTGCACACATCCAAGGGAGCAGGGAAGAGGCAGCACTGTCTTCCACGAGAGCTTTGCATTTGGAGGTATGTGACTTACATAAGAGACTGGTCAGAGAAGTTTCAATGGAGCCATCAGTTCCCTGTCAGAACTGAAATGCTCTGCAGAATCCAATCATTCCTGTTAGTGCTTCACTTCCGAAGAAAACTAGGGTACAATACTGAATTAAGACTTCTCACCCACCACCAATACTAGGTTGCACATGACACAAGTTTGGATGGGTTGTGAACACTCTGGAGAAGAGGGTTATAATTATATTTGGACAAATTGAGGAACGTTTGAAAAGCATTCAATAAAATTAAATTAAGTGCAAAATGTTTTCTTAAGAGAGAGAAATGCCCAAACAGTAAGTGAAAAAGGGCAGAGTAGGCAGGGGACTGGGGACAAGAACCTACATGTTACAAACTTAGTAGTAAGTCAACCAGCTGGTGCTGTTACAATAATTAAGTTATTCTTGGATGTATTGACTGGCATGTGATACTTAAGAAACAGGAGCTAAACAGCTATATGCATCATTTGTGGAGCCACGTCTAGAGAACTGTGTCATCATTTGAGCTTCCCACATTATGAGAGCTATAAAAAGTTCTACCCAGAGAAATGATAGAGGAAAGCCTGAAAAATCCAATTAGTCCAGAAAATACAATAGGTATACTTTTTCTACATGCCTCTTCTGGGCAGAATTTCTGGCTTTCCCAGGTCTAATCCTTTGTTTCCTCTCACCTGTACTTTCCATAGTGGTTTAATTCTTTGTGAGAGCTCTTGGTTGGGTATATTTTCTGTTTTTCTTTTCAGTTCTATCAGCTCCTAATCTGGCTTGCAGTGCAACCACACAGGACAGTATGTCAGCACTGAACAGACAGGCAGGAATGACTAGTCACAGGTAAGAATACCTGAAGCAGGGATTTTTTGCTGAAATTAAATAGTACTCTGAGTCTGCACGGGGTATAAGTCTTCCACTATGCATAAAGTTGTTTTAAAGATTGACTGTCCACATTCCCACCAGAACTGGCTATGATCCAAATGGGTTAATATTTAATAAATGAGATATGGGATGTTAGATAAACTTCTGACCATAATGACAGATTACCACTGGAACAAGTTATATAAAATGGATATGAAATCTTTATTCTCTAGAGGCTGGTTAGACTATGTGGATTTGTAGTACATGTACGTGCAGTTTAATTACATGTAGGCTATACAGTTGACTGACATACATATGAGTCAGCCTCAGGGCAGAAGGTGATGTAGGTGACATGTAAAGGCAATTTAACAACCCATGTCATAACATGGTCCAAAGCCAGGCATCACAATGCAACATAGTATAAATGAAAACATCTGAACACCATTAAGTACTGTGCAATGCTCATCTCCACTCATCTCAGAGTAGATTGTAGTTCAGGAGTTCCCAGGCTTTTTTTTTTGGTGGAATAAAACCACTATTAGCAGTGGCAACTGGTTCCAGTACCAATGGTGGCAGCGGCGCTCTCCGACAGCCTGGGCCAACCTAACTTGAAATGGCTCATAAATCACTAATGGTTCATATATCATAGGGCACCGTTATCTGGTCAGGCAGAGCTGAGGTAGCTCTGGTTGAGCCTGGAAAGATGGCCAGGAACATTTAGAAGCAATAGGAACTGCTGCCAGTGATTAAGTGTAGGGCATTCTTTCTTCAGGCTATACACAGTCAATCTCTCTTGCAAGATAGTCGGAGCTTTGTGTCGCTGACGATACCGTCTTTTGGGTGAAGTACAAAATTGTACTGCAGTCCTGTCCATTTGTCATTTTAAACTCCACAGCACTTTCCTAGAGGACCTATGAAGGCAGTGCAAAAAAAGGAGAAAAACAGCAGTTCTTCCTCATGACATCTTCTTGTGATTAGTGTTTTTGTTTTCAACTCAGCTGTTGATACGACTATCAAACCACATATGTTATTTCTGTTAATTTTGATCTACATACCCTGCTCTTGCTTTAGTGAAATGAATCTAGAATTCAGCCAATAACCCTGGCTTAAAATATTGACAATGTAATTAAAATACTCTGCAGAAAAAAAAAATCAAACCATTATTAGAAGGTACAGCATTATTGTGAATGAGACTGTAAGTCCCTGAACTACATCCTTGGAAGCTGAGAAGATCCATATAGCTGCAATATTAGCACTTGGAAAAGGAGATTCAGATTCCGAATCAGAATTATGCTAGTACTGAGAGGACCCCCAATTAACAATATGTATATATTCCCTATTAATTGACAATCTTTACAAAAAATAGCCCTCCTTTTAAAAGTTCACAGTCTAACTTTCTTTTTACATAGAATCATAGAATAGTTTGGGCTGGAAGGGACCTTTAAAGGTCATCTAGTCCAAACCCCCCTGCAATAAGCCCTGTCCAACCTGACCTTGAATGTTTCCAGGGATGGAGCACCTACTACCTCTCTGGGCAACCTGTTCCAGTGTTTCACCACCCTGATTGTAAAAAATGTCTTCCTTATATCTAGTCTAAATCTTCCACCTTTTAGTTTAAAGCCATTATCCCTTGTCCTATCACAACAGGCCCTGCTAAAGAGTTTGTCCCCGTCTTTCCTATAGGCCCTGTAGGCTGCAATAAGGTCTCCCTGGAGCCTTCTCCAGGCTGAACAACCCCAACTCTCCCAGTCTGTCCTCATAGCAGAGGTGCTCCAGCCCACAGATCATTTTTGTGGCCCTCCTCTGGACGCACTCCAATAGGTCCATGTCTTTCCTGTGCTGGGGACCCCGGAGCCGGTTGCAGTACTCCATGTGGGGTCTCACGAAAACAGACAGATAAACTTGTGAGCTAGACTTTTCATGAGGTACTGATGGAGTTTTGCAGTGTTACTATCACTATTATTGTCACTAAAACTCAGCTATCTTCCCTAGTCTCTGAGAATCTGGCAGTCCTATCGGTAAGAAAGTCCTAAAATGGAAGCAGGAAATATCTAAATGTTTTGATGCCATCTCCCCAAATGGGAGACTCAGCAGAGCAAATACTATTTGGGGACAAGACTCCTCGTTCTTCTTATGCACCTGCAAGGTAAAGACAAATGTAACCAGCTGATTCAGCTAAAGGAACTATAATTCTTCCATATGTAGAATGAACAAAAATCAAGCACCCTAGATAACCTGGGTCATCAGCACTAACATTTTCAGGAATATCATTTACTGTTTAGTCAACAGGATAGTAACTTTCTGAAGCAATCTTCTGTTGGAATTTTCAGTAGCTGCTTTGTTGGAAGACTGACAACAATAAACCCAGAGTTGTTACAAACTTAGTATTTTATGTTAAAAGAGCAAAAAATTATTACAACTGTGACACATTTATTGGCACAGTATCCTATATTATTGCATCCAACTTGTCTGTAGTGAAATAAGTACCTTCTGCATCCACACAGGAACCTAAATAGATTACCTGGCTGAACAAAAAAGTTTTATTTAGAGCTCTGTAACCTCAGGCCATACTTTGGCAATCATTCTCATAAAGCCTCCATATGTTGGAAGTGCTCTTGGTTGGTTTTCCAACTGATTAAAGTGCCAGCTGGGGTGACAAATGACTTTTCTATACTCTGTGATTTGACTCATTAATCTCAGATATATATTGATGGCATAAACCATATCATATCCAAGTTAGAGGAGGTGATGCACCTACTTCGTGAATTAATTGTGATCAAATATGAATTTGAATTTTCAGCTGACATAATCTGCTGATAAATTTGTGTTTTAAATTAAGATTGCAAACAGACCTGGTACAAGTATGACCACAACTAAGTATGGGTCACTGCTTGAATAACCAGAATTGAATACACATACAAAAAGGTTCATTTACTTGCTGCAGTCTTTCAGACACAGCAGTTATCTGAGACACAGAAAAAATTAGACCACAGGGACTCCTTACTGCCATGGCCAGACTTCCTCCTGTGTCTGAACCAGCTGGTTTAAAACAAGTTCAGCTATTTCTACATTTTACTTTTCAGTCTGAATTGTTGACTAGAAGGGAGCTGTCTCAAGGCACAGGCAAATTAGATAGCTAGGTAGAAACTATCTAATAGAAGAGATGAAGACAGGATGTTCTAGCCTTCTTCCTCCCTGACGTTCTCTGTTCTTGCTGTCACTGCAAAAGGATGCGTTGGAGTACCGAGGGGATGACAGTGGAGTTGTGAACTGCTATAGGGAGCATCAGCAACCACCACCCCATACCCTGCACTCTGTCAGTCCAGGAGACACAGAGGTTGAGTAAGAATGGCTCCAGGAAGAAGGAAGACAGAGAGGAGAAAACGGTTGCTGCTTCCAAGGTAAGTATAGTGAAGGTGGACAACTCATAGGAGAAGGGGCACACTGAGATCTTCAGTCTATATTTTCCTTTGGAAGTCCTTTGCAACCTCACTCCAGCTAGGGCTCTAGGCTTTGCTTGTCTCCTAACCCTAACTCTAAACCTAAGCTGTGGGCTGCGCCTTTGCCACAGGTCCCCATCTGTGGCCCCAATGATGGAGTTCTCCAGGGACAATTCTTTTTTGCAACCTAGCCGTTCCTTTAAGGCTCCTTCTCACTCCCGCCCAGCAGGAGCTTTGTCTCTGTTTTAACCATAACCCTACATCTGGATGATCCTTAGCCAGGTGAAGCCAAATGTCCCCATCCATCACCTTTCTATACACTTCCTCCAATTTTCCACCAACTCTACCATGACTTTATTCCTTCCTAGGAAATTATTTTATCAGGCTTGACATCAGAGGTGAATCTTGCCTAAATACATGAGAAACTTTGAGCCATGTCATGATGGACGTGCTACCTGTGATCTGTCCCTGAGAAATGCACCTATCCAGATGGAAATATGTACCTAGATAGTTTGGAAGTTTGTTGCCATCTGTCTTGCAGCTAGCAAATGGACACAATCACAAATACTCATTGGGAATGTGAGACCACTTCAGTCTTTTCTTCAATTTATGGACAATTTATTACTGTTTGTAGTCACATTTATCATACTTTGTAAACCATGGGTTTATCTGTAAATTCTAAGATGATAGTCTACTGGCTTTGTGTAGCCTCTTCAAATCAAAGTAGCAGATTTTTATGAGGAGGAACATTCCTCTAAGAGGAAGTAAAACCAGGAGAGAACCCCCACCTCCTGTCAAGGGCAAATTCTGACCTGCCAAAAGTAACGTGGTCTGTGTGAGTCTCATGGGATCCCAGAATTTGTGGCTTCCATGTCTTGCTTCCCTGCAATTCATATACATTTCAGGTATTTACAATGTAGCAACAAGGCGTCTCTCTCTCTCTCTCTCTCTCTCTGATTCCAGGAACACCGTCAACCATGTCATATACTTCCAGTTTGCTTTATCTAACTGATCACTGATCACAATTTGACATGGTTTGGGATCTCGGAACAGTAGAGGGGATAAGACTGCATTGGCTTCAGCTGCAGATGAGTGTCCAAACTCAAACACAGAGTCCTCTGCAACATGCCTCCTCCTACTTTACATGAAGCTATCAAATGCTGGAGAAAAAGTGTAGAGGCTTCTCCTCCACACTACAAACTTCACCAAGCGTACATACATTAATCTAACATCCTGAGTACTGGTACTTGTACTTATCCTAGCAAGCTTTTCCCTGCGACACATTCTTCTTGACAAAACAAACCCTCTTTCCTCTCTCCATCGTATTTACAAAGCACCATGACCACAGGTAAGAAAAAGGAACAAGACTTCATATCCAACACTACTTATTCCCCAGAATGTCACTTACTTAACTATTCTATATAATAGTCTCATAATAGAATTGCTACAATAATTGATACGACCCTCCCACTCACAGGTATTCTGTGAAACACTCTGCTGGATGTCTGCCTTGCACAAAGCTTCACAAAATCCAGGAGCTGTCTGTCTGCAGGAAAATAGTTTTATATTTAAAATAGTTTATTATTTTTATTGAAGATAAATTTAATTTCAGCAAAAAACTTACCTAAACTGAAATGTGGGGCAGGATTTTCCCCACACTAACACCGCACACTCAGTCTACAATCTGCTACACAGCACCATTTTCATTTCCTAAAATTGCTCCTCAAAATTAAACTGTTTTATAGACCCTTAAGCTTACAACTTATCACAACACACTGCCAGAATCCCTATGGCCACGCATCTATCTTTTCTAATAACCCATTCCTAAATGTTCTCTCTTGAAACAGAAGGATCGTTAGTTTTCAGGTACTTATCATAAGGTCTCAAAGGGTACCTAAAAATAGGTCATACTGATAAGAGTTTCATTTGACAAGTGTCAGGCTCTTCTAATACTTCCCTTTGTAAGACAAAGGGCAAGCCAACATTTTCACAGCTGTCAAGTAACACTCTGAATTGAAACACAGTAGAACAAAACCTGACATCTTAGTTGCATCTGAGTTCTTGTTACATAAGGTAGTATTGGAAAATGAGTGTTTTTTAGATTAACTTTAATGTCAAAGCTGGTAGCATGAATGTAATTATGGCTGATATTTTTATGCTGCAGTCTGACAGATAGTTAGCAATAAATAGACCATCTCATGCAGAAAATGAGCAGACTCTCAATAATGGAAAAAAGAGGGTGTCAAGTACTTGCACAACTTTTGTGTATTTGCTTTCTCTTGGATTTTATTATCCCCTTGGAAATGCTCCAGATCACTATTTAGGTTCTCAACCTTTTCACCTCACCTTTCAGAGAGAATTTTGAGAGCAGATCTGCTTTCCGTCACATGGCAATGCTTGTGGCATCCACCTCAGCTGAGAAAGTGAGACTCATGATCTTCAGGACAAAAAGCATTAATGAATCATGAACAAGGCGGTGAACTTGAAGTGGTGTGACTACTACCCGTGCTGCTAGACAGTGAAGTCGGTGGGGCCATCACAAACTATTGGCACAAATAATAGATTTGCTGTGGCAAGCTACAGGCTGCGGATACTGCCTGCACAGACTGGAGGATGGCACAGGAGTGCACGTCAGGGAGAAACTGTACATGCAAGTGCCATGGCTCAGGCCACAGGAGGAGCACCCTCCCTTTGAGGGGCAAAGATGCATTCTCTGCTCAGCCAAAGGAGCACAAGTCATACTGATGGAGGGGAAGGGTACAAGGGGCTGTTTACACTAACCAATTCCTGCCGTTTTTACAACACTCTATATCACAACATTTACACATGTCACAGTCTGGGCTGGGTTGGCCAATGACAAGACAACAGATGCTCTCCCCTACTTCTCACTCCGAGGAGAGGAAGAAGAGAGATGAAAAGATTTATGAGCTTAGAAAAAACAAAACTACTTTAATGAAATATTAATAATAAAATAAAAATGAAATATATACAAACATACACAAAACTGTCTCAAGCTCCCACGGAGATGCCACCTGCAGGCACTGTGAAAGTTCCAGACTGGATTCAGTGACAAATGGGAACTGGAACATGCTGACCAAGATCAAAATGCAGATGAGCCGACAGGGTCCTCCTCAGGCACCAGTTACTGAAGAAAGAAAGAGAGGCACTAAAGAAGCAGCCCTCTGGAAAAGAGACAACAAAGAAGAGCCAACCTAACCCCTTGCCTCCCTCAGCTCTTATACTGAGCATGGCGGGTGGGATGGCACACCCGATTGGTCAGTTTGGGTCACCTGACCTTCCACAGGGTGAACACCTGAGTCAGCTGACCCTGGTTGCCACGGCAACAGGTGTGGGCCAGGGCCTCTCCCTGAGCAGGAAGGTGGCTCTGCTCCACCCCAAACCAGGACAACGTGGGATTGGAATCTGTTAAAAAATAGGGAATGAGTCTTTTCCCTGTAATTGTCCGTCTTGGTTTTTCCACCACGGGTTTGGCAAAAATTTTCAGCTTCACCCTGGTAAGCTGCGAGTTTAAGGATTTTTTAAACAGGAGGAAGTCAGTTCAGGGCAAAAATCCAAGAGGATCCAATGCACTCCACAACCTTCCCTGTCTTCAGGCTGTACACATTTATACACTCACCTCTCACAGAATGTGGATTTATATATTTAAAAGTGTTACCTATCACCGTCAGATTCAATTCAAGGACTCTTTTAGTCAAGTAGCCAGCAGAAAAGACAGGATTTAAGTCTTATATTCATTGAACTTCAGTGGTTGTTTTAATCAAGCCATTTCACATGAATGCACCACATCTATCATTATAGGGCTTGCTTCCATTTGGTGATTTTATCATTTCTTCATTTCGTGATTGTGTAAACTTCTTCATCCATACTCTCAGGAAATTAACTTCTAATATATTCAAGAATATGCTTTCATTCTCTTGTTCAATAGCAACCTATTCTAGATTAATATTTATCAATAATATTGCTGAAGCAGATTGTAATTCCCAAAGAAGCCATTGGTCATTCTTCTGTAGAGAAAATCATGCAGCTAAAATAAACTGTAGTCATTTTCAGATTGACCTGGAGAGTCAAAACAATGATTAGTGTACATCATAAGAACATTCGTATAAAATTTATTCATTTAAACGAGCTACTACCTCATAAGTATTTATAACTGTTCAGTTTCAACAAGCAGTAACAACCATCATGCCAGATCTTCACCAAGTTTCAGAATTGCTGACACTGCTTTTCAGGACTGCATATTTAAAAAGCACAGAATAGTGTTATTCATTTTTGTGTGAATAGAGGCATAGAAATGAGAAATAATAGGATATTCTTGTGGTTTTATAACACCGGTGATTACTATAAGGTAGGAGAAATAGGACATTTTAAGGATCTAGTCTGCAGTGCCATCTTCTGTGCTATAATGCAACACAGCCATTGATTTCCATTTCCCCTTTTTAATAAATTATTACTATCTGTGATAAATCACATTCTCTCAGTGTTAACACTGGTTTGGGGGTCTTCATTTCAGATCATATCTTTAGGTCTCTGTGTTGCAGCTAGCAACATGTATGTTGCAAGTAGATTACTTCTGTAAAATTCAATGTAGTTATATTCTTCCAAGAAATTCATGATGATACTTTTGTTTGATCTCTGACTAAGAAACTTCCATCCAGTTCAACAAGTTCCTCCTAAAATCAACAAAAAAGTTTCACTGATTTCAGTGGGATGCAGTAGTTAACAGACTACCATCATCCCGCTCCACATTTGTTGTTCATCCTATGTGAAGTCCCATATGAGGATCTATCTGTTGAAGCGCTAGCACCCTCAATTCCAACTCTGAAATGGAGAACTATAGATGCACAATGTTTCACAGTGGTATTCAGCAACAAGCAGAGTTGGATGCTATATATAGACTAGAATGATAATAGTGCCTTCCAAGGCTATTTGCACAGGCATGAGTTAATTTCTTAACAGTTACTCCAATAACAGTGAAAACACACTGACGAGAACTATGGATGCTCAGCCATTAAAAAAAGAAATCTGTTTTGAAATAGAGTGAAGCACTCAGAAAGGAAACAGGGGAAATCCAGGCACATGCAATGGATCCTGGTTTTGAAGGCAAAGTCCTGAGCTTAGCAGCAGGAGAAATATGGGAATGACATCTTTAGAATTGGCTCTAAACATGATTTAAGATGCAGATGATGAGGAAACTCCTTTCCATGATCTGTTTTAACATGTTTTCAGCACTGAGGCAAGCGGGATGGGCACAATGGAGAGCAGAGTACGTGATCCAGACGCCTAGTTTTCAGCACTGTGCAGCATGTATGGAAACAAGTATGTATTTGGCAACTGTGTTTGGAAGTCATTATTACAGACTCAATGTAAGAAATGGGTACGCAGTAGGAGAACTCAAGGCAGTAGATACAGAAGTGATATTTGACCAGGTGGTGAAAGAGAATCAAATGTCTTCTTTTCTTCCGAAAGTTTGGACTCATTATTAGATTCCTGGTAAATCAGTTGCAAAGAATATCTCTATGGAAGAAAGAAACTGAAATCGATAGGCCATATCTGTGGTGACTATTTTGGAATGTGGTGAAGGACTCACCAGAAAAAGGATCTTTTGACAAATAAGAAGATAATTTCCTTATCAATGAACCACAGGAAGAACAGTGAAAAAAAAAAATATCTGAAAGAATACACAGATAGGATGGAGTGTTTTCTGCTGTCAGTGAAAACATAAAAAAAAAACACCCTGAGAAATGTCAGTGTTGAATATTAATTACTGTTCATGACTTGAAAATAACAATGTATAGCCAACTTTAGAACTATAAGACCAGGTGATATGTCCAGAGATCCCCACAGCTGAAAGAACATGTTGAAGGTCAGACAGTGGGTGCCCTATTGGCATTGTGTAGTGTTCAGCCAAGTCTAGTGGAAGAGAGAATTATATCAACTAGAGGTATATGTGCGGAAAAAGGCAGAGAGAGAGAAACGGTGTGGGTATTCGCTTTCCTATTGGGAAACTAACAACATAAATCATTAATTCTGAAATAGAACAGAATATACAAGGACTGGTCACCATAATAAAGAACAGATAAGCATTGATGAATGTAAATAAAATATTTTGAACCTTTACATACTGGCTTGGAGTTGGCATTCAAGAATTAGAAACACTTGATAGTGAAGAAATTTAACATAACTGTCATCATCACAACTTGTTGAGATGCATCATATAATTGGCACATGAAAACTGTTACAATTTGTTTTATAATGGTAGAATGAGTAAAAAGGAAAGAATCTGAATTCTCCATTACAGGTACTCTTAACGGTTTAAGTTTTATTGGTGATTCAAAACCTAAGGATCATGAAGGCACATAGATCAATGTGCAAGTTAGCATAGCTCAGCAGAGAGAACTGCTCACTGCCTGTAACTGTCCTGTAAATTATGAGTTTCTTCTTAAGTATCTGTTGATTATGTGCAAGAAGAGAAAGCATGCTGTTACAGGGACTTGAATTTGAGAAATGCAAACTGGTGATCTCATGTAGCTGGTAGGCAAACCTCTTCAGAATCCCTGGAATTATGCATGATGATTTTATAATGCACAAGGAATTACAGCAAGAAAAGGTAACTCAGTTTTGGACTTCATTGTGCCAGATAAAGCTGAATAACCGTGGTATTGAGAGTTAGTGGTTGCCTAGAAACTGGGGATCATGACCTCATATTCAATAAGAACAAACACTGCCCCAAACACTGATATATAAAGAACATGCATAATGCTCCAAACTAGTTTATATTCAAAATCTGAAGAAACTAAGAAAAAAAAAAAAAAACCTGCTTAGAAGAAAAATGCTGACAGGAAAAAAAATGTATAAAAACCTCCATAAAAAGAATTTGACTGTCCATAGTTTCCCAGTGCCGCCATTAAGAATGGAAACAACCTTAGCTAAAAGTTTGGTTTGGTTCACTGACAAGGACAATACAAAATTTTAAGGAAAGTATAACTAGTGGGAAAAAAGTGAAATAGTTAACAACATAAGAGCTATGAATTGCCAAAAGTAGCTTAGGGCAACAGTGGAATATACAGACTAACAGAGCTAAAGACATCTTAAAAATTTCTTGAAAGTGGCTTGAGAACAAAATAAACTGTATAAAGGCCCATTACCAAATGAAGATTGTAAAATTGTCAATGATGATATGGGAAGAACAGAAGTTTTTAATAAATACTGTGTCTCTATATTTGGAAAGAAGCAGAGTGTTGCATTCATACCATATGAGGACAGGGAAGCAATTCCTATGCTATTAATAAGCCTTAGGAAGAAGTTAGACAATATCTACTTAGCATAAGCATTTCTGAATCAGGAGGCCTAGAAAACTTGCATCGGAGGGTCATGCAAATGCTGGCTAAGGAAAATTGTGGCTCACTGACATTAATTTATATTAAAGATTGTATACACGTATATTCATACATACATTCAGAAAATGCCAGGAGGCCTCAAAATAGCTAAGATTATGTCAATGCATCAAATGGTCAGGCAGAATGATACAGCTGAAAACAGATTAGTCAGTCGGTCTTAAGTGTCAGCAGAAATCCTAGAAAATCTGGCTCAGGATTTATTCAATCAAAGTGGCTGTGTGAAAAAAAAATAAAAAATCTCTTTCCAAATTATCTAACTTTGATAGTATTACAATTTTTGTTGATAATGATCATGTGCAGATATTACATTCTTACATATCCCTAATTCCAGATGAGCTGATACAAAGGCATTTTTCTGTCATCCGAAGGCACTCCAATACCAGAGTTGCATAGACAAATCTGTACAACTCTGCATCCACAACGATTGGCTTCTTTTTCGGAAGAACTAACTAGCCACGGTACAGTACCATACTGCTTTTTTTTCTGAAGCCAGATTGTTCAGTGCTGGTTTAAGGAGGTCCTCACTCCATCACACTAGATTAGCACTCCCTTAGACTTTTGTAACAATTTTGGTCTGCAAGTCATTCTGTCAAAATGTTAGCATCATGCATCGTACAACACCAGTAACACCTGCTAAATGAATTAACATTTATTTCGTTTTACATGAATGATTGACAAGCCTCAGCACACAGGTGTCAGTAAGCAGTGAGCAGTAGCCACCAAAGGGATTTGTTTCTAGTGAGGTTCCACCTGGATGCAGAGTATGGAGGACACTAATCATCCTTCTCAGCAAGGGTCTCAAAGTAACTGTGAAGTAATTGTTTATAAAAATACCTTGAAAATTTCCATATGTTTTTTGCAATGACAGTAAATGAGATGGACAGGATGCTGAAGTCAGAGCTAGCTGAATTGTTTGGGCAACTGCCTTCATAATTATTTTTTTTCTTTTCATAGAATTTAATGTCACCAGGGAACAGGGAAAAGAGCTCTGCACTTGAGGGGCTCTAACATGGCAAGCAGTGATTCAGAAAATAATTGGGATAGACAATCCAACATAAGTTTCCATTAAAATGTTATCACAAATGGATGACATGACTCTTCATTGGGAAAAAAAAGGAAATGCCAAACATTTTACTCTTGAGAGGGAGTTATTTTAATTCTGCAAACACACAACAGTGTTTCGAGCAAAACTGGTAGAGGGATACAACTTCTAGATTATATGATGTCATATTCATAATCAAAGAATTTTAAGGTTGAAGAGTGTTCAAAAAAGAGCTATGAAATTGTTTGAGAACTGTAGAAATAGTCATCTATTGAAAGACTTAAAGAAAGAACATTGAGAAAAGTCTTGAGGAAGTATCTTCAGAAGAAGACAATTATAAATGCTATTGGGCTCTTTAATATAATGGAGGCTTAAAAGAATAAGTTTCATAAAGCTAAGGCTAGGCAAAATGAAATTTGAAGTTGAAGTGTAGATGATAAAAATGAGGATGGTTAACTACAGGAACAAACTGACCATTGTGATGGATTTTCTAATATTTTTACTAATATTTTCAAATGAATATCAGATACCATTCTACAAAAACATACTACGTGAGGAGAACTGACAATAGTAGTTCAAAATACTTGATCTGATGGCTCACTCTGGCCTTAAATCTATGAAAGTACATCAAATTATTCACTAATGCTCAGCGCTTACATAACAGCATCCCCCAGTAAAGCTTTCTTTCCAGCTGGCTTAAAGAGTATTTCCTGGAAGGCAATGACCTGGCCTCAGTTATTCATGCTTTTGTCATTTCTCATTTAGACTGCAGTGATTCACTGTTCAATATAAATCGTTATAGTGTTTCAGTGCTTGCAGAAATTAAGCTACTAAAGAATGCTACATCTCATTTCAACAGTGCAGGCCACCAGAAACATATCAGATAT
Organism: Chroicocephalus ridibundus; assembly: GCF_963924245.1. NCBI lineage: Eukaryota > Metazoa > Chordata > Aves > Charadriiformes > Laridae > Chroicocephalus > Chroicocephalus ridibundus. The sequence continues at coordinate 110,844,721 of NC_086286.1, forward strand.
GTCCTCCAGGCTTTTCCTTACCTTTCCAAGACTACCTAAACAAGTTCAAGGTCTTGATTCCTTTCTGTAGGATACACCATAGCTGGAGGTCAGGAATGAAAAGGTCTACATAATGTTTCATGATGAAAAATAAATTTGAAAACTTGTTAACAGTTTGCTCTAATATAACAGACCCCCTGTTCCTTGCTCATAACTATATCTAAATGGCATTTTATGGGCCAGACCAAGCTGGTTCTGCACACGCTTCAACCTTGTAAAGACTTCAGCCCGTTGTGTTTCAAAATTCTTATGATTATATTTGGACACTGTTATATAGAGAATCAGAGAATGACTTAAGCTGGAAGAGACCTCAGGAGGTCATCTAGTGCAACTTCACATCAAAGTTCATCCAGCTTCAAAGTTAGGTCAGTAGCTCAGCCCTTGTCCAGTCAAATTTTATATATCTTTAAGGACAGAGATTTCAAAACCTTTCTGAGCTACCTAGTTGAGTCTTTGACCACCCTTATGGTGATTTTTTTTTTCATGTCATTAGATAGTATTTCCCATTTGGCAATTTTTAATTATTGAGTCTCATCCTCATTGTAAGAACCTCTCTGAGAAACTTGACTTTACTTTCTCTGTAACCACTCACTTAGTTTAGCTGAACACAGCAGTTAGGTTCTCCTCATAGTCTTCCTTTTCCTAGGTGGGTCAAACCCAGCTTCATCAGCTTCTTGCTCCTTCAACATCTTGTAATACATCCCCAAGCTGGAAAGTACTCCAGGTGCAACCTCACAAATGCTGGACAGACAACAGGGAATAATCACCTCCCTGGACTGTCTGGCTATGCTCTTTCTAGTGCAGCCCCACAGACCTCAGATCCACAAGGCCCACTCTTTACCTACGTTCAGCTTCTTATTCACAGGTCTTTTTCTGCAAAGTTGCTTTGATCAAATACGTGCCTGGTAAGATTATGGAGTAGATCTTCCTGGAGGCACTACTGAGGCAGAAGAATAATGCAGAGGTGATTGGGTACAAGCAACACGCCTTCACCAAGGGCAAATCGTGCCTGACAAACTTGGTGGCCTTCTATGAGAAGGTCACAACATCAATAGACAAGGGGAGAGCAACTGATGTCATTTACCTGGACCTGAGCAAAGCCTTTGACACTGTCCCGCATGATATCCTGGTCTCCAAGCTGATAAAATATGTGATTGGTGGACTGACGATTCAGTGGATAAAGAACTGGCTTGACAGCCGCACCCAAAGAGTGGCTGTCAATGGGTCCATGTCCAAGGGGGGGACAGTGACAAGTGGAGTCCCCTGACAATTGGAGTCCCTCAAGGATCAGCACTGGGAACGGTCTTGTTTAACATCTTCGTCAGCGACATGGAAGTGGCATAGAGTTCACCCTCAGCAAGTTTGTCGATGTCACCAAGCTGTGTGGGGTGTCTGACATGCCACAGGGAAGGGATGCCATCCAGAGGGACCTTGACAGGCTGGAGACATGGGCCCATGCCAGCCTCATGTATTTCAACAAGACCAAGTGCAAGGTCCTCCATCTGGGTCGGGGCAATCCCAAGCACCGATACAGGCTGGGCAGTGACTGGCTTGAGAGCAGCCCTGAAGAAAAGGACTTGGGGGTGCTGGTGGATGAGAGGCTCAACATGAGCCATCAGTGTGCCCAATTGTATCCTGGGCTGCATCAGGAGAAGCGTGGCCAGCAGGTCGAGGGAGGTGATTCTCCCCCTCTACTCCACTCTCGTGAGACCCCACCTGGAGTACTGTGTCCAATTCTGGAGCCCCTACTACAAGAAAGATAGGGACGTGCTGGAACGTGTCTAGAGAAGGGCCACGAGGATGATCAGAGGGCTGGAGCACCTCTCCTATGAGGACAGACTGAGAGAGCTGGGGTTGTTCAGTCTGGAGAAAAGAAGGCTCCGAGGAGACCTTATAGTGGCTTACCAGTATCTTAAGGGGGCCTACAAGAAAGCTGGTGAGGGACTTTTTAGGATGTCGGGTAATGGCAGGACTAGAGGGAAGGGATTAAAACTAGAGACGGGTCGATTCAGATTGGACGTTAGGAAGAAGTTCTTCACGATGAGGGTGGTGAGACACTGGAACAGGTTGCCCAGAGAGGTGGTGGAAGCCCCATCCCTGGAAGTTTTTAAGGCCAGGCTGGATGAGGCTCTGAGCAACCTGATCTAGTGGGAGGTGTCCCTGCCCATGGCAGGGGGGTTGGAACTAGATGAGCTTTAAGGTCCCTTCCAACCCTAAGAATTGTATGATTCTATGATCTGATCTAGTGTATCCCACTCATACCTGGTCTCAATTTATTGTGCAGGCAACACTGTGGCAGAGTCAAGTTTTCTTGGGAAGGGAGTAACCCAAGATGATGGCATTTAAGCCCAAAAACTAGGCTTTTATAAACTCACTTTCTTCATGATGTGCAACATAAACCTCAAACTATTCCTACCACCAGTGTTAAGTAGCATGAATGCTAAAAGAGAATCAAAAAGCCCTGAAAAAACTCTGCTCTAAGAAACTTCCTGTTTCCCCCCTTTCCACTAAACAAACCCACAAACAAACAAACAAAAGAGAATAAAAAATTACTTAACAAAACAAGACACTGAACATGCTTTTCTTGGTGGGGAGGGAATATAAAAATAAACTGCTCCGAACAGATGTTCAAAGGCTGACAACCATGTTTTTCACTGCACTGGAAAACACACAAATACACCCAGCATAACAAAGAACACAAGAAGAAGGGAAGAGACTTCTTTCTGCTTACGTTTTTTTTTTGTTTGGCAACTGAAACGATGTCATTATGAAGCTATAAGAGCATGACAATCATTATGACAAATGATCTAAATATGACTAATGTTATCATCCAGATTACGAAGAAAGCTTATTCTCAGAGTATTAGTGTTAAGGGCAAAAAGCACAACAGGATCTGCCATTCTGTGTATAACAACCCATAAAGCCTCATTCAGTAATTTCCATGTCCACTGCCAGCTATGTGCAACTTGAATTAGCACGCATGTTTGGACATGTGCCATCTTACTTGACGACATGAAGAAAGAAAAAATCTACATGTCCATTGGCAATCTGCCCTGATAGTTAAGCACATTCTTGATTTAAAAATGCACGCATTATTTTCAGCCTCAACTGCTCTACCTTTATTTTTCGTCTGTTGAGAGTACATTTTACTGCCTGTATCTGCAAGGTCAAAGAGTCTTCTACTAACAGATATCCTATCCTTGTATAGGCACTTTGTATTTGTAATTAATTTGCCTCTTAAATACCTCTTGAGTAAGCTAAATACATGGAGAGCTTTTTACTGTAAAATGTATTTTCTATTACTCAAAACATTTTTGTAGGTCTTTTCTTGAAAACACAGATTGTTTCTTTTTCATCTTATTTTCTTTCCAACAACAAAATGAAAGCAGGATTTAACAGCAAGGTATTACACTCATCAATACTTTGCTTAGCTCCTAACACTTTACCACCTCCTGACACTTACTTAAAACTTTTCTCATTATGCATCCAAGGATGATATTAACTCTTGCAATGAAAAAAAATAAAAAATAAAGACCATCCATTCTCACTGTGCTGCTAGAGTTGTCATGTTCTCCAGGCAAACAGAAAAATGTGCATGTACACCACCCCTTTGGGGGGCTACAGAGTACTTTCACTCACATGCTCCAGCTGCGCTTCATTGTAATGTAGAAGTCACCAAGACTAATGGCCCAGACTTTTAATTTTTGAGGTGATTAAGAAATTCAGATATTCTCCAGATCCTAGTAATATTGCTGATAGCACGTGAACTGAGACTTTTCTGATAGTGACCGAAAATTTCAATATGTTCCTTGTTCCTCGAGCTTTGGTAGCCATGGATGAGGTAGGCCTAAGGATGCTGCCATAGACCATGTCATGTATAAGCTACTAAAGACATCATGGAGTTAAACAGTAACTCAGCAGGCATAAAAACAACTATGGAGCCACGTTCAGATGGATCAGATAGATCTAGTATTTCTTGACATTAGTGGGAACATTTCCATTGGCTTCAGTGAGTGCAGAATTGCCCAAAAACAATAGATTTTTTGTGGTTGTTTTTACATTTCAACAAGCTGGATTTAAATTCATTAACATTCCAAATGAGATCAATAATGAATAGTTCAGTAATAATTACCAGGACTCTACATAAAACTCTATAAATTATGTCATGAGCTATACACTGCATGTGCCAATTTTCCATAAACAAGGGATTCATTCACTCTCTGTTTTCTAACAATAAGCACGTTTTGTAATTGTGACTAGAACTATACATTGCTCATCTGAACTTAAAACCGTGCTCATTTATTCCCTTGCTAAAATTGTCCTTCCATTCCAATACCAGGTCTGTAAGAAACATTCAGCTGAGGTTTCCTCCATGGCAAAGAGGTTCTCTTGAACCGCATGACCTAGATCTAAGTTTGAACTGTAAATTCATCTGTTCTAATAAATTTGCCAAGGCTAAATGTGATCTACCAATAGCTAATTCAGATGACTGCAAGAAAACTGGGCTGCCTGCCATAACAATGTTGTTGCACATCTCATAGGGCTGTGGTGTTTATGCTAAGGTTCACGAGTAAAGTGACTATCTGAAAATCTTTATTTATTTAAAAATAAATAAATTATTGGACTTCCTGGTCATAGACAGTGTTTGAAAACCTGAGGGTAGAGAAGGTCGTGGTAAAGATTACTATCTTAAAAATTACTTTTAATCGCATTTTATTAATGCATAATTCCTGGTCACAGTATTTGACCACATTGTAGATCAAAATCAACTGTGGGTCAAAAACCAGCGCAGAAAGGAAAGAGTTTTTTAGAAAGATACTTTTTTATTATGTAGAGAAATTACCAGTAATGAACTTATTGGTGCATTTTACTTAGTGAATGCTAAACTCTCGGCAGTTGGTAAAATAAGGAAAGAACTTATCCTGAAGCAGAATTTTAAAATCATATTTACAGAAGTTGTAACTGCATTTCCAAAATTATTAAAGGAATTATGAATTTTACAGTAGTCAGAATTCAAACTGACAGTTGCAATTCTGAATGTGGAAGAAGGTTATTTGACATTTTGCCTCAAAAATTAGCCTTAAAAATCCATATGCTGACCAATTGTTTTAATATCCAACTAAAACAAAGTTGAGGAGTGGAAGGAATCACTTAGTTAATCCAGACACTTATGCAAGTACCAATCAAACTGTATAATCTCATTCGTGATTTTACCATTTTGAACCTGAAGTTTACCTTCTGTCCACTACTCCAAATCGAAATCTGTTTCAAATGAGCTTTTACTCCTGCAGAGGGTTGAAAAAGCCTTCTTAAAATTTTTACATTGTGTGAAAATTGTATTAATGTCTACTATCACTTATTTGTTCTTATGACAATATTATTCTTCACTGAATATATATATATTTTATTTCTCTGATGTATACTACTTTTAGGCAAACTACTTGTGAAGTTAAACAAGCCAAGCTCCTCTAATCTCTTTTGTAAACTAAATGCTCAAATTCCTTGGTCACCCCAGTATATTTTCGCTGTCTGAATGCATCTTTCCTGACTGTGGATGATCAGAAGCATCTCATTAAAATTAATGAACTAATTTCACTGAGATGGCCACACCTGTATCAGTAAATACACCATGTGTAAAGGGGTATTAGTTGATGTGGCGTGGCTTACTTCTACACAGGTAAATGCACTTCCCTGTTTTTCAGCCCCATCCTGAGAATGATTCCCAGCCCACATTAGACCCTGAACCGTGCTCAGGTGCTACCTGGGAAAGTGCTAATTGGCCTAAACTAAAAACATGCAATGGTTATACTAGCAATTTAAAGTAGGGATGATCACGAATCACAGACTGGCACATGTCTTGGTCTTCTTTATTTGAATAGTTGTAGCCCATGATGGACACTACAGTGGTACTAGTAATTCTCAGGGTCTCCTGGAAGTACTTTTCTCAGTATATCTGAGATCTGAGCTTGCCTTCCTGATGACTGTGTCACATTCATAGCTCACAGCCACCCTGGAGTCAGCTGCTGTACTTGCATCTTTCTCCATCCGACTGCTGTAATCTTCCAGACTTTTATCAAGTCAAGCCATTTGGCGTTGTCTAACTGTGACATTTTCAATTTTGTTAATTTCTCCAAGGGGTCTTCAGAATTTTCAAGACTGAAACAACTACATCTCTACGCTGTAAGCTAGTAAATCAGACTTGTAAATTGTAATTGATTGATTCTCTGTACGGAGCAAGTAAGGAAATGGGCAACATAATACAGTGAAAAAGGGGTTTTATGTATACAAAAATGATCATGTAGATTACCATATTTACTTGCTAGGAGACTGCATGTGAGTTACCAAAATTCACGTGAACATTGTGGTTTTTTGAGGTACTGTGATTCACCAACAGTCATATGCCAATAGCTTCCTACATTTCCTCAATTTCATTCCAAGGTTGAACCTGTTAATAGAACACCCTGAGAGATTTCATGTGAATCTGTTAAAACAATACCCAAAGAAACTTTGTGTGCATTATATGACACTAAAACCTCAGTCTATGCATGTTTATCAAGCTTTCATTCAGAGACCACATGTGAACATTCATATTCTTCATCCCCAGGAAGTATATACCCAAATCAGCTTTAGTACTCCATTCACTTGAATCTTTCATAAAAAAAACCCCAAAGCATTCTGGTCAAATTCAAATCCAATACAAATATAAGCAACACTGACTTTGACTCTGTATTTCTTAAATGTCTTATCTCTTAGCCACCAGAGGAAGCTTATTGAGGCTATGAATAGTTGAAATAAGTGATTGATAATGAAGAGGGGGAAAAGTTAATTAAAGATTTCAAATGAGGATTTTGATACCCTATGTGTTCAAACAAAGTGCCTTTCTTAGATCGTACAAAGCCTTACCCATATGCTAATTTCATGGAAATGAGGTTTATTATACTCTGTGGATTTTTCATTAAACAAGCAGAGACATAACCACATATACTTTTCTCTCCCTAACCCAAGCTCTCACACATCCTGTGAAAGGTGTGATAGCTACTTGCTTTTCATCCATTTTTATCCCTTGTCAACTTGTCTTTGTTGAATGAATATAAAAGAGACGGTATACTGTACAAGATGGATCCACAGTCCGACTGCACTCAGCATTTCTTATGATCTACCCCAGCACTGTTCATTTTCTGCCGGTCTCTAAAGTGCAAACTCTTCACATACAAACTACTTCTTGGGAATGGTCTCAGGCTCACCCCAACTAACAAACCATGCCAGAGACTGGGGTAACATCTTAACATTGCATCCAAAACTGAATCCATTTCCCAAGAATTGTCCCAGTGCTTTAAAATTTGCTATTTTGGACCTATCTTCAGCCTGTATCCACACTTTAGATATAGAAGATTTTGTCAGATCTTTCTTTGGGCTCTTTTCCTGAAGCAATTTATCTCCTCTTCCCACCTTCACAGGGCTTCGCCAGGCCAAGAGTGCAGCCAGCAGGACAGGAATATGCAGACTTTTTTATTTTGCTCCTAACCACAGCCCTTTTAGCAGAGTATATCACACACTGTATTTATGCATGTAGTCCTTTTGCTAAGGAGGAACATGAGCCAGCTCAGGTTTTAGTTATCAGCAATAAACACTCTCAAGCCCATCCAGAGACCTCAGAAAGTTAAACTAAACTGCCTGGAAACTTCTTTCAGGCTCAATGGTGATGCAAGTGCTTGGGGAGCACCTACATGCTATATTCTGCAGCAACTTTCTACACATAGCCATTCATAAACAAGAAGGCCAACAGCATCCTGGCTTGTATCAGGAACAGTGTGGTGAGTAGGTCTAGAGAAGTGATGGTCCCCCTCTACTCGGCACTGGTGAGGCCCCACCTCAAATACTGTGTCCAGTTTTGGGCCCCTCACCACAAAAAAGACATTGAGGTGCTGGAGCAGGTCCAGAGAAGGGCAATGAAGCTGATGAGGGGTCTGGAGGACAAGTCTTATGAGGAGAGGCTGAGGGAGCTGGGGTTGTTCAGCCTGGAGAAAAGGAGGCTGAGGGGAGACCTTATCGCTCTCTGCAACTACCTGAAAGGAGGTTGTAGAGAGGTGGGGGTCGGTCTCTTCTCCCACGTAACAGGCAATAGGACAAGAGGAAACAGCCTCAAGTTGCACCAGGGGAGGTTTAGACTGGATATTAGGAAAAATGGTTACACTGAAAGGGTTATTAAGTGTTGGAAGAGGCTGCCCAGGGAAGTGGTTGAGGCACCATCCCTGGAGGTATTTAAAAGATGGGTAGACATAGCACTTAGAGGCATGGTTTAGTGATGTTTTTTGTCAGAGTTAGGTTGATGGTTGGACTAGATTATCTGAAAGGTCCCTTCCAACCTAGGCGATTCTATGATTCTATAATACCGTGTCTCTGAATACACTTTACATCTGAGAGCAAGCAAAAGCCGCTCAAATTCTCTAGTCTTCTCTGCTGCATTTACTCTCTCTGCTTTTTGCTCTGCCTGAAAGACTAAGAGCTCAGTTGAATTTTCTGTACTTGCTTGGTCATCCAACACAGAGTGCTCACCAACACAGAGCACTCACCAACACAGAACAGGCTGAGTTCTGAATATCAAGCACCAGTGTCACATAGCAAAATAACAATGCTAAAAGCATATTTAATTAGCTAAATGAAAGCATAGTACAAATTTTTATTCTTAAACAGAAGTTTGGAAAACCAGTTCTGATCTGGACATTATGCATGGCTCAAGAAGGCTAGTGAATCACTTATTATTTATTCAACCACGTTAGAGCCTGGCTTAGTTCCTTTTGAAATATGAGGAAGCTATTCAACTTGTTCCAACAGCAGGTCTGTAAGGATATGTATTTTTTTAATATTCTGTATATTTCTTTGTTTCCCTTATTTTACCGACAGGTACAGCTGGACATAAAAGAACTCAATTATATTTTTTGGTTATACCTAGTATCCTATACATCTATATAGGATATATATATCCTAGATGTAACTTAATATCTATTGAATATCATTTCAGGTGTCCTACATATCCCCCAGCTGCCAGTTCAGAAGGGCTTCTGGTTTCATGCCATATTTGCAATGCCCATAGATATCTTCTGTATCCCGAGGCTTCTTAAGAAGCCTAGCTGTTTATGTTTAGGCATCTTAATCAAGCCCAAAGTGTTTTAATATGGGAATATAGGTCTTCTGGAGAATGCTTTGGCTAAAAATACTCATTAAACAACAGTAAGACTAATTGTCATGCTGCTTCTTTCCACCAACATCTGACTCTCCAAAAATTATATAAAGAATGTAAATTCCAGGAATCGAATAATTTTAATGACTGATTTTAGAGATTTTCCTTCTATCCTTTGTGCTCTTTCTTGGATACTTTATAGTTGTGGGTTTTGGTCTTTCCATTTAGGTAATGTGTTGAGTTTGAGAGGAGTTTTGTAGTCTTGACATCTGCTAAACATCCTATAGTGATGTCCTAGTAGATGTCTTGTAGATTTTTCTAACCTAGACATTTAGTATGCTGCTATATGTGAACTGGGGAAGTACGTGAACTTTACAGGACTATTCTTATCATATGGATTTTGCTCTTTTGCTAAAAATCGCCTGTGGTTTTTATGTCTTCATAAAAATTAAAGATTTTTAAACAAATGTTGTTCAGCTTGCTTTAAAATTTAAAAGGTTCTCCCTGCATTCATCTTGAGGTATGGAAGTAGTAAGCTGTACCACTGCAAGCACAGATAAATTATCAACAGTGAGAATTAAACGTGGGACCTCTGGATCCAAACACACATATTTCTACTGGCAGTGCAAAGGGGCCCTATTCCACAGCAAGGGGCCATGGCAAGGTCATCAACTTCTCTCTGCACAAAGGAGGGATACAATACTGCCTTCAAATGATTAAAAAAAAAAAAAAAGTCCAGTGTTTTCTGCTGAAGTGCACTTATTTTGATCTCCTTTTATAGAATTGAACAAATAGGTGACTACTTTAAGAGTATTACACTGAATGCTTTATATGACCAGCCAGTGAAGTTGTTCTGAATTCAGGAATTTTCTTTGTAAATATATTGATTTAAATTACAGTGAGATGCACAGAAAACTAATTAGGAAGCAACACTTGGCTTCCCAGAACAAACACTTAGGCCAGCTCTTCAAAGATAATGGGCAAAATTATTAACCCCAAGGACAGGGCATCCTGTGTGCTAATAAGATGTGTGTTTATTTTTCCAAGCTCAGAACTTGAAAATGTAAAGGCTAATGAGTAGTTAAAAGTCTCCTGAGAAGAAAGGATAGGTTGCTTCTCAGAATATGTCTAGGGAAACAGACTGAAGGGTTAAGCAGAGGGAGAGGCAGAAAGAAACATATTCTATAGAATGAGCCTAAGACATTGGTGCCTTTTCAGAACAAGGGCATAGCAAGCTGTAGGGAAAAGCTTCATATGAATATATGCTGCATTTAGTGGTTTAAAGCATGTTTTCCTTGATGCTTTACTTTAAATAAATTACACTTCTAGAAGGTTATCAGTCATGCGGCAAGGCCACAGCGAAAAGGGAACTACAGGGTCTAACACTATTTCAGACCCAGCCTTCGAGCAGGAGAACTGCAAGACAGGGGATAGCCAGAAATCTGAAAAGGAACACATCCATTCAGACAACAGGAGCTACAGATACTGGGATACTGCTACTTTGTCAAAATAAGGAAAAAAACAAAACTGGCAGTTTCATTACAGTTGATATTTTACATTCTAATAGCCCATACCTTTATTTTTCCTCATATACCTCTCCTAGATATAATTCTCAAGGGACGACTTTTTTGTTCCCCTGAATAAGGGGACTCTTTCTCATCCATGCACCATCCAGCTCTTCCTCTGCTGTGGATCACCTTTAGGCTGCATTTTGACCCGTTTTGGTCTGAGTAGAAACTGTGTTACTGGTTTAAGATACAATGCATGGTGAGTCAGGATGTGACAGCTTTATAACCTGGGTGATAGCACGGTGAATGGGCACATTACAAAAAGGGCAATTACTATAGGTTTTGTGTTATTATTTACAGTACTTACTTTGCTAACATGAGCAGCATTGTAAAAATGCTAGTTGTTAACACTACTGAAATGTAATGCCAGGATTTTCTGCAGCAGAAGCAGAAGTGGATGGTATGCTGATAAATGACACTGCATGAAAAGGTGGCCATGAAAAGCAAATTCACAGTGAATCATCCTCAACACCAGATTGGAGTAAGAGCATTGCAAACCTGATTTGTGAGCTGATGTTGCCATTTAATGTGGTTTCCATCAAACTGTTCATAAAATTCATAGCTGCAGCTAACCTCCATTACTGTGTCCTTGTACATTCTTCTTGAAAATAACTTGTTTATGAAGCTTCAACAGCGCAGAAGGATACTGTATGACCTGAAGGAAATGGAGGAGCTTCATGTCAACATCAATGCAAAGCAGTGGCCAAAAGGCACGTTCCCTGTGTGGGTTTCAACTTCTTACTTGCACGTTGTGATATGTACAACAGTCTTTGTGATCATCTCTGCCATACACGTTGAGACCAGATTACAGGCAGATGCAAGTCCATAGCCCATAGATATTTATACAGATACCTAATTTATGAATCTTAATCTGAAGCTGAACTACACCCGTTATCACTCTGATGAATCCCCAGTGTCCTTGCGGACCAAGGTATGATCCTCAAGAAACATGAGCCCTATTCAGGATCCATGGGGGTGCCTGGCATGTTACTGCCTTCAGCTCCTTGGAGAATCCCTGATTTAGACACCAGTACCAAATAATTTCTGTATTAACTTCAAAACCATTTTGATGAAACAGTCTATTTTTATTTGCAAGTTGATGATTTCATGTTATGTTTTCCCCTGTGTTGATACATCTCACCAGTCTCATGGCCGGCTTTGTGTGATTAAATGTTCCACATCTCCAGCCCTTCTACATAACTTAGATTCTACATAACCTAGATGATGAGAAAATATCAGTCATATCTATAGGAAGTCTGACAATAAGACAGAAAAGCAGTCTGTCTGCTGAAGTTCTGAGAGGGAATTTTTGTTTTTCTTGCTTACAGTAATCCCTTTCTTTGCTAAAAGGTATTTTGGTGTGGTTTTTTGTTTGATTGTGGTTTGGTTTTTTTTTTTTACTTTGCAGTATACATAATTTATACAGAAAATATTGGGGTTTTATTCTGGGGAAAAAAGAAGATTCAAATTTATCTTTAAAATCTCACTGTAGTGAAGTTAAGGCATATATTCTTAGACACCAGAACTGGGGAAACGTTTATAAAAGAAGCATATATTGCTGAGGTGGACACTTTACTCAGTTTTTGACTCATGTTTCAAGTACAGATTTACACCATAAATTCAGTTTGTGGGGAAGAGTTTTTAACAGTGCAGTAGCAACTTAACTCTTCCTCTGGTTTTTCATAGAAAGGGACTTCAATTCCTTTTCAGATCAGATTGTATAACTTGTCTAAAGGAAAATCAAACTGGAAAGTGTAGTTGCCTTAAAGGTGAATATGATTTTAACAAAGCAAGAAGCCCTGGAAAGACCTTGTGTCCGCTATGATACTTTTGACTATAGATCATGGAGTCAACAGCGTCTTCCTAGAAACTTGCATTAGAGAATGAAGCAAGTATCTCTCTGAGCTCCATAAAACATGAACTCTGAAAACCTCAGCGTTTTTCCCATGTTGGGTAAAAGCAAATATTAAACCGTATTACTTGGAAACCTGTTATCCAATACTGAGAATTGATTATAATGCTGAAATTACCAGATATGTTTATAAATATTCTAGGCTCGGTCAGACAGGAAAGTAATTGAAATGTTTCAATAAGATCCAAGCTAGCATTTCCCTGCATAAACTGCTCAGCCTACTAGCTTGAAAAGGGAAAATACAAAGGGCAAGATTTTCACGACTGATTATGGAACTGAGTCACTTTGCATTTCCTTAAAAGGGGCCTGATTTTCATGAAATACAGAGAAGCCTTGAACCATCTCAAGCTGAGCACCCCAAGCTAAAGCAGCTAAATTTACAAGTGATTTTTGCCAGTCTCTAGCAAGTGGTATATTTAAATTCAGTTTCATGAAAAAAAAAAAATCAAAGAGACAAATCCAATTTGATCATGAGAATCAAGTCCTACTAACTTTAATTATTGATAAAATAGATCAAACCCAGGAAGGATGCAAATGCTGCTGACATCTTTTGCTTTCATTTCTTGTTTGGGCTACCAGGGAAATGTTCTAAACTAGCTTGCAACATCGTGTTGCATTCTGAAATTGAAAACAAACAACAGCCTCTGCTCGGCAAAGTCCTCACCCACAGTCAGAAAGACAACAGCTAATTGGATTAAGAAATGGATTATGACACCCAGCATAGTTTGAATCGGTTAATTGGATTAAAATAGATTGAACTGGCCATTTGGATTAAGGCATAATCAAACTTCTCCTCAGACAAAAGATCTGAGTAGCACGTTAAGGACAAAAAAAAAAAGAAAAAAAAAGAGAGAAAAAAGATAAGGGAGAAGAAATGCTTGTTAAAGGGTGGGGGGGAGTACGCTACTCTCCTCTTCCTAGCTATTTTTAATGAAGGGCACATTATCTCCTTGCCTAGCAGCTGAAATAACATTGTGTAATGGAAATGAGCTCAGCAAAAGGGCTGGAGTCATTATAAAAGATAAAAATCCCTAGAAATCTGTTTAAATGTTAATAAATAAAAAAGGATAAAAGAAGAAACTAAACATCACAATACAGTGTTACCCGCTATGCAAAACTTCCCAGTCTGCATTCCCTCCCCTCCACATTATTGATTTTTAAATTACATTGTCTTTTTATTACTTTTCTCTAAATCTGTCACTGTAAGAACTGACACAAAATCTAATCAAACTGTAAGGAAACCATCAATTTTATCTAGTTATTCAGATGGTTGGTGAATAACATCACAGCCCCTGGTCCTGTTCGTACTAATGAAATCAAGCCCTGGCCTGTGCTTTCTGATTTTAAAGGTTTTGTTTTGGAAGAATTGCACAGCTGAAGAGAACACCTGTTTTGAAGCATTGAGGAGCAGGATAAGAGTACAGAGCGTCACAATCGATAGATCAAAACCCTTTTCTATTTCTAATTGAAAGATCTACATAGAGATCTATATGCTTTTTAATACTTTCTTATGTATGTGCCTTTGCCACTGGCGAATCTCACAAAAATATTTATTTTCGGAGATTTATAAAGCAACAGATGCCATTCCTATCAGTGTCATTTCACTGAGCGTCACAGGGGAGTGGACAAAAATGCCAGCCTGGGCAAAGTGCCTTAAGCCCTTGCCATTACTAATGGGCATCAAGTCAAGTGCTGCCATCCGTCCCCATCCAGGGGCTGCAGAAAGCCATACAGTGCAGAGAACATCTGCTGAACTTCTGGGCCCTCTAGAAGAGCCACGGGCTTGCAGTGGCTCCAGCAGTGATTGAGGGTCTGCTTTGTCATCCAACTCCCTGTTGCAGAGCAGGTGGTAGCCTGGGCTGGTGGGAGGAAGGGCTAGGGAGAGACATGAGAGAAATGAGCGAGGAAGGCAATCAGGTTGGCCTTCAGGTGATCGGGCTGCTGGGAGTTTGTTGTCCCCCTGTAGTTCCTGTGGCCCATGCAAGTAGCAGGGACGTGAGCTATTGCACTAGCAGCCCCTGCTTAACTGCCAGGCTAGAGAGGACAGTTGTTTCCTTCTAGGTCTTCTTGCCCAGAGCTCAATGAATGCACCTAGCAACAAACAAAAGTAGTGAGAGGGTCGTGAAAACAGATGACATGAGGTCAGGGATGGATTGTCATAGAAGTTCAGGACTATGTGAGGAATTTTCCCAGCCGCACATTTTGCCAAAAAAAAAATAAAAATCTGTATTCAGCAGCAACGTAATGTGTGTTAACTTAGCATAAAAATCCTGCCTCCAACCTCAACCTTTGCAGAAGCCCCATCATAACCCAAGTAACACTGCTGCATAATACATGACTTAAATCAACAGATTCATGGAGACAAGAAATATCCATAAACTCTAGTCACATGTCAATGTGTATTGAACTTTCCAATCACTATCTCTAAATCATCTTGGCTCTTTCCACATTTTCTTTTTCATCTTCTTTCTCAAGAAATGAACAAGAAATAATAAAATCTTGGTAATTGATTAACATAAGAAAAAAAGTCGAGGATGGTATGATATACCATCATTGAAAGATGCATTTTCTTCCATGATTCAGAAAATAAATTTCCTGGGTTTGTTTTGCTTTGGTTTGCTTTGCTTTGGTTTCAGAGACCATGCTATAAATATTTGCAAAATTATAGCAAGACTTTTACTTTAATATCATATAGAAGACACCTGTACTGACCTTGACCTAATGATTATGGAAGAAAGATTTTTCAAGTGTTAGGGAAGTATAAACAGCAATGCTGTATTCTGTGATCTGCAGGAATTCGGAGAATGCCTTTGAATGCTATTTTTGCATGTAACCATCTTCCTCAGGTTTGTTTGGACAAAACTGCTCTTCCATATCAACATGAGCATCATGTGAAGGAGCATAGACCCTTTTAGAGAGCTGTGGAAGGCTCTTAGCTTCATCAAAAAGCAGAACCAAGGGGTTTGAGGGCTTTAGCATCAACCATTAAATTACGTGCTGCTTACTATCACCTACAGGATACTGCACTTTAGGACAGAAGTCCTGCCGACTCATCTATATTAACAATTTTTTTTAAGGTGCTTAAGTGCTTAACTTAACCAGAGCCTAAACGTCTGAACCTCTGAACCTCTGCCCCAGCTGTGCTGGTCTGGCTGGGCACATCACAGCTATGCCACCGCCGCCAAGGAGTGAGAGCTCCAGCAGCAGAGCGATTGCCAAGCCAGCACCCTAAGAAGTAATTCATAAAGCAATATTGGCTTTGAGCCGCCCTCTCTTCCCTCCTCCCTCCCTCGGTGAACCTGCCCGTCAATCTGCAGCTTCAAGGTGTCAGAAATAAGCTTCTTCGTGCTGAAGTAACCAATTAAGTTTTATTGCTTTATTGATGCCACAGATATAAAATGACTATGTAGAGCATCTGTCATAAAATGCTTGCTTAAGAATCCGTTGTTGGAGACATCAGTACTCCAGTGGAAAGATGAAAGGAAGATTTAAAACGCGTGATGTGGATATGTGTTAGAAGCTAATTACATGCAGTGGGAACAGATACAAGGATGGCTTGCCATCAGCTGTGGATTGCATCTAAGATGTGGTTATCAGTGCTAAAATGTTTTCATAAAACAATCTTATGTGCTGTCGAGCTAGTCATTTTTCTATCATGAATTGTTCCTTCTAGTGATTTTTTTGAAGAAGAAAACTCAGTATTGGATTGAGCTCTTATATAATATAGAGTGGAGTTCTTTTATGAGGAATTCACTCATACACACAAAACATTAAATGCTGGTCCTGAACAGGGAAGCCTATTGTCAGGAGCTGTCTCTGATAGCAATGACATTAATTTATAGAAATATAAAGAATAAATTCAGCATGAAGAATCTGTGACCATAAAAATCTATCATGGATCAGTTCAAATGAACGGTGTTGAAAGGAACTGGACTGCCAGTATATTCATGTAACTGCCTGTGACAGAGAAAGTTTACAAAGGAAAAAAGAAATGCTAGCAATAAAAATGGAAAGGTGTCTTTTTTCGACCATATCTTTTCATCTTGATATATGCCCTGCTTCTGCGTTTTTCCTATGAAAGCTTAAGAGAGTATTGAAATTCTTTTAAAAAGAAAGGAAAAGGAGAGGCAGTGTATATTGCCTATCAGATACAGTCACGGAGGCAGTAGGCTCAGATATACAGATTAGGGAATCTTTTATGCTTTGGCAGCATTGGTCCCTGCATTGTTCTGTGTAGCCCAGAGCGGTATTATCTTCTTAATTTGTTATTTTATAAATACTTTGAGCACTGAAACCTTTCAAAAGCCCCAGAACAAAATAAAAAGCCCAAACAGCACCACTATTGTCAGTTTTAAAATGGCAAACTCGTATTCCTAACATGTTCCTTTGAAAAGAGAAATTGTGTATGAGGATCATGTGCATAGGGACACGTTATCAATTCTGAACGATTTTCAAGATGTAGTCTTGCCTGCTGCTAACACATTATAGTGTGCTGCAAATCGGATGTACCCTTAAGAAAGGTCAGAAGAAAGATATTTTAAATACCATGGGATTCTTCTTCTTTTTATACAAAAGGCCATGCTTTACTGAAGAGGTTAGGAAATCTCGTATTGTAAAACCCACAGTGCAGAACAATTTTGTGGCACTGAAATAGGAGGGTATGTTATGTACTATATGTGTAAATATTAACGAACTGAAAACCTGTTCTAACTTAATATTAAAACACATTTTTCAGAGGTCCAGGCACGTATCTAATAAATTCACCCTCTTATTAAGGAAAACAAGGAGGCAGAAGTATGCATTAAAACCCCCTACCAAACCTGCTCAAAGAAATATACACTGATGACTTTAATTTCTTATTCTTTTTTACCCCTCATTTCCCTTCTGCCTCCTCTTCCTTTTTCTGTCTGCATAAATACTTATTTTTTCAGGGTCAGGAAGGAGGGTTGTGGCAAGAGGAGGAAAGTCTTCTATTTTTTTTCTTTTCTTCTTATTTTTTTTTTAACCATTTGTTTCATTCATATACCAAGCCAGAAATAGTCTAAAAAATACTCCATAAATATTGAAATTCTGAAGAATTCGAAAATGTTAATCTTTTTGCCCTGACCGGATGAATCCTTATTGCAGTCCCTCCAAAGAATTCAACATTTCACTCGATCAAGCTCATGTCTGAAAGATTGATGAGGAAATATTTGTTTTGCTGTCTGATTTTAGTATTTTAATAATAAAATTAATTATTTTTCTTTATTAATAATAAAAATATTAATAAAATAATATTTTTAATACTAAAATATACGGGTTTTAATGTTATATTTGACCATTTCCTGAAACCAATTGTGAGATTAATAATTTCTTTGAATCCATTTATTAGTCCTGACACAAAATCCCTTTTATTGATGCAATGAGCTCTGTGACCATCCCACATCTTCTAAAGTGAGAAGGAGGAAACCAAAGAACTGCTTCTTTACAGAATGTATTTCCTGTCTTGACATTTCAAGAGAGTCAAGTGCAGATGCTAGCTATCCGCAGGTAATGTCGTTTAACCCCATCCTGTCAAATAATATCAGCTAAATCAAGATGTACCAGGAACAGTCTTTGCAGCAATAACAGGAAAAAATAACTCTGGTTAGGGAGAGTACACAGGAAGGCTGCAATGGACGTATCTCTGCAATTGTGCCCCATTCCCTTCTGCACACCAAGAGGGCATCAGTCACCATCACCAGACACGTGTCAGTGTGTACTCTCTCCATGGTTACACTCACTCGGAGAGCAAAACCTAGTTATACATGAACCTCTGCTTGAAAACTTGTCTCTGTTGAAATATCCAATTGTCTTGAAAGTTATTAAACAAACTGCAATTACATGTTCATGCATAGTTGCAGCTATAGTACTATTTTAGTACTTTGGATAGAATTTAAATTAAAGTGATTCAAACAAATATACAGTCTTCTTTCACTAATGCTTTACCCTCTGTAAATGATAAAATTAAATTCAACAGAACAATAGAGTGTATATTGTAAACGCTCCAGCTATAAAATTTCTGGTCCTGAGATAGTTTCTATTTAGACAGGACAAAACATGGATCTATCTTGTCATTAGAGTTTGTTAGGCAGGTTGCATACATGCAAGCTGAGTTCCTGGGTCAATCAAAGGAGGCACTGGACACATGAGCTAATCCACCCCGTGCCATAGTTCCTTATCGCGAAACCATGAAAAATTATTGCCTCTCCTAAAGGGGCATAGGAAGTACAAATCTATTAATGATTGCGTAAACTTGGATATTACAGCATTGAGGACCATAGCAAGAGCTCTTTGTATCTTTATATTTTCTTGATTTCCTTACAACTTTTTTATATTCCTTACTCCCACCACCTTCTGGGAACTCCTACAAATATTCCTACATCTCATCTTGCCTCTTTGTTTGCATAACGTACGCCGGTTCACCACGACTGAATCCAGCAGTGGCTGGGGTCAGGCTGTAAAACTATGAAACTGGAAGCATAATCACATGGGTTTCAATGGGGATCAACCACCTCCTAAACCCTTCCTGTAATGGCAGGCTATCTTAAGATATGCATTACTGAGGAAAATCAATTAAATTACCACCACTTAATGAACTATTGCTTGTTGGCCAAGTCAGAGTATCTTGACTATGTTTACCACAAGTAAAAAAATAAGCCATAAAGAGGATAATGTAGATGCATTTCATTTCTGAGTGAGGCAGGCTGGGATTTCACACATATTCAGATAGAAATGAAAGGTATTGATTTGGTTTGTTTGTATTCAGTCTTCCCCTGTAGGACAAACTACAAGTCGCAAACTACAATCAATAACTAAACCCCTTCTTTGGCATCTCCCTGCAGGAGACTAGACCTAACCTTCTCCCATTGCTCTTCCTCTCCCTGAACTATACATCTTGCTTTGGACCACACTTTAGTAGTGACAGAATGTTTAAGACGAGGAATCAAATCACTGCAGCACGGCTATGCATACAAGTATAGTCAAACGTTGATTCAGTTCTGGTTAAGCTACATACCATATTTCTCAGACCATTAAATATGACCCAGTATTTGCACTGGTGTGAGGATTAGCATTTAGGTTGAAAACTCTGGGGCTTTTAACCTTACAGTTCCTAGTGTATCTAAGGTTTCAAGCACTAAGAAATCTGTGATCATGCAGTTGCTAGTCGTTCACACTGCAGTGTCAGCAGTGAGTGTCTTGCATGGCTCTACACAGGAAATGGCCATAAATGATCTGGACTAAATTTCCCCTTTTCCCTCAAGAGGACTTCCAAGGTCAGAGTTGAGGTCATTAACAGGACGGTGTGGGGAAACTCACACTGTAGCTATCTCTCGTGTTTGCAAGCTCATGACTTCATTCTAAAATGTTTCAGTCCATTAATCTTCATAAATACAAATATTTATAATGCAGTAAGAATGTATTAGCCCTGTACACAGTCCCTGCCTGGTTTGTTTCCCTCTGTGCAGTTCATTAACTGTTTTAATACAGGCTCCTGTTCCAAGGTGTGTTGTGTTCACTCTTCATCCATCTCTCCATGTAAATCATGCACAGAGTATCTGTGAATGTAGGGGTCATCTTCCTGCTTGTGGATTTTGTTATGGCATTTAGGAGAACTTAATCATTCCAGCTCTATCCTCTCTCTCCGAGGTTGACGAGGCACTTTCTCCAATTGCTTTGAAAATCTTGGGAGCACCTTCACAGAGTACACAAAAGAAAAGCAATCCCATAAAAGTATTTTTTGTACTCTGTTCCTAAACTGTGCCAAGCACTCTTCAGAAAAAGATGCTGGTCAAGAAGAATAGTATTTTCAGAACAGGCTTTCATCTTTGGTTATTTTCATTTGAACAGAAAAATGTTTCATTCTGCTCCATCAATGCAAATGTGCGCCAGTACAGCAATGTATTTATTTACCACCTTATAAATGAGATCTGTATTTTGTCCACTGTTCTTACCTTTCAAAAACAGGTTCAGCACTCACAGCTGCAAGGAATGATTTTTCATAATACATAGCAGTATTAACGATGCTGTTTCTCTGGTAGAGCTACTATAACTGACATAATATTGTATCTAATGGGCCACTGTCAACAATGAACCATCCCTGAAAGAGCACATTCAGCACTGTCACTTTCTAGGCAATTAGTTTCACCATTTAAATTATTACATTTCCAGTAATATTATGGCAGTGACATATGCACATCAAGAAAAAACTGTATTCTGGCAATTCTTCACCCATGCTAATTGCTTGCAGACCTGTGGAAAAGGCAATAGAAGGAAAAAAAAGGAGAGAGGGGAGAAGGCAAAACAACCCTGTCAAGTTATGAGTCCCTGATGGAAATAGCAACATTAGTGGTCTGCTATAAATAAGTAGATGCTGCTTGCATTGTTTTTACAAATACTTGCTTAGTTAGACTGTTAGTTTAATAACATTAACTAATGGATCGAAATTATATTGTACATCTTTTTTCTTTCAGGTTTCAAACATAGAAAAGCGGTTCTACTTACTCAGTCAACTTACTAACAGAAACCAGTCTCTCTTCTATCTATAACTAAGCTTTTGCGATTTGCTATGCCCGGTCACCAGTGCAGATCAGCAGTACCATACAGCTTACACCTTAGTGCAGAATTTTCTAATAAACAGCTGCATTTTTGCTCCAGCCAGTTCTGTGAACTGGTCAGACCAGCAGTGTACTCTGGCACCATCTAGCAAAAGCACAAAGTAACTCTCATTCTCCTCCTTTCTGAGTACAGACTAAAACCGGGACATGAAAGAACTAAACTGGGAGAGAATTCAAAATATTGGCACTGGGCCTCTTTTTTGATACAGGTGAAAGAGTGCTTTAAGGGTAATTTGTAAATATGTACCCACTGCTCAAATGTGGTTTTGTGCTGTAACACCAGAAATTAGTTTCGTCAATTTCAAGGCAAACGGAAAAGAATATAGAATCTACAACGATGATTTATGCCTTTGGAGGAGGGGATTAAAAAGCAAACTCTCATTTCTTAAGCGCAGGCTTCTGCTTTAATCTTACTTGAAATCACCAGCCGAGGCAAACACCGATTGTCTCATGAGGACTGGGGTGATTTTAACAGTGATTTGTTTACTGGCCATAGAAAAGACACTTGACCCTAGTTTTCAGTATCTCTATGTACAATGGAAAAACAAGATTTATATTTTACAGGATTGTAGTGAAAATAAATGCTTGCACACTTACTGGTTTTTCTGAAAGCATGACCCAATCTCAAGCAACTATTTTCCTTCCTATTGATACCCTAATCAGACAGCTTTCAGGCAGAAGCTTAATCTTTTAAAGGGAAACAAACAAAACCTGGAGATGAGAAAGGAAAATATGTAAACTGAAAATATGTAACTGTATTAAAGGGAGAACTCTGCTGTTCTTGCTTTACCTCAGATAGGGAGGGTGAGCTCCTCAGCTGATATAAATTGCACACCTTCCAGTCAGCTTCAAATGATACACCTTTACATTGACTGAAGGCCTGGCCCGTGTTTTCTAGCAACTCTGACCTTAGAAATCCGTTGTTTGAAGACATTTTATGGAAATCGTGCCTTCAAAACATTTATTTTTGAAAGACAGAGGCAGTAGGAGAAGGATTTTTCATCAAATAACAAATAATTGCTAACTTCTCTAAACAGGGCTTTAGAAGATTTAAACACAATTAGCCTGACTTTATAAATCCTATTGTTTGAGTTCGTGTTTTAACTTTCTTCTCATCAACTGACTTGTTCCATAAATACTTCCTTTTCTTTCATCTCACTGGTGCCATCTTGCTTGCAGTTTCTGATAGCTGTTTGGGATGGTTTGTAAAGAGCGGGAGTTCCATAGTGCTGGCAATTTATCCAGTCATTTAAAAGTATCTGTAAACTTTGGGAAAATCCGGGGGGAAAATTGTTTAGCAAGAGGTTTGAATCTAAGAATGTTAAAACTGTATAAGTTATTTCAGACATAAATCAGTAACTAAAATGCCCAGGTATGTGTAAGCACAGAGTTTATTTTACAAGTTTATCTATGGACTTTTTGCTGCCTTTCTCCATTTACCTGAAAGCAGGAATATACTTAAATCTCTATTTAAGCCTCATTCCATCCTCTCTTTTTCCACCCATACTTGTTTCATTCCATCATATCCTCTACGAAGAAAGCTAACTTTTGGAAGATCTACTCTGGCACCTGAGAGCATTCAAATTCTCTTCAATAGTTCATTAATGAATTCATATACCATTATACAATATCTGCGAAGCCCTGACAGGAGAGAGGACGTTTCTGATTTTCTCGCCTCTCCAAAGAGACACAGGCGGTTTCCAGGTCTGAGGGATTTTCTCTTCCTGGCTTCTCTTAGTCCCTGTAGTGCATCTTCAGGCTACAAAGAGCTAAATGCTTCCATCTGCAGGGTGTAACCTCAAAATATGTTATAGACCTCTCAGCTGTCTTCTGGGACAACGCATAACCTGATAGAGACATATACAAGCACACCGGGTTATCAGTGAGGAATACACATCCATACCTTGCCTCCCTTGGCAGAGCAGTCCCTGACACAGCGGACTCTTAGCAGGGCTCCTTTCAGCACCAGGCTCTTCTCACGGGTGGCATGTCCCCATAGTCACTGCCTCCCCCAGGAGCACACCTAGTTGAATCCTAATTCCAAGTCACGCTGCAGCGCTGAAGGAACCACTTGGAGACTGCAGCAAATGACCACACAAATAAACTGCGACAGTGTAACTCACATGCCACCATTTCATGGGCGGATGGCAGGACTTGGCCAAGGATCTCATGGAGATCCACAACATCAGCTGATTATAGGTGCATAGCTTTTACTCAAATGCATTTTTAAGAACAACGTTTGGAAACATTTTTAAATCTGATTGCATATGTTATTTAGCCACCTGCATTGGCTATTCCATACATAAAGACAAATTTTTGTTGGCTTCTTGACATGACTCTAAAATATGTTTGTGAACATAGCTACGTGGGAAATGATTTGAAACCGGACCTTCTTCCATTCTGCTGGAACAATCCCTAAGGCTTCAGGGTAAACCAAATGGAAGGCATTTTATTTAAGCTCTGGCAAGTCTCCACACTCCAATTTTTCACAAAGTCATGATGCACATACGCTGAAAAAGTTGAGATATCCGAAGTCTTTATGCAGCATAAATGTCATGCTACTAATAAAACAAATGGACTATGGTTGAGGCCTGGGGTTTTTCTACCATGCCAAATTCCCCTGTAGGATGAACACCAGCAAAATTATCTCTGGAAAAATAGACTGATTATGCTTAGTTTCATTAATAAGATGTTGGTGTCTCCCTCTAAAAGATCCACATATGCAAATACTGGCCTTCATATATTTAGATTTTTCTGTATCACCCCAAGACTGTCCTAGCTCACTGCAGCTGTGTCCTTTCCAAGCTGTCAGACTCACATATTAACTGATATTTCATCAATTTGGCCTGAGCTGCATTTGTAACTGAGCCCCAAGGGGAAAAGCTAATGCATTAAACACAGAACATTAGCCTCCTGGAAGTCGTATTTCCTTCAGAAGGAAAGAAGCCTTCCTCAGTCGAGCTGTACAAACCAGAAGCACCAAGATGGCGTGGAGAAACTCATATTGCTCCTCGTGAATTTTTCATGAGTGTTTCTGCCCATGCATCCCTAACATCCAGCCATACTTTACGGACCTTTACTTATCTTCATCCCCATGGTAAAGATGGGAAAGGTAAAAATGATCTGGTCCTACAGATTTTTGGGGATATTTGATACCTACGGAAAACAAAGATGCCTCTTTGCTGTTTAATAGGAGTTGAGGATACCAGGGAGAATTATTTGGAGCTGGGGGTGGGAATCAGGATGGATGGATGTTAGTTTGCTAGTCCGTAGCCCAGTGTCTACAGAATCATGCAGTGCCGGAGGTAGTTAGTTTGTAGCTGCACAGATGGTCATGGATGATAAGATTTGCCTCAGGCAGGAGAGCTGTTCTTGCTTATTCTACTGAAATGCAGCCTTAGATATCTGTAGCTAAATTGCTTTGATTTTTTTTATTGTAAACTCCTCAAGTTAAAAGGGTAAAGCTCAATTTACGAACAAGATGTCAGAAGGCGAAGTATAAAATGCAAGCATCTCTTAACCTAGCTTAAATACAAATTTCAGAAACAATTTCATTTGAAATACGTTTAACTTGCAAGCTTACCAATCGCATCATTTCCCATACAGTTCAAATCAAGACTCGGCAGAACTTTCTCATTAATGCATCAAATAATGCAGATGTCCTTTTTTTGCCCCCTTTGAAGTGACATATGCTTCAATTTATTTTTAATCTTCTAAGTGATGTTGTAAGTAAAGCCGCCCTGTGTGACATATGAAGTTACTATTTTCTTCATTGCTATGGATCTGGAGAACTCGGGCAGTAGTGGCTAAACCCAGATTGAATCAGGCTGTTTAACCTAAACGCCACGGAATGAAAGCCAGCATTTAATTGTGAGGACATACACAAAGGCAAATGCAATGAATTTGCCCCTTGCACCAAGACACAGAATACACTAAACACTTAAAACCCCACATCTGCACTTTTCTTTTACAAGGCACATTTTCACTGCCAGATGAAGCCTTTCAGTTGTAGCTGTGTGTAACAACAGTGTCATCCAGTGGTTAGCTGGCTAACCACACACTTTTCTTCCCTCCAGATTTTCTAGTGTGCATCCCAAGCTTTGCTTGAGAGATGACAGCTTGAAAATGAGTTGGCATGAACAACTTGCCCTCTGTGCCACATCTGTAAGCACTATTTCAGGTAATAGAATGGCTTTCTGCAGCATCAATGCCAGGTTCCACGAGGAACCTGCGGGCCTTTTGGGGACGAGGTGCAATGAGCAACCATTTCGCTTTGGGCCGACGCAAGCAAGGAGAATTTGCAGCTCTTAGAAAGTTGTGGTCAAAGCTATTTGAACAGATGTTTTTAGGGTTTGACTCTGGAAAGCCCTTTAAGGAGACTGCCCAGAAGTCCAGCTGGCCCAAGGAGGGCCAGGCAAGGAGGCCCCAATGCTGCTACAGAGTCATTTTGCTAACTTGCCTCAGCCTCCAGCATTCACAGCCCAGGGGCTTCCTGAAGCAGAGGCAGCACCTCCGTGTTCAGCAGCCTGCTGTAGATTTTCACCCTGTAGTTTGTGCAACTGTTTGGTCAAACTTTGATCCTTCCACATGCAAGGAGCCTCATGGCTTATACGTACTTGTGCAGGGAAACAGCTTCTCTCGTCTGTTTTTGACTCTGCCACCAGTCCATTCTCCTTCTTACGATGGAAGAGGAAATGAATAATCTATCCTGATGCACTTTTTCCGGGCCATCACGGTGCCAGATCTCCCCTCATCAACCTCTTTCCAGACACCAGACCTGTACTTGATCGCAGCAGCCACTCCACATCTTAGAGCTTCTTTGACCTTCTCTGTGCCGTTATCAGCTCTACAATATCCTTTTTAAGACAGAGAGACATGACTGCAGATAATATTCAAGATTAAAGACGGCATTTTTGGCAAAGCTGGAACTTACTTTCACTTTCAATAAAAGTCAAAATTAATAATACAGTTTTGTTGTTTTGTTTCATTTAAATAACATAAAGATCTTCACTAGTATTAGAATAAATTGATTTGGCTTTATTGTTTTTATGCATTTTCCTCTGCATGAGTTTGCCATGGTCCAAATGAAATCCTTTAATATTACTGAACTGAAACTTCTGACATTTTCACAATAAAAAGCAATAAATGCCCAAATGTATCCAAATTTAGGGACATAATTAAAAAATAAAAAAAAAGATCCAGTCTGTCATAAATTTCAAAATTTCAGTTTTAGTTCGACATAAGGTGGTTTAAAAAAATTCCATGGGAAAACAGTTCTGTCCTCTCAAGGCTAGTTGCAAGAGTTTTCCAGACGGGAAATGATGCAGGTCCTCATGGGAATATAATGCTTTCTGTACATTTTGTTAAAGGAGTGCATATGATCACTTTGGAAAAGAGATATTAATCTCAAGATTTATGCTTTGTTTCCAAGAAAAAGATGCTGCCAGGGAAAAATAAAACCTAAAGGACAGCCTAAGACAGGCCATCCTTACAATTAAATATATTTTTTTTTCTTTGTGAAAGATACCATCCTTTTTCAAGGTTTAATTTTCCTTTCCCTGGAATAGAACCTTTAAAAGAAATTCAACAGTCTCAGAGTCAAAGACCCCTCTCCCTCCTTTTGTCTATGCATTTTACTGAAGGAGAGCACTGAAGATAAGGAATTTTATAAAAGAACATAAGCAATTTAGGCACAATTAGATATGTGCTCTTAAATCTACTAGGTGCATTTAAAAGTCTCCCTAGACAAGTTATGACCATTTATATCCTCATTTATATGGCCTGCCATGACTACTTCTTTAAATTAGCTTGAAGCAGGCCAGATAAACCTAGAAGGAAGTCAGTTGTCTTTTCTTTTGGCATATAGATAGCCATTGCTTCTGCTTTCAAGGCTAACAACAAACAAGATGAGGGTAGAGATAAAGAGGACAAAGACTAAACCATCTTTTTCCTTAAGAGCTCACCATGCGAGCAGCAAAATGTCAAGACGAATTGGATGAAATAGTAGAGTAAACTCCAATAGGAACAATGCATCTTTTGAAAAGAAAGGCTGACAGATAGCCTGAAAATGTTCCTTGGCTAGATTACCTCTTCCCCAGCAAAGCTCATGAAATCATCAGGCTAAACAATCACAGATAAAATGATGGGGTAATTATGAAGGTTTGAGCCATAATACTTGAACTTGGCAAAGAAGCAAGATAAAAGCTCTCTGTTCATTAGTGTTATTAGGTTTCAGTTTGTGCTGAAAATCTGTGATATTTTAAGGAGCCTGGAAGCATAACTCAGCTTGAAGAGTAATTTCTGCAAGAGCATACAATGAAAGAAGAGGAGGGCGTCTGTGATAGCATCTCTGCCAGTCTAACTGGAACTGGGCGCTGAGGGTGGGTGGGAGGAGGCCAGAGGAGGTAACAAGAGGGAATGGCTTCAAGCTGCAACAAGGTAGGTTTAGAGTGGACGTTAGGAAAAAATTCTTCCCAGAAAGAGTGGTCAGACACTGGAATAGGCTGCCCGGGGAGGTGGTGGAGTCACCATCCCTGAATGTGTTTAAGAGTCGTTTAGATGTGGTGTTAGGGGATATGGTGTAAGGGAGAACTTTGTAGAGTGGGGATGATGGTTGGACTCAATGATCCCAAGGGTCTTTTCCAACCTAAATGATTCTATGATTCTATGATTATTATTTAGCCTGGAGAAGAGAAGGCTCCGAGGAGACCTTATAGCAGCCTTCCAGTACCTAAGGGGGGCCTACAGGAAGGATGGGGAGGGGCTCTTTGTCAGGGAGTGTAATGATAGGACACGGGGTAACGGCCTCAAATTGAAAGAGGGTAGATTTAGATTGGATATCAGGAAGAAATTCCTTACTGTGAGTGTGGCGAGGCACTGGAACAGGTTGCCCAGGGAAGTTGTCAATGCCCCATCCCTGGAGGTGTTCAAAGCCAGGCTGGATGGGGCTTTGAGCAGCCTGGTCTAGTGGGAGGTGTCCCTGCCCATGGCAGGGGGTTGGAACTAGATGGTCTTTAAGGTCCTTTCCAACCCGAAACATTCTGTGATTCTGTGATTATATTGCGCCTCAAAAGGTAACCTTGCGAAGAAAGTTTCGGGGAATGTGTTGAGAATCCAGAGGAAGAAGGCAGTTTTTATATGAAGGTGACCTTCAGAAACACATAAGCAGAATATCATCACTGACCTCTGCCTACAGCGGGAAGAGAAAGCTGTATGTTGCTGGGGCTGGGAGTGGGGTCACAGCTACAGACCCAGGTGCTGCCCATATGTCATTGTATTCTGATTTTAATGAAACTATATAACACTGGTGCCTTTTTTTTTTAACCACTGTTTTGCTTGGGTTTTTTGTTTGTTGTGGGTTTGGGGTTTTTTGGTTTCCTTATATTTTTGTCAGGGCTTGCCCAGGTGTGTATAGCTGTAGCTGTCACACAGCAAAGCATATGGACACACATATGTTCTGGTTTCATATGAAATAAGTTTTCCAGGCTCCAAGGAGAAAGAAGCAGGAGAAGGGTGTTGGTGACTTCATGCAGTAAAGTCTTTAGCCATCTGAACAGTAGTGCACAGAGAGTTCGTGCTATGAGATGGGGAGAGAAAAAGTAAGTTCATTCACAGACAGTGAGAGGCTGAAATGGGCAAAAAGCAACCTCCACTGCATGAAGTCTTAAAAAAATATTGGCAGTATACGGACAATATAAATGTGGGCACATCAAGGTTAAACCCAACGTCCAAGGCAATACAATGAATTTAACCTCCCGTTCCTAAAGCAAAGTTCCTCTAAACACGATTCTCTCTGCGGTTGTTGGAAGCCTGTCCTTCACAACAAAACCAGCCCTCGCCCAGGCTGCAGGCTGGTGGGGTGGAGATCCCCTAATTCGCTTGGGCTTACAAAACCCATGGAGACACCTCCACTGACAGGGAGGGGGAACAGCCGTATCCTCTCCTCAATCTCTCCACACTGCTGAGGACAGTTCAATAAGACTGTGCTTCAGAGAGCAGCAGAGAGGAGGCAGAGCGATGGTACTCCTGCCCCATACTCCAGCAGGTGAAATACTCCAGACCCTCACAATTGCGGCCGTAATTCCATTGAGGCTTTCTAGTGACATTAGCCAAGCCCTCAAATCTTTCTCTTGATGGAATTAGAGACCTGCTATGGTCTGCGGGATAGGCATCGATGCTGATGTCATTAGCATCAGCGCTGGTCCTGCCTGAAAAGCTGAAGCAGTGAAAAGCAGCTTCTAAAGTAAGAGCTGTTTGAAATAATGTTTTAATGGGAAGCCAAAGAGCTCACGCAGCGTAGCTCAGATGTAGCTTTCAAGACAACAGTAGCTGAAAGATATAACAACATGCAGAGAAATCAAATGTGTACATGATTTGTTACAACCTGGTACCTCCTTGCTTTTCTCCTTGCTTTTCACCTTTGCTTGCACCAATATCAACTAAAATAGCATCACTGAAGGCAGTGGAATTATGTTGCGTAAACCCATCTGATGTGAAGTCAGGATCAAGCTTTAAATATATTACTAATTCTAGGAGACCTACCAGACAATGGTGGAAGTCCTCATTACCTAAGGGGCAGTTTTGTGCCTGGAGCTCTGTTCACACAGGGCTTCACCTTCCATAGAAGGCTGCCTAACTGGTTTCTGCACTTTGTCATCTTAAGTGGCCTAAAAATATGCTGACAATAAGAGCTTTTTTTGACAGTTGTGTAGAGGTCTCTAGTAGGGAGATAAAAAAAGAGTGGAGGTTATTCGTCCTTCTCCCTCCCCCATCCAGTCTCACACTCCACCCAAGTCAGCAGAGCCAAAAATGTGTCCACTGCAGAAGCTTTCTCTTATTTTTGAAAGTTAATCTCCTCCAGAACTGGATTACCGCCGGCTAATCCCTTTAACCACAGGCACATAATGTTGGAAATGGATAACTTGCTTAGAAACCTGCTCAGAGGACAAGCATTTAAGACACATACACGGCCCTTTGGCTGCTCGGCATCACGCCTGTTAGAGCAAACACTGCCCCATGTTGTTTGCTGGCTCCTGCCTTGCTTAGGAGGCCTGTCGTACCCTTCCTATATACATTACAGAGGGGTTTTTTACCGAGCTGTTGTGCGCTACCCTCCACATTATGCTGGAGCTCCTTCTGCCTTCTCGGAATGTGTTTTATATTTTTGTTGGAGAGCTGTAGTAAAGGTTTTAAATGAGCGGTTTCTGCTCATTACACAGGCCTGCTGCCCTATTAAACAGATAGATGTTGCGCTTCTCGTTGTGCTGGAGTCTTCCACAGCAGTTTGTGTGCTGTGTCCCACACTACACTGCTTTTTATTTACATTTCAAAACACCTGTCTAGTGCTGTGCGTGCTGCACAAAAATTAAAATTACTGCCTAGCACCAGAAATACGCTAAATATTTCTGCCTCGTTGATACTGCACTGGAATGTGTGAGAGGGGAGAGGGAAGAAAAAGCATTATTATTTCATTCAGAAAGTACATGAAGAACCAGAGCTTTTTGATTAGTAGTGTGAAACACAAAGGTGAGTTATGGTACAGGAGTAATAATACATCTCGGTTGATGAGTCGGCACCGAGCAGGGAGGCGGCGGCATTGTTTTTCACGCTGAGCATCACTGGTACTTGTCCCACAATCAGACAGTAGCTGGGATATTGATTAAGTATAGACAGCAATACTGGTTATAGTCTAATCAAGTAACTGGAAGGCAGCTTTTGAACATATAAATACTTATACAGCAAATCATCCATGCTCTGTGCTGAATTATCATATAAAAAGGAATATTATTAATATTCTGTAATGGCACAGAGCAGAAGGTGATGACGATTCAGTATATCCTGAGTCTCACATTAAAGACTAATCCCGTGCTACATTGTGATTCAGGGTGTGATGTTAGAGGCAGCCAAATGCAGCCCTGCCCACCTCGTAACCTTGGGTGCTGATACTGCTCGATGTAGGATGGAACTGGCCTTTTAATCTTTCAGCATAGGTAAACCTCAGATTTACAGATTTTTCTTATGAAATGGTCATTGCATTTGCATTCAGACTCCCTGCAGTACCAGTTTCTAATCAGATATGTATTTTCAGTACGTACAATGCCTAGAAAGTCATTCTGAGTTGTCTATGATGACCAGCAAGTTTTGAGCTAGTACAAAAAGACACCGTCATAATATGAAATCAAGCCCTGTTAAAAATCACTAATAACATAGAGCAAAGGCATTATTTTTTTTTGTCATGTTAATATTGACCAGCACTGGCATAATCAATTAGGAAGAGTTGTTAGATTCACAGTTTTCTACTACGTTGGAAATACAGAAGTGACAGTATGCCAGTATGCCATATGTGCATCACTTCTGTCTCCAAGGCATAACAGGGAAACAATTTATCACTATAGCGCACCCAACATGTCCCCATCTATCAGCCAGCCCCTTTATCATATGCTTGTGCCTCCGTTTCAACAGCAGGTACCAAATGTCACACTTGTATTTACTACTGCATGGTTCTGCTAAGGCAGCTCCTCAAAAGCCTTTGTACAACAAAACCCAATCTTTCACCAGAAAAGACTTAGAAAAAATGCACGAAGACTGTGCCAGGGTAGGTGTCTGCATCAGATCAGCCGCTGTAGGCAGAAATCTAAGGTCTCGGTAAACTGTTTTGGAAACAGTTCAGATGCTTGGACAACGTCTAGTCTACAACCAGCATGCGAGGATCACCTGCTGCCACGAGATTTCCACGGTAGACAGCTGGCAAGTGAGGAAGTCCCTCAGCCCACGGAGGCTCAGAGACGTTGATGCTGCCCTTCTGCGCACATCAGCCAAAGCAGCCTGAGGATGGTCGGTCTTTGTCTCCAGAGGGGCAACAACCTGCAACAGTGAAATTGTTTCAGTCCCGTCGAACTGAGAACTGTTTTTCATGTGCTGAAGACTTCTTGTTTTATTTGTGATGCTGTGATGGCTTGCAGTAACGAAACGGTGCAATATGGGCTGTAGTCTCACTGGAGCAAAAAGCAGAAATTATCTTCATTTATTAAGATGAGGACTTTAAGCATTGCTAATTCCTTAAAATAATTCTTAAAGGAGGTAAATGAATCTACCCAAGACATTAGCTTCCGGTCTGTGGAATAGGGCTGGCTCTCAATGCTGTAGTGACTAGAAAGTGGCCAGATATCTCTGATGACAGAGGCTGCATAGATGTTTCAATTTAATCATGTACAGAAAAATTTTACAGGTTTTAATTCAGGTCCTTCTCCATTTGCTATGAAATTCAAGGGTACTTTCATTAATTGAAAGACTTGATGGTAATGTGGGAATTATAAATCTGGACTTTAAATTAGGTAATTTAGATTATTTGGGATAATCCCAAGCACATTCTTAGTTTGACCGACACAGGCTTTGTGACCCAAAATGCTGAATTCAGATCTTTTCCATGGGCTTCTCAGGAAGACACCTTGGGCAGACACATACGCCAGAAAAGGCTACGTGTCTCAGATGCATCTGCATGTTCGGCTGAGCACTGTTGCCGGCTCACCTATGCTATTAAATTGTTATCACAGTCCTGAGAGTGTCTGATGAACTAATACAGATGTCTCTGAGTCCAGCTGTGCTCAGTTTCCAGGATGAGAGCAGAAGACTCAAGAAGCTGTAGAGACCCCACCTTCTGGCTGTTATCAGTCACCATTTACCCCTTCAGAAACCGATATTTTATATTTTCAACACATAACTCAGGGGCTTTGCAAAGGTTCCTAAACTGCTTGTTCATTTCAAATAGTACAAGCTATAAACAGATATCCTTTCAACCGCCGTGACACCCGGATGCCATCTCTGCCTTAGTTCCTCCAACAGTTGTGCGTGTTCTCTGCCAGCAGGAATCTTCTTGTACAAAGTTTCTCCTTGGAGAAATGCTGCTGGATCTCCTACTTAGCAAAGCACGAACAATTTTCTCATTTTGACTACAAATCTTAGCACTATATTGCCCCATAAGAGCTATTCAGATGTTTCTAGTCCATGCACTGAACCCAAGCGTGAGAGCATCTTGCACTTACCTCCATAAGACAAGAAAAATGAAGCAAGAGATTCATTGCAAGTGTTTAATAGAAGGAATTAATAACTTTAAAATCAAGGATTGCAAATAAACAGACCTGGAATAGGTGAGGAACCCGAACATAAGTGCCAAGGAGTTTTTATGTCCATTATATTCTCACCTTAACAAATCAAAATTATTTAAAATTACTTTAGTGGCACAACAAGAACTAATTGACTGTAGGAGGGAAGATACCACTGCTTAAGAAACAGTATTTGCCTCACAGTAGTAGGTGAAATCTGTCTCATTCACTCATTTTGGCCACCAGTTTTTTCTCTGATGGAGCAGCAGGTAATGTACAGTTGGAAAAAGACCATTTTAATTTTGTTTTTATTTAAATCTGCTTTGAACTTCTGATAATGCAGACAGAGAATGGATTGAGGGGAGCATGCCAGTGAGACACCTTGATGAAGTCAACCTGGCCAACAATTCTTTTAAAGTAAGAAAAGTAAAAGGTTATAAGAGTAAATGCAAGAGCAGAAGGATGACAAGGTGCACTTCTTCTGTCTCACTACTTCCAAAATACACATGCACCAGAGAGTACTAGGGTCTGTGTAATTAGTTGTAATTAGTTGTATATTGACACACCGAACTGCTGGTTTCACTGAATTTGTAACAAAAGGACAGGCCACTCCAGTGGTTTGTTTCTCAAAATATCTAAACTTTCTTGGGGCCAAATTGTGGTGCAACTTCCAGAGCCACACAAAGGGAACAACAGGACCCATAAAAAAATATACTGTGAGTGGCTGCTAGAGCAGGGCAGCTGGTGACTCAGCTTGCCTTGCAGTCTGCTGCTGGGGCAAAGTGACATTAGCCAACCCTTTGCATGGGTCTCACAGCAAAGCCACAGTTTGGCCTTTAAAGAATCGTTATATTACGCCTGAATTGGCAACGTTAACGTACCAGTGGTTAGTTCTGGAAGTTAACATGGTGTTGCTGGTTAATATAGAGGCCAAGCATGTGTAAAGTGGGAAATCTGAATATTGCAGCAGGATATTTATAACTTACAGTAGTCTTTTAAGGCAAAATTCGGTGTTGCTGGTGGTGGCAGAGCGGTGGCAGAGTCTGCGCTGGGGTTGGGTGGGAGGAAGTGGAAAAGGGGACAGGAAGGTTGAAGGGGGCAGAAGTTTCAATGAAGGGAGCTCAGGTAAGACGGTGTTGAAGGAAAAAGGATGGCAGAAAGGAAAAGCAGCAGAGAGCTACAGATGGAAATGCTTTCCTTTCCTGCTACTGCTGGAATGGGAATAGGAGCAGCAATTTTATCTGGGTGGAAGCAGCACATGCCTTGAAGTAGTAACCGTCCCATATATTCCCTTGTGGAGGCTGGAGCTGGAGAAAAGTCTGCCTCGGGGCAGCTGCCTGCTCTGACCCTGCCTTGAGCCATTTTGAGATGTCCTGCCTCACATTTCAGCTGTCACAAAGAGCTGGAGCTCCCCTGCCTTTGGAGTGCCACCTCCTCCCTTTCCTCTGTCAGCCCCAGCAGCACGAGGGGCAAAAGGCACGTTGCACACGCAGCACGGTGCCAACGGGAATGGCCACTTGTGAGTTTGTAAATCACACCTTCACTGCAAAAATTCCCGTCTTGGGTGATGGCCGCTTGCCGTGCGTGTGAGGCTGGGAGGCTGTGCAGCATTCCCACGGGGGCGTGGAAGGGTTAAGAGCCCGGCTGGAGCAGATGCGCAGCTGCAGGTTGGGACGAACCCTTGAGGACACGGTGCTTCACCGGTCCTACGGGCTTCATTTTCCTCTTCACTCCAGCACATAGCCCTGCTCGCACAGGCACCAGCACACATATACCCACACGAGTACCCCTCTAAGAAGATTACAGCAACCAGCAGTTATAATTTTACTTAAGCCTTTATGACGTTTTTAATTAAAAAGGCTTTAGTGCTTTTCTAGCATGACATTTGATTGCACTCTAGATAATGTGCCCTTGCCGATTCTGGCAGCAGTAAAGCATTTAGAAAATATATGAAATATTTTTATAAGGAATTTTGCCTGATCTTCCTTCAATGAAAGACACAATGATTTCAAACCATGTGTATTCTTCGGAATAAAACAACAACATATGCCAGAGCAAGATAGCTGAAGAAAATCACCCGTACAAACTACCGTCCATTGTAAACTGTGCTTCCATTCTTGCTGCCTAGATTCACATTTATGTTTCATATAGGGATTTACTCAAATTTGTTGCACCGTTTTGAAGTACTGACTGAAATGAAACCGGCTACAGCTGCTTCTTGCCTGTCTGCAAAAACCTGGGTCTGATGCCCTTGTCATCCATACAATTATAATTTCTTTGACGTAATCCTGATTTTCATCTCAAGCAGAATTATAGATCCTCATTCCTCGGAAACTGTCAGAATTATGCTTTATTATTATTTTTATCACTATTAATATTTATATTCCTTTGATTTATTCACATGTATTCCTTTATCCACTTCGGTCAGCAGCAATTACACTTTCCTTGATGGTGGTACCTTGTTAATCTCTGACACTGAGCTGTAATGCTGCGCTCTTTCCTGGATTTATGCAAATCTGAAAGCAGAAATGCTGTTACTAAAGGCCTCACACACTTCAATGCCATGGATGGATTTCCAAGACCAAAGAAGAAAATTCTAGCACCACTGAGGTCATCTGGAGGTAGCCATTGACAAAAATAGCTTCCAAATCTCTCTCAAAATAATAGATGTCCTAGAGAATTATTTGGTTGATTATTAGTAGCTGTGTTGTTTTGGTTTTTTTTTAACTAGGCAAAGTTTCTGACATTTCAAACTGTTTCTACCTGAATTGAAGCAAAAAAATTATATTTTTTTAAATTAATTCTGAGGAAAAAAATCCTGGGTTAAGCCAATTTGCCCCTTTTGAACAAATTAAAAACGTGGGATTGTTTTTTTTTCCAGTTTGTAGTAAAGTGTGTTTATTTAGTGCTGAAAAATAGTGATAGAGTTTTAATTTTATTGTCTTTTTCAAAATAAAACTTCAATGGAATATCCCTGCAGAAAGCTTCAGTTGTGGGAAACAAATTAGTCATTTCATGATGGGTCTGTCTATCGCTCCATCAGGATAGTATGCGAATGCTTCCCAAACAGATTTGTCCTGATAGCATCATTATGCCATGAATAGTTCTCACCCTTCTCTCTATGGATGAGGAAAAAGGCATGAATATTGACATCAAAACCTTCTTCTCATTTGTTGAATCACGATTCGAAATGCCAAGCCCCAGATTTTTCAGCCAATGTTCCTTTACGGTGTTTTATTTCTCATAGGGCGTTTTATTTACTCCAAGCATGATTCCCACTGACTCCAGTTGTCACTCTGAAAGCTCAGCGTTGCTGCACACCAGACACCAGATGTCCCCTGGTAGGCACTACAATGAGGAACGCACACAGTTAGTTGCCACTGCTGAAAAAAAAATCTGATTTATGCTGCTTGCCCATGGATGTAGGGTGACCTGACCCTGCAAGAGCCCTGGTCCTTGGCTGGACCTGCCCCAGCCATGGCCCATCTGCGCAAAGGATGGAGGCGACTGGCAGGGGACAAGCCGTCTGTTGCAGGAAGGAGGTGGCTCCTCAGGAGACGGCTCTGGGGGCCGAGCGTTGGCTGGGTGGATTGCTCTGAATTTGATATCTACTTGAAAAAATCAGCCCCAGGTTGGATCTGCTGTCAGACTGGTTTGTTTGGAGAGGCTGGGGAGAAAATTGTTATCCTCCACTGAGGGCTGCACAGAGATTTGCAGGCAGAGAGCAGGACTGAGTATCACTCCCTGCTTTAATGATCCATCCAGCCTTCCCATGGCTGCAAACCCTTTGCTGCTTTCCATTTTTATAGTGAGATGAGGATCCTTTATAACGAGGCTTTGCTAAATGCCCATCCTGATCCATTTCCTGAATCCCATCTATCTCATGCAGTGTGTGAGGCAGGGATATAGTAGAAAATATTTTGTTGGACTGAACCAGCAGCTTGGGCCTCAAATGATGGCAAGCTCTGCCCCTTGGCTCCATGCAAAGAGAGGTCCTCTGGTGTGCACATCCGAGTGCGTAGCTCCTTGCTTTTGGCTCATCCCAATTTTTTTGATCCTTAGGCTGATTTCATGGAGCTCTTCTTCTAATTGCCCAGCAGCCCTGGTGGTGAGCTGGGAGAGACGGGGGGGACAACCCTGTGGCATCGTGCTCGATGCCCAATGACGAGGCTGCGGGGAGAGCTCTGCTCAGCCCTGTCAGACCGTGCTCACCAACAGGAGCATCGGGTCTCTTTAACAAGCCTCCTCTGAGCTGCAGTGAACTGAAAGGCTCCAGAGGCATATGACTTGGCCAGATGTTGATAGCTTTTTTTTGGAGAACACTACAGGCACGTTTCTGGTCAGGAGTGGCCCACGACTCAGGTTGCAGATGCGTTGCAAACCGTGGAGATTCTAGAATCCTTCAACAAAATGGTGGCTGAAACTTTCTAAAATGGGTGAAGCAGCTCGTCTTTTCCCGCGTGCCATGCTGGGGAGTCAGCGCAACATTTTTGCAATGTGTTTCCCGGATGTTTTGCTAACGCTTTTCCAAAAAGCATTCACGCTGGGGCAAGCGCTCTGCAGGGGATATTTCAACTCAAAAAGATTGGCAAAGTTATGAGAAACTAAAAATTACTCTTCAAAATACACGTTTCAGGCAGCTTTCGCCATAAATATCACTACTTATACTGTTCAGAAGAGGCATGGACTTACACAGTACATGTGATTTTTGAGGCACCGCAACAATTTTTCAACAGTAAATTTTTCCCCTGCTTTAAAATCAAAACTCAACACAACCTTAACTCTGGAGCTAACATGTTAACTCCACGATGAAACTTTGTAATATCTTTGACACCAGTAATTCACATGGCTCCTGCCATTATTTGTGGCTTGAAAGATACCAGGAGAAGGAGGGGGAGGAATTCCTACTGTCTTGAAAGAGGTTTTTAGAACCAGCATATTATGGAGCGCAGTCCCCTTTTTCTTAATGGCCCGATTTGGTTCAAAGAATGCTTCGAGGCATTCAAAAATGCTTTAAAAGCAGCAGGTTCTCAACTGCATGTGTCAAGTTGCAGCCAAGAGTGAAATTTTATCGCTCATTGAAAAATAAGATCGTATTGTGGAAAAATCTGACGCGCCCTTAATTATTGCGGCCTGAACAAACCCATTGCAATAAAGCAAACTGATAAAACTTGGGAGACACAAAAGACAGGTCTGCAATAGGAAGCTGGATCAATGCGGTGCGTGTGTCGCTGCAGAGCTCTGGGGATCTTGACTTTTTAATCAGAATGCCTGGCTTGTGGCCTCGGCGGCACCCCTTCTGCACGGCTGCCTGGAAAACCAGCCCAGGGTGCGCTTGAAGAAAAAATAGCATCGTTAAAAAAAATCCAGTTATTTTATGGTAGCTGTAACAACCAAAGCCCCTGAGCCCCAGGTACCTGCAACAGATAATCTTCTTACCCTCTTTAGTGTATTGAGCACGTTCGGTTTCTTTGTGAGGGGAAGAAGTTATAATGCATTCATATAGAGCAAATGAGGCATAGGGGAACTAGGACTACAGTATTATTTAGGTACTTTGGTCCTGCAATTTTTCTGAGTATTAGTTACTTAATTATCCCTGAGGATCTGGGTTTGGGTGATTTGCTCACAGCCACACAAGACAGCAGTGACGGAAAAGGCAAACATTGGTTCAGCAGTGGTGTTGTAAAGGCGAAGTATTGTGTTTAAATTCTGTGCAACTGAGGGTCATGTTGATCGCCTAATTTAGTATTCCCCTTTTCCCTTTCTTTTAAAGGGGCAGGAGAAAGGTACATGTAAAAGCTACATCTTTATGCCATTCGGCAGCTTAGCCAATGTTCTCTGTAAAAAGAAATCAAGAATCGGAAAAAAAAACAGCACCTACCACATGAATCGAAATGGCTTTAACCTATCTTTTGGTTTTCCACCTTTTAATACAACCACATACCTTCTGAGCGAAATCCCCCTGTTCTTCCAGTTGTCTTTGTGTTTTATGTGTTTCTACCACTCTAAAGCTGACGGTGCTTGTCCAGCGGTTTAACCCCCCTCTTAAATCCCAAACTGCCATATTTAGTACTCTCGCTCCCTCTCGTGGTTCTATATTATCTATACACCGACTCGGAAGGATGGCTTGCAGAACAATTGCAAACAAGTAACTTCAGAAGGGACGGAGTTAATCTAATTGGGCTGCAGGTTTCCCTTTATGCACAAGCGTGCCTGATACACTGGGTCAACAGAAGGAGTAAAACACAAGAAACTTAAAAGGAAAAGGCATCCCAACAGGTTTAGGCGCACAAATGGAGCGAGAGGCGGGTGGGTTGGAGCCCACCGCCTGCTCTGCAGCGCTTCCCCCTTTGATGGCATTTATGGCACAGTGCGTTTTGGCTGCTCACGTTGGCCCCCGCCAGACCCGCTCCCTGTGTGAGGAAATCTGGGCAAGCGGCAGGAAAGTCTGCGAGGTTCTCTCAACGAGGCTTCCGGCAGATTGTTTTGTCAGATGTTGGCCACTGTGCAGACAGAGCCCCAGGGTCTGTAGATCTCTGAGGGAGCCTGCCAAAAACCAGAGTCACCTCCTTTGGGTCGCTGGGGCTCTGCCCTTCCTCCCCACCTCCCTGCCTCCCCCAGCCCAGCTCCCTGCATCTCCCTTCGGGCCCCCGCCGTCCCACAAGGAGAGGATTTCACAGTACAGGAGCCTGCCTTGGGCAAAATTCACTTCCTAAATTCACACTTAAAATTCTTTTTCTGGAGGTCAAAAAGGAGGATCTTAATGTCAAGAGGCAGCACTCCTTTCTTCACAAGTGACTGTGCAGATCACCAGGGACATCAATGGGTCACGCATGCAGGAAGACAGCTGCTGATGGAAAACCACGCAATCCGTGATCCCTGCTTCTGTTGGGACGGGCAGACAGCCCCTTCAAAAGAAAACATTTGACAACAGAAATAAGAGATATTTGTCTAAAAGAAATGCTGTTCCTTCCATGTCCTTTCATGCTATAGAACAGATTATGAGGACAAGGAAGAATTTTAAAAATCCTTTAAATATTTCTCATACAACTCCGTTGCTTCAAATATTTCATTCTTCTTATTGAAGCACTTGAAAATTAATATATCTTGTGGCTGTAAATCTCTTCAACTGCCTGAAACAGGGTAGGACACTTTCTCACCGCTGACCACCAGGCAGGACCCTCTATCCTGAGCCTCAGTGTGCGCACAGCTCCTGTTAAAGACCGGGGACTTAGTGCCCAGGGCTCTCCACATCTGAATATTAGATTCCAAATCTACCATGTGGATCCTGTTAATTCCACACTGAGAAAGAATATCACTGCTCCGAGCGATAATCCGTAATGGACCTAACCCAAAATCCCCCGCCAAAGCAGCCGTGACCTCTGAAGGAGCTCAGACCCAGATCCAGACCCTCATGACGTACCCCAGCTCCACAGGCTGGGCATCCAACGTCAACACAACCCAAATCCCAGGAGACAACAGCAACCCCCCGATTTGTTGATGCCTCAGCTGTGCTTCATTTGCTGAAAGCAGATTTGTGGCTTTTTTTATCACATCTGGCTTTACCACTGGCATGGCTGGAAGCAAAGGACGCTATTTGGTTTTCTCCTGCAGTGTACTAGTATGTTCCTGCCTATTTTCTCCCCAATACTGTAAACCAAGGTAAAGTGAGGTTTGATATTTACTAAAAAGCTGCTTCTCTGTAGGGTGAGAACTAGAACAAAGAGCTTGATTATAGAAATCTTTGAACTCCTCCTCCACACTAGTCATCTCTTTACCCCCTCTTATGTCAATAATTCCAATCCTGCTCCTATTTTCTGCTCCTTAACCTGGCAATTGGAAATGCTAAAATCACTCACCTCTACAATTCTTCCTGCAGGATACAAACCGACACCATCTACAATATATTCATTTCTCTCTCTGAGTACAGCTGCTGAGGAAGAGAACAAAACAAAAACAAACCCTCAAACAGAGAGGTGAAACAATGGTGAGAACAAGCCTCCTGCAAAGCTTTCAAGCCCGCTGTGGTTTTATCGATACAGACTCTGGGAGCAGGATTTCTCATTGCTTCAGCATTTGTAGTCCTGGGTGAAGGCAGGGAGAGGGATATGTATGAGACAAGTTGGGGTTCAAAAGTTTCTTGAGCAGTGTCTGGGCAGCTAAATGTGGTTTAAGAATTTTAATCATGTTCAAAACACTTCAATACCTACTGCTGATATTTTCTAAAAGCTGATTAACACATCATTTTTTTTTTTGCTATATGTCTGCCAAAGATGAAGTCAGATGAAGTCTGAATCAGGTGCCTGCATTTTATATGCGGAGTGTAGTCTCTGATCAAGGGACTCATTACAACAATTATGCACAGCATAACAGTCTCCATAAGTACCAAAGTGGAAAGACTGAGCAGAAGGTCCATATTAAATCCTCCTCCCTACCAGATGCGTTCCTCAGGTCTGCCCGGGAGTGCAACCTCACCTTGACGGTACCCTTCCAGTGAACAGTCTGCCCAAGGCTCACCCGCCAACCTTGACGGCACAGGCACAGAAATGTTCTTACTTTGTACAACAGACTGACAAAGTGCATTCCAGG
This sequence comes from Chroicocephalus ridibundus, assembly GCF_963924245.1. Taxonomy (NCBI): domain Eukaryota; kingdom Metazoa; phylum Chordata; class Aves; order Charadriiformes; family Laridae; genus Chroicocephalus; species Chroicocephalus ridibundus. Next base: position 110,886,747 of record NC_086286.1, read on the forward strand.
AAGACATAACCAGGGGTCAGATCCTTACTCTGCCTTCAGGGATTCAATCCCTTGTCTCTTTTCTCAGGCAAGAGTCAGGCTAAAATTGCTTGGGAACAAGAGTTTTCTGTTTTAGACCTGTGGGGAAAAGATTGGGAAATCACTGCACTTGTCTTTCCTATATACAGGAGCCAGTTGAAAAAAAAATAAAATCCTGTCATATAATGAAGCTATGTATTCAGAGGCCAATTTAATTCCCTATGCTTTATGTGCACACACAAACACACACATGCACGCTTACACCTACGCACAGTTCTGGATGGTGTGCATCTGGTCCAGCATCCTTCCATACCTGCAAAAATGAATCAGTGTGATTCTATCATAGCTGATCAGGTTTCAAAATAGAAATGCCTCAACACTTCGCATTTTCTTCATTTTTTTCCATTGCTGATTTTGCGTGGAATATTTACTGTGCTTTTTTGTGGCATGACCTTTCAGGAGGGAAACGCGTGTTCCTCTGAGCCTGCCTTTTGTTTGAATATATCCCGTTTCTCCTGTCTCATTCGTTATTACAGCACGGGCTGAGCACAGCTCTCACTGATCCCCCTCTGACTCAGCTCTCCCCTCCGCCTGCTGGGCTGCAAACTTGAAGCAGCTCCCAGGTCGTTTTGTTTGTGTTGGAAGACTCTCTTGTTTTCCTTTGCCCTCCCCGAGTGGCTTTCTGCAGCCTCCTGCAATTTTGTTTGATCGGGTTTCTGAGCCATGGGCAGTGTCCCAAGGCTCTGTGGTCAGAGTGGACATCAGGGACGGTCCTGGCCAGCGAATTTGAGCGTACAAGTGGCTGCAGACCATTCTGCTCCCCTTCTCCAGGACAGTACTGCAGCTGCTCTTTTGTTTTGCCCTGAAAAGAACTGCTCAAAGAACTTCTTTGGAAAAGAAGATGAGGGTGGCAAACCCTGTCCCTTCTGAATATTGTGAAATCATCCTGAAAAACCACCCTGTAGATCCAGTTTCTCTGGAGACTTATGTGGGCAGCAGGTTATGTCCCAACATGCTCAGATTTATAGGAACACCTTTATGAAATGCCAAGTAATTTCTTCCTAAGATCAAACACTTTGAGAAAGTGAATCTATTTTTGGCGATCGCTGGCAATGCTACATATAGGTGCTTCCTTTGAATTGCAGCTGCAGATAAATAAGTTTTAATTTCCTATGCAGAGCCCACATTCAGATCATTTCCTAGCTGTCTGCTCGGTGAAACTCCCACGCAGAAAAAGGAGAGGCTTTTTACGGTACCTTGAGAGTAGTTTGTTGTACAGATGATGCATCCTCCAAGGGAGGCAGCTGTAATTGTAAAGCAGATGAACTCTAGAGCTGAACTCTTCACTGCGTTGCAAGAGCCACATGGGAACGCTGCTGGTAGCTGAGGAGCTGTGCCGCGACGGGGAAGCAGAGTCAGACCCAGTTAAAGGCCTCTGACCCCACAGTTAAACCCAACAGCACTTCAGAAGCGGGGAGCTGCTAAGTAAAAGCTAACTGTAACACTAAAATAGCTTATATTCCATTCACCAAACAAAGCTCATGTGGAAAATGCAAAAGCAGAGCAAAACCCACGTCACTTGGGCGATACACATTCGTAGTAGACAAAAATAATACATGAACTACATTATTAAGGAATGTCTGTATAGCTCTTATGAGAACAGACATACTTAGGTAATGAGCTTCAGTAAAATATTGTTGTAGAGTGAGAAAGCTCAAATGAAAGTATCAGCACAGAGACATTTTTGCCAACCTGACACAGAAGCGTTGCATCCCATTTTGGAGTGAAAACTAAAAATAGTCGTAAGATGTTTGAGGATTTCTTTTCTGGAGGGGCAAGATGGGTATCAGGGGTGTCTGAAGCTTGTGCTGCCAGCACTTTGGACTGTGGAAAGGAAGGGGATATTTCTGGGAGCTTCAGTCATGGACTGGAGCATTCACCCCGAAAGCTCACGGGCTGGTAAGAAGGAGTACATGCAGCTGGATACAGACCAAACTTCAGAGCCAGCAGCAGCACAATATCTTCTGTGTGTCATTACACCAAACTCGGCTTGCATCAGCAGGTGAGACGCATTAGGGTGGTGCATCGTTACTTATCGCTCCAACCTCGTGCAAGTCTGACCAGTACCACTAGAGTCAAGACAGACTTATTTGGAAATGGTCCTCTACAAGAGCATTCTATCGCCAACAAAAGCCTCCGGGTCACTGGTCCAGGAGACTTACAGCTGTGGCAGGTGGTCTAGATACAGCTGTGGCAGGTGGTCTAGATCCTCTGCAGAAGTTGTGTCTTGCGTCCTCTCAAGGAAAGATGTGCTGCTGGATTACAGCATCTTTCGCGAAAGAAAACGGAAAGCCCAAGAAATTACGCAGGCTGCACTAACCGTTCAGCTGTACAGCCGGCCCTGGGGAGGGGCAGAGCAGCAGAAAAAGCAAATAACCCCACTGGAGTTCATTCTGTACCCGCCGCCTGCTTGAAATGGGGCTTTATCTGGCTGGCTCTTTTCATAAGCAATGAATTTGTGGACATAGGAACTTTTTTTCGTCATATTTCCCTTGCTTTGGAGTACATGACATGCACTGTCTCTGTGGCTGAATAAAAGGTCATGACTGACCAGCTGGTAACACAGAACGCATTTTTACACTAACGGCAGGGTATTCTAGCTTTTGTTTGACATTACAATGACTGCATATTTACATAAACCCTACATCTGTTTAGTTAAATTAAGCCAGAGGGTGATGATCTTTGTCTTTACAAAGGAGCTGATTTAATTTTATTGAACATAGCTTTCCATTTAAAAGATCAAAGTCAGTGCAGCCCCCTGCAGCAACAATTCAGTCTTATGTGTTTCTTCAAATATTCAGATTAAGAAAATAGGGGAACTGGGACTGAAAAAGCTAATGAATTTAAACAGACAACTAGCAATTATTCATTCCTTAAAAAAAAAAAAAAGGAAAAAAAAGAGAAAAAAAAAGAGGAAAGGAAAATAAAAATAAGAATAAAACCTCTTTGGGGCCTTTGTTTATCCTGAGCTTGAAGAGAGACATTTTTCTTTCTATCAAAGTCCCATGCAGTGCCCTGACCCTCCTGCCTCTGAAAGTGTCAGGAATTGATAATGGAGGCAGCATGCTCATTTTTAGGCAAATTTCTGGAAGCTAGTAATGCTGTGGGGAGATTACACAAAATGTGGAAGAGTGAAGAAAACCTGGTGGAGAACTGGCCTCTTTAGGTGCCATGTTAGTTCCAAGCACTCAGCACAGTGAACTCCTACTTGATAAAAAATCAGTTTGTATATAAAGTCACTTGTTATCTCTACAGAAAATAATGGTAAAAATCGTGACTATGAAGTTGTATCTCTAATGGATTGGATAGATATTTTGTGTCTTCTGGAAGAGCCTGCCCGTCATCCTCTAGCACCTGACTTCGGGGAATTAGTCTTTGTCTTGCAAACTGTTATTTTTGGGAGGGGAATGGCTGAATACCAGCCTCATATTTCACTGCTGCAGTGTGATTTTTGCTTACAAGTGGTTCCCTCACCTCTCAGGTTGACAGCAGCACTTACCACTCCCAACACTGGATGAGCACCATGGCTACATCCCACGCTATGGCAGGATGGGGCCAAGCACGCACCAAAACCCACTCTTCCCCGCTCCCATCCTGTGGTTACACCCTGTAGGAAGCCTAGCAACATGGACCAAAAGGAGCTGTAGCACGTTCCAGGTGAGCCTTCAATCTGGACACAGAGGAAACCGTGAACCCGAAGCTTGTTTTGGCTCCAAGGAAACCTTTCCAAGAGACACATGTTTCTTCTATGTTACATCTACATAATACATCCACATTAGCATTTCAGCTTGGATCAGGAACGCAGTTTTGAAGCTTTCCTCCTGACTGCCCCTCCTCACCACGCTTTGCTTCATGTCACAGAACGATCCTGGCATCTGTGAACTGGACTCCATCCAGACGAAGATAAACCGAAAGATCTGGTGCAGAAGCACACTTACTGCGCTACAGAGAGACCAGCCCATGCGACCAGATTAAAGCTGGCCTGAAATAAATCTGTGAGATATGCAGAGGGCACACACTGGGTCCTCTGCACCAGCTCCTCTGCCCTACGTGTTCCAGGCCACCTGCTAACATAGACACAGTCCAAAGAGGCTGCGCTGCCGCTTTCTAACCCTCTCACTGCTTAAATGGGTGAATAGTCCCATTTTAGGCACCATATGGTATCCCTGCAGGCCTCCAGCTGCCACTCCACAGATCAACAGCTCAACCAAATGTCTCGTGTCATATCTGGCAGCCCCACGCAGACATCTCAGATACCTTCGGGAGACTGACTGGCTGTGGATGTCTATGTTTTAGGCAACTGAATACCATTTTACTCAAGTATCTATTCCCCTCTAGGCCAAAAAAATGGGAGCAAATGAGGTTAAAACTGAGAAAAAAGGTGCATGAAATGCTACGGTGAGTTCCGTAAAATAAAATAAAAGAAAGTAAATAAAATAAAATAAAATAAAATATAAAATAAAATGAAATAAAATGAAATAAAATGAAATAAAATAAAATAAAATAAAATAAAATAAAATAAAATAAAATAAAATAAAATAAAATAAAATAAAATAAAAACCTTGTAAAATTATCTCATAAAACTCTTGGACAATTTCTAAAATAACTAAAAAGTAAAAAATATTTAATTTGGCCAAATGAAAGTATTGCTTTGTACCTCAAGAAACACCCAAACTTTACAAGTAGTGTTTATTGTTCAGTAAGGACTGGATTCACTGACTTTAACAGAACTATTGAGACACCTGATATTAAGTTTCTGCGTGTGTACTTTACTGGTCGAATCCCCCAGGTGCTCTGAGGACTGTAGTATCAGGATTTTTGCAGGATCACATCCTAAAGCAAGGTAAATCAGTAAATTATCAAATACCTAAATTTATTGAGGTAGCAATAAAAGAAACACGCTTTGGCACGTCCTCTGCCCTGGGGATGACTAACAGAGAGCAGCCCTCATCCGTGCTAGCGAAAACCTGGCCTCCACAACGGGCTGGCTGCGGGTAAGCAGGGATGGTCCAGGGTCTGACCACTTCGGGACTGCATGGCAGAGGTTGGTGGCCACAGGCCAGCACTGTGTCATGGGCTAACCTCCCAGTCTTACACAATGACCACACTCCAAAGCTGCAGAAAAAACAGTTTTATCTACCAAACATAGCCTAAATTTCTGAGTTTGTATGGAATTATTTTGAGCTTCAGGTCTTTTGACCACTGAAGCCAAAACCCTGACCTCTTGTGGACATCAAACTGCCCAATGAAACAGTTTATAACACTTGAAGCAGGTGATGTTCTTGCTGGGCGCATGATGCCCAGCATTTTTGTATTCTTGCTGTTCCTCTCCCAGTCCTGCCTGCATTTCAACAGCCAGTGACAAACCTCTACTTTTGTTATCACAGAATCATAGAATCACAGAATGTGTTGGGTTGGAAGAGACCTTGAAAGGTCATCTAGTCCAACCCCCCTGCAGTAAGCAGGGACATCTTCAACTAGATCAGGTTGCTCAGAGCCTCATCAAGCCTGGCCTTGAATGTCTCCAGGGATGGGGCCTCCACCACCTCTCTGGGCAACCTGTGCCAGCGTCTCACCACCCTCATTGTAAAGAACTTCTTCCTCATGTCTAATCTAAACCTACCCTGCTCTAGTTTAAAACCATTGCCCCTCATCGCTACGTGCCCTTGCAAACAGCCCCTCCCCAACTTTCCTGGGGACAAACTTAATTTAGTTGTCAACTAAAGTAACAGTAGAGTCTTTTTAGACACTGTGGACAAAAATGTGGCAGAAATGCCACAGAAATGGAAAGTATGGAAGTGATTATGTGCATTAACATCCTGCGTGTGGCACACAGCCACTTGCAGACCTTCAATTCTAACAAAGACATGAGAAAAGGACATGTTGGTTTGGTCTCCCTTGCCTTGCTGTTCTGGTAGTCTGCCTAAGTATCTTTGGGTTAAAGAAAAATATGGACTATGAACATATACTGCATGTGTGTAATTAATAGTGTCTGAGGCCGCTCACGTATATATTACCAGCACTATTTTTAATACAAACCTACACTTTTAGGAACTTGGCATCAAAACCCAGGCAGTCTGGCTTCATGTATAAGTTTGCATAAGGAGAAAAGGCATTTGGTGGCATTCCTCAGGCCAAGTGATATCTTACCTGGCAGAGCTAAGGCTACAAAACATTAAGGGCAGGCACACTATTTGTATCCTAATCGTCCATGTGCAGTGATGCCCTCTATATGTGAATTTCCTTTGTACCTGGATGCTTCATAATTTCTAAAATAAGTGGAGCACCTACAACTGTGTATTTCCAGTCTGCATGTATGGCAAATCCCAAGGCTACCATTATACAAATAATACACCAAATACATCAGTGTATATTACTAGTATGTATAAATGCATTATATTAATAGTAGATATTCACAAACATTAAACACTGCATGAATAAAACATATTTTTGGAAGTTTTTCTTTCTATCACTTTGCATATACAGATTGGATATCAGAACTGCAGTCCCGAGTACTTTTTTATTTATGGTACAGCTTCACTGATAATTGCACTTGCTTAACATAGGAAAGTAAGTAAAATTAGTGTTTTAAATCCAATTTACATTTTAGTTATGTTCTTTCAGGATTTGCAGTTCTTTTCTGATCCCACAAAGGCTTATCCATATGTTTAGTTTTACACTTAGGAGCAACAATAGTGAAACTAAAGTACGAAAACATTAGCCTTTGCAGACCATATGGGGACAGGCTTAGACTTTATCACTTGGAGACCTAGATGCTTATCGGCCCTCATTTATGACACATTTTTTGCAGGATGCCCATCACAGCAGCAGCTGATCGTCTTCTATTCCAGTAAACACCACTCGGCCACTGGATTCTCTGTTCATCAGTGCTATGATCCTTTTATTGCTTTACCGCTGGATGACATTTCAGCCGCTCCTTGGGCACCTACATCTCCCGCTGCAGCCCAGTGAATTCTGGGACACAACTGATGCGGGAACAGGTTCTCCTGGTGACGAAGATGCAACACGATAGCATCTTGAAATGTCACAGTGCCAGAGAGCACTCTGAGGTACTTTGTACATGACCGTAATATGCTTGTGGCTTTACTGAGAATGCCGAATAACATTTGCCTTGCACAGGAAAGCACAGTAGGCAACGGTGAAACAGATAACCTGCACAGATTACTGTCGGCAAAAGAAAGAGAAGATTCTTCTGTGGGAAGAAACACATCACAGTGCTTTTTCAGGTACCAAAAAGTACATTAAAAGTATCTTTTAAGTGCACTAAAAAGTATCTTTCAAGTGCTATTACACAGAAGTTGCTTTCACAAAGCACAGTGTTTCTTAATTAGCTGTAGCACTGTCTTGAGAACCTCTTCCTTGGGGGGGCTGGCATCGACCTCTTGGCACGCAGGATTTACCATCCTTCTGTATGACTCTTCAACTCTATTTAAAAACAAAACAAGAGAAATGAAACTACAAATTGCAGGGATATGAAATGGCGTTAGTCCTCAGTCTCGGAAGAAAGCATTCACACTGCAGAATGACATCCACTGCAAAGAGCAGTAAACCATTAGTAACTATTACAATGCCAACCTCATAGTTTCCTTGGCACTGATTCCTGTATTCACCTGGCATGGCATTACAGTGTTTTTTTCTTTACAGCTTAGCACTGGATGCAGTCTGGTACAGCGGGAGGACAGTGGACAGCCCACTTCTAACACCTGAGTTGAGTTAATTTATTCAGAGCCCCCTCATGTCTCTGAACTATATGGCATGGCTGGTGTAGGTGTGCTCACTGACCATCTCAGCTTTGAATCACTGGAGAACTGGATTACAGAGTTGACACATCATTTAACCCTTTCCTCTGATCAACTTTGCTAACCGGATGAATACCGAGATGAAATACGGGATGAAAACCTCCTTGCTTAGACTATGAGCCTTCTCATAATGCAGAACTCTCCCACGTTTAGTCCTTGAGGATGTGAATGAGAATGTGAATACAATTTTCTATGCTCCCACAAGAACTAATAACGCCAAACATTCAGGCCACAAGCTGTAAGACATTCAGACCACAAGCAAGACTCTGAATGTTCTCACATCCAGGTTGACAAAATTAACATGCAGAAATAACCCAAGGCTTTCTGAAGAATAAGAAGTAACAGAATTTAAACATGAAAGATTCTTAAATGGCAGGACATTCCCTTAGCTCACCCATCCCCCTGCAGGTCCCACTATACGAACCGTGTGTCCGCACAGGGCTTCTGCCAGAATTACTCAAGGGATATGTTTAAGGTATAGCATCACCAGAAATGTCAAAAGCCTAAAGGTATATTTCAGCTTTGTGATTTGTAGATACAGGCACTGACATTCAGGTGTCTATACTGAGGTATCTACAGGAGCACTAGGTTTTTAAGTCTCCATTGTAGACAATGATGATCCAATCAATACATTTGGTGGAGCCTAGACAGCAATTCAGCGCACCCTGAAGTCAGATACCTACACTGCAATTCATTTTCCTCGGCAAATATATCTAGTATTGCTTGAGATGCTTTGGACTATCTCATTTAGCTTCCAGTTGCTGGTCCAGAAAGGACCCGTGGATTCTGCATCACATCTGCCAGCCTCATACAGATGTCTCGGATCATATCAAATGGCTCTAGATACTTGTGTGTAGATCACTGGGCTCCAAGAAGGTGGTGAGCTGAATCACTTCAAAGCCTCCATTGAATGTATTGACTATCCTGGGCCTTGAGACACTTAGCACAACTGAAGACGTCTACAAGAGGAGATCTAAATTTTGTTCTCTTAATCTGGAGCTCAATTCCAGACCTTTTAGGGGAAGCTGTGTTTCAACTTCTTGCTTCCCAGTTCTGGAACTTTTAGGTCTCTTTCCTTCATGACCTCAGTACGAAAGGTGCCACAATAAAGGCAGCAAGTAGCAAAATACAAGTATTTTAACTCAAAGCTCCTTTGCAGGAGAATGAAATTCTTCACCTGCAGCTTTCAAACTCTTTTAATCAGAAATGACAGAGTTTACCCTCTTTGTCAGCTATGAAGCCTTGGGACATTTTGCTACTGATCCCACAGGGGCCAAGATTGCCTCCATCCTCTTATTCCTCATTAAAGCGTACCTTTGGCGAAACAAGCAGTTAGCTTCCAGCTCAGCTTCCTCCTTTGTTTTCTCCAGCCCTCGACACTGAAGTCTCCGGACTCGCTCCTTGGGGTCAACAGTCAGGAGAAGAACAAGATCGGGTTTAAGCAGATCCTCAGGCCACTGGTACACCTCATCATGAACTGGTGGAAGATCCTGAACTTCCCCATTTATTTCAGTGGCAATTGTGTAGGCAGCTGTGCTGTGCCAGTATCTGCCAGGAAAATACACAACGGAGAGAGAAATTTCAAAGAGGACGCTAATTCTTCAGTAATACAGGAGACGGGTGTCAATATAATGACAAGTGCAATAATGACTACGTAGGTGAAGCTGTGATTTTGAAGGGAACTCTAAAGAACAATTCTGTGCCATCCATTTTTTCTTAGCAGAGCAATAACATTCAATGCAATGTACAAAATTACTGTGAATTATTAATTAAAACACATGGCAGAAGCTACATATTAGGCAAAGGGTGTTCCCGATACTCCTATCAAAAGAAAGTTTTCTCATATAATGAGAGGTCAAAAGAAGAGTTACATTATATGTCAAAATCCAATACTCGGAATCCCTTTTCTGTGGTTTCATCCTACAACATGCAACAGATCTGGTAGAGATCATGCAGCCTTCATACGTGAATGAAGACGGACTTTATTAATGGTTACACATTTCATTTGCATTTAACGTTCCCACCACTATGAGGCACTGTATTTTACATATTTTGGTGGTTTTGAGGCTGGTTAAGAATGACACACATATGCAAACAACTTCTGCCTGTGTGTGTTGCGGCGGGAGGTTACTTTACACCTACTGAAACAAGCCAGAGGTTTCAAAGTGCACCTAGACTTTCTTTATTAAGAGTAATACTGAACGCTGCCTACACAGTTAGTGACAACAAGAAATTACGTAAACAAACCCAAAAAAGTGGGAAGCCTATTTCTGGCTTTACATCCTCAAAGAGTAAGTCTGCCAAAAACTTGGTCATTCTAATCCACCCCATACCTCAGACCCTTCTTAGAGCCAGCTGTGATCAGCAGCCCTCATTCTCCTCAGGTACATCACAGAACCCTGCTTTTGCTCAGGCTGCACTGTCCATGCCTCCACTATTCCTAAAACAAGATATAGCACTTTTCATGTGTGCTAAAGCCAGTTATGGGTACTACAGTGATGGAAATCCCCCACCTTACTGTTAGCATAATTAATACTCTTCAGAAGATTTAATATTTACCTGACTACCTGCAAAGTGGCACTTTCAAAAGAAAAAAAAAAAAAAAAAAGAAAAAAAAAAAGAAGAAACCCAGAGACTATCATTGACAACTTCTGCTTGTAACACTAAACTGTATGATGGCACTGATATAAGACAACTTCTTAAATATACAAACCTGTCTATGATCACAGGTGCCTGAGTGGATGCTTTCGCTATTTCTGAAGCAAGAATGTAGTTGCCCGCAGCATAAAACGCTCTTTTAATGGGTGCTGGCTCATCATCAAATATTGTCCTCCACTGGCTGATGCAAGCTGGTGGAGACCTTAGCAGAATGCCATTCAGGGTGTCCTTAACAGATTGGGTTACCGTGGTTTTGCCTGCATTTCATTTACAGAAGGAAACATTTGTTACATAGCACATCAGATAAAACTGAGTTTTACAAACTGAAAAATGTTCATAACTGTTCACTTGGAGCACATGTTCTGACACCTGACTATGTAACCCGAGTACCTGGTGATAAGGTTTTTGGTGGAAAATCATTATGAGTCTGGTTACAGGAGTTATTGCTCCACTTCCTATTCTCAGGGCCCTTCTCCCTTCCCTCTTGCCAGCTTCCTGTCTTCACTCCTTTAAACGCATTAAGTGCATTGAATGGCAAATCCTCTATATATCCACTTACAATACTTTTCTAGGTTACAATTCATGTGGATGTTGCAATGCTGTCACCCAATACTTTTTTTTAGGGGGCGTTTTCAGGTGTCTTTAACTGAAAATGCAGAAAACAAAGTTATTCAGAGGCAACTAATATTTCTTCCTGAGACAAACTGCTGCCAGCTTCCCAGGCTACCACTACTTATTTGAAAACTCTCCAGTAAAAGTATGTTTCATCATCCGCACCAGAAATTTAACTTCCAGTACTCCACTCTTTGTATTATTTCACTTACATAGATAAGGAATTCATCCACTGAATGAAAATTAGCATGGACTGTTTGATCTTTTACAAGGAAGAGGAGACAGACTGGTGTTTATAATTGCTAATTCTTTCCAATATGTCACAGGTTTCCAGGTGTTTTTGAATTTTTAAGTGTTTTGAATTTTTAAGTGGCTGAAAGCCACAGAGGTGGCTCTTTCCAACAATCTCTCACCCGCGGTTCCTCACCCACACGTGGCTCTTACCTGTGGCATCCAGCCCCTCGAAAACCACGACGGGAAAACCCCCCTTCTTCTGGTGCTCGGGACATTTCTCCAGCAGGTCGAGTACCGCTTCAGCCTCCGGGATCCGCGCTGCGCACTGCAAAGGGGGAGACGGGGACCCTTCACACCCGCCCGCATCCCCCTGGGAAGCCGGGAGACCCGCAACCCCCGCAGCCCCGGCGGGGGCTCACCTACCTCCCGCAGACGCTGTCGGACGGCGGGGGCGGCGGGCGGCAGGGCGCGGAGGAGGGGCGGGGGGCCCGGTGGGCAACGCCGCAGCATCGCCGCCGGGAGCCGGGAGCCGGGAAGCGGGAGCCGGGAGCCGGGAAGCGGGAGCAGGGAGCCGGGACCGGCGGCAGCGCGGAAAGGGGCGGGCGGCGGAGGAGGAGACAGGGGGAAACGAAACTGTCCCCGCCGGCGGGGAAAGCGCCTGTCGCCGGGGAAAAGTCCGGCGAAGGGCTGCTCCTCCGAGGGGAGGGTTTTTTCCTTCCCTCCCTCCCGCCCCCATAATGGCACTGGAGTGAACGGGCTTGGTCCCCGCGGGAACTGGGAATTGGATCCGTGCGTGGATGGGCTGGAAGTGAAAGTGAAAATAAAGTCTTGGCCGCAGGATCCGTCCTGTCCCTCTCTCTCCCCCAGCAAAAAAAAGGGTCACGTTACAACGGACTCCCGTGGCTGAATCCTGGTGGTCTCCAAAAATAAAAATAATAATAATAAAAAAAAAAAAGAGTGCAAATACACTGCTGCTTCGAACTGCACCAAAAGCAGCGTAGCCAGCAGGTCGAGGGTGGTGACTCTGCCCCTCTGCTCTCGTGAGACCCCACCTGGAGTACTGCGTCCAGCTCTGGAGCCCTCAGCACAAGAAGGACATGGACCTGTTGGAGCAGGTCCAGAGGAGGGCCACGAAGATGATCCAAAGGCTGGAGCACCTCTGCTATCAGGACAGGCTGAGAGAGTTGGGGTTGTTCAGCCTGGAGAAGAGAAGGCTCCGGGGAGATCTTATAGCCCCTTCCAGTACCTGAAGGGGCCTACAGGAAAGCTGGGGAGGGGCTGTTTGCAAGGGCATGTAGCGATAGGACGAGGGGCAATGGTTTTAAACTAGAGCAGGGCAGGTTTAGATTAGACATAAGGAAGAAGTTCTTTGCAATGAGGGTGGTGAGACACTGGAACAGGTTGCGCAGAGAAGTTGTGGATGCCCCTTCTCTGGAAGTGTTCAAGGCCAGGCTGGATGGGGCTTTGAGCAACTTGGTCTAGTGGGAGATGTCCCTGCCCATGGCAGGGGGGTTGGAATTAGATGATCTTTAAGGTCCCTTCCAACACAAACCATTCCATGATTCTGTGACTGGCCCAAAGAGACAAACAAGTCATAAAGCAAATTACAGAATCACAGAATCTTAGTGGTTGGAAGGGACCTCTGAGATCATCGAGTCCAACCACAAAACCAAAAAAAAAAACCGCCACCCACCTACTAAACTCCACACCCACAACCCCACACATAACACCCCACCACAAACAATAATCTCGGGCACTAGAGCATGCCCTGAAGAGCCATGTCTACACATTTCTTAAATACCTCCAGGGATGGTGACTCCACCACCTCCCTGGACAGTCTGTTCCAGTGCCTGACCACTCTTTCAGTAAAGTAATTCTTCCTAATATCTAATCTAAATCTCCCTTGCCGCAGCTTCATACCATTTCCTCTGGTCCTGTCGTTATTCCCTTGGGAGAAGAGGCCAACCCCTGCCTCTCTACAGTTTCCTTTCAGGTAGTTGTAGAGGGCAATGAGGTCTCCCCTCAGCCTCCTCTTCTCCAAACTAAACATGCCCAGCTCCCTCAGCCTCTCCTCATAGGACTTGTTCTCCAGACCCCTCACCAGCCTGGTAGCTCTCCTCTGGACACGCTCCAGCACCTCAATGTCTTTCCTGTAGTGAGGGGCCCAAAACTGAACACAGTACTCGACGTGAGGCCTCACCAGTGCCGAGTACAGAGGCACGATGACTTCCCTGCTCCTGCTGGCCACGCTATTCCTGATACAAGCCAGAATGCTGTTGGCCTTCTTGGCCACCTGGGCACACTGCTGGCTCATGTTAAGCCGGCTGTCCACTAACACTCCCAGGTCCTTTTCTGCTGGGCAGCTTTCGCGCCACTCTTCCCCAAGCCTGTAGCGTTGCCCGGGGTTGTTGTGACCAAAATGCAGGACCCGGCACTTGGTCTTATTAAACCTCATCCCATTGGCCTTGGCCCATTGATCCAACCTCTCTAGATCCCTCTGTAAAGCCTTCCGACCCTCAAGCAGACCAACACTCCCACCTAGTTTGGTGTCATCCGCAAACTTACTGAGGGTGCATTCAATCCCCTTGTCTAGATCATCAATAAAGATATTGAACAAGACTGGCCCCAAAACTGAGCCCTGAGGGACACCACTGATGACCGTCTGCCAAGAGGATTTCACCCTATTAATCACAACTCACTGGGCACGGCCATCCAGCCAGTTTTTTATCCAGCGGAGGGTACACTTGTCTATGCCATGATTCTCCAGTTTCTCCAGGAGAATGCCGTGGGGGACGGTGTCGAAGGCCTTACCAAAGTCCAGGTAGACAACATCCACAGCCTTCCCCTCATCGAAAAAGCGGGTCACATGGTCATAGAAAGAGATCAAGTTGGTCAGGCAGGACCTCCCTTTCATAAACCCATGCTGGCTGGCCCTGATCCCTTGGCTGCCCTTCCCTTGCCTTGAGAGCTCACTCAGGATGATCCTCTCCATGATCTTTCCCGGTACAGAGGTCAGGCTGACAGGCCTGTAGTTTCCGGGATCCTCCTTCCGGCCCTTCTTGTAGATGGGCGTCACATTGGCCACCCTCCAGTCATCCGACACCTCTCCTGTTGACCAGGATTGTTGATAGATAATGGAGAGAGGCTTGGTGAGCTCTCCTGCCAGCTCCCTGAGAACCCTTGGGTGAATCCCGTAGACTTATGCGTGTCCAGGTGCATAAGCAAATCATTAACTACTTCCTCCTGGATTACAGGGGAGTTGTCCTGTTCTCCATTCTTATCTTCCAGCCCAAGAAGTTGAACAACCTGGGGGTAGCTGGTCTGACTATTAAAGACAGAGGCAAAGAAGGCATTAAGTATCTCAGCCTTCTCCTCGTCCTTGGTTGCAAGGTTTCCCCCCGCATCCAGTAAGGGATGGACTTGAACTGTTTTGCTGTGTTGCAGTGCCCAAGGAGCACCAAGCTGTCAGGGCATATTGGTAACTTAACCCATTATTCTGTTACTCGGTGCCTTGATAACAAGACTAAGGGACTCAAATAATTTGAGACATAAAATGTCCTGCAGTGTTTTTGTAACTTTGCGATGGACAATTTCAGCTTTCATCAGCTCAGGGGCAGGAACCACACTGCAAATAGCTATGACAGTTAGGTTCATGTTAGCTGCTGTGAGTAATGTTGCCCAAAATGTTTGAGTTTTCAAAACGTGTAACTTGAAATGTAGGAGAACCTGCAGCTCCACAGAATCCTATTTCTCCCTTTCAATAGTTGGAAAACTGCCACTTACAAATATCTAACATTAAGCTTCTGATGCATATTCTGAAAGAATATACTCAACGAGTGAGTACACTCTACAAGAAATTCCTCAGAAACTTGATGTCTTCCACTGCTCATCTCAAACATGCTGCACAAATGTTTTTTGCATGGCTGGCAGGCAGTATCAGTTAGCTAGAGTTCAGTTATACTAGTTGGAAACTGCCCATGCTGAGGAAGCTGGTGGAAGGCTGGGACAGAGCAGGAACCAGGAACACAGCCTTGGAGGCTCTTCAGTACAGTCGCAGCAGCAGGTACCAAAGCTAGCTTTCTTTTTAAGGTAAAACATGCCATTTTTCATACCTGCATCGTCCCACATCACTCAAATACCTGGCTATGGCAGCTGGGTATGAATGCCAGAAGACACAGGGTAAGACATGGTTCATTATACAAGAATAGATGGTAATTTTAAGAACAAAATAATATGCACTACGGAGTCAGACTAGTGGCTCTTCTCGCCCAGTATTTTGTCTGGCAGAATGACATGCTGTGCATAAACCTGGCTTATCTGTGGTGCCTTCTCCTACTCTTTGTGCTCCTCCAGCATCCCCAGTCACCACACTAGGAATGTTAGACAGCACATCCTCGTCTTGTCCTTTTAGCACCTATTTATGGACTTCTGCTTATACATCTGCCTAAATCCCTTTTTAAGTCCATGATACAGTCTACCTCCACAAACCCCCATGGTCTCAAATTCCAGCAATGCACAACCTGTTGCATCAAAACAATTTTCTTTTTTAAGTTTTAAACTCATATTCTACTTGTTTCAACAAGTGCCCCTTCTAATAATGTTACTGACTTTGGTGAATAACTGTTCAATATTCAGCATATTTATCAGCTTCATGGTTTTGTGAAGCTCACTCAGATTTCCCCTTCAGCTTTTCATGTCAGAAATGAGAGACACAAACTTTTGTAACGTAGCTGCTTCATCCCCTTGATAATTTAGAGGCAGGGATAACTTCTTTAACTCCATGAGGTCCTGCTGAGACATGGTGACTTGAACTGTACCACTAGTCAAGGTATGGTTAACTATACCAAGGTTTCACAAAGCAGCAAAATAATGCCATCTGCTTTGTTCTCAATACTTTTCTGGGCAGTGCTAAGCTTTTTGTTGACATTTTTGCGGCTGCCTCCCACAGAACCAATGATTTCAGGGGCGTAGCAACAGGGACCCTGAGATCTCCTTCCTGAGATGTGCCACTATGGCATTGAGTATACAAAGTTTCAATTATTATTTCCTACGTGCATTGCCTTACCTTTACCTACACTGAAGCTTATCAGCCACTTTTCTGTTTGTTCATTTTTTTGAAGTGCAATTGGTTTGCTGCCAAGTTTCACTTCAAAAGCATTGGAAAAGCTGGCTGTGTTCCTCGCTGACCCGGCTCAGTCCTTGATCTTCTGTTTTTCTGATGCCGCTGTTGCCTTTCCCCTCGCTGCTGGCTGAATGGAAAGAGCTTACTTTCGTTTTTCTTCTGCCCCTCCCGCTGCCTTGATGTACCAGGCATGCACAGTCCAGGAGGCTCCTCCAGGGTTGTAGGTCCCTTCCAACCCTATGATTCTATGATTCTATGATTCTATGATTCTACCCTTGTTTACAAGCTTTCCTTGTGAGACAAGCTGGTGGTGCTTTCTTCATCGTTTATAATATGCTTATGAGATGATTTATAATAGGCGCATGATGTCTGTCCTCCTGCCTAATTACTTAAAAGTATCTTCTTGCAAGATTTTAGGTCTTTCCCATCAGATTATACACAAGCAGTTCAGGTAAAAATATAGGAAAAGAGAGTTGCCTTTTACGTCCAAGACAGGTCTTTGTATTTAAAATCAGTGTAGCGAGTATGAATGTTTTGAAATCAACTTATGACACACAAAATCACAGAATGGTAGGGGTTGGAAAGGACCTCTGGAGATCACCTAGTCCAACCCCCTGCCAGAGCAGGGTCACCTAGAGCAGGCTGCACAGGAACGCATCCAGGCAGGTTTTGAATGTCTCCAGAGAAGGAGACTCCACCACCTCTCTGGGCAGCCTGTGCCAGTGCTCTGCCACCCTCAAAGGAAAGAAGTTTTTCCCCATGTTTAGATGGAACTTCCTATGTTAAGTAATTTTCAGTTTCTTCAGAAGGACCTTTATCATTTTGTCTTCTGTATAATATGAAATAATGTTGAAGAGAAATGTGCTAATTATGTGAAAAACACTGTTCTGGAGCCTCTTCACATCTTTGAGGGCCCACTGTGCTGGTATGCAGCTCTAGGGAAGAGACACAGACACAGTAAGAAGCTGTATGACCATTCAAAAATGTTTTGATCCACTCAAAGTGGAAAAAGAGGGTAAAACCCCTGACAGTTAATCAGCCTGTAACTTTAAAAATATATCTAAGTGTACAATCCTGTAATGTAGATAAACAGCTGTCTGAGACGCAAGGCAGGAATTGCTTAAGTTAAAGGCCCATGAATGCATAGGTACGTAAAATACACACAAATAGAATACAGCTGTTTTCATGCAGAATAAACTTTAAAGGGCACCAGTAAAGGGCCCTCCAGTAAAGATGAAGGTCTGGGGATAAGATTGAAAGAACACAGACGTTAGTATAGAGTCAGGCCAGAGACCCTCCTCTTCTGCCCATGACAGTGGCCAGTGCCAGATATTAGGAGAAGAGTATGGAAAGGACACGGAAGGATCCTTCTCCCAACACCTTGTCCCAGATTCTAGGAGTCATCTGTTCAAGTACTTCCTGAGAGGAGATCACATCCACACCATTAAGGGCCCATGGTGGACTGCTTTCAAATGTGCCTAATTTGTGTCCATATTTATATTCTGTGTTTCATAACTTGATTACCTATATTTGGTAATTTCAGTGGCACCCCTTGTATTCATTCATCCTGAGGAGGGATGAGCACGAGTACAAGGTCCTTGACAGAAACCCATTTATGGTGCTGCCAGCGCAATGGGGGAGAGATCATCTCCAGCTGGCAGTGGAGCAAGAAGTAATACATTTATCAAATGCTAAAAACCACATCTGCCATTGCGTGACTTGCCTGGTTGTCTTTGGACCATTTCTAGTCCTCACAGGTGATGTGATAATGGCTCCTTCTTTAACCTTATTTATGTTACTGGTTCATGTCAACAATTTTCTTTCCCTAGCAAGATACTGTTTGACTGGAACTGCCAACTAGCCACACTGGAGAAAACAATCTTTTTATGTAAATAAATAAAAATACATTATTTAGATAAATAATATATCATTGTATTAAAGTTTTGCTTTCCTAGCAACTAAGGAGCAAAACAGCATTATCCATGTTATTCCAGTTAGAATCTTCCATGCCAGTCATGTACCTATATACCATCCAGTTCACCATTAATGCCATTATTTCATCATTTTTTGGAAAATTATATTTATCTTTAAAAGTTTTTTCAGTTCAAATTTGCAGAACTGAAACATTTCAAGTACTGAGACTCCATTATGCCACTGTAAGATGACTCCTATAGGAAAGAAAGGGAAGGAATCAGCAAAAACTGCTTCCAAAGGACATCGTGCTTTTCTGAGCCTCTTCTAGAAGGCTCCAGGACAGAAAATTTCATAACGGTTCTTGCTTGAAACATTTTTCTGTAGATTTAAAGTGAGCATATAAAAATGAATGCTTGTGTTTTCTTGTGGGTCTCACCGTAGAGCATGTGAGCTAGAACAGTTTGGGAAGTAAAAAATGAATGTCTGCCTTGTTGCTGCTGGGACTTGTACATCTGTAGGGGGCACATCCCAATCTGGGTTTACTTTGTGGGGCTTTACAGTAATGCAGAGAGTGTCATCTGAAAATACATCTAATTGAGGTGAAAAATAGAGCTTTTATAATTGCCATTTTCTAAGAAAGCACATATAAAATTACAGAGAGCAAAAAGCCTTGAATAAGCTTGAGTGTTAGGTTCTCTGGATGTTTTGTTCCTTGAAACAGACACTTTCACTTTAATAGAAAAACACTTCCGAAACGGTAATGTCTTAGTTCACTGAGTCATTGCGCAACACTTCTGACATGCTCTTGGAGTATCTGTGTATCAGATGTAAGTCTTGTGTTGAGAGAAACTGGTAATCGTGAAGGATTTTTTTACTGATTTTGGAAATTAAGTATTTTGGACCTAATTTGGACCTAATTTGGACCTAATGCCAATGGCATCCTGGGTTGCATAGGGAAGACTGTGGCCTGTAGGTCGAGGGAGGTCATTCTCCCCCTCCACTCTGCACTGGTGAGGCCACAACTGGAGTACTGTGTCCAGTTTTGGGCTCCCCAGTTCAAGAGGGACAGGGAACTACTGGAGCGAGTCCAGCGTAGGGCAACCAAGATGATTATGGGACTGGAGCATCTCCCTTATGAGGAAAGGCTGAAAGAGCTGGGACTCTTTAGCCTGGAGAAGAGAAGGTTGAGGGGGGACCTGATGAATGTTTACAAGTATCTAAAGGGTGGGTTTAAGGAGGACGGAGCCAGGCTCTTTTCAATGGTTCCCAGCGACAGGACAAGGGGCAATGGGCACAAGCTAGAACATAGGAAGTTCCGTTCAAACACACAGAAAAACTTCTTTACGGTGAGGGTGACAGAGCACTGGAACAGGCTGCCCAGGGAGGTTGTGGAGTCCCCTTCTCTGGAGACTTTCGAGACCCGCCTGGATGCAGCCCTGAGGGATGTGCTTTAGGCAATCCTGCTCTAGCAGGGGAGTTGGACTAGATGATCTCTAGAGGTCCCTTCCAACTCTGAAGATTCCGTGATTCCGTAATTTTCCTATCCATCTGAAGCACTAGGCAACGAGCTCAGGGCTGAGGCTGCAATAGGTCTAGGTCAATGTGCCAGCCTCAGTGGATCTTCTGCGATGCCTAAACTTTCAGAAGGTCGGGGAAGTTTCTGAGACAAGGTGAGCTACATAATAATTTGTCACCTGCAATAAAATCTCCGTGCAAAGCTGTATGCAGAGATTGTGAGCCTGGTGGCATATATACATGTGTGTGTATATATATACACACACACGTGTAACACAGAATATTTCTTGAGATGCACAATTTGAAGTGTTGTGATTGTCTTTAAGATCTTGTGCTTACCGCAAGTATTCTTAGCAAAAGTTTTCCATCCCAAAAGAGGGAGAAAGGCTGTACTCCCTATCCCTGCATTGTCTCAACTTGACATGAACAAAAGTAGGAATGAGGTGAGAAAGGAATCTGAATTGGGGACAGAGAAGATATGAAATGGGACAGAGTTCCTAACATGAAGCAGAAGGGATGTATAGAATGAGCGAGGGGGAAAGAGAGCATACCAGACTTCTCCAAATTAATTGAAACACTGAAACAACCAAGGAGTAACTTTAATGTCAGCTTTCAGTCTAAACTTGCATTGTCTTGTCTTTCTCCTTTCACAATTCCATTTTCAAGTTTGTGACCAACAAACCCTTCATTTTATTAGAAAATCCTGCTTTCAACCTTGTGTCTTACATAAACCTCAAGGAACTGGAAGGGCACATGGATAGTTTCTCCCATGGTAACTCGCTGAAATAGTCTCTGCTGACAAGCTCTGAGACAATTTTGGAAAGTCTCAGGAGCTGAGATGTTTCCCATCATGCTGCAGCAATACATTTATGAGGTGGCATTAGCAGGGACAGACACAGCAAGAATTCCCCCCTCCTGCCCTACTGGCATGAATCCATTCCAGCAAGAAACAGCTGGTAGAGATAACAATAAATACTGGCTGAAGGGGAAAACCTGAAGCCCTATTATTCACTGATCCAGCCATTACTGAACCAGTAGAACATTTCCAGGAAAGTGAAGGAAAGGTGATGGGAATTTAAGGATAGCAAATGACAGTACTAATTAACATAAACACTTTTTATTCACAAGCAGGTTTTGTTTCCCATTAAAATTTGCAAACAGGATGACACTAGTTCTCCTACCCCTTTTTCAAGGGGAAAAAAAAAAGTCAACATGAGAGCAAGACTGTCCTGCTACGTTAGCAGTTCTGGCAGATCAATGGAAGTGAGGGAAGCTCCAACTTAACCCTGCCACAGCCAACATGCAGTTGGTAGGTGTTGAGATCTGAGTATGGCTCCGTACCTTGGCAGCAGTGGTGACACTAAACTGCCCATGCAAGAATGAGGACAGACTGACTCAAGGCAGGGTGAGGCTGAAAAGCTGCGGAGGACTACTTGGTGTGTCAACACACTGGAGGACTGCAGATAGCAACTGGTGCTATGAGGGAGGTGCTCCTTTCCAGCAATAGCTGTTGTGCCACCGAGGAACTGAGGAATACAGGAATTGGCAGCTTGGTCCCAGTCTCTCCTGGTGTTACCGTGAGGGGACAGCCATCTGCCCCACCAATGTGTCACCTCAGTCAGCTGCCAACTTTTCCTGCTGTTAAGGCTAACCCCATAGTCAACTTGGTGGAGTAGCTTTGCTTGAGGTGCTTTAGGCAGTATTGGAGATCAAGAATTTGAGAACCTTCAAGTATTTTCTTTTTATGAATCTGAAGTCATCGGGCTCCCTAACCTGGAGTGCTCTGCAGTGCGAACCTGTTTAAACTTCCAGGGGCTCATGGCTGTCTCTGAGAAGGATGTGGCACAGTCACACAATTTCAGCTTTCTCCCTGCTTCACCAGTCACACCCTTTTGACCAGAAGAACTGAAGCCACTGAGCCCACACACATCAGAAAGGGTACCTCAGGTGCTAGACGTGCTCAAACCTGGAGGTGCCTAAGCCAGCTACCGACCCTGGGCAGCCGGCGGGTTTCGTGATGGCGCTGCAGGGCAGAGCAGCGAGTCTGGGGCGGGGGTCGGGTGGGGTAGGGTAGGGAGAAGTAAACCAGCGAGCGAGCACCTGCCGCTCGGTGCCAAGTTTCCGTTCTGCGAGAAAGGAAACCGAAACCGAGTGGTTCCCCGCGCCCCGGCGGGGCGGGAGGGGACGGGCCCGCCGCCCTCTTAAGCGCGGAGCGCCGGGCTCCTCTCTGCAGCTGGCGTGCCGAGCCGAGCCGGGTCCAACCGAGCCAAGCTGAGCTGAGCCCAGTCGAACCGAGCCCAGCCGGGTCGAACCGAGCCGAACCGTGACCAGCTGCGCCCAAGTGAACGGCAGCGCATCCCGCCGGGTCCAAGTGAACCGCAGCGCATCCCGCCGGGTCGCACCGAGCCGAGCCCAGCCGGGTCCAAGCGAGCCAAGCTGAGCTGAGACCGGGCCCGTCGAATCGAGCCGAACCGTGCCCAGCCGCGTCTAACTGAAGGGCAGCGCATCCCGCCGGGTCGCACCGAGCCGAGCCGAGCCATGCCCCTGGGCGCACTGGTCCGCCTGCCGCTGGCGCTGGCGCGGGCGGCGCTGGCGACACTGCGTGGGCGACTAGGCGCCCTGTGCTGGAGCCTGTCTCCCCTCTTCTTGCCCCTGTCCCTGCCCGGCTGGAAGAGGGTCTCGGCTCCCAGCCCCGCCGCCCCGGA
This sequence comes from Chroicocephalus ridibundus, assembly GCF_963924245.1. Taxonomy (NCBI): domain Eukaryota; kingdom Metazoa; phylum Chordata; class Aves; order Charadriiformes; family Laridae; genus Chroicocephalus; species Chroicocephalus ridibundus. The sequence goes on from NC_086286.1 coordinate 110,909,405, forward strand.
GAGCTGCCGGCAGGAGTGGGACGAGCCGTCCCCGACGCCCACCAGCGTCAATTACCACTTCACCCGGCAGTGCAACTACAAGTGCGGCTTCTGCTTCCACACGGCCAAGACCTCCTTCGTGCTGCCGCTGGAGGAGGCCAAGCGGGGGCTGGAGATGCTCAAGGAGGCGGGTGAGTCCCAGGGAGGGGGCGGGGGGTCGTCGGTGGGAGCCGGGGCGGGGGGATGCGCGGCGGCCGCGTCCCGGCAGGACCAAGTGGCGTCGGAGAAAGTTATCCCTGTAATTAGACAGTCGGGATCCCTCTTCACATCGCTGCGGTCGGGCATGGACAGCGTGTGGAAGGAGCGGGGCAACAGGCAGGCGGAGTGTCCTAGCATCTCTCTTTGGTCCTTCTCTAGGAATGGAGAAAATAAATTTCTCGGGAGGAGAACCGTTTCTTCAGGATAGAGGCGAATTTGTAGGGCAACTGGTGAAGTTTTGCAAGCAGGACTTGAAGCTACCAAGCGTCAGCATCGTGAGCAACGGCAGCCTGATTAGAGAACGTTGGTTCAAGAAGTACGGTAAGGCAAAAGCCCCGTGCACAGGAGCGCTGGCGGGGTTTGGGAGCTTCCTTGGGGCGGCCTCACCAAATACGGTTTTCAGTGCAAGTGGGAGACAGTTCGCTAGTGGTTCATTTACAGTAAACACAAACCAAATGTAAATACCCGTGAAATATTGTTAGTATATGTTGTGAACATAGGCAGTTTTACTATTGACTCTTTGGTATAATAGTATAATAAAATAATAGGCTCAGGCTGTCTCCATAACGCGCGCACACACACACACAAAACGTGGGTTTTGATGATGCCACTGCTGTGGCTTTTGTCGTTCATGTGTTGACTTCCCAGAACTGTATTTACATGGCACTTTGTGACAGATCACGAGGCGGTGAAAGTGGGCAGAGTCCCGACAGCTTTTAACTGAAGGACAGAATATTAACCAATTTTTAAAACTTGTTTTCAGGTGAATATTTAGACATTCTGGCAATTTCATGCCATAGTTTTGATGAGAATGTCAATATTTTAATTGGCCGTGGTCAAGGAAAGAAGAACCATGTGGAAAATCTGCATAAACTGAGACAGTGGTGCCGAGAGTATGCAGTTGCTTTCAAAATAAATTCAGTGATCAACAGATTTAATGTTGAGGAAGACATGAATGAGCAGATCAAGGCACTCAACCCTGTGCGCTGGAAGGTAAGAAAGTGGCATATACCCTAGGTTTCCTGGTCAGAGAAAAGTAATGATGAAGTTCTGGAGTTGTCTGAACCTCTAATGACCTCAGTCAGATCTCCAGCTCCAGCTTGAGCTAGCGTTAGTGGACTTCTTCTCAGTGCTATGTGATAAATGTTTCAGCATACATAGATCTATTTTCTTTATGATATTAAAAGTAAGATAGAAGTTCTTTAACAACTGAAAATGTGTCATGATGTCGAGAAAATGAAGAAAAGTTAGTGTACAATGCTACATTGGAGTTAATACATCAGCAATATATAAGTGTACATTACACATTAATGTTCTGTTATAGAGTTTTAGTGGTTAGTGTACATATATCATTTTCTACTAGAATTGTATTAAATACATTATGCTTATTAAATACATTATGCTATCGGTTTGAAAATGGGTAGAGATAATGTGACATAAATATGGGAGAACTTGTGGCATAATCTCTCATTATTTGCTTCATAGAAATTGGTGTATATGTATGATCTCCCAGAAAACAAAAAATCACTGTGAAATCTTGGTCCTACTAAAGGAGTGTAAGGAGAATGTGACATACATTTTAACATTTTTATCAAGTTTCCTGGCCTACGTTCTTACTGGGGTTACAGAGCACATTGATGGCAAAAGCATCTTTTTTCCCCGCAAGGTCTGAATGTAGTTGAGGACTTGGCCATTAGACAGAGGCTGTTAAGTGGACAAACTATTGCATTTTGTTTCTGGGAAGTCTTCTCTATCTTTTCTGCGGTTGCCTGAAGCTACTTAAACTTGCAGTCACAAATCAGGTTAAAATCTTCAAACATACAGATTGACTGGATAGTCTGCATTGTACACAGTACTTGCTGGCATTTATGATACAGCCGTACTATTTGAGGTCCAATCGAAAGTTAATTTGAGCTTTTATTGTCTGTGCCCTTATTAAGACCAGAGCAGTTAGGATTTCTGTGGAAACCTGGTCAGGAACCATGACTGTATAAGTACATTTAGAACTGTGTAATGTTAATTTGCTAAAAATACGTCTGCACTGTGCCCTTCATGCAATGTTCACTTATCACAATTTGTGTCAGTGTGGCTCCACTGACAGAAAAATTAGAGACATCGCTACTGAGACAACTGGAGGTTTTTTGTCACGGTGACGGTGTCTTATACTCAAGGGAAGTGAAAACAGCAAATCTTAACCAGGCGGCTTTTGTCTTCAGGTATTCCAGTGCCTGCTCATTGAAGGGGAGAACACTGGTGAGGATGCCCTGAGAGAAGCAGAGAAATTTGTTATCAGCGATGAAGACTTTGAACAATTCCTGGATCGCCACAAAGACGTCTCCTGTTTAGTACCGGAATCTAATCAGAAGGTAAAATTGAAACTGTCCTTTTGCAACTTTAGTTTGAAATAAAGTTGGAAAGATGGAAAAGAAAAAGAAGCATTCATGGCAATTAATGCTTTCCCTATTAGTATTGGCTCGGAAGAGGTACAGTACAACTTTGTCAAGCAACTGGTTTTCTTATGGTGGAAGCCAAGGTTTTTGATTTTCTTTAAGGCTTTTTATTGAGCACAAAGATATTAACAGAGGAGTAAAAACTCATTGATCCCAAGCCTGTGGAAACCAGGGGGAGTCCTCTCACAGTGTCAGTGGGATGGATGTATAAAGTATCAGCACAGAAACTGGAGAAACTGAGTTTCCCACACATGAGTGGTGAACTCTAAACAATAATTAAGTCCTTTGGAATTGAATAATCCTTCCCCACCAGGTCACAAGAGCCTGATAGGGTTGAATATTAATGTAGACACACTTTATACTTTAAGCATAGTTTCCTAATAGAGATTCACCATGATGTTATGCTATGGCAGTGTCATTGACCTACATGAAGTAAGGTATCATCCCAGTCAGCATTATATTGGGTACTGAGGGATAGGAACTAGTATTTTTGCCTGACACATCTTACTAGGTACTCCCTCACACAACAAAGTTGTATTTTTAACATTGTCTATCTGAACTCCTGTGGACTGCATGTTCAGGCTCTTTGTTCATGGGGAGACTCTTTGTGCTACGGCAGAGCCCAGCAGGTCAGTTAACAAGCTGCCATCCAGCTTATGTTAGCTGCAGTGAAGAACCTAAGGGTGGAGATCAGGCTCTTCTCTAAGATGCCTACAGACCCTATACGTGGCATAAGAAGAGTTAGAAGGCTCACTGTTAAGAAAGTTAATGAACTGAGTGAGGAGATACTAACTTGAACCAAGTTCGGGAATGCCTATAATCTCCCATCTCACCTTCCCTTTCCTCTCCACAGATTAATAATCTCCATTTACAGTTTACTTTTTAAGGTATAGAGAGCTCAAGTGAGCAAACTGGGTCGCCTCTACTACGAAGACCTAGAAGCGCAGTCTAGTGTTTAAGGCATTTTGTGAGAGAGAGCACTCATCAGAGGAGGTGTTTAGATCATAACCCAGAACTGTTTCTAACTTTTTTTCCGTGTAAGAAGTCCTACAAAAAAAGAGTAGACTTCCCCGAGTAGGTTTGGTTCTAGAAGACTGTTTCTGATTTCTGTTAAACCTGTGTGAAAGATGGGTAGCAAATTGACTGAACAGATTTCCTATTCTACACAGCAGCAAGCACCAGGCACCCAGAGAATTTTAGAGAAGATCATGTAGGAGATGCACAGTTAGCTGAGCAAACATGTCTTATTTCAGCTGTTGGCCTATTTCTTGGTGCAGACCCGAGAGCCTTCTGAGCTGGGAGCGCACCTTCATTTTCTGGGGTGATAATTAAACACCCCAGCTTAAACGGTCATGTCATTTGTTTGGAAAATGACCTAATCATTCCAGTATGCAAAACAGTGCAAGTTCTGCTGGTGTAGAAGTTAATAGAAAACTTGGATATTATTTAAAACACCTTCATCCACTTGGGCACCCATATTTCCATAAGACACTTGAGAGGTCATATTCCAAGAATTACTGGTTTATTCATGCATTAAGTCATGCTAGTAATCCTGTCGTTTATTTCTATAAATTTGATCCAAGCTCACTGAAACAGTGGTAAGACACTACCTATTTCAAAGATTTGGATCAGGCTTTGAATGAACAGTTGTTTGTTTTGTTCTTGATTTTTCACCAGAATGGAATTTTGGTTTGGATATTAATTTCTTTCTTTCTTTTGATCTATTACAGATGAGGGATTCATACCTCATTCTGGATGAATACGTAAGTCTTTGTTTGATGCTTAGTATTTATATGCTAATGTATGTATGTATACAACAGTGATAACCTATTCTATTTACTGTGCAGTAAATTTACTACATGGTAAATTCTATTTAATGGTAAATTCTATTCACCTTGTAGTACAAGGAATAGACGTATTTTTTCTCATCAAACATATTAAGAACTTGAATTTAAGTATGACCTGAGGAGGAGTTGCCATCAGGTTGCATGTATGATCATAGCATCACAAATCTTAAAGTGAGATGTGTATCTTTGAAGGACGTCTTTGCTGTTTTTCTTTAATTTAAAAATACAGAACTTGTGCTGAAAGTTAAGTTTCAAAGAGCCTACTTAGTTTACATGTAACTGAAGAGCAAACATTTAATCTTCAGGAGTTATGGTATGGCTTCCTTCCTGCAAAGATGCGTCAGTCTGTGTAACTGTGAGCTTCTGAGCCTTCTAAGGACTACAGTGAAACTGTTTATGCACTTACATAGGCTTTTATGGGATTAGCCGTGCAACTTGTTCAGTTCTGTAGAAAAATAAAGGTTTTACAAATTGACTTTCTAACATCTTATCTATTGATGTTCCAGATGCGTTTTCTAAACTGTAGAAATGGACGGAAAGAGCCTTCCAAGTCTATCCTTGATGTTGGGGTAGAAGCAGCCATAAAATTCAGTGGATTTGATGAGAACATGTTCCTAAAAAGAGGAGGAAAGTATGTGTGGAGTAAAGCAGACATGAAACTGGACTGGTAACTCGATATACTCATACATGACTCAATGAGTTAGGGCAGGTGCATTATGTAGAGAAAATGGGTGCGTGTATATATGTGCGTGTATATATGTATCTATGTGTCTAAGGCTTTTAACTACACTTGGTATATTATACAGGTTGATGGTCAGTATAACCCTGTATGTGAACGTGTTAAATGTTTTTAGAATGTAGATTATGTTCTTATCTATTGTTTGGTTGAACATTACCAAGCGCCTTCAGAGTTCTCATATAAATTGGTCTCTGAAATCGACTTTCTAGTCTATTTTATGAACGACTTAAGGGTGAACTGTTAATATCATGTCACGCAGGAAATGGTGTGAAATCTCTAATTCGTTATAGACAGCTGTAATGATGGATAAGTAGAAACTCTTAATCAGGGGACGTATTCTGCCTAGTTCGTATGGAAAGGTGGATTGCAGTTCCTCACTCCATCACAAGAGGGCCGGCCGGCAGGCCTTTGGAAGCACCCCCTGCCTTTTTCGGGGGTAATAATAGAAGGTCAAAATCTAGGAATCATTGTCTGTAATAATATACTTAAAAGGAAATGAAGATGAAAAAATTGGCAGTTTTCATTCTTTAAGACTTAACTAAAAGCGTCGGTTGTTCTTGTCCCTCTCCTCCATATACACACATGATATTTGCAAAAATATTGGGGGATGTAATTTTCTGTGAAATGTATTTTTAGTTATGAAAAAATATTATATTTGTCCTAAAACATGAAAGTAAATTTTATCCAATGATGAGCAACTTCTTATTTCACCTTGGCAATGACCTTAGTTCTAACAAATATTTACAGAGAAAACAATATTTGCATTTTATTCATAACTTCCTTCATTTTCCCTTTATCTGTAAACATTGATTTAGCATTTTAAACATTTTTTTTCTCTTCCCATACATACAGATTCCTTCTGAAATTAATTAACACTATGTAGCACACCTAATACGTATCTTCTGTTGCATACCGGCTGTGTTGTTTGCATGCTTTTTATTTTCATATTTTTTTAATTTTTATTTTTGGTAGTTCATATATCATGTAGCCTTGTTTTAAAGGTTGCTTGGCCCAGTGATCATTCTTACTTGCTGGTTACAAACGTGCAGGTATTAAGTGAAACTAATTGGATTTGGCGACAGCTGTGTCTGATTTTAAGAGCTGGCAGCATCAACATAAAATAGAGAAAAGCCAAAAAAACCTGCAAAAGCAAGTAATCTAATATGCTGCCCTTGTCCTTGGTTTTCTGGCAATTTTTCTGGCTTTATAATTACAGTTTTCCAAATATAACTAGTCCCATTCGCTCCAAAGCTCTGTACGAAGGGCACAGGGATAATAAGCATTTCACAAAGCAGAAATGAGCCAGCACTTCTCATTCTTACTGTCCGTTGAAATCAATGCCCGGACTGTCTCACACGTTTAAATATCTGCAGCAGCTGGGAAACAGCATGCATTAAATGTACCGTATAGAGAAAATTACACCTTCTTTCCTTTTTCTGCTAATGCTAGTTTATTTTTTTGAAAAAGTTTTTCAAGAGAAACGTTTTGCATTCACCTAATGCGTCTTCAAAGTTGAAGGAGGAGAGCGCATAAGTAGGAGCTGCTACTTCTGAATAAAGGCAGGTACATCTCTGAATACACTGTGAAAAAGTTTCCATTTATAATTCCTTCAGTTGCTATTTTTACTATGGTAACTGTAAATAGACTGCCTCAGTGGTGCTCTTTTGTCTCTTTGTATTTTGCATTTTGCAATCACAACACCCGCTAGACACTTACATTTCAGTATTATTTTTTTTTTCTTGTATTACTACTAAGTGACATTCAAAACGTGGCCCACAGGCATTAACCCCACAGTCTTTTGGCAGCGGTTTCGCTGACCTCAGTTGGAGTTTTGCCTCAGTAGCAACTATGGGCAGCACAGATTTATCTAACCGTGGGATTGGACTTCCTCTGCCTTTCCATCGCTCAGCTGTTAAATCGAACCTCTTCCTCAGCATCTACGCCGCGTGATAGAAAAGAAGCATTTTTCCTTTGCTGCTGGCCCAGTCCCAGCATGAGGAAAGACTTAGTGCATCAATGTACCACTAAATCTACCAGCTTGCTGCTTCTGCAGAAAATGCCAGCTGTATCGTGGCATGCAGGTGTGAAGTGCACAAACTCCCATTCAGACCCCCAAATCCTGCTATTCTTCGCGTTTTACTCTGGAAACGGCTATTCTTTTGCTGCAAGAGGTCCTCTGTGCCTACGGAGGAAGCTGCAGGATAAACAAACGGGAGGTGAAAATGTGAAAATACAGTAAATAATGTAAAGACATTGAAGATGGCTTTTATCAGAAGGTTCTAAGTTCTTATCTGCTTAGAATCTTAAGGATTTTACATCGCCTCTTGCTACCTACGTAATTAAGAAAAAGTTTCTGCTCTGTGTGATATTCTTTTCCAAAGGAAATGCCAGTTGTGTACACTGGAAATGAAGAATTTGACATAACACACTTTGATGGAGAATCGTTGAAGTTAAAGAATAGCTACCGGTATTTTTCTCTGCAAAATTAATTTTTGTGTAAAATCTCTAATTTTTTTTTTTTTTTTGGCTAAAGCTTGATTAACCTAGGTTTGTTTTTTTGTTTTTGTTTTTTTTTTTTAAATCTATAAACACAATTCACGTTGGACCAAAAATGGACTTCAGGCTTTTATTCTGTAGTTGGGCCTAACTTTCAGAAAAATAATACTGAATTCAATAGGGCTACTCCCTGGCGTGGAGATTACATGCACATTGTGGCACTGAAGAATCAGGATTTAAATTTAAGTCTTGTAAACACAGATATGCTTAATTGTATTTTCATGTGTAATCTCTTAGTACTGCAGCTAAGCGCTTGCTAAAGATGCTGAATTGGGGAGGAACCTCCGCTGTAGTTTACCAGTATTAAGCAGATAGTATTTGTAAATTCATATTTGTAAAATTTGTAGAGAATGAGTGTTTGGGAGACTGAGTTACGTCAGTTAAAATCATCACGTATATACCTTGGATAATGAACAAAACTGTGATTTAAATGCATTTTAAGATGCTTTCTTTTTCAGTTTGAAGGATGCTTGATATATTTGAATGTTAGAAACGATGAATTTTTAAATGATACTGCCGCATAATTAGTGCTAAGTATTTCACATGAGTATGTTGCACATTTCAATAAATGTTTCTATTTTCTTAAGTTTGCCTGCAGTTTCTTTTTTTCCAAAATACAAGCCAGAACCGTAACGGCAGAATGTGCGACTGCACTCACAAGAGAGCCGTAATTCTGGATGAGGTCTGTATTTAGCACAAGGGTCTGCTTGCACAGTGCCGAGGGCAGCATTTAGGCCAAAACGGAGAATAATAGTCATGATTCTCCACGTGATGAAAAGCATTTGTTCCATGCTGGAGTGGACTGGCCTGTGCTGGGAGAAGACGGTTAAAATACATTGTGCTGTTCAAGTGACAGCCATTACGAAAGACACAACTGTCCATAAATGTCTGAGGAGAAAACAGGATTATCTTCTGTTATGGTAAATAAGAGAGAAGAAAAAAAAAGGTCAATTTAGAAGAGTAAAGACAAGCGGCTTCTGAAGCTCATCTCCTCATCTTCAGGCTGCAGTATGAACTCTTGTACTAGACAACCTGAAATGGGACTTTTCATGGTAATTTGTTGTGTGTATGGGGGGAGGCTTTGCATTTCCCCCCCGCACCTGGCCTTTGCCAGTTTTTTTCCCTGCATATCCCAGCGGAGCAGAGATGCCCGGGAGCCGAGCTGCAGCGAGATGCTCTGTGCCCCGCTCCCCGACCCCGCGGCCCCCACAAGGTGCCCCCCCCTGTGTCGTGTCACCCCTGTGCGGCTCGGCCAAGGGCGCAGGCTGCCTTTTGCTAAATCAACCCGACTGCTCCCGTTCACCGCTCCAGCTCCGCGTTCTTCCTGTGTGCCTCTGTGTGCTACGGAAGAAAACCAATCCTTGCTCCATACATAAACCAACAACAGGAAAGCAGCTGGTTTTGCTAAACAGCACTTGCAAAACAGCCATGACCGTCACGGTTTCCTTACATTTCCCTTCTTTCCCTTCCTTGCAAGCATTCCTTATGTTTCCCTTCTTCCCTTCCTGCTCTCCTGTGCAAAACCAGTCCCCCCCGTCTTGTTTCTCTCCATCCACTGGATGCCCTGCTGGGCCGGGGGGGGTGTCACTCTAGGGCAACCCGAGATGAGATTCCTTAAAAAAATATATATACATTAAAATACGGTAAAAAAAACCATAAAAAATATTTAAAAATATTAAAATATAGGGAAACCTTAAAAAAATATGAACTATATATTGAAATATGAGGAAACTGGCATCACGGGGCGGCCGCCTCCTCCGCTCGCAGCCGGGCCGGCATCAATCCAGCCGCTTCCAGGCGGGAAATCCCGGGATCCCCGCGCACGCCGGGCCGGGAGGCGCCTCCCGACGCCGCCAGGGGGCGCCGCTGTGCGCGGCGGCCGCTTCAAAGCGGGCGGTGGCGGCGGCGCGGCGGTTAATGGCGCCCGCCCTCACCCCACCCTCCTCCGCCACCTCCTCCTCCTCCTCCTCCTCCGCCGGAGAAAAGCCCGGGAGCGGCGCCTGCCGCGCACACTCCAGGCTCCGCGGCTGACGGCGCCGCCGGGGGGGTGGAGACCATGCCTGGGGCGGCGGCGGCGGCGGCGGTTGTGGTGCCCTGCCGCCGCTCCGCGGGATAGCGCGGGGCGCCGCCGCGCACCTTCCGCCGGCCGCCCCGCCCCGCGCCGGCAGAGGCTGGAGCGACAGGGTGAGGCGTCCTGGGGGAGCCGGGAGGTGGGGGTACCTCCGCCGGGGCGGGGGGGGGTTACAGGGGTGTCCCCGCTCCCCGGTGGGGCGGCGGGTGGCGGGGCCGCGCACCCGCATCCCCTTATGTAAAGGGCTCTGCCCGCCCTGTGGGGCGCACATGGCCGTCGGCGGGCTGCGGGCCTCCTCCGCGGGGTGCCGTAAGAGCAGGACCGGCGTTATTCCCGCTGCCGGTGGCTCTCGTCTGCCCCGGCACCCAGCGACACCCGCTGCGGTGGGCGCCCCTTGGCCGGCGAGGGGGTGTTTCTGTGCCGGGGGGGGCGGTGGTCGCTCGGTACGGGCTGTGGGGTGGGGGGAAGGAAGGGGGCGGCTGCCGGAGCTGCGGGTGTTGTCGGGCAACGTAAGGAAAGCGGTGACTGAGCCCCGCGTGTTTTCTGTGCTCTGATTTCCATAAATAAGCTGAAGCTTCTTGGAACAGTCCGGTACCTCGGGGTGCAAGAGCCTCTCTTCAAGGCGGGTGAAAAATAATAAAGAAAGGAGTGTGTGGCTTGACATCCACCGCCAGTGTTCTCGGATACAAGTGAAGTGTGGGGTTTTGGGGAGAAACTGGCTTGTTTGGGTTGCAAGGGTGGAAAAAGTAGGAATAGGAGTCGTTTTTTTCATGCTCGTATTTCATTTCTTCCCTCATTGTGCTTGAGAGATGCTACCGTTGACTTTTTTGAGATGTTGGAAGAAACCATATGCATGATAACGGGGTTCCCCCCTCCTCCTTCCCCCCCCCCCCCCATCCTGGATCCCCAATGTCATTTTAAATCAAGGGTATCTTATTCCTGACAGATCAGGTACTGTATCACTCTGTTTTTATTGCTGCTAAAGAACTGGAACAGGCAGTGTCAATGGGGCAGGCTGGTGGAAGAAGATACAAGCTGTTTGAATTTCCACCGTGTTCTTGGAAATACTGTAATTTCTGCCCTGGAACATATTATTCCCTGTTCTACAACGAGCAGGAACGATGATTTATAAATAGAGCCATTTGTTTATATTGTTTCCCCTGTAGCCAAACAACTGTTTACATTGTGAAAGGGATTGCTTCATTTCACGTTAGCTTATCAGTGCTGACCCAGGGGTGGCCACAGCCGAAGTTACAATGTTCTTGGGCAGAGAGACAACGTCAGGAGTTTAGAGTTATAAACTCCTGGTTGCTGGCCTTTCTCTTTGCTTGTGTGTGCTCCTCTTCTAGACGTGAGATGTAGTGAAGGGGTGGGGGAGAAGGAAGGGTGTGTGGGGATGTGGTGTGCTGAGGGGCAGATTTGTGCCTTTAAAGAAACTGCCCTGTTTATACTTAGATGGGGCTTTACAGCGTGGGAGAATCAGAGTGACTGTCCCCAAGTGATGTTAGGGCATCAATCAAAGTGACCTGACTTGAAGTTTGCTAAATACCCAACAGAAGCAAGATCGAGTGAGAAAAGAGTGGGGAGCAGAAATATTTGCCCTGGTACTATTTGAAAAATACAGGATTTTTTTCCACGGTGAAGTTCTGTGTTTTTTGTTTTGTTTTTTTTTTTTCCCCTCCTTTCCCTCGCCATCACGTTTCATTATCCTCTTGTGCAATCTGTATATTGTTCATGAGGGGGAGAAACCATCTGTGATTGAAATATGAGTACAATGACGGATGTTTCAATCTGATATAACTACGTTGAATGAGACATCCTTCAGGTAAAACAAAGGGTTGTTTTCCACCCCCCACCCCCCTTTGCCGGCCTTCTAAATTGCCCTGATTCCTATTCTGGGAGCTGCTAGGTCAAATCATGTGTTTATCATCTACAAACAGTTATTGTAGATTTTTGCCCTTGAAGCACAGTCTAGTATTCTGAGTTATCTTCACTTGCAGTCTGGATTTTTCATATTTCAGTACTTTAAGGCAATAATTTTTGGGGAAAAACAGACTATGTATTTGCTTTGTTTCTAACGTTTTTTCTGGTACTACATTCCAAGTCTTCGTCACATTTTCTGTGTCCTTTTTTTATTATTATTATTTTTCTGTAACTTCTGACAACTTTCCTCTCAGTTAAGCCAAAAGACAAGGCTGCTGTCTTAACCATGAGTTTTGGCTGCAGTGCCATACTGAGGGTATGAATGGCTTCAGTGTATCTGTATTTACAAGAATGCTCTCATAGGCTGGCAGAGAACTGTTGTTTGCCCTCCCAGTGCTGATTCAGGGAAAAAGATCATCCCGCAGCTTGATCTGCGCACGTAGACCCCTTCTCTCCTAGAGACCTGATGTAGCGGGGGAATCGGTGCCTGTTGTGTTTCCCACAGTGTTTCCCGTGGAGTAGTATTAATAGTTAAGCAGTCGAGTTAATAGCTTAGGGTTTGATTAGGAGATTTGCTTTTTAACTCTATTCCTTTTTGTATCTTGAGTTACAAAAAGGAAATGGAAAACAATTACAAACCAACCCACCTCTCAGTTTGAATGGCTGTGGTCAGCTGTTCTTTTTATAAGATGGGATCCTTTTCTGTTCTGCTTTGCAGAAAGGAGCTCATAATGTTCATCTTTCTCTGACCTTTTGAAGGAGATAGACAAAAAGACCATAATGGTAGTTTCTATTTTTCACTCCTGATGGCTGGGAGGAGCTGTTGAAAATGCACTTGCTCCTCTGGCTGCATGCTGCAAAGTAATGGGAATGATTTTTCTATTTCATAATCAGATCAGAAACGCTTACAGCTTTTCTGCATATGCAGTCAGGGAATAGTGGAGCTGGCGGTGCTAGTACAAAACGGGTTTTCAAATAGCTTGATTGTTTGCTGATGGTGCCATTTGTGGTGGTGACACCATAAGTGTCCTTCCTCAAAAAGGCTGATGAAAATGAGGAACAGAGAAAGTAAACCAATGAGTCTGGTGGTTTTAGTTACAGTGAGGAAAAAAATTCTCATCAGATGGTTCTAGTCTTGGCAAGACAATGTTATTTCCTTTTTATAGTATCATTTCATTCAAAGACTAGCAAGTGAGTGGTAGCTTGTTGCATTAAAATACTTTGCAGTTATCCTCCAGGTACCACTACGGTAATTTAATACAAAGGCATCCTGTTTGTATTGAATGGAAAGGACTTATGATTGAAGAAATGGACTAAAGCTTACTTAATGTAAGCTTTTTCTGCCATATAATATCCAAAGGATCACCTGAAATACTCGTGAGTGAAGATGGGTCTTGTAGTTTGTCTGGAAAATAATAAGATTCTGACTTAGCAGGTTCAGGCATAATTTTTTTCACGGTATGCAAGTGTTCAACTTTGTTTGCATTGACCACAGCTTTGCTTGCAAGTAGTTACGTTCTGGACTTTTGTAGTCTTTATATTTACTCTTAACTTTCACTTGGAAATTTTCCTGACTGTTCTGTTTCTGGAGCATTGGGATTATTTCCTGTTATCATAAAACTCCACTCCGAATTTGAGCAATCTGTGAAAGCTGTCGCTGTGGCTCTTGGAGAAGGTTTCAGCTGACCTGCCTTCATCCCAGCTCCGGCCTCTAGTAATTAGGTCATCCGCAGCGTAAGAATTGGAGAATACCTGACAACTGTTGTACACATCCAGCCCTTGTGGAGGACTCTTATATTTAGCTAGTGAGGAATATGAAGATGAATTTAGGAAAACATACTAATGCAACAGTCCATTATTGGCCCACCATAAGCTGTTACGTGGTCATCTTCCTATGCTTATTATCCTGCTGTATTTGTTTACCAGATGGTCTGCTTCATGTTTTATTGCTGGTGAAGATGCGTAGCGGGAGCTATGTGTGGATTTCTTCATCTCACAGATATTAATCTCTTACATGTAGTGTAGTGTGTGTATATATATAAAATATGTGACATATAATACTTTACATATACATAATGTCACATCTATATATCTAGAATCTAGTCTTGAATATTTTAAACAATGTCTGTTAGGGGCCAGACCTAGCAGAATTGTCAAAAGCGATTGTGTACTCTCCCACCCACACTGGCTTTCCTGAAACTCGCACTGTTATGACTTCTGATGTCTTTCTCATCACATTGCCCTTGAGGTACATCCGTTCCAGATTTGGGTATGCTGATAATGAACCTTTCATTTTGTCAAGCAATGCAGACTTGAGGTAGCCACCTCCTGTTGCGGGTAGTTGGTATTCACAGACTGTGGTAGACTCGTACAGCCCGTTCCTAGTGGGGCAGCAGAAGTGGCGAGGAAGCCAGGTTATCGCTCATCATGGAATCACAGAATGGTTTGGGTTGGAAGGGGCCTTAAAGATCATCTAGTCTAACCCCCCTGCCATGGGTAAGGACATCTTTCACTAGATCAGGTTGCTCAAAGCCCCATCCAGCCTGGCCTTGAATACCTCCAGGGATGGGGCATCCACAGTTTCTCTGGGCAACTTGCGCCAGGGTCTCAGCATCCTCACAGTAAAGAATTTCTTCCTAATAACTAATCTAAATCTACTCTCTTTCAGTTTAAAACTGTTACCCCTCGTCCTTTTGCTACACTCCATGATAAAGAGCCCCTCCCCATCCTTCCTGTAGGCCCCTTTAGGTACTGGAAGGTCTCCCTGGAGCCTTCTCTTCTCCAGGCTGAACAACCCCAACTCTCTCAGCCTGTCCTTATAGGAGAGGTGCCCCAGCCCTCGGATCATCCTCATGGGCTTCCTCTGGACTCACTCCTACAGATCCATGTCCTTCTTATGTTGGGAGCTCCAGGGCTGGACACAGTACTCCAGGTGGGGTCTCACGAGAGCAGAGTAGAGGGGGAGAATCACCTACCTCGACCTGCTGGCCATGCTGCTTTTGATGCAGCTCAGGATGTGGTTGGCTTTCTGGGCTGTGAGTGCATGTTGTTGGGTCCTGTTGAGCTTCTCATCTGCCAACAGTCCCAAGTCTTTCCCCTCAGGGCTGCTTTCAATCCATTCTCTGCCGAGCCTGTGTTTGTGTGTGTTTCATTGAACGTGTCCAGTGATGAGGAACCGGAAGTTATTTATCTTTTTCTGGTATTTATAAGGATCTTTCTGGCAGATCAGTCTATCTGTTATTGCCATAGATGAGCGTGCTAGATGATTGCTGAAGCTACGCATCCAGGGCTATACGCAGAGTAATTTGGGATGGTGGATCTGCTGCGGCCCTGAGCCTGCAGTCCAGCCAGATGCTCTCGCTTGAAGGACTTTTGGGAAATGCCCAGTTGTTGCCAGGTACTCAGGCGTGTTACGTGACATAACCCCCCAATTCCTGGAGGAATTCACACTCCGTTTTCAGGCGGGGCTGCCCGCCCACAGTGACCAGGCAGGGTAGCTGTGGTGGCATGGGTGTGCAGAGTCCTCTCCCTGCCCAAATGCCCCCTCCCTGGGGTGACAGGAGGAGTCATGCCATATTGCTTAAGGCCTGATGCGTTAGACAATGTTTATGTCCTCTTAGGAGGAAAATGAATGTTATTTAACTTTGGTTTTCCTTCTTTTGCTACTTAAGGAAAGAGTTTTCTCTTCATCTCTGTATACCTGCATTAAGAAATACATCCATGCAGGTGGACTGAGAGCGATGCTCTGTGGCTTTTGTGGTCAGGCTTATGTCTCCAGCGCAGTCTTGTAACAGCCACTGCAAATTCAAGACCAAGCTAACTGCAGTCAGCATATAGATATTTTTAGCCTGGTTTTCTAAGAAAATAGAGATTATGCGCATCTCTCTCTGTGAATGTCTGTCTTTTGCTCTCACTTTTAATAATTTTCAAACCTTTTGACCAATTTCAGTTGCATTTGTGAGAGGGGTAGAAGCTTATCTCCAATAAACCTACAAGTTTTCTGGCAGGAGGCAGCCTAGGCAGATGGAAAGATGCCTGCTGAAGGAGAGATTGCAGTCTGAACTCTTCCTACCACTTTGACACACTTTCCTAGGAAACTGGATTTTACTGGCTCAGTTGCTTGCGAATCAACTTGTATTGTGCTCCTATTTTTTGACCTTATCTCAAATTAGACTGTTACTTCCTCTTTGGATATTTCTGTAACAATTTTGGATATGGAGGAAGAGCAAGTGTTCAGTCCTTATCCCCAAATAGCTTTATAATACTGTAGAAAGCGCCTGATGAGAAAGAAAAAGCTTTTTGGTTTTTTCTTAAATGTTAAATTATAATACTGTTTTTCATATATTATAATAATGTGCTGCTTATGTAATTCCCTTCCCCTGAAAATAATTATTTTAACTCTTCTTTCTTTTATTAATTTTGGCTTGTAATAGCAATCCTTTAGAGACCCAGAAACTTTCAGGTTTCTTGTAGTTGTCTTGTATAAAGATTATTCCTTGAATGGGGCACGTTACTTGATAGGACGCAAACAGAAGCAGTTCAGTTTTATTTCCATTATTTCTCCTGTCTTTGTTTTGCATAAACATACCCTGTGTGACTCTTTCAATTAGCTGATCACTTTTGCACACTGATACCTGTTGAACGCATCTTACAGTCTTCTGTTTGCTTCTTCATGCTGATTCGATTAATGTTGTACCGTCATCTTCCTTCATGTATAATGTATTTCTTGTCATGCATTTGGAGCCTAGAGGAGAAAACACCTACACCTACTTTCTTTAGATTAATTATGCATTACTCCTACCTTTGATGTGTACTGTCCCTTCTTACTTTTGTAGAAAAAGTGCTGACCAAATGTGCACGTTGAGGGTATGTGTAAAATGTGTTAGATTTGTGGAGAGGCAGTCTATATTTTAATTTAAAAAAAAAAAAAAACCCACAACTTTAATGCTTTCCATTTTTTTTTTCCTGATGCTCTTTGTACTTTGATACTTGTTGACATCTTACATTTTGAAAGGTTTGTGGATGACATTTCTCTCTACTTTAAATTACTGGGTTATTTTTGTGTCAGTCATTGTTTCCTAGTTGTGTGTGTGTGTGTAGCTTTCTAGCAAAGATGAAGTGACGACATCCATTGGGCCACAGCTGGAAAGCCGGGAGAGGCAGGATAACTCAGGTCACCGCTGCAGGATGCGTATGGCGCCTCAGACGAGCTGTTGGTGCTCGTTACATCTTGAGGTTTGGTCTCAGCTGATCCCCAGGACCAGACTTTCCAGCTGAGCAGGTAGGAACACTGCAAGTGTGCTGCAGGGGCTGCCTGGGAGGATGCAGGAGATGGATCAAGGTGACACTGGCGAGTCTGCCACTTGCGTGTGGACCAGATAGGTCAGAAGTCCACTGGTTTCTGGCTTGCTCCTAAGACCAAGCTGGTGTCATATAGCCTTTGTGCCTCAGGTAAGCCGCAGGCAAAATAGACCAGGCAACTCTTCCTGTTAATCACTGGGAGATGAAATCTGTCAAGGCTGTTAAGCACAACGTGGTGGTGAACTTTGTAGCTGCTACACGTGTTGACACTGACCACTTCCTGAGGGTGCGGTGTGTATTATCTCATCTGCAGCTCTGATGGTAAACAGTTAAAAGCCTGCGTGTTCATGGCTTTCCATCCGTTCCTACTCACCTGCCGGGTGCACGTTTATCTCAGGGCTCCAAGCTAGTTTGTTTTTTTTCATCTTCTGACATGATGGTCCCTGGCCTTGGGAAATGTTACGCGAGGAGCATTTGTGCTGCGCGAGGCTTGCACTACCCAGCGCTGCTGACCCTGGCACCTCTCCATGCTGCTGTTGGCTCCAGTGTGTCTGTCTGGCTGTGCCCTGTACTTTGGATCCGTGCGGCTCCGAGGGAGCCGTTCTCCACAGCGTGAGCTCATCCTTCTCCCCGCTGCTGTTTCTCACCTCCGCTGCTCGCCTGAGCAAACGCCGCCAGGGTTTGGCTCGCATCAAATCCCTGCCCTCACTGGGCATCAGCCGTGGTGGCGTTCAGAAATGTAACCTCTCCTTTCTTCCATGACGTGATGTCCCACTGGAGCGGCAGCATCAGCCACATACTTTCCATGGATTTGTGCCTGGAAATCCATTCTCAAATATTTTTACCAGTGACTGTTATTGAGGGTAAAATGTCTAGTTCTTGCTTGTTTTCCTGTCCCCTTTGCATCTATGAAGAGGCATTAGTAGGGTGACAACCCACTTCTCTTTCATCTTTTGTTCCAGGTTGACATTGCCTTCAAAAAATCTCGCTTCGGAGGGAGCAGAAATGTAGTTCTAGCTTCAGATCACGTTAGATATTTAGCTTAAAATCAAGTTATGACAAATCCTTAGATGACTTATAAATCCAAAGAGTGTGATAGTCTTTTGAGCAAACTGTCAGTTAGCGCTAAATATTTTCACCAGTCACTTCGCATTTCCATTAGCTCCTGAAACAGCTGAAGTTCACAGATTTGAATGAAATATAATGCTGTCTTCACTGCTTTTCAATTTAGACTAGTGCTATGATGCTTTATTATAGTTACAGGGAAATGTGTTTTCAGGGGCTGCTCTTTATTGGGAAGATCACTGTTTTGTTTTCCCCTGTCTGAAAGGTCTGCATGGGGTTTTTCTGGTTTCTTTGTTTAGGTTTTGTTTTCTTCTTTTCCACAATTCTACTGTACTGGTCTCCAGACCAACGCAGGCCAGGCCTTGTTACTTTCATTAATGGGAATCGTTGCTTTTGGATGGGATGATTCAACGTAGCTGCCAATACAAGGAGGTGACGTCCAACCATCATGTCCCCTCATTGTGCTAATAATAGTGATGTACTGTTTTTTCTGGCAGGCAACACTGGTGCTAGTGGCAGCTTCAGGAGGGATCGTTGGAAGGGCAGCGGGGTCATTCAGGATCTCTGCTCTTTCCTCTCACCTTAGTGTCTTTTCCTCATACAGCTTCATTTCTTACCCTTTGAGACTGAAACAGTCTTTTAATTGAAATAACTGCGTGTTTCACACTGTGGTATCAAATAATTCTGATCTTGAACTGTGGAAGAAGGGCGAAGATGGTGCTATTTTTGAGGGGAAAAAAACAACCCAACACCCTCAAGCAACCAACAAAACAGTTTTTGTGCTATCCTGGACAGAGTGTTACTAAAATTACAACTTGGAGAGTGACAGGGTAAAACAATATGTGGATGTGCACAGCAGGATGTCCTATCAAAGTCACCTCAGCTAACATGAAAATCCCCTTGTCTTCTGAATACCATGGGAGCTTTCATATGATTCCCTTAACATGAGTGCTATAGGAATTGTCCAGCCTTACTGGTTATGGAGGCTTTGAAGAATTCACAGTATCTGGAGTTCGATACGAAAGAGAGGAAATTCATGTTCTCAAAAAAACCCCCCAAAAAAACGAAAAAAAACCCCCAAAAAACCCCAAACAAACCCAAAACAATACCACCCAACAAAAAAAAAAAACGAAAACAACAAAAAAACCACAAACCAAACCCCCTCACCCAAAAAAAAAAAACCCAAACCCAAAACAACAAACAAATGAAAAACAAACACCGAAACAGCAACGACCACCCCAACCCCACAAAACTGTACTGTTAAAGAAAATTAAGGGAAGCAGGCTTAAATGAAAGACAGAAGGAATCTGTCAGGTTATGGCAAGGTTAGATATTTTCTAGTTTAAAGATTTCTGATAAATGTTTTATGGACTTTGTTTTTTTTTATTTAACGTTTGCCAATTACACTGAAAAGTTGTTAATCTTGGGAAGGGGAGGGAGAGGGTCTGAAGCAAACCTAGAAAATCACCTTGAAGTAAAGCACAACTAAATTGCTTCAGAAACAGCAGCTCTGTGTTTTCCCTGTGTAACTGCCTGCATTACTGCAAAGCCCGTGTAAAAATACGAGGAAGTCGAAATGGCTCATTCCTTCACGTAGCAGGCTGCTTGCCCACCCTCTGGGAGGGGAAGGGGAAAACCAGCACGTATGGAGTAAGGCTGTGGGGGTCAGTGTGTGTCTGACGGAAGAGACCAGCTTAAGGGACATACTGAGAACTACCTGAAGCTAAAAGTGAATGGCCCACCTCTAAACAGGTATTTGGGGTGGTGATTGGGAAGACAGTAGCTATCTTTGCACTTGGAAGTTGCTTGAAGGCTGCAGGAGGTTAGTCTTCTGACCATCTGCAAGTAGGTCTTCCAAGAAATGTGTGGGAAGTGCTCTTTGTAGAAGCTGTAGACCTGAACGTAGGTGTTTCATGTTAGCCAAAGTCTTCTGTGTCTGCTGCCCAAATGTTTCAGGGCTTGAGTGGGATAAAATCCAGAGGTTCCTCAATGAGATCCCTCCTAGATGTTTATCAGAGCTTTGATTATTTTCATTCAGTGAAGACATACAGAACTCTAGTACTTAAAAATGGTAAATGCTGTAATGTGACAGTAAGAAATAATTTACGAGACCTAGATTCCTATCTGCATGGACCTCTTACCTTGAGTGCAGACATCAGATATAGGTGCATTTGATGCATTTATAAAAGCTAAAGAGAACTCACTGATAACGGTATCTTCTGTGATTGCATCATTATATGCTTAGGGAGTCTAAGCACCAAATTGACTTTCTCTGTAATTGAGGTGACTCCTGCCGTTTAAAACTAATATATACCTACAGTGATGGGAAGTCTGCAGGGATCAGAAGAGATTCCCTGATTTGCCTGAGAACTTTTTTCTAAATGTGCTCTTCCTGTATTTCTCTAAAACAACAGTTACTTGTCATAATAATAATACAAAAAACCTCCTCCAGTTTCATTTTTTTCTTCCTACTCAGCAGCCATTCAGTACACAGAAACAAGGAAATGAGGATATTTTGAAATAGGGATACTTTGCATAAATTATTTCCAAAAATACTTGCTGTTCTTGAATGTTGATATTTCCTATGGATGTTAACAGTTAAGTAATATAATGGAACTGCCAAAGGAAACAAGATACGAGTTCCTCAGAAAAGAATAATGTAAATATAGTGTTTTTTCTCTCAATGCAGCATGCTTTGGCAGATGCCATCTATTCAGTGGCAATATCACATATGCAAAGCATGCAAATGCAAAGAGAGCGGCTTCAGGGCAATCTGTCTCAAAACGAACAAGAGCATGGGGCATCTGATGGTACATCTTAAAAGTGTACGAACTCTTAATGTGTAAAGACTTGGTGTGCCTGTAAATGAGTGAGCAGCACTTGAAGGACAGGGAAGATGCGAGTTATTTCAGAGCCTTCTTGGAGGATCGTCTGGTGTTAGCCATGAAGGCAGCCAGGCTGAATGGAGGCCTTTGACTGCTGTGGTGGTATGAATTACAGCATTGCGTGCCATGCTATAAATGAGTAACAGTGTACACAGAGAAGGGACTGTGTACCCTGTATACAGAGCTGTATTTTCTTGTTCGGATCACTTCCATCTTCTTTTATGCTCTTTCCCTGTGTTCTCCTGTGTGTGTATGGGGTGTTGGTTGGCTCGGTTTTGAGGCTACATGGGAAACTTGAGGCAGAAAACTGGAGATAAATTACATATCTAATTCCCTTTTCTATCAAAGGACCACAGTCATAGAATCATAGAATGGTCTGGGTTGGAAAGGAAAGGAATGGAAACAATCATCTAGTTCCAACCCCCCTGCCATGGGCAGGGACACCTCCCACTAGACCAGGCTGCTCAAAGCCCCATCCAGCCTGGCCTTGAACACTTTCAGGGATGGGGCATCCACAACTTCTCTGGGCAGCCTGATCCAGTGTCTCACCACCCTCACAGTAAAGAATTTCTTCCTAATATCTAATCTAAATCTCCCCTTTTTCAGTTTAAAACTGTTACCCCTTGTCCTGTCGCTCCACTCCCTCATAAAGAGCCCCTCCCCATCTTTCCTGTAGGCCCCCTTCAGGTACTGGAAGGGGCTATAAGGTCTCCCTGGAGCCTTCTCTTCTCCAGGCTGAACAGCCCCAACTCTCTCAGCCTGTCCTCATAGCAGAGGTGCTGCAGCATTTGGATCATCTTCATGGCCTTCCTCTGGAGCTGTTCCAACAGGTCCATGTCCTTCTTACGGTGGGGACTCCAAAGCTGGATGCAGTCCTCTCAACTGATACAGCACTTTTGGTAAATGTGCTGATACAACACAAGATACAGGGGAAAAGCACTGACAGTCACTTGTACAGCTCTAATCCAACAGGCGTAGGGAGAGTACCTCCGCAAAGTTCCAGGGATATAGGGAGTGTATGCTTTGGGAGAACGCCATTATATCAATTTCTTCTTGCCTCCTATTTTGCCGTTGTTTTGCCTGTGTAGCTCACTGCCAGTCAGCAGTGACCAAACCATTGCGAAGTCTGTCCACCTGGCTGTAGACTACACAAAATGCAGTTGTACCTCTGTTAACCTCTGTACCTTTGTCCCATGTTGTGCAGGCATTTTGTGGCCTGAAAAAAGTCATCCCACATATTTCTCTTCACCCAGTCACTCTCTTGCATGCTCAAGTTTCAAGGGAGAATGTAGGCACTTCAGGACTGGAGGAACATGAATCTAGGACATTTACAATGAAAATCTCACTCATTAAAGAAAAAAAACCCAAAAAACCAAAAACAACCCCCAAACCAAAAAACCTACCACTTTTCCAGTCAAATTCTTAGTGTGTTTCAAAGTACCTGAGATGAGCAGCAACTTCTCATGTCCCTTTGGGACTGACTGTCAAAATGAGGTCAGGTTAAACCTGTGTGGAATTCCAGGTTAGGCTGAACCTGCCCTCAGACTCTTGTTTAATTTCTCTCTAGTACTTCAAGTGAACAGTAGCTTTGAAAAATATTTCCGAATGGAGGAATTAAAAAATGGATTTATGTTCTTCTTATGTTCTGTTTGCAAGGGCATGTAGCAATAGGACGAGGGGCAATGGTTTTAAACTAGAGCAGGGCAGGTTTAATCAGACATTAGGAAGAAGTTCTTTACAATGAGGGTGGTGAGACACTGGCACAGGTTGCCCAGAGAGGTGGTGGAGGCCCCATCCCTGGAGACATTCAAGGCCAGGCTTGATGAGGCTCTGAGCAACCTGACCTAGTTAAAGATGTCCCTGCTTACTGCAGGGGGGCTGGACTAGATGGTCTTTAAGGTCCCTTCCAACCCAACACATTCTATGATTCTTATACGTTTCTGAAGGATGGATAGAAATTTTCCAAAATTCAGACTTTTTTACAGACTGGGCACTTCCCTTCAAATCATAGTCAAATTATTTTAATATTTCTCCTTAAGAAGCTAGACTAGCAAGCCATGTGGAAGCATTTTTTCCTACACGATATTAAGACTGTTCAAAATGGTGTGATATGCCTCCATCTCCTTTTTTATAGGAGTCCAAACAATATTTCATCAACTTTACTGCATTTGAATATCATCTGGAAAGATTACAGAAAAATCCTTCTCCAGGAAGATAAATATGAAACGCTGATTTCGTTATGTTAACAGTAGGCTTTGATTTTTTTGTTCTTCACTGGAGGGAAAAATAAATAATAGGGAAGATGTTTTTCCATTCCAACTCTTTAATGAGCAGGTGGGTGTGTGTGGAGGGAGTTGTCTTCTCGGGAAGGCTTAATTGTGTGTGCTTTTCTATTGCACATATTATAGTAAACCTGGTAGTTAAATCCAAGTTAAGACCACCTCTTCTTACAAATCTAAAATGACACGGCTTTTTTTGCAGGTGCATCCAGGAGTTAGAGTAGTAATAGCTGTCAAGTTCAAAGCAAAGCTAGTAATTAAATCTTCTGGCCTATCATGTTAGAAATGTAATATATTTCCCTGTTTTCAGCACACGGTATCTCCTGTATTAGTATGAATGGATCTATTAAAATACCTTTTATCACTGTGCTTTGAGCTTTTCTGTCTTCATGAAATCGTGTAGCTGCTTTCTGTAATAAGCTTTTAAAGAGCTTCCCGCATCTGATCTGATAAAAAGCATCATCTTGTCATGAACCAGCCAGATGAATAACTGTTCAGCTGTGGTAACCTCAACAATACTTGCTAAGAGCAAATGATGTGGGATACGTAAACCCAAGGGAAGGAGGGGAAAGACTGTGGCAGGTGGGTTGCTTCAGACTCTGCTCCAGGGAGTCCATGGGAATTTCACCTCCTGGCTTGGATGACCGCAGAGTTGTCACGCAAAGGTCATATGCGCTTCTCTCTTTGCTGAATGTTACGCTTAAGTTCTGCTTAAGAGTTTCAAGATGAAACTTTGTGTGACCTCTCTGGCACAGGGATCACAGGACTTGGGTTCTGTTGCAGCATGTAAATACCTTGCACAGCAGAACTTCCCTTTGACGAGTGTGTTGTGTCCCTGGCTCCGGTGGGAGCCGTTGCTGCCGAGGGATCTCATCTTTCACCCTGCGCTTCTTCCCTCTTTCTGTAGCGGTGACAGCATAGGACTGTATGAAATGTGGTCTCCTGACAAGGCTGAGGAGACCGGTGAGGACATTGTGTTTTGCATAATCACACATTGTCACCACCATAAGTAAAGGTGAGAATCCAAAGCTGAAATTCCCTCTTGTGCCTATAACCTGTCAAACTTCATCCTCTTTCCTACGCGTCCTTAAGCTTTCATCCTTGGACCCTGTGGCTGCTGGGCTGTGAGCTGCATCATCAGCTCTCACAGGACGAGGTGGAGGGAGATGAGTTTCACGGCCATTCGTGCCTCCGAGCTACCCTTGGCTGACACAAAAAACAGATGAACCATGGGCTGTCACCGCCATACAGAGCAGATCCCACAGCCTTTCTTTCTGCATCTGCCACTGGTCCTGTGCTGAGCCTGACACAGGTTTCCGAATTCTGCCTGTCAGCTTGTGGCTCTGTACAATAGAGCTTTTTTTGTTGGGGAAAACCATTACAGCACATCAGCAAAAACACACCGGGTGAGTGGAGCGGCAGCTGACTGCAAAATATAAACAAGTAGATGTCTGTTGGAAATAAACTGGGAATCAAGATGCTCCAGAAAGACTGAGCCTAGACTAGACACCATTTAACAGTTTCATTTGTAAGACAACAGCTTAAAAAAAAAAAAAAAAAAAGCCGATTATGCTGTTTGCCAGTCTGTCATTCCCAGAGTTTAATGATAAGCATGATTTCTTTCTTTTTGATGAGTAAAACCAAAGGTAGGTATGCAGGGTGTGGTTGAACACAGTCAGATTTCCCAGTGACAAGTTTTCTGTACATCCATAGCATGGGAGACTGCATCCTGGGAAGCAACGACTCTGCAAAGGCATTAGGGATCAGGCTGGATACAGAACTTTAAGTTCCCAGTGCACTGTGGCAGGGAGAAGGGAGAGGGCTAACTTAATCCTTGGCAGATGGGATTTATAAAAGAAACATTTTTCTCTTTACACGGCATTAATGACAGTAATGCTCAAATTCTGTATCTGGTCCTAGTTTTCACATCTTTAAAGGGTCTTTTGAAAACCTGCAGGAGGTACAGAAAAAGAGCCACAAGAATTATTAGTGCTGAAAAAATTCCTGGTAGTGATTTAATGTGGAAAGGGTGGGGTGTGAGCAGCTTTTATTATTTTTTTTTTTCCTGCATTTGTCTTATTTGTAATTATTGTATCCCTGTCCAGACAATTTTAGGGCAGACTTCATCTTATCCAAAGAGAAATGTCTAAAATAGGCCGGATGGATTGATCTGTCAGGTCCACCTCTGTGAGGCAGATTGCTTTGGTGGTGGTGGAGGGCAACGTCACCGGCTGATCAGAAGTAGGCAGCTGGCTCAAACACTGGTGTAAAAATGATCTAGACAAAACAGGCTGAGAAGGTTATTAAAATTATGGAGAAGGATTTTGGGGTGGTTTCACATGAATTAAACACCAAAAGAGGGTTAAAACAGCAAGGAAGCATGCAGGGGAGGTGACCGTTGCTTACGTCCTTTCAGAAATACTTCTTAAAGTCAAATTTTGTTGGTTGAAACCCAAGAAAAGGAGGAAGATCTTGAGTGCCTGGATGAGCATTTTAGTCGTCTGACAGATCAGAAGGAAAAGACTGCATTTCATGTATATTATGCATATTCTTTCTGCAGGAATTAGATGTACAGGTTCTTGTTGAATATCACGATCAGCCTCCAGGCTGGGTGGCTGGCAGGATGCTGGCTAATCAAGGAAGAGCCTCTTGGGAAAAGCGTTGTGTGGGAAGGGAGATAAGAGGTTTGTCTGTCTCTGTGTAGGGCTTAATCTAGTAGCTGGATATCTCCAAGGAAATGTCAGAGAGAAGGATTGAAATTTCCAGTTTGGATAAGGAGAGAGAGGCCTGGAGTAGAAGGTAAATCTGTGAGGTCCCGCTGTAGGAGAGGATAACTGAATTTTTGTGGCTGGAAGGGATTGCCTAGGAGCAAACGGGAAGAGGGACAATAGCCACTGATATAAAGGGAATTACTTCCTCAGGATCCCTCCTGCCTTTGAAAGACAGAAGTGGGAGAGAGGGCCCCAGGAAGGCACCGCCGGTGGAGTGGTTAGTGAAGTGCTGAGTGAGGTGCTGGCAAGGGCGAGGTTTTAAGAGGAAGAAAGATGTCATCCCAAGTCGGATGAAGCTGATGCAATAACTGAGAGTACTGGCCAGGACAAGTTTTGTCCTAAGGAAGAAGAAGGTTTGGCAGAAGACCTGGAAAACATCTGTGGTAGAGCTGTAGGAAAGGAGTTTGCAGGCAGTTTAAACACTAGCCATACCCCAACAGCGTGAGAAGAGACAGCGTCTTAGCTGCCTTGACAAGAAAGTATTTTGTACTAACTTTCTTTTACTTTCCTTTTTTATTTTTTATCTTCTTCCTCCTCCCATTTAGCGAGTGAGAGGCGTAACTAGAACCACTGGCTGAAGTTCTAAATGGAAATAAGGCGAACTGCCGCAGCTCTTCAAAGCAGTAAATTGCCTTTCCCGCCATTAGAGAAAGTGGTGGATCTCTTGAGGTGCCCAGCCCAAGGCAGGTGATGTGCCCGTCAGTATTTGTTAGCCACGTACAAGTTACTTGTCTTGCTTTCAGGGTACTTGGGAACTGGGTAATAATTTGTGGTGTTCAGGTTAGGAAGCCAATGCATCTGACAGTCCTTCTGACCCTAAGCTCCAGGAAGCCGTTTTCTTATATTACAAGCAGATACACAGTAATGAAAGTAGATTTTGTTTGTCACTTTTTTCCTTCCTAAAATGTCAACAGAGTATGGGAAGAGGGCAATAACCCAATTTTGTCAGATTTCCGAATTTTCAAGCAGGATTTTGTGGCAAAGAAGCAAGTAGGAGGGGGAGGTTAAAGTGAGGAGGATGTGCAAGAAGGGAGGAGGGAATGTCTTTTTGGTGACTTAACTGTTGGTTGAATAACTGATGGGTCGCCTAAAATGCTACAGTGCGCATATATCTGAGCTTGTTCAAGTAAAGGTTGCCTGAGCTGTCAGGCCATTCCTTTATCTACTATTTGTTTTGGTTTTTTTCTCAAAGTATAGCACATACTTTTTCCATAGTACATCTCTCTCTAAATGGAAATCAGAGAGTGGGGGATGAGAAATTAATTAAGTTTTCAGAAATGAAAAGCTTATTTTTAGATGTTCTAAAGGTTAATGCATGCCTTGATACTTACAAGCATTTTTAAATAGCGTGTTGTTTAAAACTTCAGATGAATAAGGATGACCAGAAGCTTGCATGTTTGGCTATATGAATTCATTCCAAAGCTGGTTTTTTTTTTTTTTTTTCTATTTTTAAGATTTGAATAAAGGACAGGTTTTATGCTAAAAATCTACCTCGTTAGTTTGAGGATACAGGTTTTCTGAGTATTCAGCGGAAGGGAACTAAGCTCTGAAATTCTCTCTCAGAAATAATACTGCTGGATAAATCTGAAAATGGGGAATAGCTTGAAGTGAAAGTAGGACTCCTGCCAGCTGCTGTGTTCTGAATTCCTCCTCTTCCCTGGCATCTCATCACATTAAAATGTTCTGCCTACAGACTGATTTTGCCCAAAGTAGTGGCCTTTGCATGTGGTTTTGTGTGTATGTTTTCCTGGTACAGTTTCT
This sequence comes from Chroicocephalus ridibundus, assembly GCF_963924245.1. NCBI lineage: Eukaryota > Metazoa > Chordata > Aves > Charadriiformes > Laridae > Chroicocephalus > Chroicocephalus ridibundus. Next base: position 110,937,290 of record NC_086286.1, read on the forward strand.
AGAAATGCTTTGCGAAGCGTGTGGAAAGTTGTAGTTCACTGTTGGTTTTGTACATAGGGAGTCCCTGAACCTAGTGCTGGATATGGTTTGTTGATCCTTCAGAGTACGTTTTCCTGAAGTTCTGGATCATGGGGGCTACAGCTATGTAAAATGATAGTAAAATGTATTTTTTTCCCCTTCAGGCTTGGAAATCCATTCCATTAAAAAAAAATAATCTCTTATGTGATGGGATTAGTCTTCCCAAGCTGCTAAGTACAAACTGAGCCAGCGAGTGCAGAGAGTAGAAAGGGTTAAGAGGTGTATTTTGTCTTTCTGCACTAAGACCACTTGTGCCACCACACAATTTTAAAAGCTCGTTGACAGAACGGAGCTGTTAGTTCCGGTTTTATGCAGTCAATCTAAATAAAGTCTGACCCTTATTTTTTGTTTTTCAGGCCTGTCTAACACTACCTTGAGCCAAATTCCTAGACTGGCTGGTGCTTTCTCATGGGATCCCTGTGACTGACAAAGGAGAGATTGTTGTGGTAGGCGTTTGCATCGACTGTCTTGACAACGCTTGGCCTGGGCACAGACAGATGCAGTTTCCAATGCAGCCGCTCTTTCCTAGGACTCTCTTGCCAACAGGAGCTGGGGAGGGGGGGGGAATAAATGCCTCTGGGATGGGTTTTATAGTCTTTGGAATTGCTGTTGTGTTTCCCCATAAAAATCAAAACCACATAGCCCAAACTGCTACAGAGGAGGGAATTTGTCAAAGTTTGCTTTTAATTGCGGAGCTTTAGCATGAAAAGGCTTGGTTCACTTCGCAATTAAACGTAGGAGAACAAAACTCGGTGTTCTGGTTAACCCGCTAGCAAAGTCCAAGGTGCAGAGAGAGAAGACTTCTTTTGGGGCAGTTCAATAACTGTCTTCAAAGCACAGTTTTACGGTACTACCTAAAATGGGTTCACTAGGCTTTTATTTTTATATCTCAATGTGTTATATAGAGATATAAAGACACATATTTTATATATATATGTATTATATAAAACATACATATAATGTGTTGTATATTATATGTGTATATATAATATAACATGCATATGTTGTGTATATGTATATTAGAACATATATGTTATATCTATAATAATACCTATCTTTATAACTGTAACAGAGATTGTTTTGCTTTCATATATGGTCCTTAATTTCATTGTTTAATGTCCCACAATACTACATTTTCAATTTTAAACCGCAGTAAATCCATACTTCAAATAAGGAAATGAGATAATAAAAAAACTGATTTCCTTTTTGACATGGCTACAGATCTATATGTACACCATAGGTAATTGTTGATATATTAAAAAAAAAAAGAAAGTAGCACGTTTATCTTCTTGTCTTCTAAAAGGTAGTAAAAATTATGTTTAAATAATTAAAGTCTATCCATTTTTCTGTTTGCGGTTTGGAAAAGATTATCCTGCAAATATCACTAGAGCTGGAAGTGCTGCATTATGCTTAACCTAATACGTGGGTAGATGTGGAAATAGTGACATTTTTAGATTCTTCATTTGCCTGAGCTTGTGACTTGCTGTTGGTAGCTTTCCATTTTCCCAAGCAGTGCCACTTTTGCATGCATGCATCTGCTAGAAATAGTATTGAAAAGTCATATACTTACAGACTGGCAGGTTTTAATTTTTTCTTTTCTGCTTTCCTTTAAAACTCATATTCTTGGCTTGGTTATCAAAGTGTAATGATGTTCTTGCTTGACTCTTTCTGATCACAGGAAAAAGCTGTTGTAAAGAAAACATAATCATGCTCTCATTGGCTTGAATATCGTTATTGAGATTTTAATATAACAAGCTGTATGTTCAGCTCGAGTAACATGTCTTAGGGAAAAAGATATACTGTTTAATTGTAAAGCTTGTTGAGATATTTTTTTTTCATCTAAGATTTTTTTTTTCTGCTCACTTTTTCAGTACTAAGTGAAAAAAATCTTTTTTGTCACATCCTTTTTAGTAGCAGAAAAACAAAATGAGGGAAAAAGGAAGCGAGATTAAACTTGATTTAAAAACCAAATGGCTGATGTTGTTTTCAGTACCCCTTGCTTAGAAACCAAGCTGAGGTTCAAAAAACGTATGATTTCATGGCTTTTTATTTTAACCAGCTGATTTAGAACTTAAATACAGGGAAGTGGAGCGGGTTTCTTGGATCTCTGTTTGGACTGTAGATGATGTAATTCCTTTCATAAACTTTCCTCTTACAAGTAATCAGTATTTCTGTTCTCCCTACCTCTTTTCGGAAGCTGTAACAGAAACATATCCTGTATCTCTGACACTTAGAAACTTTCTTTGAGTTTCTATAAGAAGTGTATAATGCCAAGTTTATACCTGTCTGTCCTTGTTGTCAATGGTGTCCTTTTAGCTTAAACAGTTCCTCTCCTGTTGCGTGATGTACGTTACCCTGCATCATATACATGCGGGGATTGACCATATCTCTTCTTGAGCTCACTGTAGGAAGCTAATTAAGCCAAAGCCCATTAGCCTCCTTCCCCTAGATCAGCTCTCCATCCCTCCCCTGAGAGCCCCGCGCCTTCAGGCACAGTGCTCTGCCTCTGCGCCCCTTCCACTCTCTCTTCTTACAAGAAGAGCAGCTTGCTCTCCCCTCCTTGTTTGGTTAGTTGGCTGCTGAGGTGTTTCTAAAGATCCTCAAACCTCTCCAGGCACCATATCCCATTTTCTGAAATACAAGTGTGCGTAAAGTACTCTCAGAACCCACGTCCAATCTCTTGGAAAAACATGCAGAGCTTGTCTTTTCTTTTTTTTAATCTCAAAGAAGTAGAAACCTCAGTTTAGTGTCATTGTTCTGCCAAATGTGAAAAAACTGGGGACTTCTGTGATCTTTTGTAGACTTCTGTGGTCAGCGTGAGAGCAGCTGCAACATATTGTGCACATACATACCTGAAATGTGCCTTGACGTGTCCTGAGTCTTTCTGCTGCCTGCCAGCCCGATTTCCCTGAAACGGCTCTGCAGGATTACTGAGACGGAGCACATCCTGGCAGGGGTCTGTACTGGAAAATATTTGTGGCATACGGAATGCTCACGAGGTATTTGTGTAAGGAATAAGAACATACTATACGTAGTTCAGACCTTTAGTACAAAGCAGAGGAGCGCTGCCCTCCGATTTGCCTCGTCTACCGGGGCAAGAGCCCACCACCCTGGTGGTGTGGTAGCAAACATATGGCAGAACTCACTGGTCTTTCCTAAGCATCTAGAGAAAAGCTTGTGCATCCCGTCATCTCTAGAGATGCTTTCATAGATGCAGCTTGCTCCTGCTCATTAGTAAGGAGAGGAGGGAGCAGATGGGGAAAGTCAGGAGTTTGCCAGTAAAAGGCAAAATTCTTCTCTAATGAACTAGTGTTGGCTTGGAATTGTGGGTCTTTCTTATGGAGTTGTTTATTTCTGTCTCATTGTTTATAACCTTAAATAGTTGTAATGTTTCCTTTCGCTGTGGAAGGAAGCGATCAAAATATTTTGGCTTTGCTGCAGATAATGTTTTTCTAAGTAGCTGTCTGTAACCCTAATAGCAGCTGAGACCTCTGTAACTGAGTCAGTGTACCATGGTTTAGTGACAAGCGTGCAGTGTGGATGATCTAGCTCCAGTGACACACTCATAATTTGCATTATCATTATTATTATGTCTCGTAGCAGTAGCCAAAGGCACAGCTTGGCTCAGTCCAACATAGAAAACTTTGATAGCTAAAATGAAATTTAGTAAGGATGTAAATATAATCGGCCCACAAAAGTCAAGTAGTGTCTTTTCAGCCTATGACAAGAAGCAAGAACTTCACTGCAGAGGTGACAAACTCATTCTGTGGTGACAGCCACAAAGTAAAGTTTGTTTTTAATTATAGTTCATGAAAGAGGATGTAAAACCTATTTATTGGCTTTAGTCCACAAAAAATCTCCCCCAGTAGCAAGGTTTGAAGGTGGAAAAGACTTTTTTTTAGTAAGCAAAATTTATAAAGTAATTTACATCTGCTCATTTCAGAGCCATCTGCATTCCTTTGTTTGCCTGGTTGTTTATATGTGTGGGTTTATGGCTTGTGCAGAGCAACGTGGAGTGGTTTTAAGCAGCAGGGCATTCTCGGTCTTCAAGGTTTTTAATTCTTAGTGGATGTCTCACTATTACTGCCGAAGAACTTAGCATCCTATTGAAATAAATAGGTGTAGGTGGCGTTTCTGGGGTTTTATTTCAAATACCAGAGTTTTTTCTTTTTTGTTTTTGGTTTTGTTTTTTAAACATACTATTAGTTCCTAGTAAGTTCAGATTGACTAAGATATTTTGCGGTTGTACCATATTACCAAAACCTAAATGGGAGTTATTTCTCCCCTTCTTTTGCATGCTGTAGAACTGAAATCTGGCTGCAGATGTTCACTTTTTGAACAGATTCTCTCTATGCGTGAAGTTGGCTTTCTGTATAGTTTGTTCCAGTTCTGTATCGCTGGCCACTTTTCTGTTAAGAAGGGATTGCAAAAGGCAGTGGAGTTGGGGATAGCTTTTTTTTTTTTTTCTCCTGTTCAGCGAGTGAAAAGGGAGTAGGGGACACTGACTACTGCAGACACACAAAGCAACAGGGAAAAGCAGTAGGATTCCAGTACTTAAATGTGAGGAATGTACTGGCAATGTTTGAAGTAGGGGAAGAGGCGCAAGTCAAGACACTTGCTTTCTGTTGTGTATTTTGACTTTCTTGGAGAAGAGTTAGGCAACCACTGCATACCAGTCCTTGGAGCAATAGTCTGTCTTGTGCAAAAGGGTCTTGTTTCTGCATAACAAAGTCTGTTCCTAAGCTTTCACAAGCAGAACTTCCACTTTTTCTACTTCTTTTGAATGCAATTTACACTAATTTATTGCAACAGTACTTGAGAAATTTTCTTGCCCCTCCCTAGATTCTGACATTACTCTGGGGCCTCTAATCTTAACTGATCAGTCTTTCATTCTCCTGTTGGTATATTGATCCCATCTCCTGCCAAGGGAAACCAGTTCAAAAGCTCCCGCGGCGTTTGCTCTCATCTCAGTATTCCTGAATCTTCCTCCCACCCCAACAGGTAGAAATGCAGCTCTTCCTTCTTTTCTGTTTAATCCTGACTTGCTTTCTGCGTGTCTCAATCCAGTTTCACTTTCCTGTAAAACTTGCAGGTTGGCTTGAAACCATCCTGCAGGATAAGAACTGCCAGTGGGAATGAAGCTGCCAAAGAACTCTGCCTCTGGGAGAGAGGGCCTGTCAGCTCCATCCCCTTCCTTTGCCACCACGGTAACAGGCTGATTTGCAGCTTGCCATAATGATCAGTAGTCCTTTTAATGTTTCTTTCCTAATTTTGAGGCGCTGGTTCCCATTTCTGTAAAGACTAGAGCCTGCGGCTGAGGAAGAAGCAGGTTGGTGGCTGGTCTGTCACAGGCACAAGCTGAGCTGTGCAAGTGAAGTAGCTTTCTCAGGGGCTGTGGAAGGAACTTCTCCAGGAACTTGGAGCCGTCTCAAACCTCACTGCCTTGCTGTTCCAAGCACAACACCCACTTTTCAACCACGCTTGCTTTATCCAAAACACAGAGCCAGTCTCCCCAGAAGAAAACATTTCCTTTTGAGTATTAGTAGAGAAGACAGGAGAGAGTACAAAACTGTCTGTGACATGGGATAATTATATTGCCTTATGCACTATATGCCACTTCGCCTGCCTTTTTCCATCTGCTGAGCCTCCAGTCGCTGCTGGCATTGCAGGAGCCCAGGCCTGCTGGTTATTTCAGGTCACAAGCAGCTATTGCTGCATCCTCCTCTAGCCAGCTCAGTGGATTCAAATTTATGGATAGAAGTTAAGTCCATTTTGTCACTCAGTATTAAAGTGTTGCCCCCAAATGCAAGAGCCTGTATTGTTGCCCAGAGACTGGGAGGAGAGTCCTCTGTCTGCGCACCAGCCTGAATTGTAGTTCTAGCGCCATTTTTTCTGTGACCATGCTGCTTTGTATATGGTTTTTTTCTCACTATTTTTTTCTGTCGCTTTTATCAGGCATTTTTACGAATGGTTAGTTACTTCTATTAATTTCCTAAAAAAACACATAGTGAGAAGCCCCATGCAGCCAGCTTATGCCTTTTATGTTTTTAAATGTTGCATTTGGATGTTTCCTGGTCTGCATGTCATTCTCTCATTTTCACTGTCCTCTGTAGAACTTCATTAGTGGGGTTTGGGTTTTTTTGTTCTTTTAAAGTATGGATAGACTACAAACGTTCCTGTAGTTAATTAGTTACTCATCTAGTTGCTTTGTCAGTCATATTCCCAAACTCCCCATTAACTCAACTGGGTGACTTCAGCTATTAGACTTCAGAGGCTTGAAGCTTTTGTAGCATTGCCTTGGCTTACAGCTGGTGCAGTAGGTCTGGTGCAAACACCTCGCTATTCTCCATTGAGAACAGAGTTTGGTACAGGTGAAAGAAACCCTGAATTTCCCATCTTCTTCTGTTGCATTGCGGGGGTCTTCATACACTCCTCCAATGTGGCTTTTCCCACCTAAATGAGATCTGAAGCCCACCAAGTACCTTTGTTCCAGTTGCGATGCTCTTGCTCCCGTTTCTGCTGTCAGGTTTAAAGGAGATGCACTGTTCTTGTGTCGCTATCTTTTTTTTTAAACAAATGGCTTGTTCCAACTCTTTTCTGAAGAAGCAGCAGCCAGCTACTGTGCCTCCTCCCTGTTGTTTGTTTTTAAAGTAGCACTGCTTTGCTCTTGAATCTATTTAATTAGTTTCCTGCTGGAAAGAAAGCAAAGGGCTGCCTTTGCCAATTAACTAGGGCAAACTACTGTATTAGTAGACAATGTAGGTTAACCAGGGATTTCAGAAAAGAAAAGTGGGATACCTTTGGTAGTTGAGCACTTCTTTGGTGGGGTGTTCTTTTCATTAAATATGGAATAGGAATTCAAAGACATTCCAGGGTGCAGTTCCTTCCCTCTGAAAGTTTTCTTCCTGTCTAGTTTTAATATTGACAAACTATTTCATCCTAAAAGCATGCAGAGCTCTCAACTCCTAGCCAAGCACTTATTGTCCTTTGACAAAAAAAACAATAAAAAACCGTAGAGAATGATTTCAAGCCTGTGACACAGCTGACTCATGTAATAGGCTATCTTTAGGAACATTAATAGCTGTATTTTAAATGAAATTTCTATTATTGGCCTCCTAGATTGCTAGGTGCAATAAAGTCAACCAAGAGAGAGCAATCAGATTGAGTCTGTTACTAGGAATATCTAAAACAAACCACAAAACCTAATTTTAAGCAGTGGGTTGCAATCCATGTTGTTTAGTTTAGAACCTCTGGAACAATTCCTTTCCAAACATCTCTATTTTAAACTGGTATGTTAGACCACTGTGGCTGCTCTTTCATGGTGTTCTTAACATAAAACAGTATGGGTGACCATTAAAGTAAATAGGAAAAAGCAACAATTACTGAACTTATAAAAAAAGATTCATTTATTTGCACAGTGGATTCCCTTTAAATTGGGGGGCCGGGGGGGGGGGTATGTCTGAAGAGCTGGGTGGGTGGTGTGTGTGTGTGTGTGTACCACGTTACTTGACTTGGACCATAATGAACAACCTCATCTGTGATCTTCCCAGAAGCTGAAAAGAGGGCAGGCTTCTGTGGTTTGTGTCTTGTTTGGTTTGGGAAAGCACGAGTTGAACTTGGCAAGATTCCTACTATCTAAAATGTTCAACACGTGGCCTCTGGAAAGCATAGAATATCCTTAACTAGGTTTGTTTTTTTTTAATTCAACCTTTTTAATAATAACAACTTCCAGTGACATTTTGTTTTACTAGAGTTTTTCGGCTTTATTTTTTAATGCTGAAATAATGTTAAACAGTTGATGTGATTACTTCTGCTTTTTTAGGCTGTGTACAAAAGGGAGGAAGCTACAGGGGTCAGAACTGCTCAGACAAATAATGTTTTAAAGACACCTCCTGACACCCAAGTGGGTCTAGAGAAAATGGTTGTCCGCTAAATTCAGCTACTCATCCATTTTCTGAGTCAGAGAATTTAAGACCAAGGGTATTAATATTAGTTGAAATGTTTTATAACTTTGTGTTGTTGTTAACTTCTGAAACCTGTGGTCCGCTGCAGCATGTGCCACACAAACATAAAAAGTAAAATGGTTTTTCTCCACAGAGGAGTTTGCAGTCTGAGGGTGATACTGACCCTATTCTGGTGCTCTGGTTTGAGAGAGAGAACAGAACCAGTTTTCTTTTCAGTAACTTTACTTTTCAGTTAAGTCTCTCCTAACTAGCTACACTCTCCAAAATTAACAGCATGTTTTTCAGACAGTGTCTGCTTCCAGAGTGATAATGTCCGATGTTTAAAGTTAATACCAAGGAATGGTATGCAGAGAGGCTCTTGCTTATACTTACTGGTGTAACAACTGAGATCAGCTAACTTTGTTGTGTGCTCTGTTGGAGAGTGGGAAGCAGAAGAGCATAGAAGAGCACCTTCAGGGAGGAGCGGACAGGACAGGTGACCCAAAATCTACCACTTTATATAATAAAGTGGCTGAGAAAATGTATTTTATATATTGATCTTTAAATATGTGTTGCTGCTTTATTCTGTTTCTTTCTTTAAGGAAGTAAAATGACTTGATTCTGGCAATGTTAACTTCCTTTAAAAAGCATCAAGGCTCTCTGTTTTGCTTTTAAAGCTCTTCTTTATAAACCCCTAGAATGATGAGCACAAGCTTAAGCTGCCCTAGAAATGTTTTCCCTCCTGGCCAGAATAAGTCTATGCAAATTGCCCTCACTTTATGCTGCAGGCCAGATCTCTCTGCTGGGAAACTGTGAAGAGTAAGTACATGTTTTCCATCCCCGTGCCAGCGTGCTCACAAGCAGGTCAGTGCTGGCACCCAGGAGAAGGGTGCAGCGAGGGCTGCCTTTCAGCGTCCTTCCTGCCCACGCTTACGAGCTGGTGGGAGTTGCGGATCGAGCAGAGGGCAGGTGACTTGCACAGAGCCACAAACCAAAACTGCTCCTATGAATATGCAGCGTGGGATATACCCAACGCGCCAGAACTGAGTACCTCTTGCCATGTGCGTGTTTGGTTGGGGAAGGGGTTCAATATTGTCTAGGAACACTAGGAGGCAATGTGAAATGTCCTGTCATGTGAGTAGGCTGTCACTTTCACTACATATCAAATCTCTAGCGAAGTCAAGCACTCTGATCAAATTGGGTGGTTTTGCATTGCTTAATCGTAACCTGAAGTGATTCCTTTTTAGCAGGATGAGTTATGTGAGTATGTAGAAGGTGTAAGGGACTGACTTAAGTCTATTCAGTCTTCTCTTTCTAACGATGCAGTGACACGTAAGGCAACATGCTTTATTTATTTTCTTTCTTTCTGAAATTCACATCAACTATGCTGACATGATATTAGTTATAGCTTATTCTATACCAAGTTGACATTTTCCTTTAATAATTTTAAACATCTGTTCTGTTTGGGTAACTCAAAAATCAAGTCTTTTCCATAATATTAAAGGTTAAAAACCCAAAAAGTCCTAATCAGCTCCATACTGTCCTTACTAAATGAATTAATTGGCAGGGAAAGCCATTTACAAATGTAGAACTGTCAGTAGTTTGTTCTTAAGGTTTTGTTATAAATGAGGAAAGAAAAACTATAGCTCAAGCTGACAAAGCATCTTAATTTACTACAATTAATCAATGAGTAAGAGGAGAAAACTAAATGGAAACCATAAGTAGTAAACCAAGGCCCAACACCTATTGATTTTTAAGAGCTGCGCTCAAGTTTACGAAGCAATACAGAGAAATTCCCAATAGTGTTCCTCTGCATGTGTTCCCGAAATCAAAGGTCTGGAACTTATTGGTACTTGCCATCTCAAGAACGTGGGGAGCCCTGAAGGGAGTATGTTTCCACTGTGGAGGACCTGTGCTCTTTCTTTTCTTCCCCTTATGCTTTCTGCTGTCTCTACGTGGCCTTAGCGCGTCAGCCTTCGGTTTCGGTCATTCTGCCTTTGCTGTTGCAGGGATGTTACGTACCATCTCTGCCACCCGCAGATGGGGTGCTACAGCGCTTCTGCTTTCTGCGGTAGACAGGTAATGCGTGTTACACTGCCGATGTTGTGAAATGTGGGGAGAAGGGGAAAAAAACCACCACCAATAACAAAGCAGGGAGCATTACTATGCAATAGTAATATTACTGTGAGGGATTAGAGCTGGGGCTGATGTCAAGGGTAATACGTTACACCTCTGAAAATACTGCAAATGCTGATTTTCGCTCTGCAGAGGGAGAAGGGAAGGAAAACGCACACTCAGGCAGCTAAAGCACTGCTCACCAGCTTGGGTGATGTGATAGGTACCATCTCATGTGTCTGAGGCACAAGTAAACCATGAGCCGCTTAGTTACGTGGTAAGCTTGAAGCAGAAGAGGTTATCAGTAGTTTCTTGTAACTCAAGTGATCTTCTAATCACTAGATCAGCCTTTAAAAAAGGTGTGTGCAATCTTAGTGGTTCACACTGACATAAGAACTTCCTGTTGGTTGTGTTTCATGAAGGTCTTCCAAGGCCTGGGCTAAATGACTTGACTAGATAGTCAATAAGAAGGGAGGAAGAAACCACACCAAATAAAACATCTGCCCCTAATGGAAGTATTTTTACATAATAATATTTAATAATAAGGGGCCCTTAACAATAAGGGGGTCTACAGAAAAGATTGAGAGGGACTCTTTATCAAGGAGTGTAGCGATAGGAGAGGGGGTAATGGTTTTAAACTGAAAGAGGGGAGCTTTAGATTAGATATTAGGAAGAAATTCTTTACTGTGAGGGTGGTGGAACAGGTTGCCCAGAGAAGCTGTGGATGCCCCATCCCTGGGGGTGTTCAAGACCAGGTTGGATGGGGCTATGAGCAACCTGGTCTAGTGGGAGGTGTCCCTGCCCATGGCAGGGGGTTGGAACTAGATGATCTTTAAGGTTCCTTCCAACTCAAATCATTCTGTGGTAATAAAAATCTGTTTGCAAGTTCCCTACCCCATGTGAGTGACAGGTCTGTGCCCAGGCACGTGTTGGTTGAACATCACGTCAGGAAATGATTTGGAGAAATGTAGCTGGAATATGTAATTCTGTAATGTGTGAAAGGAAACTTGTGAACAAACAACACTTTGTTCACCAAGCTAGAGCAGCTGAGATATTAACATAGACCATAGTGTAATTAAATTTTATAATACAGTGCTTAAAAAAGGCATACGGCTCCTCTCCTAGAGAGAAGAGGAAAACTTGTCCCAAGCCAGTTGCCCAGTAGGACACCCTGACCTCTCCTCTTTGTCTGACCAGGGCTGTCCTGCCTTGGATACTGTGTAGTGGAGGCGAAACTGAAGAACTGGATTGTGGTGCAGAAGAAGTGATGGGAAGAGGGCAGGCTGCTTCAAGCAGGAGGAAATTAGAGCAACAGTATTACTCATAGGAAAGGAGATAAAAAGACAAATAATACAAAACTTTTAGGAGGATGCAGGGAAATTATCAGTGTGCAGAGAGAGACTTGAATCTGGAGTTACAGAGTTTGTCAGGCCAGAAGTTTGTTGTAAAATGTCCTTGCTGATAGGTGTAACTTCTATCACGTGAAGCATCAGATGGTATGAAGGGTTGACTGTTCAGTGAGACATGCAGGAATTTTCAGCTCTTTTCCTCTCTTATGATTTTTAAAGTTGGCACTGCTGTTAAGAGGAACAGTGAGTAGCTGGTACTGTTGATCGGGCTGGATCTTGTTTACAGGGTGTGCCAAGCAGGATGCATCAGAGTTTTCTCGATGTTTGAAAGAGAGGGGAAAAAATAATAATCTTAGTGATCTATAATCAGCCCATTGAATGTCCCAAGCCATTGGGTTTGTTGTCAGGAGACAGAATTCTTCCAGAAAGATGTGGTGAGATTTGTGTGTTTGTTTTTTTTTTTCCCCTTCCCCCTTATTATTCTGTTTGGGTGTTTTTTTTCCTTTGGCTGAGGTGCGTGGTACTAGACACACAATCTCCCTCTGAAGGCCTTTAAAAACACTTTCCTTCCTCTCACTGAGTAGGGAATGTAGGCAATTATCTTAGAAAATCTGCTTCTTTAGGCACCAACAATAGAGTGACTACGTTAGGTAGCCTGGATCCCATCCCAGGTTTCTCCTTATGCTTGGTCCAGTGTGTCACACTGACATGGTGAGTGAGTTTGTATACCATAACATCTAATTAAAATACACTGTACTCTTCTGTCCTCTGAAGACTGGAGGGGCAGTTCTGGGTCACGGCTGACACACAGTGCGGTATGGTATGATGGAAGCTGTGACTTCTGTGGAGAGGCTGTCCAGCTTCTAGCAAGAGTTGCTGTTTTTAGGCCTGGTTTTGGAAAAAGTGAAAGTCATTTTCCAAATGGCTGTAATTATCGCACAAAACATTTCTATGAAGTTTTGCTCTTTCTATGAAGAGCCTTTTTCTTTATACTTCAGCAATGTTTTCTTACTAGTCCTATTGACTATATGTGCTCTGATGGTTCTTCTCCCTCTTAATATGTGGAAGTCAAATCTTCAGAACAAGGGAGAACTTCATGCTAATCTGAGGGGCAGATCTGGGGCGTGAGACTGGGAACTCGCTGTCCACGTTGGGAGCTGTGAAAAATGCTGTCTCTTACAAATATCTGCCTGGAATTTAGCGGTTATTATGGAGTCACAGGAACGAAGACAGCTGTGGGTAGGTTTGTAAGACTTCACCCCACTCCGAATGCTGTTTTCGGCTACCAGCTTATCTGCTTTGCTGTTCAAGTGTAGCATATGAAGGGATGGTACTTGTGTATGTGTTATCTTACAGGATGTGAGCTGTTGTTAAAGCCCAAGCTCCGCTGTTAGTATACAAGTGTAAGACAGCAAGAGGGTTTGTGGTGGGTTTTTTTCAATCCAACGTACTTTGTTCCTGCATCTGAGACTTGTAAAGTGCTATGGAAGTGCCGCACTGGGCAGCGCACCGAGCATGCATTTTGCCACAGTTGCAAGGAAAAAGACAATTTTGATTTCCTTTTGACTGGTGGAAATGAGAGAATTGCTCAGCTGGTCTCTCCAAGTGGCTCAGTCCGAACTAGGGCTCCACTCCCCTTGCTCGTATTTGCATTTTCTCAGTAATTTTGCATAGCTTTAAATGTGGTTTTTAGCTTTAAGCTTCCAAAACTTTTCTCTTCCCCCACCCTCACCCCCAACAAAGGAAAAGCCCACAGAGCTCAAGCTTGCTGTTATTTGGGCTTTGTGTAAACATAGCTCTTACTTTTCTGAGAGTGTCAGCTGTGGAGAAGGAAAAACCCTGTGGTATGTTGAAGTTTCAAACTGTTCCTTACTGATTTATTGCTATTGTGGAGACGGCTCAGAGTGCACTAATTCATCAGTTCCTTATAAGCAGAGAGGTGGGAAAGAATAGGAGGAAAAGAATAGGAGGAAGCAAGGAAAGGGGTGGAGGGGGAGTGAGTTGGGGAAGAGAAAAATAAAAACATGGGAAAATGTTAGGCATGGGAGGAAAGACACAGCAAAGCATTTGTTTTTGACTGGGTGGTTTACGAGTTTCTGGCAAATAATAAAATAAGATGTTACCCTAGAGAGCAGTGGAATTGTTTGTGCCGTTGTTACTAGTGTTGCCTTCACAAGCTAGAAAATAATTCAGCCATGAGTGACTTTTTACTGCTAGATAGTGTTCAGGCATTGTTGCAGCTGCAAGTTGCCTATTTACGTTATAATTGGCTTTGTTAGGACCGCTGTCTTTCCAGTTGGCTTCGTCTTACCTTGCTTCAAGACCCCTTACAGATGTTGTCTTATAGTTCACCCTGGGCTCCTTGTGGGAGAGTTAAAACCAGCAAGAGGTCAAGGCATATGGGTGGAAATCAGCCTAAGTTTTAAGGTATTTTAAATGCAGGTGGCTACTGGGTTACCTGTAGCCAGTAGTAGAGCTGTAGTTGGTATGGCCAGCAGAAGTGCCAAAATAGTCAGCACGCTCTAAGGCAGGCACCTACAGCCCATGACTATAATGGCAGCTCATAGCTGGAAAACATGAAGGTATCTTCTTAGCCATGTTAATTTGGAGTAGAATTTATCTGCGTTCTGAGCTGCCTTTCTTGGCTGACGAATGCTAGCTGTGCAGCCCTTGGTGTACCCATGGTTTTGAGCATTAACTCTTGTTTACAAAGGTGGTGGCTACAAGGTGCAGAACAGTCTGTAAATCTGTAAACTTTGTAACCATCATCTTTCTTCCAGTAGAAGCAAAATGTGAAAACATTCAGTCTAGAAAATAAGTTGGACTGTTTCTGATTTTGTCTTCTGATAACCAAAAAGACCCAAGTCAACAGGATGTTGCTCTTTCACTCTGAAAGTCTCCTGGTTGTTGCTGGCATCTGCTGAAATGGTTATTCATCTGATGGCTCCTTTCAAGAAAGATTACACTGACTTTGTTGTATTCAACTGTCAGTGGAGAGGGAAGGTTTGTTGTTTTTTTTTTCCCTGAACTCTTGTTCCTTTGGTCATGATGGCAGTAAAATGTTCTAATCTGTGCTTAATCTCAGTCTCACTACTATTTCGGTCACGTAGTCTTGGTTCTGTTTTGTTGGAACTTGGGGAGAAGAGGAACACTGGAGTATAAAGGGTCGCTCTTCACCTGGAGAAAATCTTTCTTATTTCCTAGATTCCGGGCGCATCTGATTTTCCTGTCTCTAAGACAATTACAGACCATAAACATTTCAACTGTTAATGATTTAACCCGTGGTCTTCCACACTTTTGCATGGGCTTAGTGTTTGCCACAGTAATTCATAGATGGTACCTTGGTCTTGGCCCTAGTATTCAAAGGCAGTGGTTCATTGTGTTAAAAGTTTATGGGAGTTTTTAATGAGGATCTGATGGGTTCATGACTCTTAAAGCAAGCAAATGAGACGGGCAGGCTCATTCTCTCCAGACCAAAATGCGTTGGTGTTCATGCCAGGTGATACACCTGTGCTTACAGTATCTAGGCTTTTCTCCAGTATGATGCAGGGTGGAATGTTCCTGCTCAGCATGGAGGAGGATGCTTTTAAAATGCATATATCATCTTGGCCTAGATGTTTCAAATTATCTTGAGGCCTTCTCTCTGGCTGCTGAGAGTGTTCTGAGATGAGCTGAGGGTCTGGGACGCTACTGCTGGGAAATGGGATGGTGCAAGGGCTTCCCAGCTCTCGCTTGAGGTGCTCTGCTGCTCCAGGGCTCATATAATCTCTTGGATAGCAAACACCAATTAGATACATGAATTCTGGGCAACGTTTCTTAATGTTACCGCATCTCTGTCCTTTTGTTCATGTCATCTTTTGGGGATCTTGAATGTTTGGGGCATAATGCGGTGGAATCCACTTCAGTAGTTGTACTCTGTACAACAAAATATACTTCTGGGACAGCGAGGAAGATTTTTTTCACAGAATCACAGAATGGTAGGGGTTGGAAGGGACCTTCGGAGATCGTCTAGTCCAATCAACCCCCCTGCCAAAGCAGGTTCACCTAGAGCAGGTTAGACAGGAACGCATCCAGGCGGGTTTTGAATGTCTCCAGAGAAGGAGACTCCACCGCCTCTCTGGGCAGCCTGTTCCAGTGCTCTGGCACCCTCAAAGCAAAGAAGTTTTTCCTCATGTTGAGATGGAATTTCCTGTGTTCTAGTTTGTGCCTGTTGCCCCTTGTCTGTCACAGGGCACCACTGAAAAGAGTCTGGCCCCATCCTCACTGACGCCCGCCCTTTAGGTATTTATAAGTATTCATGAGATCCCCTCTCAGTCTTCTCTTCTCCAGGCTAAACAGACCCAGGTCTCTCAGCCCTTCCTCATAGGAGAGATGCGTCAGTCCCTTGATCATCTTTGTAGCCTCTGCTGGACTCTCTCTAGTAGTTCCTTGTCTTTCTTGAACTGGGGAGCCCAGAACTGGACACAGTACTCCAGATGTGGCCTCACCAAGGCAGAGTAGAGGGGGAAGATGACCTCTGTCGACCTGCTGTCCATGCTCTTTTTAACACGCCCCAGAATACCATTGGTCACCTTGGCCACAAGGGCACATTGCTGGCTCCTGGTCAACTTGTGGTGGACACACCAGGACTCCCAGGTCCCTCTCTGCAGAGCTGCTTTCCAGCAGGTCAACCCCTAACCTGTACTGGTGCAGGACCCTATTTTCCCCTATGTTCTTCTCATTTCTCCCATCTGTCTTGTGTTCTCTGTCTTCCTCTTCACCCCTTTTTTCTTTGTATTAAATAACGGAGTGGTTTGTTTTGGTTATTTTTTTTTCTCCGTACCTTTGAATCTTCCAGTACTTTCCCTTCTGCCTGACCACAGTTTCTTTCACATGGAGTGAAATGATTTTTTTTTTTTTCCTTTGAAATGTTTACACCCCTGCCTACAGGGTCTGAATAACATCCACACCCAGTTTATTTCAGGTTGCTGCTGCTTGGCAGTGCCTCGAGAAGCCACAGTGGCACCAGAGCTGGTGACAAACACAGGAAAATGCAAGGTCAGAAAAGTCTTTGGCTCTGTCACATTATTCAGTGGCTGTATTTTTGGGGATACATGAAAGGATCTTGCCCTGTGAGGTACCTCTGCATGGACAGAAGCTGAGCTTGTGGTTTGTCTATTTATAGTAGTCTTTAGAAGTTGGAGCTGTAAAAATTTGTGGTTTTTCTAGGTTTGTCTCCATCATATCTTTTCCTTTCTGCCCACCGTGTGTTTGGTAGGCAGCATGGTCATATACATCCATAGATCTAGAAGCTGTCCATTACTTTTCTAATATTTAAAATCTTTCATGGTCTGTGCTGTAATCAAACCAAGCTGTTTAAATTTTCTGGGTTTTTTTGGCCTTATATGATACTCTAATTAAATTCCTCGGGGAAAGAAACAAGAAAAATTGTTAGCCACGTACTTAGCAAAGAATTTTTTTTTTTTTAATGTCCCCTAACAGTGACTTGTCCCAGAAGCGGTCCAGTAACATTTTTTTACTCTTGATGCTATTGTTCAGTACCCCTTTTTGGTGAGAAACCAGCTGTTCTTTCTCTCTTTTTTTTTTTTTTTTGGTCATTGGAATGTTTGAATGTAATCTTTATACATGTATATATTTTTAAATTTTATATACATGTTCATATATATTAGATTATTTATGTATATTTTAAATATAGAATCATAGAATCATTTAGGTTGGAAAAGACCCTTGGTATCATCGAGCCCAACCATCAGCCCCACTCTACAAAGTTCTCCCTTACACCATATGCCCTAAATGTGTGTTTTTGTCAGTCAGGAAGGTAAAACAAAGAAACATAGTGGCTCTTCGTGGGGTAGACCATAGTCCCTGGAATAATTCTTTCAACTCAAGGAGAGTTTGTTTCCACGTGCTGTGTTGGCAAGGATATTGAAGTTGCTGACAGTGTTCTGAGCTTTTATATGATGTTTTATCTCGTCTGGGCTCGGGCCCTGGAATAGCTTGAAGATAAGAACAGAGATGGTGAGCTTGGAGTTGATGGTTAGCCAGTGTAAGGATTTAAAGGCAGGTCTGAAAAGTTCACGGTAGGCTGTGTGTTGACGTGACTTTCTGCAGTATTCTGTACAAGCTGAAATTTCTTCTGTGTTGAAAACAGTAATCCCTGAAAACAACAGCCTGTTACACTGCTGGAAGACAGAACGTGGCTTTACCAGTTGGAGTTGTCTGGAATTTAAAGGACGGCTGGTATCTGCTGGACTTGTGTAGTCAATCGTGGATTGGATTTATGAGCGAGCCTTAAGAGTTGGGTGTGCGCTTGGCAGGATTTAAGAACCGAAGGAAGGCACCAAACCTCTGAAAGCAAGCCATCTCTAACCACCTAAACATCTTTGTAAATCCAGTCTTCTCTGTGTTGGTTTCCCTGACGTCTGCCAGAGAGAATTATTCTGCTTTACCTCCCAAGCAGTTCTGTGAGGATGAAGACTCAGAGACAGTTAATGTGGTGATAGATGCCAGTAGCTAACTGGGATTGATAAGTGAGAGATACCAAGTCTGCCTACCAACTTTTACAACCATTAAATCTACCTGGAGGGTGAATCTATTAATTAATTAGTTTTATAGAGGGACTTTAAAAAAGGCCTTATCAGTCTGTAGTACTGTTGCATAATAAAACCTGGCAACACCAACAAAAAATAGTTGCTAGCTGGTCAAATATGTCATGCGGGCATCTTTCATGTTTCCCTAGCCATATAGTCATTATGAGGATCCTTGGAAGAGCCTAGGAATGGAGGAAAAAAAAGGCATCAAGTTCAAACTGTGACAGAGGTGTAACAAATAATCCAAGTTGCAGGGCTGTCACCGAGTACCCTCAGCCATCAACCTTGGTCGTGGAAACTAGTCCCTGCTCACTTGGGGGTCTTGGAGATAGCTATTGGATCATGTGCAGTGAGCTACAGCTGTGGCTACGTAGGAAGGCTCAGAATTATTTAGGTGAGTCAAAATAATCACTTAATAGGTGTGGCAGGCAGTGCCAGTTCCAGAGTGCAGTGTAATAGCCTTTCTGCAGATGACTGCGCTTCAGAAATGTGCCTTTTTTCCATTTAAGTAAAAAATCTGGAGAAAATTTTATAATTTATATTTTTATATATTTATAAATATTAGATGTATAAATGTAACATATAAACATACTTTATATATTAAATTGTACAGTGACAGATGTGTTTGACTTCCTGTTGGAAGACATGTAGCCTGGATTATATATATACACACATACATATATTTATTTATATATACAAATATACACAAAACTAAAACTGTGCTGTAGCAGATGTGTTTGATTTCATCTAGCAGCCTGGATTACTTTAACTAGAGTTACTTTGACAAAGAGGGACAACAGGAATGAGAACCAATTTTAAATCCCAATTAAACCCCTTCCTTTGACTTCTAAAAGAGCTGTTTTCCATCAAGTCAGTAAATTCAGATTAAGATAACTCCTCAAGGCAGATGATTCAAGTGTACCTGATTAACTAGCTGTTTGGTCAGAGAGGGGACTGAAGGCCTTAATTTAGCAATTAAACCCATCCCTGATCTAAAACTGAAATTTAGATTCTGCTGAAAGCTCTATTTTGAGTCTTGCTTGGTGAAAAAAACCCACCAGTTGAAGCATGATGTGTATGACTATTTTATTCAGCCGTTTTTTCTAGTAGCTTTTTTTCCTTACATAGCTGGTCATGTATCCGTGAAGTGTTAACTTGATGCAACTGCAGCTTGGCTGTACAGTGCCATGAAATGTTTGACTACAGTGCAAGAAGAAAAATCAGTTTTATGATTTCTTGAATGACTTGTATGGAAGAAAGTTGCATTATTTCCTGCTTTCACAGAGGTTTTTCCACAGAATTTTTCACAGTGTTTCTGTTTCACTGTTTTCTGCAACTTCTTGAAGCCTGGAAAGAAAGAATTGTTCTATTCTTGACTTACCAGAGATCAAGTCAGCCATTTGTTCTCACTTGAAAATGTAGTCTGTGTAGGTGGACCAAAAACTGAGGGATTACTGTTCAGAAATGGAGTTTGTATTTGCTTAATTCATTAATTGTTGTGCAGAAATAATGAAAGATTCCTTTCCCCTCCGTACCCATCTCCCAGAACACATAACAGTCACGTTTTAAATATATTAACATGTTGTTACAGCAACAAGACTTCAGTCCCTTCCGTCTCCTTATGCAGTGGTTCCTCTTTTGTGTGGACATGCACATGGTTGCAGAATTAAATAATCATTAGTCAGGTTGCTGGTTATTTATGCTCTGAACAAACTATTACTAAAGCTATTTCCTTTGTTTCCTACACCCAGCCTGCTTTGGGACGCTGTCCTAGAAAATGGCGGGCTGTATTGCCATGGTTCTTACAAATTCAATACTACCAGATATTTTGCAGACCACAGTCTGCAAAAAATACATAAATGAGACAGAGTGTGGCTACAGTAGACTTTGGAGTCTGAACTGTTGACCAACTGCTGTTCTTGTTGTCTGTGTCTCACAAGTCTGATGTGGCACACCGGTTATCGGGGCCTGTGAAGTACTGATGTTCGTACCGAGCTTGGTAATCAGCACTAAATCTCTAATGAATTAAGTATGTATTGGGGTAAGATCTGTTGAGCAGGTGGATTGGACTGTAGGTCTGTACCTTTACTAGCTGTATTTCCTGGGGCCTCCTAGCAGATAGACAAATCGTGAGGCAGAATTTTCTACCGGCTGGTGCTCTAACTGGTGGTCTTCAGCACGGGGGAACGCCAGTGCCTGTTTTTCAGTGTTTTGTTCCTCTAGAGCTCCTTTCAGTTGCTTTCTCTTTCTTCTTGCTGTTTACATTCTCCCTGAAGCATTGCACATCACTAGAACGCGTGAGAATACAATCTGAAGCCATAAGAGACCACCACAGCTATGGAACAGTAGGAGTCTTAATCTCATTGACAGAAGGTAGTTGGTTTTTTCTCTGTTGCTCTCTTGTGAGTTTGGTTTGGGGTTGTTTTTTTTTAAGGTTTCTTAAGCACCATGATGTAAACACAGGAGCTCATTATTTAGTTTCGACAGTGTGCCAGGTGATCGTGAAGCGAGATCTAGTTTGTGCTTTGGAAAGCTTCATTCCCTGTGTTCCCTTACAGGGATACCGCATCCCAGTGGAACATCTCTGCTGGGTAGCTTTCTGTGTGTGTTTTCCAAGGCTAGGTGGTAGATTTCTTGATCCTTGCTTTCTTGATCCTTGCTTTAATGCCACCAGCGACAACAGATACTTATTCCCTTGCAAGTGAGTGTAAGTTTTGATTATTAAAACTAAAGACTCTTTTAGCATAGATTTAGTGAGTAATTGAGGTTGTAATGATTCTGTGTGCATATAATGCTGCAGTAGGCTAAAGTGATAGGTATAAAGTGATATAACACTATCCTGTATTTGTATTCTATTGTTGCCCAGAGAAGCTGTGGATGCCCCATCCCTGGCAGTGTTCAGGGCCAGGCTGGATGGGGCTTTGAGCAGCCTGGTCTAGTGGGAGGTGTCCCTGCCCATGGCAGGGGGCTGGAACTAGATGGTCTTTAAGGTCCCTTCCAACCCAAACCATTCTACGATTCTATTTGGAAAAAGTGGCATACCAAAAATAAATAGAAGACTGATTTGGTGACTTGGAACTTGTTTTCTTTGGCAGCATGGGATAGAAGCCTTTAGGTGTCAATTAAGCATTTAATTCTTTTTTTAACACATCCCTATGAATGGAGGCAATCAGCCTCTGCTGCGCATGTTACTGTCTCAGCAGAAGGTGTTTGGCAGGGAGGGTGAGCAGGAATGGCTCTGCTGCCATCTTGAAGCCGCATTCAGGTTCTGCTTTCTGTTACCACCGTGGCTGAGCTCGCCATAGATTACGTGCCACCTGTATTGGGCAGCCGATTTCTGCTGGCCTCCTGGATGCCAGCTTTGAAGAAGTTTCACTTTGATTCACTTTTGCTTTGGAGGAGAAGGCAAAGGGGAGAAGGATTTCCCAGTGAGGTGTATCTGCAGTATAGCTGTGCCGCAAAAGAGAGATTACCACAATGATAGCAGTAAACCTCTGGTGAAAGTCCTAGGGGAGCAGGGAAGCAGTGTAAGCCTTGGCGCTGAAAAGTTAATATTTTCATCATTTACTGACCCACACTGAATTTATATAAATTTCTTTTTTGTCTGGATTGAATTGTATCAATATATTTGGCGAGTTTTTCGTGTGAATTGTGTCAGATTTTACATCTTTGCCATACAATTTGCTAGGATTTTGGTCTACCTGATGCATCCAGGTGCATCCTTAAATTTATTCCTCCTCGTTGTTCATCTGCTAGTTTCATCTATTTGCTGCCATAAGCAACAGATGTGCAATAAACTGGGCAGGACCGACATAGGACACTCAAACTAATGGCAAACAGTTATTTCAGGTGTGTTTGATCACTGCCTCTCACATACTTCGGAGTCTTATCTGCAAATGTCAGATAAACCAAAGTCTGGAAGAAAATTGTTTTTGCTGGCATTTTGTGTTAAATGAAAAAGTGGTGGCAATTGATAGTAAAGAAGCAGTCTAACAGCCTCAAAACTCTCATGTTAGTCTCAGACTGTGCAGCACAAGTCCTGTTTTTGTGACGCAGAGACATTATTCGTGTGCCGCGCTGCAGGAGTATTTCATCTCTTTCCTCTGAAACAGTGTGGAGTTTGTGTGTGGGCTTTTGGAAGAAGTGATCCAGAGCGTCCCTGGAACTGGTGGGGTTTAATCTTTCTTCTCTCCCCTTCTCCTCCCTGATGGCTGCGTTAGAAATAAGTATGGTTAGTCTCTGCTCTTTTGGTGTCCTTTGTGTACATTTTAAGGGCGTCTTCTAATGAGTTAGGTTGAATGGAGAGCTAACTTCACTTTGTTTCAGAGAATTTAGAGACCTTGGTGGAGTCATGTCCATAATTAATTGAATATCAAAGACTCAGACTTCACAAACACTTCTTTGAACTCTCCATGTGATTTGTTTGGGGGCAAAAAACATATTTTACTTGCACATCTGCCTCAACCTAGTGTAAGAAGCATAAAAGAAATTTACTGTAGTTCTTGAAGACTTGGGAAGTTCCAAGATAATACGATTTAGATATAAGCAGTTCCTGCAAGTGCCAATGGAAAAGCAAAAATAACAAACAAAAAAAACCCCCTGTGATCATGGTTGGAGTAGCATAACTGCTGATGTGGGAAAGGTAAGGAACCAGCTCATTTGGGGAAGGAGGGAGGTGAGATACAGCCTTGGGATGTGAATTTCCCACGCTTGGAAGGTCATCACCGTCACAGTGACAAAACAATACTAGTAAATATGGTGTTAAGGTCAGGTATACTACATAAGATAGTCTAGATGTTTGGGGGAGCGTGCGGTTTTTTGTTTTGCTTTTTTCCCCATGCGTGTAACTTGTAAATTAGCTTTCCTCTTTGTGGGAATACATTTGTTATGTGTGAGATTATTTTCTTTCTGGTTAGTCATTTGACAACTCTCCATCTGGGCCCTGAAGCCTAGGATAAAGATGCTCTGCGTGGTTCTATCCTATTGCTCTCTTGAGGCTGATATATAGGTATTATAGCCTCCTCTTATAGCTCATTTTTTGTGGTTTTATTTCCCCTAGTTGGTTGTTGCTGCAACAAATTTGTGCTCTTGGCATATAGCAAGTGTTAGGAGAAAAATGTAGGCTCAGAAACCCTGAGGATACTCAGAATATTCGCCATTCTTTCTAAAATTAACTTAGCAAACTGATGGATCTGTCATGCTCTTGGGAACAAAACTACCTGGCTCTGTTTGAGTTGCAATATCATCAGGCTGGAAAAGGGGCATAATAGATGCTTGGCTCATGAAAGAGACCTCGTGAGTCTCGCCTGGGTACCTGCAGTTGTGGGGGTTAAGGAATGTATTTTGCGTGACGGTCAATCAATGTTGGTGAAAGAAAGCTTGTAATTAGTGGTGGAAATGGAAGGAATTGGGAATGAGATTTTTGCTTGTATAATGTCGGAGAGAAGTCTGTGACCTAAGGATATTTCCTGCTTGCTCTCCTATTTTGTCGGTGTTTTACGTGTCGTTGGGTTTTTTCCTCTGCTTGTTATATGCATGTTTTATCAGGCAGGGGATGCGTAGCCTGCTGCAAATGCTGATGCTGTCAAATTACCCATTGCTGCTTGTATTTTTTTTTTTTCCAAATAGCTAACAGGCAGCAGCTGACAATGATGTTTTCAGTAGCAGAAACGAGAAACTGACTACCAATACAAGGAAGTGATGGAGTATCTTTACTTTTGTGCTGTTTTCCAGACTGCTCTGCAATGACTACAGCAAGATATCGGCCTACCTGGGACTTGGTACTCGACCCGTTAGTGTCCTGCAAGCTCTGCCTTGGTGAATATCCTGTGGAGCAGATGACAACAATAGCACAATGCCAATGCATCTTCTGTACCCTGGTGAGTTTGCTTTTTTTATTAGGTATAAAAAAAGCAATGCGCAGTTTTAACTGCAGAAATCATGTGAGTTTCTGCTGAGTCGGTTTTACCCTGAAGTATCGATGCTGCAGTGGAAATAAATACTGCTGCATACTTACTACAAGTGCTAGCAAGTAAACTTCCCTCTTTTCCTGTTTAAAAAAAAATAATTTTATTCAGCACTTCCGTATACGGCTGTATACTGTTACCTCCTAAGCAAGATTATTCACGTTTTCCCTTTTATCTATCAGTGGCTTGGATTTGGGGGTTTTTTTGGTTGGTTGTTCTTTTTTTTAATTTTGTTTTTTTTTAACTTTAGCCCCAAGTCTTTCTGGAACAGAGCCATGCACACACTTGGAACTAGAAAAGTATTTAAATATTATAGATTCTGTTTTCACTGTATCATAATTACAATCACATAACAGGTTTTCATTACCATGCTTGTATAAATGCATGCCTGGAATAACAAGAATCTTGAAAGTTAAGTACAAAACGCTGATTGGTGAAGGTAAGTGTAGTATGTAGCAAAGATCATCATCACAGTAAGTGGGTATTGCCAGCTTATGAATAGAGAAAGAACAGTAGTAGTAGTAGTTTTCCATCCCTAACGATGTTTGGGAATGAAAATGTTAGAGCCTTTAATTTTGCAATGGGTGTGGGTACACCAAGAACCTTGTAACGATGGCTCAGCAGCAGAAAAGTTACTGTAAAATCAGTAAGAATATAATTTCTAGGATACATGATGCTTAAAGACTTTAACACCATGTCATAAACTCCTGAGAAATTACAGGTTCAGACATGGGATAGGGTGATTTTTAATTTTAAAGTCCTTTTCAACAAAGTTAGTTTTTGGGGATTTTTTTTTTTTTTAATGTTGAAGAGCAAGGATTATTTTAAGTAATCTTTTTTCTGTATTTTCTTTTTCTTCTTGGAAATATTACCATTTTTTTTAAATAATCATAGAATCATAGGGTTGGAAGGGACCTCTGGAGATCATCTAGTCCAACCCCTCTGCCAGAGCAGAGCAGAGCAGGTTGCACAGGAACGTGTCCAGGTGGGTTTTGAATGTCTCCAGAGACGGAGACTCCACCACCTCTCTGGGCAGCCTGTTCCAGTGCTCTGCCACCCTCAAAGGAAAGAAGTTCCTCCTCATGTTTAGGTGGAACTTCCTATGTTCAAGTTTGTGCCCATTACCTCTTGCCCTGTTGCCGGGCACCACTGAAAAGAGCCTGGCCCCATCCTCCTGACACCCACCCTTTAAGTATTTATAAGTGTTGATAAGATCCCCCCTCAGCCGTCTTTTTTCCAGACTGAAGAGACCCAAATCCCTCAGCCTTTCTTCATAAGAGAGGTGTTCCAGTCCCCTAATCATCTTGGTAGCCCTTTGCTGCACCCTTTCCAGCAGTTCCCTGTCCTTCTTGAATCGGGGAGCCCAGAACTGGACACAGTACTCCAGGTGCGGCCTCACCAAGGCAGAGTAGAGGGGGAGGATGACCTCCCTTGACCTGCTGGCCACACTCTTCTTGATGCACCCCAGGATGCCATTGGCCTTTTTGGCCACAAGGGCACTTTGCTGGCTCATGGTCATCCTGTTGTCCACCAGGACTCCCAGGTCTCTTTCCACCGAGCTGCTCTCCAGCAGGTCAGCCCCCAACCTGTACTGGTGTATAATAGAACTTTTTTTCTTGTTATTAAGAAGATACAGGGGCTTGCCAACAGAACAGACAGCTCCTTCTTGTTGCTTACTGAAAACGGCAAAAAAAAGCAATGTAAACAGCTCGGTTTCTAATATGTGTAATATTCTAAAGACGTCAAGTTGTTGCAACCAACTTTAACATTCATGTTCTGTGGAAAAAGAGAAAGTGAGTACACAGGCAGGTAAACAGATACAGTCTGTTGCAAACACTGTGCCTGTCCAATTAAAAAATAAGTATTGCTTCGTTACGCAGTTAGAAAAGAGTGTTTGCTCAAGCATGCAAAATATATAAAATAATAGGCTTCATGAAAAACAGAATAATAGGCTTCATGAAAACTGTTTTCTATTGCACAATGGATAGTTCTAGTATTTACAGCTGAGTTTTCTGTGTCTCTCCCTGTTGCCTGGATGCAGGCAATATTTTAATTTCATTTTTTTCGGTAACACTTAAGCGGCAGCAGAAAGGCTGTGTTGCCAGATATCTTTCTTCCTCTCCACCTTGTTCCTTCTGACATTTGCTGCCATCGCTGATTTTCCATTTCTTCTTGGTAGAGTATAGTTATTGACTCTTACTGCTGTTTCAAAAGATATAACCTGTTGTAGATAATAAAGATGTAATCTTTGCCGATAGCCTGTTCTTAGGGCCTGGCGTAAGTAAACTTACTGTGGTAACATTGGATTCTTGTGTAGAACTCTGTTCAGCTGGAACCCTCAGTCCATTTTTACCACTTGTATTTGACGGTCTTGAGTAGTTCATGCATGTTGTCCTGTTCAGGCAAACCAGTGTACCTTATCTGCCTCTCGTCTGCCATTTGTATGAGCTTCACTATGGTGACATTTGAGTGCCCTGAAAACGTTATTTACACTAAAGTTTTCCTGTGAAATAATAGGAAAATAATATTACCCTTGCTTTAATTGATGGCGGTGGAGGAGGAAATAAGAATCAATGCCAGTAGTTGCAAGGGTCAATAGCTAAAAATACGTGTCAGTCCAAGAATTCAGCACGACTGAAACCCAAGGCCTCCATCTCTACCTCGTGGACAGCCTTCAGGTTAATAAACTTGCCTAAGGAAGTACTCCTGTAATGAGTCAGGCAAGACTGTTCAGCCCATTGGCAATGCTTAGGAAGAGTGTGACAGCTGTGCGCTGATTCCTCCACTAGTGTTCCTCCAGTGATGATTTCCAGAAACTTGGTGTTTCTGGAAATCATCGTTGCAGTCCTCAATATGAACTATCTTTTGTAAATGGCCAAATTAAAGTTATTGAAAAACAATGTGAAAAAAAGATATCCTTTTGACTCAAGACTTGGATGGTGTCTACATACAGTAGATTCAGTACATTATACTAAGATAAGTGTGCTCCACCAGCTAACAGGCTGCCCAGAGAGGTGGTGGAGTCTCCATCTCTGGAGACATTCAAAACCCACCTGGACGCGTTCCTGTGCAACCTGCTCCAGGTGACCCTGCTCTGGCAGGGGGGTTGGACTAGATGATCTCCAGAGGTCCCTTCCAGCCCTATGGTTCTGTAATTCTGTGAAGTGGAAGTACACTTGGAGAAATATTTTACCATCTCTGTTTTCTTTTTGATGGACCAATATATAATTTTATTCTGGCTTCTTGCTTTTACATAAATGATCTGGGGTAACTGATGGCCTCTGCGGTGATATGAGCAAAAAAAAGAAAAAAGGATGTCCGTTACAAGCGTGAAAACTATTTCTGCTGCAGCTCTTGCTCCTAGCTGTAGCCCTTCTGTCTAAATCCTAGCAAGCTGAGGCAGTGTGTGTATTACAGAGAGATCTTTCACGTGCAGTGCTACTGGTATGTAGGCAGAATTTAAATCAACATGCAGATTTCTCCATCCTATAACATTTCTGTCTGAAAGTCTTCACTCCTTTATAACTAGAAGCGCCATGGTAAAGATCTCATGAGGGATTGTCTCTTCCCGACACTTATACAATAACATAAGATTGCTATTCAGAAAGATAGAATGGGGACACTGTTTCCTCTTGCTCCTTGGCAGAGCTGGGCATGGATTGAATAGAGCAGCCTGCCACTCCTCTGCTGATAAGGCATAGACGCTACAATTTCCCATCGTATTATTTTGCCAGCCGTGGCTCTTAGTACAATACTCCATTATGGTTTTTATCGTTATGATCGTTAATGCGCACGCAATGCGGTGAGCTCTCTTAAGTTTTGTATATCTCATCCATTAGGAATGTATCCGTCGTTGGATTGCTCAAGGTACCAGAGGAACAAAAGCCTAGAGAGTAGAAAGGAAAACAAGCTATCTGCTGATGGCTTTTTGTTTGGTTGTTTTTCCGAGTATTGTCAAGGGGCAAACTAATATCTCTTTCCTTTTGGAATCATGTCAGCAACAGGACCAATCTTAAGTGTGCTCTTCAGATTTTGGACCAAAATGCTTAAATGTCTTGCTGTTTATTAAATCACTTTTTTGTACTTGAATAGTGCACAGTAGACAGCTAGTAGCCTTAAATTTCAAGACAGTCACTTAGCAGTTGCTTACCCAGGAGAAGTAATTGATTTTTGTATGTTTTCTTCAGAAAGCTTTCCTTATGACACTTCTCTCCTTACAGAAGGAAAGGGAGAGTAAAGCAAACAAAGCATCGCTTTTTTTCTTTGTGTTTAATCTTGTTTTGTATTAGTTACTGCACCAAAATTTTTCGGTTATTAATAAGCCTTTGTTTTTTGGGGGGGTGAGGGGAGATATGGAGCAATTTTAGTCCAATTTTTGTCTGAAATTCTGACCATTTTGTAATCTATGATGAAATTCTCATGTGTCTTAAGGGATAGGATGTTCCCGTGATGTGTTACCAATTGTATATGTACTGAAGTTACAACAGATTTTGTCCCAGTTGATATTCTTGCATGAAAGTTGATAATTTAGTTGCTGAAATGTGTTGTGATTCAGTGTTACATTTATATGTGTATCCATATAGAACTTTTAGATATATAAACATGCGCATAGATGTGCCAAATAACATGTTGCAAGTACAGTGATGCCACTACTCATACTGAAGACATGGTAAGCACCTCTTGGCTTCGCATTAGATTGTCAGTTCCCTTCAAGATGTTATGCAGTGCTGATCATTCTGGTACTGGAGGATTCGTTGCTTACCTTTCTCAAATTTAAAAAGAAAATCAGTCAAGTAGGCAGTCTGGAGAAACAAATATCTCGAATAAATATGAAGCCTGAGAGAGAACTTGTCTTTGATGGAAAAAAAATATTTTAATTACTCATCTGCAATCCACCTTGCTACCGATGGAAGGAAAGCGTGCTATTCAGATATGAGAGAGAGAGAGGTCCTACAATCAAAAAGAAAATAATGAAATTAATGTTAAGACCTATCTTCTGCTGCTTGTTTGTAATTTCTTGTTGGCCAGCTGTGGACATGTAGATCAGCTTTGTGGTGTTTGAAACTAGCAGCACTGTGTCATTTTGATATCTGCTTAGTAGATACTTGTACTTTGATTCTTACTCATAGGCTCTACCTTAAGCTTTTGAGGCAGCTGGTTAATATTCCATGGATCTTTAGCTGTCCCTCTGAGTTTGGTAGAACTGCGATTTAAGTCTATATCTAAGTGTATTCTATCTCAAGTAGCATGACAGTGGGAGAGTGGTAGATTCTTCTGCTCTCACTAGCCCTCTTTAACCAGGATTACTGCTTTTGCCTGATCATGACTGTTCGTACATGTCTACTTAATTCTAGTCATTCACCTAATTGATCTTCTTCATAGGTTGAAGACCTGAAAGGAAGGGAAGACCCTATGATTAGCAAGGCAGATATCATTAGCCTGCCTGCAACTGGCTGCAGCCAGCTTTTTTTTTTTTCTTTTTCTTTTTTTTTTTTCCTTTTCTCTTGTTGCCACGCTTGACTGGAAGCACATAGACATTTGCTGGCCTCTGAGTTGAAAGACAGCAAAAAGCATGATTTAGGTAGTCTTCATCCTCGCCCCAAATGAGGCAGCATCAGCTTCTGCTGCCCCTGGGGCGAGGCAGACACCAAGAGCAGCTGGGGATGGGAGCAGGTGGGCTTGGCTGCCTTCCCCATCCCGCGTGGGGTGTCCCTGCTTGCCAAGGGAAGCCTGCCTTAGCAGGGCAGCACCGGGCTGAGCCCAGGCTGTCCCCATCCACCCAGAAGAGATGCCCTGCTTGCTTTGAAACAGGAGGGAGGGGGAAGCCTAATGGCTTGTGAGGTTTTATAGAGCTCTGGGCGCTTCTTAGCGGCTGTAATGTTTTCCTGTTTCCCACCAGCTGCTGGCAAAGCTTAGAGCTTACCTCTTGTGCTCGCTTCCCCCGAACCTTAGCAGAGAACTGATACTAATCTTGACACGTGATGTATTGTGACATGTGATGTGAGGTTTCGCGGTTAGAGGTTTGCGTAGCGATTCACGTGGCTGGCTGGCTTCTGACTCGTTTTGTAGGTGCTGTGATGACAAAACTCCCTACTTAAATAATAAACTCACTTATTTACAGAGTAATTAACGTACAGTTGGGAACTGCAGAACCCTGAGTTGAAAACTAAACTTGATGGAGACCCTTCAGCTCTCCCCTCTCCTGTGTGATGTTACTAAATGAGATCAACATTATCTGTCTTCATCTGGGTCTTGGGAAAACTAGTTCATTTTTGTTTGCATAATGTTTTGCATGTGAAAGTGAAAGGTCCTTTGTTTGCTGCAGGTGTATTGTCCTCCCACTCAGAAATACTCATTCTGCTCTGAAATAGGGTAAACATTTCTCAAACAACCATATAAGGGAAGAGTGAAACTTTTGTTGTTGTTGTTTTTGCCTCCTGAATATTTGAGTTTCATCCTGCATATGTTGGCATTTGAAAACAAATTTCGTTTTGTAAAGTTTACCCTGTGTGTTTCTATCGGTTGAGAACAGGCAGCTTATGGAAACTAGTGGAGGGGTAAAAATCCAACATGGAAAAATGTTTACAGGTACATCCACTCAAAATAGCTATTCTGAGATGAAGATAGGCATGAACTGCAAGATATTATCCCTGTCTCATTTGGCCATTTTCTTCTGACTATCTACTGATGTGAACGATTTCTCTGAAGAAAAAGTGTTCATCTTCTTTATATTTTACGGTACACAGTCATATATGAATGTGTATATAAACTCCCTCAAAAAAAAAAAAACACCCAACCCACCATTTCAAAAAATAGGCAGTTTTCACTGCCTTCCCTTTCTCTATTAAGACATTCAACTGGAAACAGGCCACTTGTTTTTGAGGTTCATTTAGTTCCTGTTGCTTGTCCCTGCTTGTGGTCTCCACAGCCATTGATTGCTGTGTCTCAAAGGGCGTTTGCCATATTCTAATATTTCTCAAGCTGAAGAAGTCAGCAGGGCTCCTCTTTCTGCATCCTTGATAGGTACATCTCGTCTTGCCTCACCTCCACCATTTATTGACTGACGCTGACACTTCCCTGAACTCAAACAGGCCGATGCTCCCCTGCAGAGGATCTGGAGGCCGCACGGGAGCAGAGGGGTGCTGCATCTTATCCCTAATGTGAATATCTTGTCTGTGAGTTGTTTGCGTCAGTTAAGAAGTGTGATGTTTGGGTGTACTGGTAGAAAGTATTTGGACAGAGGTAGAGCCAAAGCAGCAAAATCTGCACTGCTGTCCACAGGAAAAATCAGCCGCCGTCTTTGCGCTAACCGCAGGGGCGTTTGCGCTGGGCGAGTCCCTTCTCCTCGCGCGCTGCTGGTGATTTCCCCTCCTGAGATTCCACCAGCTGATAGGAGCACTGATAGGAGCTGATAGGACTTTTGGACAAGACCAATTCTTTACATCTCAGGAAAGGATGCTCAGATGGTTTGTCCTGAGACGGGGAAGCGCAAGGGTTGCATTTATCTTCCTCAGCCGAGACACCATTGGCCGTCATCCCCAGGCAAGATGATGCAATGGGATTTAGGCTGACAAGATGGGCTCTAGCACGGCTGCAGAACAGCTGTTGCCATCTTTAAAAGCTGACAGCATAAGGAGAGGAAAAGGCATTCACCCTTGGCAATTTTGAACAAAAAAGTATCTTTAAAAAGAGGCCAAGCGTTGGGCAGGTGGAGGCAGGAAAGCCTGTCAACAGAGCTTTTTCAAATTACTTGCCACTTTGGGGAAAATGTTTATCACCTGTGCCATTACACATCTCTGGTCCTGGCCGAGGTCCCTTTCTCTGTGTGTACCTTATTGTTCACCTCATAGGAGACCAAACTTGAGCACTAGATATTTCCCTGTTGCAGAGCTCTGGAGAGCCTTGCAGATGCTTATCTTGGAATCAAGGTTTTGTATGCTTCTGTAGCATGATTTTTGCCTCTGCAGCAAAACAAAGGATATAAAGAGCGAACATGTAAGACTATTCTCTGTTACTGCTTTCAATTTGTAGATTTGAAGCACTGCATGTCAAAATAAGTGACGGCTTCCTCCTGTGATTTATTCTTAAGGATGATGAATCAGCTGCTAATAAAAATTTAGGATTTTGATAGTGAAGATCTCTTTGGAAGTAGATTATTGTCCCTGAGAAGATGTCTATAGAAGTGGAAATGACCTATTAAAGTTCAAAGTAGTATCACAGACATTAAACATCTGTCTAATGTACACCTTCTTCTGAGATTGAAGTGGTTGTGAGGTTGAAAATAGCTTTTGTTCTTGGATTTGGTCAGCATAGCTGACAGTATAGCTAATAAAGCAAAAAAGAATCACTCCCATGGTTGTGTGTATGCCTCAAACAAATCTCTGTGATTAAGTGTGCATAGATATTTTCCAGTAAGTCACTTGTCAACCAAGTAGGATTAGGGTGATACTAAAAAGCCAGATTGTAGATCTGCCGTAGAGAATTGTGCACACTGGAGCAGCAGTGAAAGAGTATTTCAAAGTTGAGCCTGTGATTAAATAAGACTAGATTTGAGCAGGATTATAACTACTACTTTACACAAAAAGGCCATGTAGTAAGTTTGAAAGAAGCTTAAAAGCTCTCTAAGGAACCAACCCTTTTTTTTCTTTTCTTTCGCATGTTTTCTTCCATGCTCTAAGTGTACCACGGAAATTTGGCTGAAAGTAGTTTTCTTTTTCTATGAAGCAATGCGATTAAAAATGCATTTGTCTTATAACCAGATGAGCATTCCTATTGCTTTTAGAAGCATCCACTGGAATATTAAAAAAGGTAGGTAGCATATGGCGGTTATATATGGCTACAGGAATTTGTGATTTTTAGGAACAGGGAAGACTCAGGCTCAAACCTTACTCCGTCATTCTTCCCTCCTTTTCAGAGACGACCCCAGCTGTTGGCTGCTTGTTTTAGTGCAGTTTTTCCTCTTGTCCTCCTGAGTGTTCGGCTTTGTCTAAAGGCAAAGTCTTTCTAGAAAGTGACATTTTCTTCAGGGAAAAGTTCCCTAGTCCAGAGTGAATTTGCTGTTTGGACAAAAGGGAGAGGAGCTGTTATTCCGTGAGTATTAGCCTCCACCTGAGACGTGGACACCCAAATTCATCTCTCAAATTTATTTGTAGGGAGAGACATTGACTCACTCTCATGCATGCTGTCTCCCCCTTACCCCGGTGAGTACTGCATGCTGCATCACTATATGCTATTATAACCTGAAGCTAAAAATGAACGTTACATCACACTACCCAAGGACTTACGGACAACGTGTTTATGAGTATAAATACCTATTCATCAAACATACTGCAGAATTAGCTTAGTGGAATTAGTGCAGAGCAGTGGAATAACCTTGGTATTACACTGTCTTATGGCAAGTGAAGATACCACCGTCTCAGTGTTCATTTATAAATAATGTAAAAAAAAATACCGGGTATGCAGAACATAAAAATATTACAAAATACTGTCAAAAGTAGTTGTTGCAGCATTTTTGTTCATCTATATAGCCTCATCACATAAATTTTGAGCTATGACTTAGTACCCTTTTCATAGACTCATAGAATGGTTTAGATTGGAAGGGATCTTAAAGATCATCTAGTTCCAACCCCCCTGCCCTGGGCAGGGACACCTCCCGCTCGACCAGGTTGCTTTTCGCACAAAAACTACTCATAGACCAAACTGTAGATTTGTAGCTGCTAAATAAGTGCTTCTCATTCAATATCCTTTCACAGTCTTCATATTCTTTCCTAGAATGTAAGGCCAAAAGGGATCTTTGCATTCATCTAGGCTGATGTCATTTGTAATGTGGATCATAAAACACCAACCAGCGTTTCCTGACTTCATGTGGTTGAATGCACGTTTTTGTAAGTGCGTGTGCATGTGTTATAAGTATGCATATTTTTAGAACTTCATCTAATCCTGGTTTGAGATGATATAGAATTTGCGAGACTTCAGCAATTTAGTCTATGTGTTGATAATCGTCTTACTTGGAAACGTTTTCTTGTTCAGTTTGAGCTTTCTTCCCAGTGTTATTTTGCATTTCCTCTCTTTGCATTGAAACTTAGGCCGCACTAATTTTAGAATCGGATTTTTTTTGGTTAAAAAAAAAAATAATAAATCTCCCTTGTTGCAAAACCATGTCAGCCCTTCCTTGTATTCTTGAAGTGCAGTGCAAAACTCTTAGTGATTTTCTGCCCAAGGTGAAGGGATATTTGCCTGCTTAATATTTGTGCACAATTGCAGCTGCTTTCATCTACCTTAAATACTCACTTTTAACAAATGCATTGTAAATAATTCCTTCCGTTTGTTTTTTAGAACTTGGTAAATGCTAGATTTCTTTCCTTCTACTTGTTCTTTTTTCCCTTTCAATTTCATCAGTAGGTGTTTGGGTTTTTTAAAATGTTTTACCAATACCAGCATGTGATGATTTTGTGTGTTGTGCGCATTTTGGTTTGGGATAGCTGTGGCTTAGTGCCAGCACTAAAATACATTTAAAGTTTTAAGAAATAAATCAAATGACACGGTGATGATATACTTGGCTCTGCAATCCTGTCATGCTTTTTTGGCCTTTCCAAATCCATTGACTTATTTATAAAATTTCCCATATGACTTGGCACTTGCATCTGCAGCATTAGTGTAGTCAAAAGTCTGCATTTTGACAAAATCCACCTAGCAGCTGTTAAGAAAATAATACAGGATAATCTTTTGCCGTGTCTAACTCTCAAATAAAAGGTGACATCTTGAAAAGGCATTCCTTGTCTCCTGTGATAGTAGCAATAACGTGTTCTTGAAAGTAAATTTGTTGTAGCTTTTCAGAAAGGTATGCTGCTCTATTTTTAAAAAATGAAGATGTTTGCCAAAAATATCTTCAAGTGTTTTTAATTACGTGCATTTTGTATTGTAAAATTACCTTGGGCGCCAAGTGAACACATTTTTTCTGACAAAGTAAATGCTAGATAAATGTTGCCCCACATGGAAGCAATGAAAGTCAGATTCTTTCTTAGGAATTATGATTTTTATTTGGTTTCGGGCATCAGGAGAAATAAGTCAAAGCACCATCATCAGAAATGGGCATAATTGTTGCTCAAACTCTTGTGAAAGAAAATTGAAAGCCAGACATTTTAGTTCTTTATATTGAGATTTTGCTGTGGCCTGTGCAGGTTGTGACAGTTAAACGCAGCAGGGTGAAATTATGTGTTATGGTTTGGAAATCAGGCAAGAAGTAAGCATTTTGATTCTCATTGGGTATTTTGATCTCTATAACGTTAAACAAAATGATATGCAAAAGCGACAGCACGTCAGTGATCACTGAATATACCTCTCTGTGTGGTGCAATCCTTGATGTACAAAGGTTACAAGTACAATTCATCTTACAGAGCTTTAAATATTAGGCTGTGCTTGGCAGCTTCAGAAAGGAAGCTGTTCCTTTATAAGCCACCTATCTCTGAGGCTGAGAAAAAAAAAAAAAAAGAGTTGTTCCTAATTTATATAGGCGGCTGACAGTAAAACTGCTGCTGAGCTGGGCTTTTAGTTGGTCCTTGTGAGAGAATGGATTTGGGCCAAAACTTCTCAAAGTGGTTGTGCTCCTGCCCTTTGTCATGGGGACATCAAACGACAGTAGGATTCTTGGATTGCCGGGTGAAAGAAAAAAGCCATCCAGACACCAGAAAGGACAAGTGTGAAGCGCAGAAAGAGGACAGAGCAGGGATGTGCAAGGAGTGTGCATACACAGGGAAAAACACAGGCGTGCGTGATGCTCGGCGGAGCTGAGTGGCCTCTTCTGACTGAGCTGAGGCGGTTTGGCAGCAGTTGGGGCATGTGACGCATCTTGACCTGCGGTTTATATAACCTTATATAGGGTTTCAAATATAGTTTATATATATACATTTTATATATATTGTTTATATAGTCTATATATAGTTTATATATAACACATACGTCATGCAGTGCTTTGCCTCCCTTTGCCTACAGGAAATTGCCAAAGTTCCATGGCAGTTTTCATGGAGTTCCCTGTCTAACAGTCATATATGGTAGTGTATTACAATTTCCTTTAATTTAAAAATACATGAAGTTGTAAAACGAATGTTAAGGTATAGATCTGTACAGTCAAGGAAGCCAAACAACCTCGGTAGTGTCCTAGAGTGCCATCATATAATAATTGTTCTTTTCCTCCCCTCGGTCATTTGCCGTGCTGGGAGTGTGGATGCTGGACAGAAATCTCAGCTACTACAGTCGCCTGTTGCCTTGTTGCAACTACAACGTAAAACAGACTAACTTGCCTAACAATTGTTATAAACTGACATGTTCTAGTTCTGGATTGGGAAAGGGGTAGGAGCACACACACGGTTCGTTACTGTAGCTGGGCTAATGACTGAAAGCTTACACACTTGGTCGTCTCTTCTTGTTGGTTAGGCAAGTCTTCATTATTCCAGGTGAACGTTGTCGGAGTACAGAAATGAAGTACCAAACTGAATGCAAAGGAAATGTTTCCTCTTATGACCTACTTAATTCAGTGAAGAGTTATTTTTTTTGTGAAATGCCAAGTCTTATCCTGCCTTCGTCATGTCAGATTATATACATAAGTAGAAATGTACAGAATAATCACCATCAGTTTTTGAAACGTTTACGGTATCTCCAAGTGTGACTTACTTAAATCATATTTAGTTATTTACTTACTGAACTACAGTGAGGTTTTTTTTAAAGAAAGAAAGAAGTGGAATTTAGCAAAAGTATTGCTTCAAATAAAAGTAACTTTCCATTGACACATGTCCATTACAGGAGGAATAAAGATGCTCCTCAGCATATTGATTTTATAAGGGTCAATGCACAACAAGAAGGATATCTTGTGACCTTATTCCAACTTCAGGCCTTAGGTACCTAATCTCAGCTCCTGTTTTCTCTGAGAAAAAGTATGTAATATGGTTCATTTTGAAAGTTGTTTGGGGTGACTTACACTCCCACATTTTTCATTCATCCTATACAGTACTTTACTGCCGTAATGGAAAGGCTGTGAATATATTTTCCTCCAGCATGGGATCAAGCTACAAAGAAAATGAGCAGCAGTTTATTTGTTATCTTTTTGTAGTTGTTTTGTAGTGAATTTTTCATAGTATATAACTGAGTGCCTAATCCTACCGTGTTGTTTGCCTGCATGCTGGTGCATTTCTCGCACTGTAGCCAGTTTAACCTTTTCTGACAGAAATGGCGTATCTTGTGTCCGCTCTCAAGAGGAGGCACAGCTACCCTGTGCTTCAGATTCTCTTGCAACCTCTTTGGGTTACTCCTTCTCCACCCAAGACATCTCTGGAGAGAGGAAGTCTTGAGTGGACAGACAGAGTGTTTTATCCTCTGCCTAATTTGCAGTGATATTTCACGGCCTCGAAACAGCATCTGTGTCCCCAGAAGGTGTAATGTAAGAAATGCGCTTTGGCTGGGCTGGTTTTGAGGAGGTAGGGGCCAGTGCCACATCAGGGGAAGGGGAGGGCCTTGGACATGTTGTGGCAGGGATGAGCTGTGTCATTCCTTGGAAGATGTGAGGAAAGGGAAACAAATCGAATGGGCTTTGGCAGTGGTCCCGAACAGGTTGAGGAAGAGAATTAACCACATGAATGATTAATGACGGCAAAGATCATTCAGCTAGAAAAGTACTTTCTATAAGTGCTAAGTGCTGGCATTAAAAATGTATGCATTTTCGTTTTAATCCGCACTTGGCGTCTGCAAATGGAGGGGAAAAGGGAGAGCCAACAGTGTCATTATGGCAACACTCCCTGCAGCTGAAATCGTAGTTTGCCAAGGCACACAACCTAGGACCTGGTTCCTGCAGAGCTCAGCAAGCTGTGCTTGCTGCCAGTGGTTCTCTTGAACTGCTCCACCACCCGCCCTGCAGAGCTCTAAGCGAAGGCTTGGAAACCTCCTGCAAGTCAAACGTCTACTAAGGGAACAGTTGTCTTCATGAAATCCCTACTGATAAAGAGAAAGACGTAGGCCATGATCTATCCCCCGTGGATTTTTTTTACATATGTAAAACTTTCAAAGATATCGATTATCCAGTCTCTGGTTTTCTTTTCCAAAAAATAGACCTTTTGTCTCTGTTGAGTAGGAGATGCCGGGAAGGGGACCCTGACAGAAATGAGTTGTTGTGCGATCAAGGTGGCAGCATATTGCCACCAGAAAAGCTGTGTCCCAGAGCAGCAGAAATTATGCGGGCAGGAAGTGAAGTTTTTGCTGCAATCAAGCTGGGAGAGGTAAAAACTGAAACAAGATGTTAATATAGGTGAGTCTCTGGAAGGAGCTGAATAGACATATCAAGAAGCAGAACAGAGAGGGAAGAGGCTGAATGAGTAGACTCTGAAGTCTGGACCTGAGCAGCTACAAGCCACGTGCAAAGGGTTGGGCTGGAAATGTGCTTGTTGATGGGCCTGTTTGATGGCGTGGCTGGAAGGAGGAAGCGGTTTTGTGCTGTGACCTGCAGTGAGGCACGCTGGACTCCACCAGGTCAATGCAGCCCTTTCCCTTCCCAGGCTGACGGCCGGTCGGCGGCTGCATGCCTTTTGCAAGTCCTGTCTGGAAGTGGTACTTGAATTCCCTGTTTTGCCAGCTTGCCGCAGTGTGTAATCCTTCTCGCCTCCCACCCAGCTGTACGCTGAGCTTGCTTTGTATCTTCATTTCACTCTGCTGCTGCGCTAGCCTCGCTCTTTATTCACGTGTCTGGTAACAGAGAGTTAGGGACCTACTTTCTCTAATTGTCTCCAGTTTGCTATTGCCAGCTGAGCTCACAAGCAGGGTGAGAACACCAAGGGTGACCCATGCGCTGGGAAGCAGACCCTCATTTGCTCTTTCTGTGTAGCGTCAGGCTGGTAGAAGTCGCACGGTATCTGCAGGGAGGGGGATGTGTCTCTCCACCACTCCCCTCGCCTCCCTAGCAGGCACCTATGCGATAGCTCTCACCTTGACGGGGAAAGTGTGGGGGTGGAGGGGGTGGTTCCTCTTCAAGAATAACAAGGTTTGTTGTTAATTTGCCCTTAGTCTAAAATATCCACCTTTCTTCTCTCTTTTGTCGATGATCATGCTGTGCGCAACTGTGTTAGATGCTACGCTTTCAGTTATGACTTGGGTGAAAGGCTGTGGTTGCTAAGGAAGAAAAGTATTAGTATTACCAATATTTATTATTCGGTCCCCATGGAAACTGTAGTTCTTCTGGGAGTCCTAATTCTCACATTTTTCCTTCCTATGGAAAAGATGTATGTTTAACCATGATGTTCAGATAGTTATTTTCTAGAAATAGAAGGCAAGACGCACCACTCCCTTTTGCGCTCTGGTATGTTTGACAGATGTCTGTCTACGGGTAGTTACTGCTTACTAAGCTGTGTTGTGGTTTCCAGTCACATAAAGATTTTTGGAGTGTGGTTAATCTAATTTTATCTTGGTGGGGTTTTATTTTTATTTTTTTCCCCTTCCTAGCTCGCTGTTTGATTTATCCTTTTCCCTGTTATTCTTATTTTTTAATTTGCTGCGTATTTTAAATTCAGGAAGAGTTATTTGATGGGGAAATTATCTTGCTGTTTTCTATTTAGAGGTATAACCATGGCAAAAGCTTTGGGTATGGCCCATGGTTGTAAAAGGGACACAGTAGTACCTGTTTTTTCAATCAAGTTTGAGTTCTTCAGATTTTCAGAGGAAAGCTGGTAAAATACTGAATGCTTTATTCTTGGCGGGATAGTTAACTCAATCTTTGGCTCTCTTTCAGTGCCTAAAACAGTATGTGGAACTTTTGATCAAAGAAGGTCTAGAAACAGCAATCAGCTGCCCTGATGCTGCCTGCCCAAAGCGAGGCCATCTGCAAGAAAATGAGGTACGCTTTTACCACAAATAGTTTTTTCTTTTCTTTTCTTTCTAGGATGTTTAAATGTGTCTTGCTCTGTGTGCTACAGCTGCCACTGTTGCCAACACGCATTTTTAATAATTCTCTAAAGGTCAAATATTTTGTCTCCATTTGTTGAAAATGCCTTAGGTTATTGCTGTTCCCAATTGGAAATTTGTCTTTTTCTTTTCCTTCCTTCAACAGATTGAGTGCATGGTTGCGTCAGAAATCATGCAAAGGTATAAGAAGCTACAGTTTGAAAGAGGTAACTCATGTCACACTACCTATTGCAAGGCTGTGGGAACGGTATCACTCCAGAGCGATCCCATAAATCAGAATCTGGCTCTGCACGTGTTCATGCAGTAGCGTTGTGCATTAATTGTTTGGTTATCACAAAAAAAAAATAAAATCCAAAACCCGAAAACCATCGTTTCTTTTCTTGCCTTTGTGATTCCCAGAATTGCAATATTCTGGGAATAAACTAAGGAAAGAAAATTGCTATGTATTATATTGCGCTATAACTAAGGGAGGGAGTGACTTCTATTTCGAGCTTTGCTGTTTGTAGACTGACCCCCTTTATGGAGCCACCATTATCTCCTGTGATGGCATCTGGTGCAGAATTACTAGGCAGTTCTGTGTGTAATGATAACATGAACCCTGTTAATTTTTATGAGGATATAAGATGACTGGGTGCCTATAGGGATGCAGAACTGTGTGGCCATAGAGAACTTAAAGTAAGTTTTTGCGGAGGGCAGGACCCAACCTAGAAACCACTGAAGTCATCAGTAGGTTTTTGTTGACTTCAGTGGGCTTTGAAACATGACATGACTTACCAGTAAGCAGCCTCAAAGAAAGGGATGAAACTGTATAATAGTCTTATGCTATTGTTAATCATGTGGTTACATTAGGGCAGAGACCAACTTGGAAATAGAGTCTGTAAAAATAGGCACTGTAAAAACACTTTCTGGTGGGTTATACCTCCATAATATATGCTCTATTAACTTCAAGTACAACTGAAGAAAAATACAACATCTCAGTCTCAGAACGAGTTTAGTTTGGTGAATGAAAGTGGGCAATTAATTAAAACTTGGGAAACTCACTTTAGTTTGGCTCCTGTTTTGCAAAGCAGACCAGATTTATGTCTGAGTGGGTAGCATAAAATAAAAGGCTTCTTTTGAAAACGGGTGTCTTCAAATGCCCTGCCAGTCAGCCTCAGCTGGAATACATTGTTATGGAAGGCCGGTCTTGTAACCGCCTTTGAATTTTATTCTTTTATGCCCCTTTACAGAAGTGCTTTTGGACCCGTGTCGGACTTGGTGTCCATCCTCTACTTGCCAGGCAGTTTGCCAGCTCCAGCAGCCAAGCCCACAGGACCCCCAGCTGGTCCAGTGCAAAGCCTGCGACATTGAGTTCTGCTCTGCTTGCAAATCTAATTGGCATCCAGGTCAAGGCTGTCAAGAGAACATACCAATCTCTTTTCTTCCAGGAGAAACAAGGTAAAGTATTGCAAGAGATCAAGTATTTAGAAACAAAACACTCAATCTTTGAACAATCCGGTGTATGAATAGTAAAGAGGCGTTTTCCTGGTATTTTGTATTAAAGCTGTTTCCTTCACTTAGTCATTCCTGTTCCTTTAATGCTGTATTACAACTCTGGATAGCTTTTGGCAGCCTTACTTCTTGCCACCATTCTTGGCGAAACACAAAAGAACTACTTGAGCCTCTATGAGCCGCCCTTTTGCCCCAGTGGGAAAAATATGATATCCAGGCAGCTCATGAGCCTCCCTTCAGAGAAGATCTCATTGCTGCTGCTAGTCTGGACAGCGTGAGGGTTGGTAACATCATGCCAGACAGTGATTTTTCTGATACCCTGTCAGTCATCTCAACTGCTGCACATTTGGCCAATGATCGTAAGTTCTGTTTCCAGTGGCATACTGCAGCCAGTGAATAAGAAAGGCCATTGTGCATGTGTTCTACTTAATGTTTAGGCTTTTTCAAAGATTGTGTAGCAGGTCAAGGTATCATTGGCCTGGCCCTGGCCAGCCTTGGACTGAGCTATTCATAACTTGTCTTCTTTCAAGCTTTGCTGTAACAGATGACTAGCTAGGATGTCGTCATGAGTTCCTGGTCAAATATAGTAACCTTTGCACATGCTTTTTGTGTGTCCTTGACCAGAATTGAAGATCACTAAACTTCATGGCAAGATAAAAACCTTTATTTGTTTTTCTTAGTGTTTTGGTTGCTTTTGCTTTTATTTCATGCTTAATTTTTTACTCCATTGCATTTTTTTTTAATTATTATTTTGGAGCATAATGTTCCAGTAGTAGTTTGTGCTACCATGCATTTGGAGTTTCATTTACAGTTTATGGATTTAAAGCATTTTTCTGTAATCCAGTTGTCCCTAATGTGACTAACGAGTGTATGTTCTTTTATCCTGCTGTTGGGCAAATCAATCAAGCAGTCAGTCAAGGGTGAGTCCTGTTTTCCAGTGAACTGTTGATTCCCCATCAGTCATTTTTGTATCTGCCACTGGCAGTGACTGCAGGAAGTGTCATTTGTTACGGTACATTTTAGTTGTTGGTGTGCATAAAGCCTGCATACGGTAGAAAGCTACTCAAGGGAAATAAAGGTCCTTCTAATGTTTCCTCTGTTGTGCCCACTGTATGAGGGGACATCCTATGGTTTTGCACAGTGGTGCAAGACAAGAAGAGGCTATGCTGACTCTAACTTATGAACATGTCCTTGTTAGGACCGTGTTAGAGACAAAGAGATCTGAAAGAACGGTGTGCCCCAAAACCTCATGGTTCCCGATTTGGAAGGAAATTCCTAGGGAGGATCCTCAAGGAGGGCAGAGACAAGCAATCTCTCACTGGTGCCCCCAGTCCAAAGGAATGTGGTCTGGGCTTGTGCTATCAAGGGATTGCTTCCTCTTTTTCCGTGAGAAAGAAGAAGGGAAAAAAGAACATGCTTTAAACATACAAAGCCTTTAGGTGTAAGCTAGCTGCTGCTCATCTGATATATTCCAGGAGGAAACTGTATAATATCTGTTAGTATTACTAGATAACAAAAATAGTTGGTAAAACTGGTAAAATACATGGTAAAGAAAATGTCCTAACGTAGGCACTGTAGTCATTAAACATTTTTTTCTAGAGATATGTTTGAAAAATAGAGTATAGCCAAAATATTTGAATAATAAAATTCAGTTCGCTAGTAATTTCTCTCTCTTTTTTTTTTTTTTTTTTCTGAAATGAAAAAGTAGGCTTACCTTCTTATCACAGTTCTTAAATTTTCTTCTGTAAACTGACGTGGCCACATATCTTACTAATTCCTCACTCTCTCCCACAGTTCAGTTTTTAAAATGGAAGAAGATGATGCTCCAATCAAACGCTGTCCAAAGTGTAAAGTTTACATTGAACGAGATGAAGGCTGTGCCCAAATGATGTGTAAGAACTGCAAACATGCCTTTTGCTGGTACTGTCTGGAATCTCTTGACGTGAGTACATGCCGTGCACTCTGGTTCTCAAAAGCTTGGAGGTTCATTGCTTTGCCACCCAGCTGTCTCATTAATCAATTAAATAGTAACTCACTAGTTTCTGCCCAACTTGGTGGACCGCCACCCACCAGAGCTGATGGGTAATTTGATAGGATTTGTATGCTCTGTTTTACTTCTCTGACCTGTGTGATCTTAGCAGTTTGCCCATGTGAGTCAGTAAGTAATCAAAAAAGTAAAGTTTTATGAAAGTATTCTGTTTGCAATCTTTACATGGCAATTAACATGGTGGAGTGGTGTTGCTGCTTTTTTTTTTCTTTTTTTTTTAAATAATATGTCATTTGGTACTGACTTTGCAATGTTCCCCTTCTTGAATGAGCTACACGATGAGTATAGCAATGTTCTTAGTCTGTGGAATTTTAACAAACCCTAGATTTGGTGCGTCACCATGCAGGAGACTAGCAGCAGATTTGTTTACCATTCATTGTATTCTGTGGGACAAGAAATAGATCTGACATATGAAAAAGAATACAATGTTCTCCTAATACCAGGGATTCGTCAGTCTATAAGCTGCTGCTGTCA
The DNA here is from genome assembly GCF_963924245.1 of Chroicocephalus ridibundus. Classification (NCBI taxonomy): domain Eukaryota; kingdom Metazoa; phylum Chordata; class Aves; order Charadriiformes; family Laridae; genus Chroicocephalus; species Chroicocephalus ridibundus. The sequence goes on from NC_086286.1 coordinate 110,981,282, forward strand.
TATGTTTATGTTTTGTTTTTTTTCTAAATCAGCCTGTTATCGTGACCAAGGATCAGAGTATATACAATATACAACATCTGTTTCCATGTCATCTGTTTTATAGCATCGTTGACAATAGCAAAGGAAATGTTTTAGGTTCCCGAAGCTACTCTGACTATTCAAATCCTGTGGCCCATTTGAATGCTTTACTAACAGTCCTCGAGTGCCAGGCTCCTTGCATGCTCAGTTAAAAGGCAGTGTTCCCTTGGTACTAGGCCTGATACTGTGGCTGGTTTGTGAAAGGATGGCAGGATAGAGATAGGGACATCATTTCTTAAAAATCTGTATTGCACTTTTATTCTTCAACTAGTAAAAGGAACCAGCTTTGTGAAGTCTGCAGGACAAGTACTCATTTTCCTTTGCTCTTTCTGTATGTGTGCAAAATACATGCAATGGTCAGCTTACCTTCTTGGATCTTCTTGCTAAACTCCATGCTAGTATTTAAATATGCAGCTTGAGAGCCTTTGGGAGAATTCGTTACAGATATATAACACTTGCTAAACAAACCTGTTTGTAAAGACACTTTAACTGTAAACAAAGCACTTTGGAAAGATTGGAGCTGCCATATCCACTTTACTAAGCTTTTGTCTTCCTGTACAATTCTTGGTTAGAAGTTCTCAGGAAGTAGTATTTTATAACTTGAAGAACAGCTTGTACTTTTGTTTATTGCCTACCTTTTCATTTAATGTTTTGTAGGATGATTTTCTCCTTATACATTACGACAAAGGACCTTGTCGAAACAAGCTGGGACACTCCAGGGCGTCTGTTATCTGGCACAGAACACAGGTAATGAATGCTCCGGTCTCTAAAAGCTCTGTACAGGTCTACTACCGTCACAGTGCCTTCCTTTGCCTGACTCATTTTAACACCTTAGGGTAAAATTCTCTGTCAAATGGTAACTGGTTTTCCTAGCATATTTAAAGAAGGCAGTAGCTTGGAGAGGAACAGTTGGCTTTCCCAGAGAGGACACTCCTTAGCAGAAAGCCACAGACAACTAGAAAGGGTACATTTGCAGAGCCAGTTAAGTGCCAATCCAGTATGTTCTTCTCAGTAAACCCGGAGTACAAACTAGGTTGCCACCATCCATATTATTAACAGGGAAGTTCATCCTGCAAGCGATCTTTATCTTCAAATACAGAACTAGAGAGGAGTTAGCCTGAGTATGCTCAGTACCTTGCTATGGACTCCAGTTGACTCATTGATGTAGGCTGGGTAGAAGGTAACCCAGCGAGCTTATCAGTAGCTTCAAACACGATTTCAAATTGAATATTACAAAGCATGTGGGGGTACCTCTTGTAGTCTAGATGCAGTCTTGCTGGACCCAGCATGAATCCTGGCAATGGAAGAGCTCTCTGCACTACTTCAATGCATGCAATATAAATGCCAATGTGTGACTTAGTCCAATCTACTGCCTTTACAGTCACTTCAGAAGTGCAGGGACATCTGGGTACCTGAGTCATGTCTTCCTAAATTAACCGTGTGCCGGTAAATATCTACCTTAGCTTGAGACGAAGTGCTTTTTTTTGAAGTACAGACTTCTTTCCCATTTGACCATAAATCCCAAGTCTAGAGAATAAACACCAAGTCTAAACTGAAATAAAAAGAGAAGGATCGTACCCCTCTCCCTCCACATACACCCCTGGACACGTCAGCTACAAACTTGGTTTTGTTTGGCTTAGCCAATGCTATTTTAGAAAGTGTGTGGGTATATAAGCTTTCTTGATATACCTGTAATGTGAGGTGATTAATCGGATATTTGAGATCTCAGCCACAGTAGTTAGCGCAAACATATTTGATAGACAGTATGTTTGATGTTCTAGTCACTGTTGAGAAAGTGATAATTGTCTACCAGTCAGGATGTAATTCTGCTAAACCCACTAAAGCCAAATCAACATTGCAATCATTTCCTTATGTTAAGTTTCTTTGAGTATTTTATCCAAGGCAAACTGAGGTGAGCCTTTGGTTTGTTGTTTGTGGATTTAAAAGAAAATATTTATTTTGGCCAGAGGGAATGGCTTGATGCTGAGTAGGGCAGTAACTTCTTCAGAAGCAACAGAACCAAGTAGAAAATGAGTAAGTAACACGCAGCAGGCAGTTTTTCTTTAAAAAAAAAATAAACTAACGACCCCCCCCAAAAAAACGAAAATAAACAAAAAACCCACAACAAACAAAATGAAACTTAATGAATTCTTTGATGGCGTATTGAGGCTGAAAGGAAGGTGTAAATAGATACCTCATAAAAATTACCAGTAGTCAATCCAGTCCCCAGAATTGCTAACTTCCAGCTTGGCTCTGTCTCGCCAGTAGACTCTTAGCCTGGGCTGCAGAGAGCTAGACAAGGGCATGCTGTCTCCAAAGAGCAGTAGGGCAGTAGTTTCAGCTCACAGTTTTTAACGAGATTAGAATTTAGTTTTGGTTTATGTCTATAGTAAATAAATGTAAAAATTGGTAAATGGAAGTTGCAGGAGCTTGTCAACACCTCCAAAAAAAGAACAAGTAATGCAACTTGCCCACCTTCGAAGCTGAAAAAGAAATCGCCTTTGGCAAGAAATAATATTGTTAGGGCGAGGAGGTTGGAGCTCGTTATCCCTGGACAGCGAAAAGCCGGGATCGAAGGAATTTGGGGCGGCGAGCGCTGTCGCACAGCGCCACCTCCCGCTGCCGCCGGTCCCTCCAGCCCCGGCTGGAGATCCCGGGGGGGGAATTGCGGGAAGAATTAACGTGGTAATCAGAACGAGAAATAGTCCGTGGCCGACGAAAGTACTAGTAAATCATCCCATCTACACCATGGCTAATTAAATATTTGGCAGTTAATTGAAGCGGCATTTCTAGCCCTGGCTGGAAGAATTCTTTAATGAGTACTGCGCTCTAATTTCATTTTGCCTTCTGTTGTGAGGTTTTGCTAGCAGATTAGCATTCCACTCCTGCCTTCATTATTCAGAATTATTCACAGACACTCTCATGTGAATAAATCTAAATTATTTTCTCAAATAATTTGCGGGCATATTGTTGCAGCATTACTCTTAGAGTTGCCTGTGGCAAATGGGAAACTTCCTCAAGGCAATGAACCTAAACGTGAATGTTTTTCTAATAATTTTCCAAATTTAAACTTCAGAAACTAACAGAGTTTGTCACACCGACAGAATGGGTAGTAGGTCCGCGGTCCTCTGCCCTTGCTGGGAAGAGGATGAGGATGACCAATACATGTAAATGAAAAAAAATGCTTTTAGATAGAGTTAAGTCATGCCCCCTGAAGCAGCAGGATGAGCTCAGGTCTGACTGCAAAAGGCATTTGGCATATGCAAAGCCTTCCTATCATCCGTAGTGTTTGTAATCTGTGGCTGAGATTTCCAAGTTTGTGTTCCTGCTGATGGGAAGTTTGTGGGAGTCTTCCCAGATTCTCCATGAATAACAGCAGAACCTCGATGGATTCTTTTCAGAGCTTTCTGCAGCAAAAAGGGGAGCACCTGAAAGTAAGAGTCTGTGATTCTCTTGTAGTCTTGATCCTGATACTCAATATTTAGGTTTGACGAAGAAAAAAGTATCTAGTCAGGTCTTCCATTAGTTGTTTGAGGTAAAGCAAAACTCAAAAAGGCAAATAACCATCTGCATCAGTTTGCGTGGTGGAAGTGAGTTGTGTAGCACGGCTCTGACTGGAGCAATGAAACGTGGACGTTCGCTCTCTGATTTCACTCACGTTTACTGATCGCAGGCGCTGTCTGTAGCATATCCCTGGGGGGAAGTCCTAGCTCTGGTAAGGTCAGTGGCATTTGCTGAGATCCTTTTGAAGGACACTGATGATGCACTGGTGTCAGCAGAATCTAGCCAATTGCTATCCCTAACACAATGCTATTCCCTTCTCTTGCAGGTGGTAGGAATTTTTGCAGGATTTGGTCTTCTACTTTTGGTGGCCTCCCCTTTCCTTCTGCTCGCTACACCATTTGTTCTGTGCTGCAAGTGCAAATGTAATAAAGGCGATGATGACCCTCTGCCTACCTAAGACTGAGAGGAGATTGGACTCATCACAACATGTGTTTTGATTTTATTGTTGCTGTTGATGTTTCCCTCTTGCACTTACATTGTTGTAGCCTTACTTGCCCCGTTCTGCTTTTCATTGACACACGGTCTCGCTTCCAGGAACTGTTGTTACTACTGTTGCATAGATCAATTCATGACGAGGAGGGTTATGGAAGGCGAGTTTGGTGCTAAAGGGAAACCACGGACCCAGGTATCTATCTGAAATGAAGAGGTGATACTGATACAAATAATGCAAAAAGTTTCTGATGCCCTGCTGGTGGACTGGGAACTGTGCTGAATGACATCAGCAAAACAAGCTAAAAATGCATACAAATCTAAACTTCCTGCATATCTGTTCGCTTCAAAATTTGGTGTCTTATTCCTGCATATATTTAAGTTTTCTATCATTTAAATCAGATAGTCAGTGTGACTTTTTCGTGTTTATTACACATCTGGTTTTGTTAAGGCCGTCACAGTGGCCTTTTTAGTACCTATTTTTCCAAGTATAACAAAATCAATAAGGTGCATATAGGCCATCCTATGCCTTTCTTGAAATTTGGGGAGGGTTAGAAGGACCAAGTTGGTCCTGTTGCCTTCCAGGAATTTTTTTGAAGTCTTATAAGAAATTTGTTTGATTGAAAGCTACGTTTTAAAAATGAATTGGTGAAGCAAAAAGGTTGAGTGGTGACACAAACCTGCTCTCTAATCGAGGTTCTTTTAAAAATGCATTGATGGTATTGATTACCGCTGGACCACTAGTGTTTTTCTGAGTTGTTATTTTTTGCTGTTGTTTAGGGTTCTGCTACACTTACAGGGCTATGTTAACTTCTAATCCAGGTATCTTAATCTTTTTTATATAGAGAGATATATATATAATCCTATTTAAACCAAATGTGTAAATAGCTGTGCTATTGAAATATTTTGGAAGTTCAAGATAGCTTGCTTCTGTCTTTAGGACAATTATTAAAAAATACAGGACTACCTTTACTAGTAGCAGACTCTTGGGTTATCAATGAATCTTTGCTTTTAAGTATAAAAATACATCAGGGTTATCCCTGTAGTTAATAATAAAAATGCCTGGGATATTTGTGGAAGTTGTACTTTACATTTAAACTACTTAGCCCATTTTCAGAGTTAATATCGTGTGATGTGTGGTGTATGCTGTTAATAGCGATGCTGTGATGAAACAAGTTTTCATTTGAAAAATAATCACTTGACTTGATTTGATAGTTTTGCGGAATTCACAGTGCTGTGTTTCCAGGAGAGTAAAGCGTGCTAGTCAACATACTGTTAAGTTTCTCTTCAGAAATATTTTGTTGAAAACCATTTTGCTGTGATTTTAAAGCCTACAGGAATTTGACTAATAACTTCTTGCCATGAAATACGAAGCATCTGAAACGATGTGTTTGTCGGCTTGTGCACTCAAGTCTGACTGCGGGTTTTTCATCATCGTTTATTTCTGTGCATTATCAATGTACTCAGATGGATGAATACATTGAAGCCAGGGTAATTTTGCACTGAAGATGTATTAAGACCCTTAACTGCTTCTGGCTGCTGTGACAGGCTGAGAATATGCTTTCATAGCTCAAGCATAAGGAAATGACTCCTTTCTTTATGATCTTTCATTTTATACTGTCTATCTATTAAATAAAAAGACTGTAGGGTACAATTTTGAAAAGGCCCGCTGTCTTTTTATAAAACTACTCTTGAATTTCTTCTGCTCTCCTCCTTCCGAGTTTAATGGTATCCAAATTCAAACTGTATCTAACCGCAGATTTTAGCTTTGGAAGCTAGAGGTTATCTGGAGTTCGCTTACCTGCCTTGATTTTAATGAGTTCAGCCATTATAACGTGAATAAAAAGGATAGCTGTTTTTTAGCATATCTGAGTTCCTTGTGATATCTTCAGGTTGTTCATGGCAATGCACAGTTCAGACCTTTACTCGTCATATTTGGTTTTGTTATCACAGTATTTTTAGTATTTTAGCTGTCTTTGTGGTTAAAAATTGCTTAGTTGTTCAAAAATACCTGAAATCCGGACAGCGCGTGCGATCCCTGTTTGCCAGCCCCCCGCGGGGTGTGTGGAGCGTGGCTGAGCTCAGCGGGCAGGGAAGTGGTTGTCTCGCTCCGCCTCTGGCAGCAGCTCAGTCCATGTCCCCAGAGGAACCCTAAGCCCAACGCCTGGGTTGTCCCGAGTCATAGATAGCTTCATGGAAAGTCATGGAAGCCCTTCTGCGAAAGACAGCTTCCTGCAGGTAAGCTTGAACTATGGCCTTTCATCCTTGGCCCTGTAATTCTTTTTAGCTGGAGGGAAGAAAAAAAACACCTATACAACAGGGCGTAAGGATTTCAAGGGTTGTTAATTTTCTACTCGGGAGCACTAAAGGTTTTTGCTCTATGTGGCAGTGGCTCTAATGACCAGTTCTACTACTGGGATGATAGGAAACAGCAGAGGTGCAGTGGCCTGTTAACAGTACTGGAGTGTCCTGGTATGAGGTTTATTTTCTCTGTGCCTTTCTTAGAGACAGCCTTTATGTGGCAATACAGCAAAACTCAAGTTTTCCACGGTACTGTGTGGCCAGTTAATAATCAATGTCAAAATGAATGGATTCCCAGATTTAAAGAGGAAAGAAAAAGAAGTCCCTGACAAATACAGACAATTTGACATGATAGTTTATAATTGATGCTCACAAGTAACATTATATATAATCAGAAAACTGTGTAGTTCTGCCAGTTTATCTCTCTTTCTGATCTCAACGTACTTGAATTGCTACTGGAGATTTTTATGACATATCTCTTGTTTCACATGCTGGCTGTTGGGATAGACTATATGCCTACATATATTTACCTAATACCTAATCCTTTCAGGTTTGCTAAATGTCATTCCATCTGTATTCTTCTCGGGGAATTTTTTTTTTGTTTTAAATGCCGATTTGTTTCCAAAGTAACAACTTCTGGCGGAGATGTATTGAGTTTGGGGCATTTTTATGTTACAGCTTATGTTGATAGTGTGACATTTAATACCCTGAAATTGAGTTGTAAATACATTATTTTAAACTCTGACATTTAAACGCACTGCCGTGGAAAAGCGAATGTTTGTCTCCGCTGCTTTTTCAGATGAAATTCTGTTACAACAGCTTTGTCTTTATAGATTTTCACCAGAAAAATAAGATACATTGCATGAGTTCTGTTGCGTTTTTATGGTTATGCTATTATTTAGGTTTTTTGCATTGTCTTAAATGCTGTTTTTAGTGGAGTTTGTAACAGTCCATCATTTGCATGTTCTGGTGGGATGACGCAGTGTCCTGTCTAGCAAGCATGGGACTGAGTGTGGCGTCCAGACCCCAGAGGCTTTGCATCTCCCCAGACTTGCCATTCATTAGTTGGGCTGAAGTCTGTCCTGAGAGAGGGCAGTAGCATGGTCTGTTCCAACTTCGGCGGCAGTAGCGTTGGGTTTTCCCCACGTGACATTGGACAAGTCACTTGTCTCCTTTTATCTCAATTTAACCATCTTTTAAATGGATGGACCAATGTTTACCTACCTCACAGGAGGGCTGTGGGGGCAAATTCATTGGTTTTGAGGCTCTTCAAGATTCTGTGATGAAAGATTATATATACATGCTTACTCTAGTTTTATGTTAATATTTCAATTTTATTCATGGTGGCATTCATCCTGAAACCTCCTACTACTGACTTCAAGCCAAAAATTTGGGATGCTTTCCCCTACATACCAAGGAGCATAATCTTTCCTCAAATACTCCAGTTTATGAATTAGGCAAAATCCCAAATAAGAGCTGACTGGATCAACTCTCAGCTTACAGTCGATCTCCTGACATGCGGGAAACACAGTCAAAATCAGTGAAAAGCTCTCTTGTTTATGGAGATGACAGGATAAAATATTCATAGATCAGAAAAAGATGAAGTGCTTTTGGTTTAAAATTGTTATGGGCAGGAAAAGAAAAATGAAGTTTTGTGCATTTCGTCTGCAGGTCTTTTACTGTATTAGGAGTAAGTATATTTAATACAGGCCTTTCTCAGCCCAGTGAGGTGCAGCATGCATAAAGCTTTGTGCAAGTTTGCTTTTTAAAACCAAAGTTTGTACATTTCACATACATAATCTGAAATCCTGAGGAAAACAGGTAGAATACGGTTGTTGTTGATGACAGTGATATTAAAGACATCAAAAAAAGTCTCCATCAGTGCTTAATTGCTAATGCACTTATACTAAGTAAGGCATGCTGTTTGTGTTTAGAGCCCTGTGGTCTTCATTATTGCTTTGATTTGTATATCTCTCTTATACGAATTCCAGGAACATTAGGTACAGGTACGTGGTGCATAACTGAACCTTTCTTGATCAGTTTATCATGGATGTATTTTAAACTTGTATAGGGATAAGCATGAAGGAGTCATGCGTATGTATAAATAATGTATTTGACCAGTGTAAAAATAGTTCTGTTGATGTATTTGAAATGTAAGTACATTTTGTGCCACTAACACTGTGATGTATAAAAGAGCTGTTGAATGCCTTTTAATGTTGTGTTTTGTACTTTGAATCATATTGAAGAGTTTAATTTGTAATTTCAATAGATATTTTAAATGAATGTGTCTCCTGTGATTCTTCGTAGCGACCTTTCAGTGCTGTCCGTTCACTGAAGAAAAGTGCTTTCGTTGTGGTAGGACTCCCTGTGCTTATCTGCCCCTGAGTCCTTCAGACCAAGCACAGCCTGGAGCCTGGAGATGTCCTGCCTCGCTCCTGGGCGTAACTCTGGTTTCTGACTCATTGTCTCCCAGCTTAGCTGAAAGAGGGAATCCTGTGATCTCCAGAGCTGATTTCACCCACGGCTGGGTCTTTGGTCCAGCTCCTGTTGCAGTCCACTGCTGTACGCTCTAGCTGGGTAAATGTGCTGCTCCGAGGATCACTCCCAGATGTGTGGATATTCTTGCACCACAGCTTTAGGTCTAGTGGAGGTGTCTGGGAGTAGCTTGTATTCCCCTCAGTTTGACATGTTGTGGAGGTGACACTTTGAAAGGCAAAGCCCGGTCTCCTGAACAACCGAGCATACTTAGCTCTCTTTGGGGTGGGAATTGGCTCTCGTGTTCTTGACTCCATCAACAGGCGCTTTGCATTTTGCCTGAACTGCAGTTTAGGATGCAGTCTTTCCCTCAGCGCCCACGGATTCTTTCTCGCTTGTTAGGATACGCTTTGTCTGTAACCATAAAATAAGCACAGGCGCAATTTCTTCAAAAAGATGGAATGCATAACTATATGCATAACCAACTTGCGCGTATGTGCTCTACACCTGATAATTTAAGAAAAATCAAAGCCACATAATAACAGCTACTCAGTCACTCTTTCATTTTTGTGGAGCATAATGATTTCTCTCTGTGAGGGAAAGATCAGTTCAGATATTCTGTTCAATTAATTGGGCAGAAAATAGTCTGTAAATGCCACGAGGGGTTTTGACCTGTTCTTGGAGCAGGTATTATTAACAAAGCAATCTTTCTGCTTTCTTCCTCTGCTCCCACAGTCTGTACCTTCCAATTAGGGTTTGTTTTGCTTTGCAGTTTTCTTTGAGAGAGGAGGATTATTTCTCAGTCACTTGCAATTATCTGGTAGTTTAGTAACGTTTAGCTCCTGGGCATTTCCTCAGTCTCTCTGTCAGGTTCCCCTTGCCTTGCTGTAGAAGGATTTCCTTCAGCTGTGTGGCTGGGTTTCTGCGCAACAGGTCTGTAATCAGTGAATCAAGCTCTGAGGAAACTCTAAGTGGAGTAACAGACTTTAGGGGCTCAACCGTCTAAAATTAGAGTGGTTAAGTTGAATTCTTAAATGGCAAACTTCCAGCCCCTGTATGCTGTAGTATATAGAGAGTGACCGGGATCATTAAGTCACCAGCGGTGACCCACATCCATAGTACTGTTAGGAGGGGACCCCATCCCAGAATAACTCCTGCCCTGTACCTGGGCACTGGGTGGGAGAGTTCAGGTCAAAATCATGCCACTAACCGTCCTGTAAGAACTGAACGATTGAGACACTTGAATCCCACAGCACAAAACCACAGTGCTAGGTCTAGCATTCTGCTAGTTGTAACGGTACCAATAGAGATGTAACTGTAGAAATTGGATTACGTGCACACAGATGGATGGGGATAGTGGTGCTGTAGATTATCACTGAAGGACAGTGCATCCACAAAGCTTTTCTTTTTTTTTTTTCTTTTTTTTTTTGTTCTTGTATTGGAGATCATCTAGGATGTTCTACATCCCACATCTAATGGGATGTAGAATCACCATCCCACATCTAGTGGGAGGTGTCCCTGCCCATGGCAGGGGGTTGGAACTAGGTGATCTTTAAGGTCCCTTCCAACCCAAACCATTCTGTGATTCTGTGTTTCTCATAGGAGATTTACCCGTTAGCAGTGTGTCCATACCAAGAGTCTCATTTTAGGCAGGATATATAGAAACTGATGAAACTTAGTTGATTTTGAAAATAAGGAAGCCTTTGCTACCCGGACTCTGCGCTCTGGGAACCAAGGTTCAGCCTTGAATCTGACACCGCTCTAAGTATGAGGTTTGTCTTAACGTGCAGGTGTCTGACCTTAACTGATGGTAGTCAGTGCAAAGACACATCTCCTGGGTCTTTGGGATATTGCCCTTCCCATCCTATGCTGCTTACTAAGGTAGTTGTCTAGACAACTTAGCTTTTTCAGCCTCTCAAGATGCTTCTCAGGTGTGGGTTCTTTCCCCACCCATGATGAAGACAGAAGCCTAGGCAACTCTCTGTCCAGGCACATAACTTTTACACAGCTACAACCGAATGAAACAGTCATAGAGTGCCTTATCACAAGTCCTGCTTTCAGATACCAGGGCAGAACTTGCTGGTGCAAATTAGAACCAGGTTACTCTGCTCCCCTACAGTGTTTCAGGATGAATATATGTGTGTGTGATGACAATAACTTAACACGCATGTGGCACATATACAAAGTGTTTAGGTGCTGTAAATCATGCAAACTAGCTCACACATGCAAGCAATAGAAATGCACTTGAAAGACTGAACAGTCCAGTTCCTTTGTGGTGAGTGCGCAGGAGAGAACAATGTCAGGCTGTATGTGCTAACTGGTCGTTTATTCCTGGTGTTCCTTGGTCACCTTTTTTTTTTTTTCTTTTAAAGCCAAAATTGAAATGAACACTATAATCAGTACATAAATGCTAAATTTAAACCTAGCTCCCAAAGAAGGGAGCCCCTGGGAGTAAATTCTAGATGTCCTAACGCAATGTCATTTCCTAAAATCTGAGTGTAAATATGTGTGTCTAGCTGATGTGTGGTATTTTATTTTTATACACACAATGTCCTTAAATGTCAAATGTGGTTTCCAGTCAGTTTAGTTCATATATGTCTACAGGAAGAAGAAATTCTACTGCGTAATTTTGTAGAGCAAGAAATCTGATCCTGGAGCAATACAGATTGCCCATACTAAATAGACCGATAAATGTTCTGGGAATTTTTTTTTTTTTGTAGCTTTATATGGAAGAAAGTGTATTATGAATAGAATTAAATCACTTTGTCCTTCAAAACACCGCCCTTTTTTTCCCTCAAGTAGCTGGAAAAGTGAAAGCAAATGCCCATGAGCTTGAGTAAGTGGTACTCCATGTATGCTATGGATTGGATGCTCAGAGCTCATTAAAATGGATTAGTCTTTCCATTACTTTTTAGTGAGTTTGGATTTTCATTTTAGGTGAGCAATGAGCTCATCTTGCTGTGTATGAGAGCACATGCGACATAGAACTGTTTCGTTCTGTCGGCGTTTTCTCTTCAATTGTCGTGATCTGTTTTGCGTAATAGAATTCAAGAGACTGATTTCACTCTGGACTCTTAAGCGGAAGGAGTTACATGTCATCAAAAGAGAGTGAACATAACATGCTAATTTACCAGGTTGTGTAGGCCTGATCTGCTCATACCAGTCTAAATTAAAGTCTGCAGGCTCAGCCGTTCCTGCGATCTACATTGCTGTTTTATTCTTGAGAATGATTACAAACAAGCACACATTTTATTTTTTCTCTTTGTTTTGGGTTTTGGTGCGTGGCAGAAATGCTTGAGCTGCCTCAAAATCCCGAGGTCCCGTTGTATTTTGAGACTGACACTGCCGTTTTGTGGGATTACCCATAGGAGAAGTGCCTGAGGTTGTGCAAAATTCCGTTTTAAAATTGCCTTGGCGGATCAGCGTAATGCAGCATTCCTTTCTTTATTTTCCTGTGTGGGTAATTATCAGTGTGCTCATTTTGTTTGAGTGTGCTGTAACTTCTGTGATGGGCATAAGGTCGAGTGAGGGATACCTGAGCTGGGACACGGATAGACTTTTCTTGATGCACGAGAAAAGTGCACAGAAAGGGTATTTTAGGCCCTTGTGGTACGCGGTGCTGCTGTGAGCCAGCAGGGTGCAGTCTCTGAACGCCGTTGCAGGTGACGAGGACTGGCTTTCTCTGAGAGTATTGCACGTAAATCCATATTAACAAGATTTCTATCTCGAGCTTTTAAAGTCTGTGTTTCAAAACCTCCACAGAGTTAATTGTAATGATATCATGGCTAAAAATAACGACGTTATGATGGGCCTGTTCTAGTCTCTGGATATTAGCATATGTTACTGCTCCTGTTCGCTGAGAGTATATAAACCTTTTCTGAAAGTGAAAAAGACTAAGTATTTGAACTTTCAGAAAACTGATAGAAGCGTAGAGATGTTTCAATCTGCAAATGTAAAATGAGAGGTGCAAACCAGAGGTCTCTTTCAAAACGCCGTGTTCAGAGAGGACTGATTAATCACACTGAGAAGAAAGGGGAACATTAAAATTGAGTTGGTTCAAAACAGATTAAGTATTGGCTAATAACATTGCATCTTCTCTATATTTTATAATTGACGGATGTTGTAACTGAGCCAAATTATTCTCTTCTCCCTTCCTACCCACGCCTGCTGTCGTATCTGTGTTCCTCAATACAGATGTTCAGAAGAAACAATGCAACTGTCCAAACAATAACTCTAACCATCCGTTTAGCAGTCAACATGTTTGGCAGGGGGGTTCAACGGGGGGTTGCTGTGAGTCCGTCTGCCTTTACCTCACTCTATTTATATATGTTCCAATGTTCGTGCGTCTTCCTTCCCCCCACTCCCCAAGTATACCTGAGTAAAGCAAAGTGAAAAGTTAGTTTCTTGTATTTTTTGTGGCCTAGAGGTATGTTTCAGGGTCCTGCCAACACTAACACAAACTAGCTTTTAAAGAAAATATAACGTGCTCTCCCGGCTGCCACCATCTCCCTGCCAAACTTCCAGGGGCTCCTGGGAAACTTCTGGTTCATGCCATTTACAGCCTGTAAGCAATGTGTTTGGAGCCTGTATTTCAGCTGGATCCATTTTTCCTTTTCAGGACCTCGCAATTATCTTACGCAAAATGGTGCAATTAGAGGACTGGGGTTGTGCAGTGTATCTTATCAATCTGCTAGCACTTTGCTCCCACCATATCACTGCGTGTTGTTCAGCAGATTTCCCCTGCCTTCAGTATTGGGCAGGTGGCTACAGACTGAGGACCTGGTCAATGCGGGATGCCTCCAGCCTGTCGGTGATGCTTGCAACATTTCTTGACTTCCCAACAGCAGGGTACAGTTTCTACGGGCACAGCAGCATTGCCTGTTGAAGAATGGCCCTTGGAAGATGCCTGTCCACAGCATCTCACTGCTTCCCACTGTAGGAAGCAGAAAGCAGGGAGATCCAGGGCAGCAGAAGGGAGAGGATCTGAGAACGAGCACCTTTTTCTCTGTCACCTCCACCTATGCGATGACGGATGGAAAGGTAAAGTGCCACCAGCCTTACCAGCAATTTTAATCCTTTCACTTGTGATCTTAGGACGCGCTGCATTGCAGGCTCTGCAGGCCATTACTGGCATCTCCTTACAACTAAGACTTGGCAAGGGAGGCAGAGGGGAGGTTGTGACCGAGTTAAAATCTGAGAGCCTTATGTGAGAGCTGACCCTCTGAGTCAGCTTCACCTTTGCACTAAAACTGAGGCAATTAACCCAGATATTTTCTCTGCCATTTTTTCTGTGGAAACAAACTGAACGTAAAAACCTACAGTACCTACAAGCGGTATCCTTGGTCCTTCTAGAGACATCCCAGGGCTCCCTTGAAACCCAGAGTCTGTAGGGTGCAACCATCTCCCTTTCATGGCTTTTACCATTATGCCCAAGAAAACCCCTTCTGAGCCACAAGGTCTGGCCAGAGGCTGTGGCTGCGAGGCAAAGGAAACTGAGAAATGCCTGAGGTTCCAGCAACATCTGCTTTAAATCACAGGATACCTTAATGACCCTTCAGGCCACTCAGTACTTAAGGTCTTTAAAGTTTTTGATGGCAACCTCAAATGCGCAGCCTGTCAGCACAGCTCAATGAGGTTATAACACTTCTTTTGTCTGGATGGACTGTGACTTTTCTTACCCCAACTCCTCCTCCTCACAGAGGAGCTCTAGCTGCTGTGCAATGTCAGCAGAGCAGCTGGGAGCTGCCTGCCTGCTCCTTCACTGCGGCTTGCAGCACCATGGGATGCTCGGTAAGAAATGGTAATGATTGTCTCTGCTCATAGATGATCATAGAATAGAATAGAATTATTTAGGGTGGAAAAGACCTTTAAGATTGTCAAGTCCAAGCGTTAACCTAACACCGCCAAGTTCACCAGTAAACCATGTTTCTAAACAGCACATCTACATATCTTTTAAATACCTCCAGGGTTGGGGACTCAACCACTTCCCTGGGCAGCCTGTTCCAATGCTTAATAACCCTTTCAGTGTAAACATTTTTCCTAATATCCAATCTAAACCTCTCCTGGCACAACATGAGGCCATTTCCTCTCATCCTATTCCTTGTCACTTGGGAGAAGAGACCGACCCCCACCTCCCTACAGCCTCCTTTCAGGTAGTTGTAGAGAGCAAGAAGGTCTCCCCTCAGCCTCCTTTTCTCCAGGCTGAACAACCCCAGCTTCCTCAGCCATTCCTCATAAGACTTGTTCTCCAGACCCCTCACCAGCTTTGTTGCCCTTCTCTGAACACACTCCAGTATCTCAATGGCTTTTTTGTGGTGAGGGGCCCAAAACTGAACACAGGACTCAAGGTGGGACCTCACCAGTGCCGAGTACAGGGGGAGAATCACTTTCCTAGTCCTGCTGGCCACGCTATTTCTGATACAAGCCAGGATGCTGTTGGCCTTCTTGTCCACCTGGGCACACTGCTGGCTCATATTCATCCAGCTGTCGACCAACATCCCCAGGTCCTTTTATGTCTTTTCCTTTTTTTCATCTCCAAATTCTGGTGGGCAGCAGCCCCACAGAGAAAACTGCAGCGTTCCTGGAGTCTTGCTTGAAGCAGCAGTTATTGGTCTCAGTCAGGAGGCTGCATTGGGTGGGATTTGCCAATAAAACCACTAACGATGCCCCAGTGGAAGGGTTTTATAGGGCTTTATGTTTCTGAGTATTCAACAACCACACGTGTGAAACACTATGAACTGTAAAAGCTCCTGGATACAAGGAGCACTCAATGTCTTGCTAGGGAAAGAAAACCTTTTGTGTTTACAGAAAAATATCATAATCTCTTTAAAGGCCATAAAAGCAGTCAGAACATGAGGTCCAACAAAATTTCCATTACTCTCTAGCGTCCCGTCCTTTGTATCAAATCAGTGTTTCCACCTTGAAGAACTCACCCTCTCATAGCATTTTTGAAGAGCTACTGACTCAACATAAGGTTTGTGTGATGAGTGTGTGGGTTGTGTGCTGCGCTCTGGCTAATCGCTGCCCCTGAAGCAGCTGGGAGGGGGTGGCCACATGGGAACATTACATGGGGGTAGTCCACAATGATTAGAAAAGGCGATAATCACTCGATTTGCCAGGAGTACAATCAGGCAGTTTAAGCAGATATCTCTGAATCCTTATTATTATTTCCTTCAACGAGCAAGATTTCAAAAGATATCTGACATCCACCCCTCTCCCACTCTACAGAGAGGGAAAACTCTCTGGTGTTACTGCTGACTTTTGTTTCACTAAAATGGAATTTTCTTGCTATTTTAAACATAAGAAACAAAACCAAAAATTCCAACAAGCTCTTGAGTGCTGCACAATGCCTGGCTTATTTCTTTTCATGCATGGTGTCATGGCAACAGGAAGAATTCAAAATTACTTATAACCCAGGCAAGGTGGCCTCTACTTATATTATATATTGGGTTTAGCCTGGCCTTGTGATTTTATTTTTGCCAAAACAATATTGATGGCACTCTTTGCTACTAAGGATTTTTCTTTCTCTGGTAAATAAATCTTGTGGTCACTAATTTGAATGTGTAGCAAGCTGACAATGAAAATTATGAATTTGAATTAATATAAAGGTACGAGACAAAAGAAGATTCAAAGGGAAAAGAAGAAAAAAGGTAGTAAGTGATTAAAAGAAACAGATTTTGTTAAACTTTAGTAAGTTTATGGGTAAAGCAATGTTCTTTATAACAGGAACAGCTCAATGAACATTGCTGTTAACAATTTTTCTAAAAAGATTTGATTTATAGCCTTAGTAATCAGATATGAGAATGTATTTCATCTAAGATATGTTCAGTACCTGCCTTGATATGGTGACGTTTTAACCTTAAAGACACTTTGATGGTACACAAAGAGAATTCAATGAAAATTCAGTTAGGCTTTCCAACCTAACAAGTGTTTCACATGCTCATTCAGATAGAGTCACAAATTCTTCATTTTTCTCTTCTGGTCTGCATTGCTAGAGGGTCATATATTGCATACATTTTCCAATATAAAGCGCTAAAATCAAGTTTCCAACCATTAGATAGCGTTCTTACACCTGGAAAGCCAGTTCTGCAAATCTGTACCAGCAAGACTATTTTGCAGTTCTGCCTGCAGACGTACGGTGCATCCTGTGAAGGGACCACAGCTGGCAGGAGGGCTTGCGAAGGCTGAGGTTTCCCTGCAGCAGATTCCCACAGTTTCTGTTCTGCACAACACAGAAATAACCCCCATATGATGAATGAGTGACACAATTATGAGGCAGCTTCCCAAAAACTGTGAGAGGTGTAAAGGCCTAAATCAAAGAAAAAGGAAGTTCTGGATTCTTTATGTCCGTAAGTGGCTTTTGAACCATAAGCATCCATATCTGCAAGTTTTCATTTATTATGAAGACCAGAATCAATGTGTTTATAAAAAACCAAGCCAAACCAAAACCAAATCTGAGATTCAGCACAAATTCCGAAATTAGGATTTCTGAATAAATAATAAATACAACAAGGTGTTGCTTTTTTATTCTTCCATTTGTATGAAATGTTTTGCATAGAGCTTATCTCCTTTGTGCCAAGTCAGTCCTGAATTACATGTTCCAGGTATCAGGTAGACACAAACAACCTACTGTTGGCTATACAGGATATTCTCTTTCTTTTTAGATGGAAGGACAAATGCTAATTTTTATTGGAATGGAAAGCTACATCCATCTGGGGAGAAAAAAAAAAAAAGAGGCTATATTCAGGTGTTACCGTGCGTTTAGTTCTTGACTGAATGAAGAATGCAAGACCTTGAACTGAGCTGATGATAATCTCTCGGGAATTAGGCACTAGGCAGTCCTGAAGGTTTGTCATTCAAGCCTTTGCCTGTAGTCAGAGCTACTTGGAGGGCACTTTGACCATAAGTGTCTCAACCCTTTTTTGCCTCTGTGGTCTCAACACAATTTTTAGGAGTTATTGCACAAGATGAGCTGAGGACAGTGGGAGTTCCAGAAGATACTGCCACCCCAGACTTTGGTATCGGGGATTGGTGGTATTGCATAACTAATCTCTGAATATTGTGACTAATTTCTATGTCAGAGCAACAGCTACTCATTGCAACAACTAGGGAAGAGCATGTGGGAAAAGTAGCAACAAGCACCGAACAACACATTGACACATGTCCACCAGGCAGAGTGCTGGAGAATCGATTCACTCACCAGATGTATGAGAGGTCCAGGCACCTTTCCCGATTCCTCTTGTCTCCACATATGGAGCATCAAAGAAATGAACGAAGACGCTGTTAGCTACATTTTTGAAGATGGAAAGTTACCCAGTTCTTCAACAGAAATATTTGTAGACACTTCCCCAAGATGGAGGATGGAGACAGTTCTGGTGTGTGACACCACTTTAGGATCAGCTTTCTGAAGAAACATGGGAGGATAAAAGAGATTGAGTAAGAAACAAGCAAGCAAACAGATTTACTAGTCCTCAATTACTCTGAGGAGCAGCGCTTCAGCGGTGGCTCTCTTTCTGGGGTTTGTATCCGTACTGCCTGTAGCCAGCACCGTTTATAGCCACAGATGATACTGGAGGATTTATAGCATTTAAATTGCTCTAGCATGTTTTCAGATAGTTCCACAAATGACTATTGCCATTTATTTTGGATATTGTTTTAAATGACTGGGTTTCTTTTATGCAATGAGATAATGAGACGCAGGTTTTTTCCATATGGACTGGCAAGCACGCGGTGATGAAGATCACTGATGTGTACCAGTAACCCCTCTTTCCCAGGAGCACGCTCCCAAATTGCCACTTGTGAAAAATGTGGTCCCAGTTAGCAAAACAGTGAGACCTCGCAGGCAGCTGAAGAGAGTCTGTATGTTTAATCCATAGTTAACCAGCAGCGGGAAAGCGGTAGGAGCCTAGTAACTCCCTGGGTATGAGCAATGTTGTGTCAGCTGAAAACTTGGCAGAGCAGATTCATAGCGGGGCAAGGACAAAAGCTCAGGCAAAGAGTCAGGGGAGAGGTGTCCAGTAGAATATGAGAGGATGCTGTATTTAATGAAAAAGAGAAAGAAACAGCAGTGTAATTAAAACAAACAAACAAACAAAACAAAACAAAACCCCCAAAACATACAAATGTAAGTGAAAGGGGAAAAAGCACCAAATGCAAATTAAGCAGATGTAAAACATTTGTGTGAAAAACCATACATACTTTATTTCAGAGAGTACCTGCATAAAAGACTATTCTTAGTGTGTTTGATGAACTGTCTGTGTAGAAAAGTGCATATCAGAGTTACTTTGCACCCGCTGTGCAAATCTACTCAAGCCAGGACAGCTGGCAGGACACTTCCCCTCGGGGGCAGCAGCATTCGCACCTGGCTGAGCACAAATAGACTTGCCTTCATTCAGGGCTCCAGCCAGGGTCACCAAAAAGAGGGTCACTTTGCATCTTCACGCAGGGCAAGTTCAAGACCCAAAACTTGTGCTACTCTACTTTTAGCATCTCATTGCTTAATGTTTATTAAGAGTTACGTAGTTAAAAAGAATGATGAAGTGGTTTCAAAGATGCCCCTGGGAAACTCTTCTCTACCATAGAGGATAAAAGTGAATGAAATGACTTTGAAAATTGAGAAGAATTCGACCTTGGCAGAAGGTGGAATGAAGTCAGGGACTGTGATGTGACCCTTTCAACGATGTTGTGCCAGTCAGTGTTTTTCCAGCCCAAAGCAGAGGTTAAGTACGCTGGTAGGAAGTTGACGGGAGGCGCTGCTGCTCAGCCACACAACGTGCCATTGACGAGAAGTTCAAGCCCCTCAGGAGTCAGGGCTGGGAACTGCTGCCTCTCATAGGAGACTGGGCTTTTAGATCCCAGCCTATGCTGGTAGGGTCCCAACATCTTTCCAATAAATTATGGCTGCATACCACCCTGGCCCTAATTTTCCTATCCTTGGTTTCTAACAGCATTGTGTTGTATTAAGCATTAGAAGCAAACACTAAGACCAGTCGAGAAATGGACCACAAAGTCACTTGTTTTATACTGTTCAGCATCTTCTTTCTTTTACTTCCATTCTACTAAGCAGGCAAATCCTTAAATATCTTAGAGAAACTTCTGATTTTTGAAAAGCCACAAAGGAATCTGCATCAACACAGCAGCAATGGCTCTAGCAGTGGTGAAGTAGCAAGCCACAAAACCTTGCAGTAAGCCTGCAAGTTCCCATCCCACTTCAGTCTAGGGACTGGGATATAGGTAGCAACAGTGAAAATACATTTAAAAGAAATAGAGCTTTGCAAGGCAGCCTTATTTCTTCAAAATCTTTTTCTCTCCCTCCCTCTTACGTACATACATATAGATTCCCAGTGTTTACATTTGGTGTGCATCATTTCTATTGCTCTGCCAAGTTATTCATTCATTCCTTTCACAGAGCCATAGTGAGGAGCCCAAAATTGAGTTTCTCACCCTGATTCTCGCAGTTTTTTTAATCTCATCCAAACTGGATGTCTACAAATTAGATAGCCAGACAGCAAAGTCTCCCATTATATTCAATGGAAAGAAACTGTTATCTCCAGAAGTAACAGTGAGTTTAGACTTGTCTCTAGGTTTGGTGTCTAAGAGGGATGACATGAGATGAACTTCTCACTGTTTCAGTCCATTCTTATTGAAGAAGCCCGGGGTTCGTTTCCCAGTAGCCAAGCCAGCCTGACTGAAGGCTGGTATGGGCCTTTCCTCCAAAAGTCATTCGGTTCTTCCCTTCCCAAGGACCAGCACTGGAGCTTGTGGGATCTTTTTCCACATGCTCATTTAGCAGGACATCATTGCCATGATCATAAGTTTTAATTTAGTCCAGTGTGCCCCAGGTCCAGTGAAATGGAGAGTGAAAATGCAGAGGCACAGCAGCCAGCAGAGGGATCGCTGAAGTCACTGTAAAATTGCAGTCTGAGATGAATAACTTTTAGCTGCCTAAACTTCCTGAAATAATGTTATTTTTGTTTTCTTTTGTGTGTTTATATTTGTGGGACTGGTTAGAGGGTTTTGTTCATGACCATTTACTACACAAGTTGGTTCCCACTCTGGTTTCTGAGCTGACAGGATACACTTGCTGTTTTCAGGTGTTATTTTTGTGAAAAAGAAAAAAAAAGTCTAGAAACCTTTTTGGGAAATGAAAAGAGAGTATTGCACGCACTGTGTATTTCAGCAGTTGAATTCCTGAGGGAAGCACCCAATACTGGAGAAAGTGGAAACAATGAACATGATACAGCCATACATGGAAAAGCAAAGTGAATTTGATTAAGAGTAAAAATGGAAAAAGGTTAAACTTTAGTGTCTTCTGTTCTGAACTCTGATTAGAAACAGTCAGTTGAGCTCTCTGTGAAGCAGATTTGCCTAAACTCACCTATGAGTTTGCCATCTTTGCGATTCTTCTGTTTATTGTTGTTTATACCCATCAGGCATGCAGGTGTGCTTTTTCCAGCTAACAGTTCACAATTTCATATATCCAGATGTAGCCCATATATAAAAGGTCCATTTCAGGACATTCACAGTTTAAATCAATATCATCTCAGAAATATTCCTTCTTTCCATTCTCTTCTAGTTTCTGTGTATCCCTTCCAGCATAACCACAGAGCACTGATGTCATAAGTCGTATGTCTCCACTTTGAATATTTATAAGTAGTCTATAGTCCCCTTCGGTTTATTGTTTCTGACTGATCTTTGTTTTTAGAGCAATTCATCAGTTTAAAAATAGATGGTTGTGTTACATTCAAAAATCCTGATGAAGGATGAATGCTTTGATCTTTTCTTATTCAAAAATGTGCTAAATAATAGTTCCTTATGTGGTGTAACTCTCTAGGACTTGCTTAACACAAGTATTTGTCTGTTTCTGGAGTTTGATAGCCCAAAATAGTATTTTATTAATGAAAGGGAAGTGAAAAAAATGCAAGTCGAACTAAATTCTCTTACTGTTGCCATTAACGTATTTTTGGCAAGTCTTACCTCTTTAATGTATTTTGGCTAAATACAAGGCTCATGCTTACATCTTAGATTCACTTTTGTTTGAAAACATAATCTCCTAAATCTGACGGGCCATGACCAATAATATTATTTCTGGAGTAGTAAGACCCAGGACAAAACACCTATTTCTTTTTTTTTATTATGATTTTTTTTTATTTTGTACTCTAAGTCCCTTCCTAACTCAAAGTCTCACAAGATTCTGGGGAACAGAATGAAAATAAAAATAGTTTATTTTTGAGTTGCTTGAATGTTTTTGGGATTCTGCAGTCAGCAGCCTAGTAGGCTGCTGAAGTATATGTGGCATTTGAGGATGGTTATTGCAATCCTGTGCAGCAGAAGCCGAGCTAAGCAAATGAGAAGATGTCTCCAGAGGATGCCCCAGCTCCTGGCTGTCAGGTGAGCTGTAGCTTGAAATCCCAGATGCACAGGAGGGCTATGTTGGCTGTATGACAAAAGCAAGGGATTTTTTTTAGCTCTTTCAAATTTGGACAGTCCCTCTAACAGCTGGGTAGGTGTTGAGTTTCCTCTTGAAAACTGGTCACCCTCCAGCCAATCAGTTGCATCTGCAGCTATTCAGTCCTTGAAAATCTAAACTGTAA
The DNA here is from genome assembly GCF_963924245.1 of Chroicocephalus ridibundus. Lineage (NCBI taxonomy): Eukaryota > Metazoa > Chordata > Aves > Charadriiformes > Laridae > Chroicocephalus > Chroicocephalus ridibundus. The sequence goes on from NC_086286.1 coordinate 111,003,721, forward strand.
TTTTCTGAGTTATTAACTGGGAGTTATGGAGTTATTTTAAAATATGTATGAAAATACACTAAATCAAAGATTATCTCAAAATTCACCTGGCAGGGCTTTGTGGTCATTTACTATCACCTTTTCCCACTATAGCATGCTATCCTGCAATGCTTGAGCTGCTGTTTTTTCCTCACAGTTGGATGTTCTCTCTGTAGTGGATGTAGCCTAAAAAAAAGGAGAATGAAGATGTAAACAAAGATTTACTACTGGCTAAGTTAGTGAAGCCCCATAACAGGCTGAGGATTTTGGGGGTTCCCAGTGTTAGAGGTTTCAATAACAGGTTGGACAAATATTTCATAGGAAGGGTGTTTCTGGTGATGTATTGGGACCTCCTGAAACCTCTCCAAACTCTGCTGTCCAACTCTAAATCCATGATGAGACCTTGTGTTATCAATAACCATTCAAGTAGAACCTACTCAAAACCTTCATGAAAGTTCACATGTGTGTTTAGACACTTGAGTGAATCATTACAGAATCATAGAATCGTTTAAGTTGGGAAAGACATTTAAGGTCATCAAGTTCAAGCATTAACTGCCAAGTCCACCATTAAACCATGTCCCTAAACATCACACCTACGTGGATTTTAAATACCTCCAGGGATGGGGACTCAACCACTTCCCCGGGCATCATGTTCCAATGCTTGACAACCCTTTCGGTGAGGAAAATTTTCCTAATATCCAATCGAAACCTCATAAGACTTGTGCTCTGGACCCCTCACCGGTTTTGTTGCTCTTCTCTGAACACTTTCCAGCACCTCAACGTCTTCCTTGTAGTGAGGGTCCCAAAGCTGAACGCAGTACTAGAGGTAGGGCCTCACCAGTGTCAAGTACAAGGGAACAATCACTTCCCTAGTCCTGCTGGCCACACTATTTCTGACACAAGCCAGGATGCTTCTTGGCCACCTGGGCACACTTCTGGCTCATATTTAGCTGGCTGTTGACCAAAACCCCCAGGTCCTTTTCCGCTGGGCATCTCTCCAGCCGTTCTTCGCCAGACCTGTAGCGCTGCATGGGGTTGTTGTGACCCAAGTGCCGGACCCAGCACTTGGCCTTGTTGAACCTCACACCGTTATCCTCGGCCCATCAATCCAGCCCATCCAGATCCCTCTGTAGGGATCTACACTCCTGCCCACCTTGGTGTTGTCTGCAAACTTACTGAGGGTGCACTCGATCCCTTTGTCCAGATCATTGATAAAGATATTAAACAGAACTCGCCCCTAAGGTGTTTTATAATACAGGAAAGCTACCAAACCCTTGCTCCCTGGCAGCAAATAATCAAGACAGCACATGGAAGAAACAGTTTGAGTATGTCCCAGCAGCTCCTTCACATTATTATGGGTGTGTAGGTATCCGTACCATTAGCAAGTGGCTATTTGGGAACAAAAGAGATAAATTCTTGCTCAATAAATGTAAGAGGCTTTTCCTTGCCCCTCTAAAGGCCCACAATAAAGGCAATGAGAATGAAAGGACAGATCACCCTGTGCAACAGGCTCGGTTTTATAGAGGCTTTGAGAAAAGATAGTAAGAGAGCAAATTATCTGGCTTAGAAATAGTTTAAACGAAAGCTTGGGAGTGGAGAGAGCTAAAGAAACAAAAGGACACTGAGAAAAGGGTATGTCAAACCTGCAATAGAAGGCAAGTGTACTTGTCCAGAAAGTAAAATCTGATGTAGACACATTCAATAGCCTTATTCACTTTTTGATAACCAAACAGTGGGACAGTTTGGCACACCCGCTGTGCCAGGTTGACTAGATTTAAAACAGAACAAAATACTTCTCTGGTTAGAGGCAAGATTTTCTGTCTTTGCAGATATCAGTTGCAGTGCTTAAGGAAAGCTTTTTATGTAGAGAAAGACATAGCTGGCAGTGCTGTTTGCCAAGTCAGACTTCCTTGGAAAGTCAATAGGCTAAATCTCTGCTCTCTTTGTCTTCTTATTGTTTCAATGGAGTGAAATCATCTCGCAAAAGCCTGTCATACCGTAGTGTTTCCGGAATCTAGAGAACCTTTCTAAACCTACACATCCACACTGCACAAAACCAAATTGTTCCAGCTCCCACTTTGTGTAGATCAAAGCGAAGATAACATTCCCAGGGACATACTGGCAAGTTACTGTTTTCCAGGTGCGTACTATATTCTCCCTCAGTCCCTTTGGGCTAGCTATGAGCTGGACAATTATATTGCAGAACAATACATGCACTGAGGACCAGTAGTCAGGCTTGGTAGTACTCATGCAAGCCTTACGCAGATGGATCTCACACAATATTGCACGTGTTTGGTAGACCCCAGCTGGACCTAAACTCTCCCCAACTCCCAAAGCAATGGAACAAAATCCTATTAACGTGTTTTCCTATGAGGTAAAAAGCAAGGAGACAGCTGCACTTTCATTTTTCCTGCGTATTTCTAATGTAAGATAGCAGCAGAACTTACATACAGAGGAGTGTCAGGAAAAGATGTGACTTACAATTTAATCTCGCACGGGAATGGAGGGAAGGTGTTATTCTTCAGGTTGTCACAAATGCAATACTTCATTTCCACCCTACCTGTATTGTATTGTACGGAATGAAAAAAAGCAATCTCAATAGTTGCAAAGAAAAAAACCACTACAGAGTAAAACAGAGTTTAAAGTCTGACTGGTTGTATTCCAAAATAGTGTTTTACATGTGATCGTATATGTTATTATTTTTTCTTGTGAAAGAAAAAAAAAATTGAGAGAAATAAATCAAAGTAGGAAACTGAAAGGAGCCATGGGAAACAGATGAATGATGACATTCAAAGAATGGCATGAAAAACTGAAGAAATGCTACACAAAGCCAGGAAATTGTCATTTTGCAGCAATGGCATCTATCTGTGATCGTCTCCAGCACTGTTTCACCACATCCATCAATGAAGGACGCGCAGATGTCACCATGAGAAATTCACAATTTGAATCAAGTTCCACAGCAAGCAACGGAAAGACTTTGATTGACTCCAGAGGGCTTTGGATCGGGCTCTTTCCATATCCTGGCTCATTTTGGCTCGGGACCTGAAATCACTGTTGTTCTTTTTAATAACAACACTTTCCACTTCTATAGTGACTTCCATCCAGAGAGCTCAGTGAAAGCTCAGAATATTTCCTCTTATGAGTTCTATTAATATCACGCAAGACAAAGACCTTTCAGCTTGAAATACAGGTCTTCTTACCTTCTACTGCTCTCACAGTTCAGAGCCCAATGAAAATTGTAATGAATTTTGAATAAGAAATTGTAACATGTTGAAATGTATTCTCATTCTGATTTAGAACAACGCATTTTTTATGAAATGAATATTATAAAACATAATAACCTAAGAAGTTATTCAGATTTTGAAATACCAAGTCAGAGATCATTCTTCGATTTTATATTTTGCTTATGAAAAGGGATTTTCTTCTTTTATACATGACAGTCAACGTATAACATTAATTACTGTCTGAAATGCAAACTATCAATGCCCATAACACATCATAAAGTGATAGAAATATGATTGAAAAATTCTATTATTTTAGTGTTGGCTTGTTTGTTTTTTTTAATTGGAGGGGGACTGATTTGTAGTAACATAGTAACAAATGAAATATCTTTTTTTCCCCTCTTTTTTATTTTTTAATCAGTATCTCCTGTTTATGTTACAATAAAATTGTTTGATCCTTTAAGACAGGACAACACACTATGAAAACTAAAGGCAATAAAGTCAAAAAGTCTCCCTTGAGCACAAAAAGTAGTATGAAAGCTGTTCTGCTACATGTTTAAGGAATGGAAAAAGTGCTTGTGCAGAGCAATATGATAGTGGATTCTTCTGGGAAATCTGTCCTGGATTATAAATAAGTAAAAATTTTATTTTGAATAGAGAACCAGTGACTTGTAGGCAATGAAGATGAAATATCTCTGCAGAAATATAGACAGCAATGAGCACACAAGACAGGTGTGTCTGTATGTGTATGCGTGCAGGTTGCCCTCCTCTCCCCTAGAAGGGATTTTCAAATCCCAAAAGATGAGACCAATAAAAGCAAACAATAGTACTGCTATTTTAGCAACAAGAAACAAGAAAAAGGCAGCTCCAGCAGGAGCAGCTTGATGCAAGAAAAGGGCTTTTATCTCCCCTTCCATCCTGATATCATAGCCAAGCATCATGATGAGACTTTCAGTTCCAATGCAACAGTACACTCCATTTTTAAAGGCCAAAACGGATTCCGATGAGGCTGTCTTGATTCATTAAAAATAGCCTTGTGCTGAAGTGGAAGAGGGCTTGTTCCAAAGCCCGCTGAAGTCAATAGGAGTTGACTTCAATTGCCTTTGGATCTAGGCCACGGTAACGACAGAGGCACCATGAGGTCATAGTTTAACAACTTTGTTCTAAAGGACAAAGCCTAAAACGTTCCAACCCTCGTGAGTTCCTTACTTAGCTGCAGGAGGCTTCAATGGGCAGTTTGCACTATGAATTGAATCCACTATCCTTTTAGTTGAGAGGATGCTACTGAGTGCTCAAGTCAGAAAAGCTTGTGGTTGCAGCGGTTAGGGCTGCCTCTAGAACAGTGAGGGCTCTCAGGGAGCTCTGAAGCTTTCTCCATAAATTACAACAGCACATCTCAACTCCCTTCTTCAGCTGCCACCACAGATGGCCTGGACGAGTTCAGTAACTGCATGTCACTGTATCTGTGATTGCAGAGACCGTCCTAAAGTCTTACGTCAGTAGTTCAGCATTCAGCCCTCTGCAGCAGCTTCTTCATAGAAGATTTTTTTTTAATTTTATTTTAGATTTGCAATAAATAAGTAAACACCGTAAATCTCGTGAACACTATTTTTCCCCTCTCTCATTTGTAGAAGCCTTCCTCTTTTTATCTCTCCTGGCTGCCAGCACCATTACAGGCCTTTGTTCCAGCCAGGCAGGTGTAGCAGACCATGTATTGCTGGTGTCCTGCCTTTGCACATTGGCCTTGGAATCATAGAATAGAATCATAGAATCATTTAGGTTGGAAAAGGCCCTTGGGATCATCGAGTCCAACCATCATCTTCACTCTACAAAGTTCTCCCCTACACCATATCCCCTAACACCACATCTAAACGACTCTTAAACACATTCAGGGATGGCAACTCCACCACCTCCCTGGGCAGCCTATTCCAGGGTCTAACCACTCTTTCTGTGAACAATTTTTTCCTAATGTCCACTCTAAACCTACCCTGTTGCAACTTAAAGCCATTCCCTCTTGTGCTATCGCTAATTACCTGCGAGAAGAGACCAGCACCAACCTCTCTACAGTGTCCTTTCAAGTAGTTGTAGAGAGTGATGAGGTCTCCCCTCAGCCTCCTCTTCCTCAAACTAAACAGTCCCAGCTCCTTCAATTGCTCCTCATAAGATTTATTCTCCAGGCCCTTCACCAGCTTCGTTGCCCTCCTCTGCACTCGCTCCAGCACCTCGATATCTCTCTTGTATTGAAGTCCCCAAAACTGGACACAATACTCAAGGTGTGGCCTCACCAGTGCTGAGTACAGGGGGACAATCACCTCCCTCCTTCTGCTGGTCACACTATTTCTAATACAAGCCAGGATGGCACTGGCTTTCTTGGCCACATGGGCACGCTGCTGGCTCATGTTCAGCTGCTTGTCAATTAGAACTCCCAGGTCCTTTTCTGCGAGGCAGCTCTCCAGCCATGCAAGGGGAGCTCATATTAGTTTGCTGGGTAATCCTGGGTCAGTAAGGTGTTACTTTTGCTTTTGTCCGATAGCCATGATGTATGTAGGTTTTGTGTGCTTCAAGATTGCCCTCAAGGGAAGTTTGAGCCCAAGGATGGGGTTTGCCATTATATTGTGCAGTAACACCACCAAGCTAGCACACGAATCACAGAATGGTAAGGGTTGGAAGGGACCTCTGGAGATAGCAGTGTAGCATGCAAGGTGCTCTCTGGTGACTCTTCCAGAAGGGCAGCTCAGATGCTCTCTCCAGGGAGACCTTATTGCAGCCTCCCAGTACCTAAAGGGGACCTACAGGAGAGATGAGGAGGGACTCTTTATGAGGGAATGTAGCAATAGGATGAGGGGTAATGGTTTTAAACTGAAAGAAGGGAGATTTAGATTAGATATTAGGAAGAAATTCTTTACTGTGAGGGTGGTGAGGCATCGGAAGAGGTTGCCCAGGGAAATTGTGGATGTCCCATCCCTGGAAGTGTTCAAGGCCAGGCTGGATGGGGCTTTGAGCAGCCTGTTCTAGTGGGAGGTGTCCCTGCCCATGGCAGGGGCGTGGAACTAGATGGTCTTTAAGGTCCCTTCCAACACAAACCATTCTATGATTCTATGATTCCGATTCTATGATTCTGTGATTCTATGATTCTGTGATTCTATGATTCTGTGTGTGGGAGGTTGGTGACAGGTTCAGGATGAGGCAGGTGAAGGACATGAACGGGGCCTTGCTTGAAATTAAGTCTGATTTTGACCCAGTCTGGACCAGCACACAGTCACACATACAAACTACATAAACTCTGTTTCTTTCTCCAGAGTTTTCATGTGAATTCAAGTAAGAGCCTCAAAACATAGTTTCAAAAGTAAGAAAAATCTATGAAGAATCATTACAAATGAAACTGTGACCAGAAAATGGGTCCCAGCTGCCCCTCTGAAAGGAAGTACTACGGTGGGTTTCTTTTTTCTTCTGCAGCAGTTGTGAAATCTGAAGAAATAAAATAGAAAGGAAGAAAATGTTGCGACATTGGGCTGCATTTACCTGTGCAAGAGTCCCATACAATTAACAGTCTTGTCCTGTGGGGCTGTGGGTTAGGTGATTTGGCTGAAATATCATCATCAGAAATATCTTAACTAAATGTTTCTAAAAGCATCAGTTTTTGAGAAATATTTAGCATCTCATAAAAAGAGATTTAAAAGACAGGTTTATGCCCAGGAGAGGCTAACATGAGCCTTTGGTATGATCAGAAATTTATTAATTCAATATCACAACAACAACAACAAACCCCCCTATCTATCTTAGGCTTATATATTTCCCAGCATAATTATTTGCTATCTGTTAAACTCAATAGATACAGTCCTCTGTCTGGTTCCAGTAGCCTGAGCTCTGGTATTTCTGATGAGTTCTGCTGCTAAGGATGCTTGCCCGTTCTCACCCTTCATCAAAGCTTATGTCAGTAAGTGTTTTACACCAGTACTATTAAAAAGGTAGCTTGAATTAATTAATATTAGCTAAATAAATCACACAATTTTTATTTTCTGTACATGAAGTGATTCTTTCATGGACAGTAAAGTTTTTGTCCATTCTCACTGAATAAACAGTATTTTTAGTCTATTATCTCCCATCATTATTGTAATGTTCCTCAATAAAACTAAATGCTTTATTTGTTCAGCAGGGTGACAGTGTATTTCCTTAACAACACAACATCATTGTGTGCTTTAGGAAACAGCTGCACAAGCCAGTAAAGTGATGACACATACTTGGAATTTTCTCCATCTCTCAACCACATTTTGATGAATATCCCATGAAATGAATAAAAGCTATCTGCTGTAAATGTCAGGCAGGTGCTATGCAGCTGCACACCAAACACGGAAAGACTATTTCATGAGAATCTATCTGCTGTATCTGTCTCTTCATCTCTCCATCTCTGCACTGTGTCTACCCATCTACATCTTTTCTGTCCATTCCGCCTAAATCTCATCTCTAAATTTATTTCAGTCTAATCGTCCGCTTGCTTCTATATAAACCCAGGTTTTACTTCCTGCTGTGGCTATGTTGTGCAAACCCTTTTACTAAGGACATTAAGTACAGCTCGTTTTGTAGATTTGGTGTTGGCTGGAATGTCCTATTAAGGGACATTCAAGAAAGTCAGTCCACTTTTAGGCCCCATTTAATTAAAATGCTTGTCAAAGTGGGACTGACTTCTGAATTTTAAATATCTGACCCTAACAGCTTGCACAAATCTTGCGGTGCAGAGAATTTTTAAAAGGAGTTTTGCCTTCACATTGCACTGGGTAGAGGTAAAGAGGTATTTTAATGCCCTCTTCCCTATGGTTTACTGTCAAGGTAGGTATATTTGGCTCTGCTGGCTGGCAGACAGTATGTGTTTCCTTCCATGAACCTTAATACTATGTACAGAAATCTCCAGACTTTCTGAAGGACTGATAGGACTATGAGGGTGTTGGTGCACGCTGTCCCTGTGGCTGTGCTTGGAACATGCCGGTGATCAGATTTTGGGCAGGGGGGGGTATGACTCACTGTCCATAAGCATATTTATCTCCGTTGTCTGTAGAATATGAATGGCTCTTTCTAAGATGTGCTTAAAATGAGATTCAGCTACCTAAAATCTACTCACAGCCCATGAACTCGTCTACCTCACCTTATGTATACCTATGTGGATATCAATGTGCGTGTTTATATCTATATACACTCTCCCACTTACACGTATAGAACAGAACAGAAGAGAAAAGAATAATTCCAGTTGGAAAGGACCTAAAATGATCATCTAGTCCAACTGCCTATCTGCCTGTTCTATATATTCTAGTGCATAATATCTATATTTGTGTGTCTGTATGTCTCTCTGTTAAGGAGAACCACCGACACTGCATGTAAATCCATGGTGTCAGCTTGTATCCATGTGGTTGCAAAACTGGGAGGAGTAGCTAATACACCAGATGCTTGTGCTGCAATTCAGAGGGAGCTCGACTGGCTGGAGAAACGGTCCAACAAAAATCTTATGAAGTTCAACAAAGGGAAATGCCAAGTCCTGCAGCTGGGGAGGAATGACCCTATGCACCAGCACACACTGGGGGCCAGCCAGCTGGAAAGCAGCTTCACAGAGAAAACCCTGGGGGTTCTTTTGGATACCAAGTTGACCGTAAGCCAGCAATGTGCCCTTATTGCAAAGGTCAACAACATCCTGGCCTGCATTAGGGCTGCAGTGCCAGCAGGTCAAGGGAAGAGATCCTTCCTCTCTATTCAGCTATGAATACCACATCTGGAGTGCTGGGTCCAATTCTGAGAGTACAGTGAGCTCCAGTACAAGAGAGACATGTACATACTGGAGCAGACCCACTGAAGGACCACGAAGGTGATGAAGGGAGTGGAGATCTGACATGTGAGGACAGGCTGATTCCATTTGGAGAAGAGAAGGCTCAGGGGCAATCTTGTCAGTGTATATAAATACCTGATGAGAAGACATCGCCAGACTCTTCTAAGTGATATCCAGTGAGAGGACAAGAGGTGGTGGGCACAAATTAAAATACTGAATATTCTGTTTAAACATCAGAAAAAAACTCCTCTATTAATGTGAGGCTGCTTGAACACCAGAAGACGTTGCTCAGAGAGGTTGTGGTGTCTCCATCCATGGAGGTATTTAAAGCCCGACAGGATGCAGTCCTGAGCAACCTGTTCTAGCTGACCCTGCTTTGAGTGGAGGTTTGGACTAGGTGCTCTCCAGAGGTGCTTTCTATCTTCAACAGTTCTGTGATTCTGTGAATCTGTGGATAGAGGTGCCCAGAATTTCTTATTTTTCTCAGCATTTTGTCTTAATTTTGGGTCAGTCACACTAGAAACCTGGAAGCAGAAATCTTCTTAGTGCACTCAGAAGACTTCTAGAACCACTGACATTGCCCAAGAGACACAGATGCATGCACCATCTTCCCTGCTACTCCACACTGTCTCTGGAGTACCCCACTAGTATCTTTCTCAGGTTTTGGTACAGAGAATTTTATCAACCTGTTACATTATGGAGATTGTATCATCCTCATGCTTTCCTTGCAATGTCACTGAAATAGTGCAAAAATAATGTAAAGTAAGTGCTCTCCCTTCCAGAGCTTTGTGCATTGCAAAATGCACAAAGTTTATTCAGTCAAACTAATCCTTAGTCTTTCCTATCATGAGTAAGAAAAAAATTGAAGTCAACTTTAAGCTCTTTAGCTTGATTTTACTGGCATTGATTATTTGCGCTGAAAAACCTTGCCAGGGAGAAGAGCAGCTGAGGTCTGTTTTTCCAGCTTTCCAAAGGAAGAAGCAACATTTAGAGTGAACCAGTGTTCAGTTGTAGTACATCTCTTGAAAAGCAAGACATTCTCAGCTGCAATGAATAGTAAAGGTATGGACCATTATTCCTCTGACATGGTAAAGCTGGATGAATGTAATCACTGCCTGACCTGTCCTAGACTAAGCCTCATGTAATTTCATAAACAGACATATGAAATTTTTCTTTTTTTTTTAACATTCAGAATCAAGTTTCTGAATATTAAATTTGCGTTAGATAGAATTGATGATAAATATTAGAATTCACAATAAATATTCTCCAAAAAGGCTTATAAGGGCCTATAGCTTATTCCCATGTTTCACATTAAATTAGAAGGAAAATTTCAGCTCCTTACAGGGACTGATGAAGACTTATTTTTATTTGAGTTTTCCCTCCTCAGCTAGTATATAAATGTAAACAGACTAGGGCAGTTAGGTGTTAGAAATAATTTTGTATAATCATAGAACTCTCAGTACATAAAAATGTCTCTTTTTTTTTCTTCTGTTAATTATTGTTTAAAATTTCCTTTTCTTGGAGTACATAAGCAAAATCAATTAAGCCCACTCTGAAATATAAATTCTTCCCATACGTGCATGACAAAAAATTAAAATTGCCCTAAGTTATGATGAAACTGTATGATTAAGATATGTATTTAACAAGGAGAGAGGTAAGACAGTTCTACAGTAAATAGAATGGAAATTTAATTTTTATATAGTTGTTATCATAAAGGAGACTACCTGTGGTTATTTGCTTTTCATATAAAACAAGAAATCGGAGTTTTTTAAATCAAAGAAGCAGCACAATTTCTTTTTGTCTATAGCACACAATTTGTAGGTAAATACTACATTTTAGGGGGCTTGTCATATACATTTTTCATTAGAGTTTATGAGACAAAATCCAGTAAACAAAGAGCTGAAAGGAAATGCTTTCCTGGTGTGTCTGTGTTTCGTTCTTTTATTATTATTTTGTATATGCTTAAAACTAGTGTAGGCCCCTACTTTTATTCTCCCAGATGAAAAGGATTTTTGACTTATGTGCAAAGATTTCAAGCCAGAAGTGCTCATGGGTAAAACTTTCAGTCATACCCTGCTGATGAGAGAATGCTCTACCTGACAGATAAGGAACAGGAACAGTTATTTATGCCTTTTTCACTCCCCAAATGGACTAACTTCATACCATACTCCGGAATATGAATCTGTCAGCAACACAACTGCCTTTCAAGCTCTACGGTGTTTTCGAAGCCTTCAAGATACACTATAGTCCAAACCAAGGATATCCAAAAATAACTTTCTAACTCTAGGCTCATGGATAACTCAGGTCCTTTGGAATAACCACATGCTTCACAGTGAGTCTCATCTGCAAGTGAGAGGAAAGTTTCTCAAAGGAGCAGTAGTTATGTCTATCACAGATCTTGCACCCGTCCAGAGCAGATGTCATGACTTTTTCTCATATTCTCTTCTCCACATTTATCTTTCTCAAAATGGATACCATTTTCAGTAACTGACAACAGGATTGAAGCAACAAAAAGAGATTAAAATTGCTCTGCATCATTTCTGGGTTTTTTTTATGTTTCCCTATTTTTATACATGTTCCACTGTATTTTATCTTTTCAGCCTTCTGGAGCCCAGTTCGCCTCCATTATCACTAGATTTTCTGGTATTGCTTTAGACAGTGTCCTAAGTACTCTGAGGAGAATTTAAATATGGTATCAAATTATTTGAAAATCTTTAACTTATTTAGATAGCCTCCAAGTTGCTCTTTTTCTGTGCCAGCTGACTTCATACTTCTTTGACATTGATGTTAATTGTGTTAGCTATCTAATCACAGTTGGTGAAGACTAAAGCCAGGAAAACATAAAACACCTCAGATCCATTGGCAACATCTGTCATTAGTCTTCTCTCTCCATTAAGCAGAACACTAGATCTTTCTACTTAAAAAATTACAGAATGCTTTCTTGGTACTCTTCTTCTTGTTACTGTTTTGGAACACCTGTACTGAAATTATCCTGTGTTTTGGTAGTTCTGACATTGCCACTTCATGTTAATGTTATTCTCCGTACTTGTCATTAACAAATTTTCCAGTTTTTATTTTATAATCATTTGTTTCTTAAGAGTGAAGTACTGAAGAGCTAATCCAAGTTTAGCCTCTCACTGTTAAGTCAGGTATTAGTTATTAAGGAGAATTTGGGGGGGGAACTTGCAACTAAGATTTTTTTTCATTACAACTAAAGGGAAGCTAAGGCTCAAGGGAGGAAGAAACTTGTGAGGGAGTGAAAATAGTCTCCTCTGTTCTGGTTTGCAAGGCTGCTGAATACAGTATTGAACTCTTAAACTAGAATGTTAAATGAGTCCCTGAGATGGCTGCTCTTCCTTACACTGACTTTGCTGTTCATCTCTCTTGTGCCACTATTTAAGAACCTGCCAGCTCCCTTGGACTCTGTTGCCTATAATTGTATTTCCTATTGGGTCTTACCGATCATTTCTCTGAGTAATGAAAATCGGTTTTCCTGAAGCCCACTCTCCTTTTTCCCACTGCTCTCTCTTCCTCCATTTTGAAGAATTATCAATTCTACCACTTTACTGATCATTCTCCCTTAAGTTGCCTGCCCCTCCTCATTTTCAGTCATTTTCTCCTTTTGATCAGAATGAAGTGGAGAAAAGGTTTGATTGCCACTCAGCATTTTTTCACAACATTTACAGTTTAAGTGATAATAATTTAACCTGACTTTAACTATCTTAGACACTTTGCTATCTAGGTTTCCTCCATAGTCTATGCAGAGAGACAGATTCATCTAGAGGCAATTCTTCCCATCCTAAAATAGCAGTCTAAGACAGGTGGAAGGGACTGATTGCAATATGAGCTTACATGACTAGTTTAAATTAGATACCTGGCTATGAAAAGGCTAAAATTAAATTAGAAGTACCCAGCTTTGCATTCTCTGTGTCCTGCTGTATTTCTTTCCCAAAGATGCCCTTTCCTCCTTCAGTTATTACCCTGGAGACTTTCAACAGGTCTGTCTCCCACCAGATTCCAGATCTCAGAGTGAACATGTGCATCCTGCATCATATAAGGCAAAATGCTTTACACATATCTACAATCGATTCAGTCATTTCCTTCTCGTCCCTCTTATGACCCTATTATGAATACCTCCTCCCCCCTTCAGGAAACCCAAGTCCTCTAAGCTGCACCATCTGTATAGCCATATATTTATCTCCAGGATGTGTCTGTCCTTGCTCAGGCTTTTACCCTCTCCGATGGGACTGATAAGAACGCCAGCTGAGGCTCTGATTCTCTCATCGTGGCTTCAGGAGCCTTGCTGTTTCTTATGGCTTTCCCTAGCCTGTTCCTAGAGCAGCAGCTTTAGCTCCCAAGTGAATGAGCCACATGGAGGAGGCGTCAGATGGCTGAATGAGCCTTGGCAAACTCGTGCAATAGCTCTGACTTGGGCAGAACCTCTCCATAAGCATTAGGTCATATCAACAAAGGGATGTTTCTGTTACTGAGAGGAGTGAGTCACCAACCACTACTACCACCTTTCATTTTCTTTTGCAAGCAGGGGTCATGAACCACTTAGCCGTCAGAGTATGTGGTTTTTCTTCCTTCAGCATTGCAGTTGGTTTCCCACTCACTGCCAAGAGAGTTTACTCCTTTTTTTTAAAGCTTGATAGATTGCCAACTGAGGCTGAAGCTCCATCTGCCAGCAATAGCAGATCACAGCCAGCTTTCTCCCCATGGAGAAATGTGTTCCTCTTCCTTCGTTGGGGCTTCTGCAGACCTCAGCGTCTTTGTTCTTGGAGTCTCCACGTCTAGTACGTCTACGAAGACTTTGCGTTCCCTCATGCTTCTCAGCCCACCCTCCCTTCCTGTAATTCTTACATTTGATTTCTAGGAAATTACACTTCCTGGCTCTCTGGATTCTGCTATAAACCACATTCACTGAATATCCAGACTGTGACCCAGATAAAAGCATCTACGGTTGAGATTCTAGTCTGGACATAGCTCCCCTGAGGGCAGGTAGAGGAAGAGCTGGCTGCTGAGTCAGCTCTAGCAAGGAGAAATTGCTCAGCCTTATTACCCTCTTTTCCATGGCCCTGTAAACTCTCTGAATCTTGGTTTATTCCAATTGCCTTATGAAGTTCTCTCTTGTTGCCATCTGTTGCTGGTTAAGTGATCCCAACCTTTCTACGGGAAAAGGGGTTTCTAAGCCAGTCTCTGATTTAATACTTCAAAGCTGAAACCGAATTTTAAATCAAAACGTGATACCCTGTCAGCTGATGAGCTGAAAAGGTTTTTAGTCACATTTTACTGATCAGCATTTCTCAAGTGGTAACTAACCCTCACGAAGGCTGTCTCTGAGCCACCGCAGTTAAGATCAGATGAAGAGTCTGGGCTAAACCTCTGTGCTTAAGCACAACGGGCTGCCCAGGGCCCCACGCATTTCTGGGACTGACCTCCATTGAGCTCTCCATTGATCTCAGCAGCAACCCCTCTGCGTATCTCCAGGGCTGCGCCTAAACTCCCTACCTGGTCTTTGGCAGCTCCTCAGTTGGCTGGCACCTTTTATGAGGCAAATGAAGAAATACAAGTTTTTGGCAAGGGACGCGGAGAGGAATCTAAAGGAAAGCTGCAGTTGAGTCTGACCTAAGCCACTGGGGTTAGTGGTACTGGGATTTTTCATACTGATTTCAGAAGTCTTCAGAGCAGGCTGATTGTTAGCCAGCTGCTATTACAATCATATTTTAAAAGAAAAGTCCTTTCAAAGGAGAGCCACCTGTGAGCCAGGTGTTACTTATTTATTGATAGGAAAAAAAATTAAGTGACCTATTCTAGAAAATCTTCTGAGATTTACTGCTAAACAGCGTGGCATAAGACTAGGACTATTATTATTTCAGTCAGAAACCTCAGCAAAATACTTTAAGAGGTTCCTAAAATCTCAAATTCTAAAAAAATCCACGCAGGTCTTTCATCCATCATCTAAATGCTGGAGATGTGATGACAGAGGAAGTTGTGAAGAGATTGCAAGACAACATGGAAAAGTGGCAAAGCTTATTTTTCCACCTTGCTGTGTGGTTATTTTTCTATGTCAAGTCAGAGTTATGTCTATGGTATGATAGATTTTCCAGAGCAAGATGCAGTACACACTCTCCTGTTTTTTTCCTGCTGTCATATTTTTCTCAATGAGCATTAGTATATTTTCGTCTGCTTAAGTCTGACAGAGGTTTTTTAATTATTTGGTTACCACAGCTACCCGTGGTCTCAGTATACATTTGGGCAAAGGACCGGAATAGCTGTTGCTAAATGTTATTCATAGGCAGCAGGCGGAGAGAAAAAAACCAATATGCTATTTTAATTCCAGAAAGATAGTTATTGTTTTGTTTTGTTTTATTTTTAACTTCAGAGTGTTGCTGCATCCTCAGTCTAATTCCTCCCTTTCTTCCTCCTGTCTTGTATGTTTGTACCCTAAATACTCTTCCTGATACAACCTCATGTTTCTTGTGCCTGTCCTATCAGATTCCTAGTTTTCCAATCAGGAGGAGAAAGGGAACAGGAGTTTTTGTGGATTTCACTGAACCTGGTAAAACTGCAGCATTATTTCAGCTTTGAAAAGCAACTGCTCCTGTACCTGCTGTCTGCCTTATTTCGGTGACTATTTTTTTTTTCAAATTGCTGTTTGTCTGCTAAGCTTATCCCAAATCTTTAATGTGTCTTAATTTAATATAATTTGCCCCCTTTGTGTCATTGACACTCCTCAGGTTCTCTGAACTCTCACGAGTCCTAGCGATGCGCTGTTTTTAGTATGGATGCACTGTCCTTTTTTGGAACTTCACAATTTTGTTCTCTCCTGGTTTCCCTTCAGTCACTTTGACCCTTAATTTGTAATTTCCTTTAGTAAGTCCTTTTCTTCCCCACTTTTCCTGGCATCTGGTTATATACAGTTTTCACCTCCACCTTCCCTTGTTTTATTTTCTGTCCCTAAGTGGCCAAGTCTGTTCCCTCACATTTCCAGGGCCAATGACTCAAAACTGACCTTCCCGCTCTTTCAGCCTAGATTTAGTGCTTATATAAATGGAAACTCCTCTTCCTTACTATCACCTTCAGCACAATGGGAGTAAAAGGCTCTTTATCCTCCTCCTCAATCAAACTGCTGCTTCACTTCCCTAGGGACAGATCTAATATGCTTCCCAGTCACAGAGAGCTGTGGGTTACGTGGCCAGGAGGGGATGAACCAGTGTGGGGCACCTGCTCCAGGAGGGTGCGTTCCACAAGGCTTCCCAGCATCTCTGCTCCCTTTGGTGCCTGGCTGGAGGGTGAGATACTTAGGTTCTTTCCAAACTCCAACGTTTCATCCTGTATAATCTTTCCTTTCACTTCTCACACTAACAATCTCCCTTCATTAGCTGCTGCAGTGTCCTTTCCTCAGCTTCCTTTTTCCTTTCCTCCCATCTCCTGACCCCTTAGCTCCATAGGCAGACTGCCCCATCGTGTCCCTGCTGCTTGGCACAGTGAAATGCAGCATTTTTAGCATGTCACCTCTGCACGCACAAGTAAAGCAGAACCAACCTCTCCCCGTGGCATTCCGATGATGTAGGGGTGGTCTGCATGTGGCACTTGGGGTTTTGGGGTTTTGCACTGGCCAGTGCCATCAGGTCTCTCCATGGTCTACAAGGTTCTCTGGTGTGGGCAGGGTGGTGTGTGTGGAGCTCCCTGCCTCTGTGGGCAGGCACCCCTCAGCACGACTGTCATGGACTAATAATTTCAAGGCAAAGAGGAAAGGGGAAATAAGTTACACATCTAATGACATGCAGTTTTTATTTTAATATTGTCCCTTGCTCTATGTCCAACTGACATTCTTCCCAGTATATTTTATTAGATAGCCCAACCCCCTGCTCTTTACCTTTCTGTTTTAGATTAGAAGGTCCTTACAACAGCTACAGTACCTCCTCTGCTCTTCCTAAACCAGGCAAATAGTGGGCTGTAAGGTTCATAAAACTATTCGTTTAGGGAAAGTCTTTAATTTTCAGTTAGCTCTATCCTGATTGTCTAGATGTGAAAATAATAGCTATATGTTTCCAGGTCCCTTATATATTTCTGATCAGGAAATTATTTCAAACTCTATCTTAAAGTAAATTCATTTTACAGCTATCAGAAAATAGAGAATGAGAAACACTGCAAGTAAAGGTGCTTAAAAATAAAATATAAAAATTGTCATATGTAACTGAGTTATAAACTAAGGCCATCATCTCACCACTGTGTACTTTCTCACTATTAAGGGCTTATTAAAAATGCTGTGTCTAAGTGCCATGCATCCCTAAATCTGAAGGAGCAATGCTGCCTTCTCTTTCTTACACTTCAGTGTTATGCACATTTAAAAATAATTGATGACCTTCATGGAGGGTATTAGAGAGATTTATGCAATGCTATTTCAGTTGTCATGATGCAACGTCAATAGTTGAAGCAACATCTGTCCAGGTGGTTTTGATATGTAAAATGTGCAGTGGTTCAACATTCTTTCTCCTGGAATTTCACAAAAATCATAAAAATATGTAATCTACAGCTGATGCCGGCATGACTTTTTAGCTTAGAAATCCTTTGAGCCATTGTTTTAAATGGAACCAAGTTCTCAGCCCATTTGGTTTCTAGCTTCTAGTTAGACTGTAACATTCATCACAAAGTCAAACTGTAATATATTTGACATGCACCGAATCTCTGCTTCAAGGACGAAAGTGCTTTGACTTTGAAGAGCTCACATGCAAAACTAAAGCGTGTGGATTCCAAGCTGGTGGGTACGCTTTTATTCATTTTCAAATTTTGATTAATAATTATAATAAAATATATTGTACACTTGATGATAGATTACCAGAAGAGCATATAAAGAAGCAGACATCTACATATCTGAAAAAAAATAAAAATAGGCAATGCAGAAGAATCATTAACAAAAGTTTTCTGCTTTGCTGGTAAGGGCTCAGTGGGACCACTATAGCCACTACTGAGCACCACAATACCAGAAATGCGTGGACCAGCTGGAGAGTCTGGAAGCTGAATCAGAGGGTCTAAAAAGCAAGAAGTAGGAGGAAATATTGACATAAATAGTGAAAGGGGAAGGAAGGGCAACCTAAAGAAGAGAAACGCAAAGGAAGAAAAAATACCATGCTTCAAGTACGTGGAGAGCTGATGCAGAGAGAAAAGGGATAATCTGTTTTTCACATCCAGTAGGGATATACTGAAAAACAAGAGAATTGAAGAAAAACAGGAGACATTTGTGTCAGACACAGGGAAAGCTTATGAAAATGAAATTAGTGAACTAGTGGATGAGATTGCCTGGAGGTTAGGAGGCATAGGTATGGTATATATCTATAGTTAGAAGGTATAGTTAGATTATAATTAGAAAGTATAACTCATCCTATCATACATCAGCAGGTTTTTGAGGTCCCTTCTAATCCTGTTTTGGGTTGGTTGTGCAGTTTCTATTTTTTTAAATGAAATAGGACTTCAGTGTTTGGCTATGATTCACTCACTATTGAAATAATTTTGGAAAAGCCCTATGCTAAATGCTATCTTTAAATGTGATATTTTTCATGATTTGTTTACACAGAAGTTTACTTTCCATATTGAATGTAATATTGTGTTAACCCTTTGTGTGCTGAGTTCTAGTTCCTCTCTTGGTGGAACCAGCTGGGACCAGAAACGCTCAGAGGAGTAAAATTTGAAGGCCCTGCCTCCTCTGAGGTGCCTCTCATGTCATTCAGGGGAATAGGACTCTTTTCAGTGGTGCCCAGCGACAGGACAAGGGGCAATGGGCACAAAGTGGAACACAGGAAATTCCGTCTCAACATGAGGAAAAACTACTTTCCTTTGAGGGTGGCAGAGCACTGGGACAGGCTGCCCAGAGAGGTGGTGGAGTCTCCTCCTCTGGAGATGTTCAAAACCCACCTGGATGCGTTTCTGTCCAGCCTGCTGTAGGTGACCCTTCTTTGGCAGGGGGGTTGGATTAGATGGTCTCTGAAGGTCCCTTCCAACGCCTGATGTTCTGTGATTCTGTGATTCTGTGACTGTTCACTGGCTGCAAGGGAATGCGCCCAGACAATATTCCGAGTTGGCACATTAAAATGAGCCATAACAGCAAGGCAAGCGCTACACGAGGCACTCTGCAGAAGGAACATGCAGCGTTTATAGACAGGGTGACAATGGCACGAAAGAACACGCGGCATTATTCACAGATTTCGCAGACAGTGTGGATTCTTGCAGCAGCGTGTTGCCAGGCGTTATGCCTGGGTGCCGGGGTCTGCCTCGCTGGATCCCGCCTGGGGGGAGCCTGGAAGCGCTGCTGCAGGGAGCGATGCTGCCGCAGGATGGAGCGATCTGCCCGCAACTGCGAAACTTGGCTGATACGTTTCACACTGTAAATTTAAAACAGAAATCTGAATACGGCAAAAACATAAGCTGTTTCTGGATGTGTCTCAACAAGACACGGCTTCTTGCAGAGAGCAGGCGGAAAGGAGGGAAGAATTCAGGCTAAAAAACCCAAAATACACGACAGTGGTGGTACATGAGGGTAAATTGTTGTAAAGCCTGTTGAGATCTGTTGAGTACCTGTTATGCTTATCAGTATTGCTGAACTGAGTTGTAGCAAAAGGAAGCCCTTTTCAGGGCTGTCTGAATTACTGTTTAAGGCAGGGCATCACCTAAATTCTACTTCTATAACTGAGTATTTTCCACACTGTTTTCAAAGTGGGGTCCACCTGTCTGCAGATAAAATTAATATGGAACAAAAATAGACCAAGAGAAGGTCTTCCTGTCCCTACATGAAATATTTGAACTGGAAAACAGTGCTGAACTACCAAATCCTGTTTGTGAATTGCCTCACTCAGGTCTATTTAGACCATGGCTTCTGCTCTGCACCACCCTATATGCGGTGAGAGTCAATGCTACTTCAGATAGATATTCCAACGGTAGCTGGGAGAAGCTATGGGCCATTCACACTGAGGACAGGGTCCAAGCTGGAATGGGAGATGAACAGGGCAGTCAAGGAGTCATGTCCTCAGCAGGAGTGGGAAATTGCTCTCCTCACATGGAAGAAAACCTTTGATTTCAGGAAAAAAACTTTCATGGACTGATACTATGATCAGCTAAAAAATTTTGGTAGGTATGTGGGAGGAAATCATCACAAGCTCTTATGGCAGAAAAATATCATATTACTTGTATTTTGTTTTTGAAAGACATACTTACATATTAACTGTCACATTTTTTTGTTAAAAGGCTAATTTATACTTTCAGGTTATAAGATGATTCAAGGAGAGCAGAACTTCATAATTTAAAAATTCTCAAAACCTAAAGACTACTTTTAATCTTTTTGCAGGATTAGTTAGATATTTTATTATTATTTATCTCACCATAGACAATGAAAAACTATCCAAATTATTTTTGTTGAGGGTCAATTTCTAACCAACTTTGCTGTCAAATTTTATGACTTCTCATGATTTAGTATCAAATGCTTGAATTTAAGGAGTAAGTACTGCCCAATGACAATAATCTCCTATATGGAAAAAAAAATCTGCAAAGATTATGTCATCAGAATCGTTTTTATTAGCTCAATATTTCGTTAAAGCATTTTTGTAAATAAAAACATATTACATTCACCCCAAGTTTTGACTATTAAATTTCATCTGTCTGCGTGAGTATGTCTTAAATTGGTTTTAGAAATTCAGAAATATCCAGCTTCCAGAAGATGGTGCTGTAGCACTTCAGCTGCCTGCTGCCTTCCCATTGAGATGTGTGTTCAGGTTTCCAACTCTGATGAAAATTTTCTCTTTCAGTGTGATTCCTCAGAAATGCAGGAGCCCCCTCACCCTGAAACGCACATATTTTTCTCCCCTCACATGAAACCCTTTGATTTTTCTGAAGCCAGAAAAATCCAGAATCAAAAGGGAGCACAAATACTGCCTTTCCATTAATGTGGGGATCAACAAAGACACGTATCTAGTAATGGGACGTAAGATCAAGTGGCTTATTTTGGACCTGGCTCAAACCAGGTTTGAATTCAGTTCTGCTGTTGTGGTTGAGCTGCTTCTGAAAGTACCAGTCTGTATCTGAAGTTTTTGCCTGAGCTGGTTATGGTTCAGCAATATTTAAAGCCCAATTTTCATTCTAGCCTGTCTTTGCTCCTAGAGTATCCTCAGTTGTTAATTTAAAGATTCAGCTCTGAAGGCACGTTATTCTTCTCCCACCAGTGCCTGCTTCAGCAGCTCCCATTGAGCGAATCCGCTGCTTACTTCACAAAAATAATACGTAAGAGGGGAAAAAAAACACCCACCCAACCAACCTAAACATCAGATTAAGAAGTTGATTGGAATAACATTTTTTAAAGGTCTAGCCTCAGTCTCTCTCCCCTTACAGCCGTCAACGACTTCAGCAGGCTGATGCCTATCAAACTGGGTGCAGAGGAGGCCTCTGAGCGAGCCACCATGGAGGAAGCGGCTGGGGCGGGAGGCTGTGTGGGGCTGAGGCCGGGAGTGCCCAGCTTTCCCCTCCCCATCTCCAGGGGATAGCCTTGATTTATGGCGTTGCAAACCCTGGTGGAACAGCCTGCAGTAGAGATAATTTGGGTCTGACAGCTAGTTCTATAGCCATGGCATTGCAGACGTGGGAAGTCTATCAGTGCTGGAAAGGCTTGGTATCTTTTTGCAGCATGCTGCCCTAACTTTTGTCTTGCAAGTGTCGCAGGAAACCAGGAGTCTTGGACACAATCCAGTATCTACATTTCTGTTGCTTTATGCAGATAATTTGGAGCTGTGTTTTGGGAGCTTTCTTTCTTTTTATTTATGTACTTATTTTTTAACATAATGTTTCTGAAATACTGTAGCATAAAATGAAATACTTAAGTGCAAGGGTCTGGAAATCAGTACTTCCAGATTCTACTACTGGCACTGACTACAGCTAAGAGGAAAGCAGTATTGTCCACACAAAGCACTGGGAAGACACAAAAAATGCAGGGCCTTTAAAAATCACAATTAAAAATCAAACATTGTTGCATGCTTTTTACGGAAAAACTGGAAAAAAACCAACCCTGTTCTCTGAGAAAATTTACATTTTGAAAAGAAAACAAGAGCCTCCTGTTTTCATTTTCTGTAAGAGGTTTTCAATGTACTTTTTTCCCACTGGGTTTAGCAGTGACTTTGACAGACTCTGCTTGACCTTGAGGAAACCCTTCATCTGCTAGTTACCTAAGTGAATCCCACCTGTGTTAGAAAAGTGTCTATAGAAAGATAATGAAGCTTATCTCAAGTGTTTTTCTGCAGACATGTTTAGCGGAAAGAGGATAGCTGTATCCCCTACAGCTACATTTGCAATATTTATTCCTGCATCCTTTCGTGTCTCTTCTAATGCAGAAGTGCCTTGAGTTTCATCTTTTGTATCCTTTTGCAAAGGCAATACTTGGTAGCGTGTGCAAGAAGGAGGCATCAGAGTATTTTTCTTCAGCATAGCAATAAATGTTTTGCAGGTCATGTTTCCTTTCCTATAGGCCATCCAGAACTCTTAGCAGAGACTGATTGATGCCGGGTTAGATGTGCCTATCAACCTCATGAATACTCACGGGAAGACATATTGCTTGAGAAGAAATACTGCTGAGCACTCTCATGCGTTCTAGAGTGTTTGTAAAAGCTGTAAAATGTCCATGAAAAAGCTGGATGTGTGCATGTAAAGGCATGAATGCAGCTATTTAAGTACTTTATAGGGTGCGACTGATCAGCGTTGTAAATCTTTTCCCAAGCTTGTGGAAGGGAAGGGCAGTTCCATTTCATAGATAACCACTAGAGTCACAGACAAATAAAATAATTCAAAATCTTTGCAAAAGTCTGGAGCAGAGAAAGGACTTGGGCCAGGTCTTCCCTACATATGGCTGCTGCAACCACTGATGGGGGGCTGCTGGTCTCACCTAAAAAGCAGACGAGGCTGTAGAACAAACTGTAAAAGAATGAGTTAAGCATAGAAAAGTACACCTGAAAACTGAACAAAAAGCAAATTTAAGGTAGATTATGTGTACTAGCTTGTTCACTTTTTTCTTTAGAATATATTTGATTTTTGAGACAAAGAAAATCTGGAAGATCTAATCTACCTGGCCTTCTGTAAAGCCTCTGATCCAATGGAAGCATCTGATTTCAGAATACTAATATGGATTTTTTCATTAGACTGAGAAAATTGAATTAAGACAGGAATTATAAGTGACTTATGTACGTAGTAGTCAAAAGCAGTTGTATTATCTTCCTGGAACGATCTTAAATCTGTGGTTCTTGAAGAACTGGTCCTTTTTAGCAGGCTAAAAGAAAAAAAATATTTTTAGTAACATAAAAACATTTTATAAAGTTGTTTTTTTTCACCTTTTTTTCCTATGTATCATTTCTTCTTTCTCTTTGATAATTCTTCAGGGTATATTCGTGACTGGAAGTAACATCCATCATTCTGGAGCTTTCCTCACCTGACCTTGCATTTTTGTAAACTCATTGCAACGTGGAGAACTACGGACTCCAAAATATGGTGTAGCTAAAATGAGGGTACAAACTGTATTCCTCATTTCAGCCAACAGTACGGTACAGAACAGGAGACATTTTTCTGTAACTGTCACTACAAAATTAATATTGTTGTCGCTTTTGTACAGTACCCAGTCTTAATCAAATACTTACATGGGTGCTTCCTTGCTCACAAAGAAAAACTTGTTCCTTGACACACCCTTTCAAAAATTTGGCCTGGGTGACTATGTTTTGGCTTGGGTTTTGATGTGCAGATAATGCGAAAACAATAAAGCTGTATGTGCTGTAGCTGTTAAGTAGTTTAACCAGGAGATTAATCTTGCGGATTACAAAAATTGAAGAACAAAGGAGAAACTGACATTGAATATGAGTTTGTGAAATTTGTCATTTTTAGTTCAGCAGAGACAACATGCTTTAGCTGAGCTACTATCCATATTGCAATGCACAGGAGAGTAATTGTCATAGCGATAATAAGCTCTCTTCCCAGCACGGATACTGAATGGTAGAGAAAAGCGACAATTTAGCTCCTTTCTCATATAGCTGTATCAACACAAGTAGGTTTATCTCTACCACCTGTCAGCAGAGGTAAATTTGTTCCAAGCTGTATTCATACATGGTCTTTAAATAGTAAAGAACACTGATTCTTCACTGATTTTTCCATTTGGGTTCAGCTCACTTGGTTCCCTAGCAGTAGGATGGAGAGAAAAGACCATTCCAATCTGCAAGAGAATTACATGGAGAAAAAAAATGAGCATCTCTTTCAAAGTATACTTCTTTTTGATTATCCCATTGGATTTGTAGGTTACAGAAATTACCTACTACTATGTGGAGTTACCCACATCGTCTCCAGGGCTGGAAGTAGTGTAGCAGTCTGCCTTGCTGTTAGGATAATACCTGCCAGGAATTGCTGTACTAATAATATTACTGTGCAACTCTAGGTAGTATCTTTGTGTTGCCCTGATCTGCACCATATACACACACTAGCTATTCAGAGCTGCCTTTCATGTGGAATTCGACTGGAGCTTAGGAAATTGAGCCCTTGGAAAGCTCAGCCTCGGTTGTTTCTTTTGAAATAATATCGGTATTAAACTTAACAAACCAAGAAATTCTTGAAACTTTTTAAAGTTAAGTAAAACGTCTACTCGGGATTGAGTTCCTTATACAAATACGTCATTCCCCACTTTTCACAGTCAGCAGCATCTTCTCTGAAATTTTTAACTGAGCCAAGAAATGAAATGTTAAATATGACATCCTTGATGTGTAGCTAGCACTACAGCTGACTTTATACAAAATAAGCAGCAACGTGCTGAGTATCTGAGAACTGCGGCATACAACCCAAAAAACTGCCTTTCACCAGAGATGACCCTTAGATACCTCAATCTTTTGCTTCCTGAATGATAAATGATGAATTTGTCCTTACCCTCCTCTCCCCCAAAAGAAAATGTTGAAGCCAAATTCACCAAAGACAGAGCCTGGTGTCCTGATGTACCTCAAGCCACTATTCAGTGACAAAGGCAAATTTCACACTTCTGGTGAATGATTTTCCTTTCTTTTACAGTTTCAGAGCAATTTGTTTGATTCTTAGGCAGCAGCACACAGGTAGTGTAAAAGGACAGGAAAAAGGATAATAATTTATTTTTACTTTACAATTTGAAGTCTCTATATTTCTAATCTTGGTAAAAGAGCTCTAGGGTGAAGGAGAATGGAGTGCATTGTGCCAGTGAGATCAGAGCGATGCCACAAGCAAGAAAATATGTGGGTTCAATATACCACTCTACTGGTTCATTCTTTGACCTGGATAAATTGCAAAATACTTATCCAGCGAGCATTTCTTTAATTTGGTATAAACACTCCAGTGCTGAAGATAGGTTGCTCGTGCCATTTACATTTCTGTGTTCAGCCATCCGAACAGCTAAAGGTTGTGTCATTGTTCCCTCATTTCTCCTTTTTATTTTTGGCCAGAAAAATACCCTAACTTGTAAAACCTCTTACTAAAGATTTGTCAAGACTGGAATGTTCTTGGAAAAATACTAAGTTTCTACAAACTGACATTTCCAAGAATAAATACTTTGATGAAATATTCTTGACCAGCTTGACTATGAATCTCCGATGCTATACCAGTAACTCCTTCTTCTTCTCATCTCTGTTAGAAGTGAGGGTAGACCTGGATTCTTCATTTGGAAAAGAGCAATTGGAGAAGAATATGATAAGGTGTTCAAAACCATGGATTGTTTGAGTAAAACATATAGGGTAGATTAATCATTATATCTCATAAAGCAAGAACTAGAAAGCAGCCAATGGCGGACCAAGGTGTGCAGGAAGACTGTATCTTTAATCAGAGCAACTGGTATAGTTGGAAAATTGTCTCTTTTGTATCTGTGGACCATGGTTTTACAAAGCACAATGAGGGAAGACAGTGAAATTAGCTGGCAACAGATTAAAAACAAGCAAGCAAAAAAAAAAGCTGAAAATATAAGGCATTACTTTCCAGTACATCTAGATTACCAGAAATTCGAAGTGCATAAGAGGGAAGGGAGCACTCTGCACATGACCTACTCTTGTTCTTTCCTGAATATCCGTTGCTGCTTACTGTAAGAGTCAAGTTACTGGATGAACCTTTGATCTGACTGAATACAAGGAGGGACAAAATCAAGTAGATAGACTTCCCTTGAGAGGAAAGGTGTTGGTTTCCTATAGGACAATAAGTGAGAGGGTGGAGGTGTGTTTTTTTAGTATAGTTTTGATAGAAAAGGCACTAATTTTAGCATATCTATATGACTTTGCTACTTAACACTAGAAAGTATAGCAGTGGATCAGGTCCCTCCTGAGATACTAGCGTAGATATTCTGCACTAGTGTAGATATTGTCTTCAGTGCTGAGGTAAGACTATGGCAGCTGCTATTCTTACTGCTATTTTTGCCTCTTTGGTATGATACCCTTCCTCTCCAGTGGTGACTGGGTCACAGATAGAGAATGATGACCCTGCTGAAGCCTTGATTACAGTAAGAAAATCATTTAGTTCAGGCTATAAAATCTCTTGTTTTAAAATTAAAATTTCCTGGCTTAATCACCTGAGTTATACCAGTAAAATGGGCTCCAACACCTTCAAAGATATCCTTGCAACTTGCTTTACCACCATGTTAGTGTTGTCTCTAAGGTGACTTGCCCTGCCTGAAAAAAAGAACTTTTAGCTTGTGCTCCCCGTTTGTGCAGTAATCATCCCACAATTTCACATTTACTATTCGCCCTATGGGTTAAGTACTTATTCCGTTCAGCCGTGAAGAGCTGCCATTCACTCAGGACGTGTCAGAAACTGTTTCTATCTATCTGGAAAATTGTTTTAATGGTGGCTTTTTTCCCCCCACAACAGGATGAAATAATTGAGGTGCACTGGTGACAGGGTGATATTTATTCTTCCTCACCTTGCTGTGAAATTTTGAAGCAAGCGAAATGTTCTGGCTTCTTGCTAAGCGTAAAACTTTTCATATGCCTCCAGGGGACAGCTGAGCATGTGGGCAGTTGCATTGTGGGATCTGCAGCTCTCAGGTGTCCTGCTTTCATTTGCTCAGAGGTTATGCTCACTGGCACGTTTGCCAAGGGTTGTTGTTTTGCTTTTCCAAATGTATTCTGGGTAATTCTGTAAACTGCATTCAAATACATGGATTACGTGGTAAATACCTCTGTCTGGTACATAAGGTCCAAACCCGAGAAAGGTCAGACAATACAGTATGAGGATGCATAAGCCTTTTTCATTAAACACAGAAAACAACATCTGTTTTTCCTTATTTCAGTTTTACTTTAACAGATATTGGTAGGTTAATGATTGTGCAGCAATTTACCATTATTAAGCAGGTGAGCCACTACAGCACAAAAAGGCATTCTTTGGAGCCAGTGGAAAATGACGCTGTACCACAAAAAGCACAGTGCACACACTGCTCAGGAGCTGCGGGAAGGCAGGTTCAGAAATGCCACAATACCAACAAGCTTTCCTCTGGAGACATTCGCTATTCACGTGCCTCTAAAATAAACTCAAGTCCGAAAGTGCTTCACAGAAAGCGGTGCTGGGCTGCTAATAGTCAACATTATAGCTCTCAGAGCATCCCATCTGGCAGCACACAAAAATCCAGGGAAAAGTCACAGAGTTTGAACTAACACTTCAGAAAACAAACAAAAAAGCATGTTGTGTTTGTGGACAGGTGCACGTCACTCTGCTTGCTGCCGCAGAGCAGCAAACCCTGAATTTGTGATCATATTTTAGATTTCATTCATATCTCTAGAGTTGAAGTGGCTATTACAAATATATTTTTTTGCCTAGCAACTGTTCTTCTTGGAAATAAAATTAAACTTCCTAGCTACCAAGGACAGGCTTTCTGTATTTGTGTGTGTTTTACAAATCTCTGTGACCACATTGAGTTACCAGTCGTACTTCACTGATATCAAAGAGCACATTTTACATGAGTGCTTCATAAAATAGACTCTTCCAACTGTTAATTCCTCTAAAACCAACTTGGTTGTGTTCTTACATGTTGCGAAGGGGACAGGTTGGAGAATGTAATCACCTTATGAAATTAGCTGTCTTCTGCCTAGGTGTGGGTAGCCCCGTCTGGGACATTCTTAAACCCCATGTTTTGTCTCCCATATTATTGCATAGGATAGACCTCACTATAATAACGTGTTAATGGAATGAGCAAGGTCAATGAATCCCGTGGGAGTAGGCAAAGATTAATCTGGGATCCTCTAGGGTGGTGCATACTCTTGCTTCCTACATGACGACATGGTAGTACCCGGGAAGGTCGCAGTTTGGACTTTTGTCCCAAACTCCCTTCAGTCTCTGTGCATACAAGCCCTGCTGTCAAGCATTGTTTAACTAATCAGTTTATATATGGCCGTGGTTAATTTCTTGTGGGATTACATTCATTTAAGAGCTCTCCAAAAAAAGAGGACAAAGTCAATGAGGAGAGCTGCTGAGTACAAAAAAGAAAATGCTTGTCTGGGAAAAAGATCACCAGGTTATGTTATTGAAATATGAGAGTTCTTCAGTCCAGATTTCATTATTTCCATTATCTTGGCTTTCTGTAAATACATTAGCCTTGTTACACAATTCAAACTTCGATTGGCATTAATAGGATCTTACAAGTTAGATATGGAAGAAGACTATTAGATAATGCAGCCATCTCCCTGCTGCTGCAGGAGAAGTCATTGAATTACTTATGCTCATTGAAGAAGAGAGACCTAAAGGGTTGAACCTGCCCTTTCAAGGACAATTCACAGCAGATAAAATCAGCCACTGTTATTGTAACATTTTTAAGCTTTAAGATCAGTGACTGGTTTTCTAAAATAAATTGGTAGTAAAGAACATAAATAATACAGGTTAATATTGGGTCTGCAGTAACAAACAAACAGTACACATGAGACTGGGTTCTTTAGAGTGTGAGCGTAACTTTTATCAGCGCTAAATGATACTAAGCAAGGTCAAATAATATTAAATTTCTGAAAGGCACAGCAGGGTAGATAAATGTTACACAAATCTTTTTGCAATTACATGTTTTATGACTTTAACTCTTGGGTTCCTATTTCTAGTCTTTAGCCAATGTGTGATGTGCTGTTATTTTCCTACAGATTCACTGCATGTAGCCAGCAGATCAAGCTAGGTAGACAACACGGTTCTTGTCTTTTGGAGACTACAATAGCTGATGAAAGTGAGCTGCATCTCTCTAGTTGCTGGGGTGCACCATAGTGCACCTCTGGGAACTGGAGTGTCCAGATGAAGCCACTGCTCAAATTATGCACTGTTCTTTTTCTGTCTTGTTCTTGGATTGTTTTTACATGGAAACCCTAGCATTAGACATGAGGAGATAGCAGCATCTTCCACCAGCATGATGTCTTAATGCAGCATCAGGATGCTTCCGGGAGGTGCACTACTCAGAAACTTGAAAAAAACCCAGTTCTGGTAGCCGCAATAACTAGTTTTCTTAAATGAACAGTTTAAAACTGGAAGTAAAACACCAAGAGGAAAATGGTTATAGAAAAATAAGCCCTCTCTACGCATGCCCTCCTTTCCAAAAATCCCATTATCTCAAGGTGGTGGATTGGACAGGTCTGTTTTGTGCACATACTACAAAAGGGGACACTGTCCAAATACCTCACAAGAAATTCTTGCCTTCCCTCTGGAGAGATTATTTCTATTTGGCCATAAATCCTTGGTGGTCCCTTAAACCCCCCCTAGCTAGTCAAAAATAATGCTAATTGCCTTGGAGTCAGGAGTTTGCATCCTCACAGGTTATAGGCTGTCAATTGCCCCTCCACAGTGTATTAGCGTTTACTACAGGCTCCATATCTTATCTCACACCATTCTTCATTCTTTCTGCTTTTTTCTCTTGTAGCTACAATCAGGATAAACTGGCATGTTCACACAATAATTATTGAATAGCCGGGTCACATGAAATATTCATAAATCGTTGCAGAACAGCCCCATCAGCCATCACATGGATGTTAAAAATAATGTGTCCTGAAAAATAATTACCAATTTTTATGTTGCTATCTCCCTACATAGGCATATTGCTTTCTTTCCTTGCTCTACTGTATTCGCTTCCCATTTAACAAGTTATGTAAAAAAGTTTTAGCAATTCATCTGATGGCTGAGCTGCAGTTATTTATAATTATGGAATATTCTTGGGTGTTTGTTTAAAGTGTGCTGGAGAGCTGCTGGTTTTGTTTTTTTCTGGTAGGCGGCTCATTACTTCATAAATCTGTGACTGAATGGGAATTGTGGCTGGGGAGCAACTGTGCTGCTTCATGCATCATGACCAAGTGTGTGTGGGAGTCAAGAACAGCACCTCTCTGGACCAGCTGCTCCATCCATCTGCAGCTGGGTCTAGGTACAGTGATCTACGGTCAAGATCTGCACTGGGAGTATTTTTATAGCTGTTTTATAGCAGCTGGTGTGAATGGCAGTAGAAAAATGAACGATCAACTTCCTAACCATCAGGAACAAACTAAGAAAGAAAAATAAGCATAAAAATTAGCACATTTTTGTTAGTATTATAAAGACACTCTTTGAAGTTCAGTTTCTCAGAAGAGCTACTGTAAGCCTACATATTTATTGGTTTGTCACTCAGCTGAAAATTTGCTTTATACCAAAACTTGGCACAAAAATGTATTTGAGTGGCAAGTGATGTTCATAATTTCAGATGCTTTTATATCCTCTTAAAACTGAAAAATAACTATTTAAAAAGGAAATGTTACTTGAAGCTAGTCTGGTTTTGTCACTCTTATGGAGAAAAATAAGGGTGCACAATCAAATTTTTAAAATCCAGGTAGAGTGGGGTTGCTGGTCGAATATTGAGTGTATACTTTCAGTCCATCTGGAATCCAGCCTATGTTAGCAACAACTAACATTGTGTTAATAAAAGGACCTAATTCATCTTGCTATACATTTAATAGCGTGAATGATTTTTCTTTATTATCCTAGTCTGAGCAAAATATAAGGAGAAATATTTTTGTATGGCTCTGGCTTTTAATTTTGGATTTAAATAATCATGAGGGATCTCAGCACATTTTAGATTATATCTGCAGCTTTCCTGGAGGAGGCTCTGCATGATGTGGTTCTGCAGCTCCTGCCAGAGGAAGTATTGCCATCACATATAAGTCTCACTTGTAATGCATTCACACAGCATAACACAACATGACACAGAAAGTGAGATTGGTAGCTTTTTGTCAGAGTTCTTTTTAAAATTAGCTCAGTGATGATTTAGACTCTCATTACAGAAAACAGAGAGAGTGGACAAAGAAGTGAAAGGCTGGTGCTTCCATAAGTGATGTCTGGGAAGAGGATCCTTGGCATCTCCTGTGTAGAGTTCCCTTCCATGGAGGAAGGGGAGAGCATTCTTATGTCTTTCAGAGTCTACCTTCTCTTTAGAAATGCTCATTAAAATTCCTCAGAAAAATAATGTCTCGAATACAGCAACTTGCACCAAATTCTCCGTATATATTTGTCAAGAAGATAATACCTGGAGAGCAAAATCTCTTTGGTTTGTGTGGTGTTTTCCTTGAAATGACATATGCTGAACTGAGTGTTTCAGAGCACTATTGCTGTACTCAGTCTGTCTTTCAGAAAAGAAAAATTCCCTGCCCGTGAACAATAGTCACATAAGTGCCAAGTCCTGATGTGTCCATTCTCAGTTGTGCATTGTGTCAAAGGAGAATTAAAACTCTCCCAGCATTGGCAATCCCCCACATTGTGACAGCGTGCTTCTTACCACACTGGATTTAGCACAAACCATTTCATGAAATGACCTTCCTAAAATAGTGACAGTATATTAATATTTCTGAACCTCCCATGTAGACATGCTTACTCCCTTACTCATTCCTCTGCTCTGGTTTAGAGAAACAAAGATGTGTTAGGTGGGCTGGGCACGATTTTGTTCGTAACTCCATAAATTCAAAACTCCTATTTACTTTTTGGACGGATTTTTTCCTGAATATGACTGCAGAAAGGTAACGGACACAGTTTGATCAGAAACAGAAGTAAGATGGAGATACCAAAGTAAGAAATGTCTGGGGGAAGTTTCCCGGACTCTGTCAGAACCTGACTTACCTGACTCTTTCACATGATTCTGGTTTACGTCTGTCTTTCAGCTTCTAAACTTAGCTGAAATTTTGATGCCCTACAAGAGGATATGCGTTTTGCTAACATTTATACCACTTGTGTCTGCCCTATTTCTTCAGGAAAATCTTTATCCAAACTATAACTTTTCCTCTCCCTTTCAGAAAAAAAAAAAAAATGTCCAAATTCCCCTTATATTATTTAGAAATAAATTATTAGTTGCATTTCATACTGAGTATTTGGCATCAGTCTATCGAAACAATGCTGTAACTAAAATGGAACAGAATAAAACATTAAGAAAAGCTCATTAAAGGCTCGTTGTGTTAATGCTGAATATAGGCAACCAACGTAGTACGCAGTACCTGGGAAAGACAGTTATTCTGGGAACATTCATAGGTTGGCTCTGAGAATTCAGGCCAGATCGTGAACTGCTCTGGGCAGAGCTGAACCCTTTTGCACCAGCTGAGCTTCTAGCCCTTTCTGTTCAGAGTGTTTTAATCCCTGCATGATAGCAATGTGGCTGTTAAAATTACCAAGAAGGTTGTCCGGTGCCGGGGGGGGGGGGGGTGGGGGTGGGGGGATGGTGGTGGTGGTGGAAAGGAGCAGGGCATGGTCTCCCCTTAATCACAGCCCTCTTTGGGCACTGATAAGAAAATCGTAGAATCAAAATTATATCTCACAATTCAGAACAGTGATTTCAACATAAAAGTAAGAGAAGAGCATCCATGAGATGATATGAAAGAGTCTAATCTGAAAAAATCAGCTGCTCTTTCATGGCCATGCACAGCTTAGAGCTAAAGAATTAGAAAATGCTACTGTATATTCGATGGGAAAACAGGTCTCTTTAGTGTTTTCCAGTCAGCAGTGACAGTCTGTCTTCCCTGAGCTTGGTGCAGAGGGTCAATTTGAATCCTCTGAAGTGCCAAGAGCTCCATCTGCTCTTCCATCTGAAATGGGAATATTTTTGCTCTTTTTTTTTAATCTTGATTTGGTCTTTCGGTGTTTGTGTTAGAACACACAGCCCAGATGCCAATAATGAGGAAAATATATTAAGTGATAAGGGAGAAAACAGAGAAATTAAAATGAACGAGGTAGGAAAATTGTAAATGGAAAATGGGAGCTGATTGCAATATCCAGCCCAGGTGTGGCTGTGAATTAAAGTGCTTTCCTGAGAGATTCCAACAGATATATCCCATAATCCTACACATCTGGGAAAGTGTTGGTCAAGACAGTCCTGGAAGTTGTGCCAAAAACACCTTAAAGATATTCCACACAAAGATCCAGCTTGCTATATACTCCAGCTGCTGTTTATTAGTGATGCTCATATTTTATGTATGCTAGCACACAAGAATTCTGTTACAGACAAAACTGTATATATAGATTTAAATCCATTGATTGTATATTCCACTTAGGCTTTATTGAAGCATTTTTCTGTATGCAACCACACAGCTACAGTTTCTTTAGTTGAAGCTGAAACTTACGTATATACCTACAAACACACATGCATACAAAGGAATGCTTCAATTTTCCTTAAAACAAATTGAAAAATGTCAGTGCTGCTCATCAAGAAAAAAAAAATACACGCAATCTTTCATTTCTCCATTTGCTTTGTTTTCACAGACACCTTGTGCTTTTCTAAATTTAGTGAATTTGAAAAGTCAGTATTCTGAGGCTGAGAAATTAACCTCAGCAATTGTGCAAATGCTTGAACCAGTCTTTGGTGCAGAAGAATTAGTGCAGCATTTTTGTTCTGTGTTAAGAAGACCACAAAAAAAGGAACATCAGAAAACACGCTCCTTTTAAACCAAGTTATTTTGGGGGGTGAAGAAAAAAAAGTCTTAGCCATGCATCAGTCGATAGGTAGCAATTAATACTTGTGAAAATGTTAATTTTCCCCTCTCCCTCTCTGTTTCTGTCTCTCCATCTCCTTCCTTTCTTCCTTCCTTTCTTCCTTCCTTTCTTTCTTTCTTTCTTTCTTTCTTTCTTTCTTTCTTTCTTTCTTTCTTTCTTTCTTTCTTTCTTTCTTTCTTTCTTTCTTTCTTTCTTTCTTTCTTTCTTTCTTTCTTTCTTTCTTCCTTTCTTTCTTCCTTTCTTTCTTCCTTTCTTTCTTCCTTTCTTTCTTCCTTCCTTCTTCCTTCCTTCCTTCCTTCCTTCCTTCCTTCCTTCCTTCCTTCCTTCCTTCCTTCCTTCCTTCCTTCCTTCCTTCCTTCCTTCCTTCCTTCCTTCCTTCCTTCCTTCCTTCCTTCCTTCCTTCCTTCCTTCCTTCCTTCCTCCCTTCCTTCCTTCCTTCCTCCCTTCCCTTCCCTTCCCTTCCCCTTGCCATTCCCCCTTTTCTTCTCCCCTTTCCCCCCTACCTTTTCCTTTCCTTTCCTTCCCACCTTTCCATTCTTTTCCAAGTTGGCAGGTGGTGAAAAGTCCCAGATGTTGGTGGTCTTAAGACAATCCGTCCTTTGAAAAGGATTCTCTTATACCTTTGAGCTATTAACAACTTTGCTTTCAACACCAGGTGTCACTGCAGTGATAGAAAATCTTAAAGTATTTTGCAGAATTGGTGAACAAAGCAAGATTTGCTATTGAATGTAAGAAAATCATTCCAGACATACGGTGGCAATGGAAACAAAATAAGTTTGTGGAACTCCATAAAACAGGGTAGCTAGCATAAGCGTATAACTTTGAAAGCAAAGCTGGAGAGAATACAGCTTTAACTGTAATCTACCATTGACAAAATGCTCTGCAACTAAATGGACCAATTTCTATACTTAATAATCACCGATAGGGTTACAAAGCTACTATTAAACAGCATCAATTATCAAGTGATGCAGGCTTAGGTAGGTAAGTTCATCAAACTAAAAAATGTCCACACTTCATTGCAACTGAATTTACTGTGAAATAAGAACAATTCCACTGAACTTTTAAATGGTTTTGGGGTACAGAATAAATTCACAAGTAGACATCAAATACATTCTGAATAGCTTTGGACACAGTATTTCACAGCGGCGTTTCACAGAGATTACTTCGGCGTGTCAGAGAGGTTTCAGTAAATTTTGACAACACTAATCTGTTACATTTTGCATTGAATTTATTTGCTATTTTTACTACTTTCATAGCATTTTGAAAAAGGTTTAGAATATTTAAAACCAGGAATAATATTCAGCTATATTTTTCACAGAAAAATATTTCTATTTTTAGACCAGCTCCAGAAATAACAACAAAAAAGATTTACAGAACAAACATTTGTCTGTTTTGGCTGTTCCGGTAATTCTGATGGCTGAAGGGAAATAAGGGTGTTATAAAATCACTTTGTCTAAAATGTTTTATGAAGTAAGGTTGCGTTGCTGTCTGCTTAAAAATATAATAAGTGTTTCAAGGTAACAAATAAGAAACAAAACCATGACTTTTAATAATAAAGTAGAAGGAAAAGATAGAAAAATAGAAAAAAAAAATTGAGATAAATAAAACATGAGTGAAGGAGTGCAGGAGTGAAATCGAGTCTGGAAAAGGGGGGAGGAAGGGTGTTGTTCTAAAGTTTATCTTTTTGTTTCTCGTTACCTGAATCCATTGTAAAGAACCCAAAAAGTTAATTTTCTTCAAGAAGAGTTTGTTTTGCCAGCACCAGTAATGGGCGCTCAGTGCACGAGCTTTCTTATCCTATTGTCACCCTCGTCCCACTAAGCAAGGGGAATGAGGGAGCAGGTGTTTGCCCCTTAGCCAAGGTTAACCCATTGCATAGCTAAAGGTGTGTTAATATCAGGAGTCTATTGCTTTTGTTAAAGTGCTAAAGCACTTGTTCTTTCCTTCCTCAATACACTTTTTTTTTTTTGTACTTATAGACAGAATATTGTCTTCAATAAAAGGATCTACCTTCATAAAATTGCCTTAGCACAACATGGTCATGGCACTGAAAGTGACAATATGCTAACGTAATTTGATTAGCTGTTCTTTGGTTTTTCATGAGAGAAAAACACTAGGGTGTTTGCATCATAATAAATGCAATATGTTAAAATGTTACTATTAGTTAAATGGCATATCCATTAAAGCAATCTGAAAACTTTTGAAGTCGCTCTGCTAATTGTCCTGAAGGTTATCCAATGAAACATAGTTCAGGAAATATAACGTGGCAATTTATACCAGGGTCTTGAATAAATCTGTTCTCTTCAATCACCATCTTCACACTTCCATTTTCACAAAAGTGTTCTGAAGTTGAATTCATCCTTGATACTCCAGGCATAAAACCCCGTGATTGTTTAATATCTCTCAGCACGGAGGAGGGACACTTAGTGCTACTATATGGCAACAGCTGTAAATCAAATTGATGCTTTCAAAAATGATGGAACTTGTAGTCATAGACTGTTAAGAGGACAAAGGTATGAATGAGTTCCTAAAGAGAAAAGATTGATTAATGGAGGAGAAATCAGGTCATGGTCAAGAAATAGAAAGTCTGAAATATAAACTCGGACTTGAGAAGTTTGTGTTCTGAAGATTATGCCAGTATTCATATATAGTTCACTCCATGCCTTGGTGTGTCATCCTTTCTAGATGTCCATGAATAGCTCCTGACAGAAACAGAACTACCTCAACCAGACTTAGGGTCTTTCTTTATTTTCTAGTGTCACTAACTCTTGATGCTCAGTAAATGGAAGCGTTCCTGCTTACCATTCTACAGACTGCCTGGTGGAAATGTTTTGAAAGTAGAAACTTTAAGAGCAGAAATAAAATATAAGTCCACAAGCAAATGCAAGTTACAGTGTCTTAAGGAGTTGCCATTGATTAGCTAAGTCACCCTAAATCTTATGACATATGCTTTTTGGTTGAGTTGATTGCATAGATAGGTTATTTAGCTTACCCCAAAATAAGCAATCATATTTTGCCTTACAAATGGGTCAGGGTAAGAATACGCACCGCAACATTTTGATGACTCAACTGATGGGCCATAACTACTATAGTTGTCTGAAGCAGAGTGTGAATGACTAAGTACCTGTACTACAGCAGACAAGGTGTTCATTGGTCAGTTGATGTGGTATTCCTCTATCAAGACCTAATCTATTCAATGTTTTCACTTTAAAAGACAAGTAAGGCAGGACTCAGAGGAGTACTTAAGTGATCAACTACACCTACCCTCTGGTTTTTGCTCTGTATCCCTGATCTCCCAGTTGTACAGCCCAAGTATGACAGTAGCATAATGATGCTGCTACCTGGGCAGTCACCTGAAAACCAGGACCTGCTAGGGGGCTGGCAAATGAGGATCTCAAAAACTTTGGTGTTTTCCAGAAACAAGACCAAATCTTGATTTACTGTTTCTGGGGTCTTATTTTAGGGTCCAAATATGTTCTTCTTTGACATAGTATGCTTCACACATATGTTTCTTCCTAATTTTGAAATAAGTTTTTTCTGATAAATTACAGAACTCTCTAACTCTTCTATGTGTACTTTCTTCTGTTAATATTTAGTCAGGCTGTAGTTAAAAGGCAATGGAATTTCAGATTTTCACAGAGATGGTAGCTAAATCAAGCTAACATTGTGTTCTCATTTAATACTTCAAAGATTTATGCAAGTTTGGGACAGATTTTTCTTTTCTACATTGTATATAATAATAAGTGAAAAATGATATTTCATCTTGACATGTCAGATTCCTGAACCCACCTTCCTCCCCATGTCTGAAAATGCTTGGAAATTTGGAAACCTCCAAGTAAAAAAAAAAACTTGTCAAAAAGTGTATTTTCCCATAGAACTTGAACAAAAAAAAGTGTTTCTGTTTCCAGGAAAAGCTCTGTGAGCTTAAGGTACCTGAGAAGCTCAACTTTTTCAATAAACATATATATACAACACTCCTGTCAAGTAGGAAAATAGTATAATCCACATCTTACAGATAATATATGAAGGTAAAAGGAGGTGGAAAGTCAACTTTTCAAAGAAATGTTGACCTAATGAATTTTCCTGACTTTGGAAAAACTACACAAACCAAATCTTGGAGACATGCTCATTTTCTAATGAAAATGTTTACAAATTAAGGAAAGGTCTGCCTTTGGAAAGCTTCCTAGTATCCCACCTGACATATATTCTCAGAATGGATATGAAGCCATCTATTTTAGACTGGCAAAACTTTGATTTGGCTGGCTCAGTTTGTGTCCCCTTCCCTAAATTTAAGACACTATCTGGGCACATTCAAAGTTTTCCTAGAAAATCACGTCTACGCTAGCAGTTTGTGTTGCCATAGTTCTGACAATCACACTTTGTCACAACACTTAACTAACTCTGGCAAGCCAGAATTTATTGTGCAGACCTGGCCTCTATGTCAATGTCTAGACCTGATATACCACAGTATGGCCAGAGAAATGTCTGACTGAATTCCTGGTCCAGAGTAATTTCTGGAGCACACTAAAAGAATATTAAATTGTGAACACTGTTGCGTACCCATGTTGGAATATTGGCTTCATGGATGCATTAATTTAAACACATGGAGGATCTATTAGGCTATATTTCAGGCAAACGTTTTGTGTTTTTTTCTTTTTTTTTTCTGGGAAAGGAGCTTGACAACGCTTTGAAAGATCAACAGCTACCAAGGCTTTGGGCATGGGTCAAGAAATGTTAAGTTCTTAACCATTCACCCGTCCCTACAGAAGATAAGGTCTTCCATATGGGAACCCATAATGGATAGATAAGCTTTAATGATGGAAATATAATTTCATTATCTAGCTATCTCATGTAAAGGTAGAAGTTCCATTTAAAGTTGTTTAGTGTCTGCGTTTATATCTGGATATCTACCTGGCTTGGCTGTCTAGAGAATGAGAATGAACTTGCAGGAGAGTTTTGGCCAATGGAGAAAAATCTGTGAATGCTGGGCAAAACTGGGGGATAACCTCAATGATGAGATTTAGGTCTGAAATAATCTGAAGGTCTTCTGCTATTTCAATGACCAAGACTATTCTATGGCATTATCTCATCTCTGGACAAAATATATCAGAAAGGAACAAACCTAGAAACACGCAATAAAATTCTTAGAAAGTCTGTTTAGATAGTATCAGAATAAGTTGGCCTGATATCATGTCAGATTTAACAAGAGCTACTGGTATAATTTGTAAGTATAGCCTTTACTTTTATTACTTAGTAGTGCTTCAGACTTTCTGAACAATATTACTTCTGGAAAGGCACTGAATTTTGTTGCATTTTTGAAGTATGCTATCTGTAAATTATTCTTTGCATGTCCACTTCAAAAAGCCCCTTCTTTCAGCTGTGATCTTAGCAATATGCGTAGAATGGTGACATCAGAAATATACTCATGTATCTGCAACAAAACCTATTCCTCCCTAAAACAAGCATATCATTTTTTGAAACATTTGTCTTAAATCTTTGCCTTTTGATGGTTGCCATGTAAAGGTGCAAACACACCCATAACAAACTGCTCTGCCCTTAGAAATTCAAATTCTGCCATTGCTTTTCTCCATGTAATTTTTATAACGAAGACAGAGCTTTGACAGGGAGCACCAAGGTAAATTCTTTGGATCAATTCTAAGACACGGTTGTACTCGCAGGTTGTGCCTACGCAGCCAAAAAGTCTGAGCCAGGAGCAGACTTCTAGCACCGAGACCTGCAGCATTTCTCCTACAGTTAATCTGTTACACATTGAAAACACAACAACCCCATACAGTTTTCACATTACCTGGCCCCTGCTACCTCCGCTGGCAAGTTGTGCTATGGGTGATACCAGCAATCTAATGGTATGGACAGATCAGTGGGTAGGCCCCAGTTTGGGCAGGTGAAGCCACAAAGCCCCATGTCCTTCAGCTGGGCATGTGCAGTAACACAAAATTTTGCTCTATTGAACTTGTAAATACAAGTGGGGATTGCTAGTTTGGGGCTCAGGCTGTTTGCTGAACTGACGCTACCCTGGAGGAGCACCTCACGGCAGACAGTGCTGGCAATGCCACTCTCGTGGTGGTCCCTCAGCAGCATCACTTGCCACAGCATTCCCCAGTCCTTCTTCTAACCAGAGCATTTCAGTGGCAGGCTCTGTTTCTGCTGTGGAGGAACCACTCATTTTACATGGCTTTGTAAACAATGGTTTGGCTTAGAAAAGAAAACAGATGTTATGAGTGATTCTGTCACTCCTTCTCTCTACTGAAGACTCACCAGCCTAAAAAGCTAAAATCGACAAGGATTGTCTCTGGAAAACACAGTGTGTGGCACAAAGAAACATGCAGCCCTTAATCTTTTCTCAGTATATTTACTGAGTGTTAGGGTTATTTTTCGCTGTCATTTGGTGTGCTTTGTTTGTCATCATTTAAATGAAATATTGGTGGGTTTGTTTCCTGTCTTAGCTGACTTTAGGTATAGGAAAATCAGGCAGTTATGTAGGACAACAGACTGCAAAATACTGGGGCCCTGCTGCTTGTTTTTCTTGGGAAAAACCGGGTTAGCAGCACCTCCAGCAGTTGCACTACTTCGCACAATAACCTCTGCCAACCAACACAGGATTTTCCGAATTAATTCTCCTTCCCAATTCTTTTATAAATTTTATCTTTTTTTTCGCATAGCAGGATGGGGGCGGCTACATACCCTCTTACCTTTCAGGTAGCAAATTTCGTTTTGACTACATTTCTAGATTTCTACCCTAGAAAAAAGATATAAATGGCGTGTATTAGACCTCAGTTCAACTTCAGTTATCTGAGTCTGCAAACCAATGTTCTTCGTTTCCTTATCTGTTTTGTTTTCCTTTGCTTTGTCCTGAGGATTGCTACAAAAGCATGTTGATAAACAGGTCAAAAAAAAATTTAATGCTTATGTACCGCATAGGAGCATTGAGACCTACCACTCCAGAGAGAAATATCTCAGATGTGGAAGGAAGTGATATGTGGCCAGCAGGATTTCACACTCTTCGCTCATCTAAACTGCCCAGAGAATCATGTTTTATATGAGTAATAAAACAAATGGAATGGTGAAAGATGAGGCAAATGATCTGGTTAATGTATATCATTTAGCCTTTTATAAATGCTGTAAATATCAAGAGACATTGAATCATCCATAAAAGAAGCATCCTATTTTAAATATTTATTTAGCATACAATAGTGCTTGATTTTAGTGCAGGCAGAACATAGTCTGTAACTTATTATGTTTTCATACTCTTTAACTGTCCACCACGTTAGCAAGAATCGTATGTGTAAGGCTTAGGCACAGGCCATCTTTTCCGACTATTTACACTGCAAACTCACTCCTAATACTGATGAAACAGAGATTGAAAGTGCATAAAACTGGGGACAGTGTGTTCCCTACAGCTTCTTTCTTCCCGTAATTCTG
This sequence comes from Chroicocephalus ridibundus, assembly GCF_963924245.1. Taxonomy (NCBI): domain Eukaryota; kingdom Metazoa; phylum Chordata; class Aves; order Charadriiformes; family Laridae; genus Chroicocephalus; species Chroicocephalus ridibundus. The sequence continues at coordinate 111,045,181 of NC_086286.1, forward strand.
TTATCTACATACTGGTTGTTGATTTCAGTCATCAGAAAGCTTACAGATATCGAGGACACGATTTTAGTCCATTTTACCAGAAGTGCAGAAAACTGCTCCTGGATGGTCCTGAAAGCTCAGGCAGAGGAGCTTGCAAACTCCCTGGGCGCACAGTGCCTAGAGGCAGTGGTTGAGGAAGTTACTATCTCACCTATCACTCTTCCAATTCACCTTTGATCTGTCATCCCCATACTATGTACCATGCACATTTCTCACCGTCACATAGGTGGATTCCTTTGAAGTGGAGGCTCCCTTGGCTCCAAATGCAGCTGCCATCCACTAGGACAAGACAATTTTGTTTTGCAAAAACTGTAGAAGCAACAACACATTGGATCTGAATATTAATTATTTCTGGAGACTGTAACAGCATATACAATGATCATGAAATAAATCCAGATACCTAATTGGTGCTTATGCTTTTACAATAGATGTTTCACAGGAATTAACACCCCCATAACTCAAATGGCACTATTTAGAATTACCAAAGACCTGATGTTTTGTTAAGAGATAGAATTGGTCATATATTTTCTGCTGAAGCAAAGTTTGCTGGAAAATGCCAGTTGGTTGAGTGTGAAATATTTCATTCAAAACAGCTTGGGTTTGAGAAAGTTTTGCTGAATCCAAGGCAAGATTCCAAGAGAAACTGTGTTTCTGGCAGGTCTACCCCAGTCCTGGGAACTCTGTAAGCTACAGTATGGCCAGCCTGAAGCCAGGAGTCCCAAATGGGTCCACGTCATGGCTGGGGATGCTGCAAAACTTCAGGGCCCCCCAGTAGAAATGAGCCTGGATATACTCCAAACAGAGATGATCCTGGATTTGTCCCAGATGGGGAACTCCCTAAAGCTACCAGAATTAGTTACAGGATGTGGAGAGTCTCTATAAGTTTGAAATTTAGAAAATTTCCACTACGGATTATAACAAAAATAAAGGTAAGACTCCTACTTTCCAAACACTCCTATTGATAAATGTGTTATACATACCTAGAAGGAGCACAGAGTTTAAGCTTACTAGTCAAATCATCATTAGTCTTTACTGAGTAGAGGGCTGGGCTCTAAACATTGTAAAACTAAATCAGCATAGTTCAAAACATGGCCCATGGGTCTCAGATCTGGCAGAGAAATTGCTTCCATCTGTCCCAGTCACCGGTCCCTGGAGTGGAGGGGGAGCGGGTGTTCAGGCAGCTGATACAGCTCAATCAGCCAAACAACTTCTGACCCTGCACATAGCCCTGTGCAGCTGTGGACCCCTTCTGGGTCCTCATGAGGGGTGGGAGTGAGACTGAGGCAGTGGGATCCCTGATGCACAGTAGAATCACCATGGTTGCCCCTCATGGACCGTTCTGCTCTCAGCCAGTCGTAGACCTTTTCACAGATGCTTTCAGCGCAGAGTGGCATGCTGTGGCTCACGTTCCTACCTGACATGCCTCCTGTCCAACAGTTGAAAACAAGAATCACTGGAACCCACTGGTTTTTACCATATTTTGAACTAAAATTATGAGTGTCAGATTGTTTCCATGCGACATCGTAGGTTACTGAACTCACTTATGAATGATCCCAGTGCTGCTTTAAAATGTTCAAATATCTTTCCAAGTAGATAACTTAAAAGTTTAACTAAAACCTTAACTGGACAAGTTTCAAATGGCTTTTGGATCACAAGTACTATTATTGTCAGTGTTTGTCCCAGTTATAACAATTGTATTAAAATCCCATGCAGTAACACATTGGTTGGATATTGCATTGATTTTAGTGACAGCTACTCCCCTACCTTGGAGGCACAATTCCTTCCTTCATCCCTGTATTGTCACTGTTTGTGGAGGATGGAGCAGGCCAACATTCAGTTATTGTTTAAAGAATTCAATATTGTTTACAGCAGCTCGGTGAGGTTGGTGGTGACGGAGGCAGTACGTCGGGATAGTTTCTAGTGTAGTCTTCTGTCCCCTTTAGGTGTTTTGGTGGTGAGGTAAGAAGCTGCTCTGCGGAGCTTCAGGTCCTTACCCTGGATGGAGAGCAGGAATAAGTCTGAAGAAATTGCATCACCCATCAGCTACAAACAGTCCTTAATATTTTTATTTCCTAGAAAAAAGGTTGAAGATGTTGCCAGAATTTGCTGAAGTCTTGGGAGAAGGCAGGAGGTTACAGATGATCTAAGCAGAAACAAAACAAATGGACCTTTGAGATGAACCAGGGTCAAAGGAAAAGCTAGAAAAGAGACAGCTGAATGCATGGTGAAACTGTGAGGCACATGGCGAGGAGGGATGGGACGATGCATAGAGCTTCAGGAAGGGAATATTGAGGTAGAGGGTGGAAGAGGAGAAGAGCTGGATATGAAGTTGTTTGGATTCTTGGTCATGGAGTACAAGAAAGTATACTGCTCCTAAAATCAGAACTATCAATTGTCAGCAGAACCATGAATCTTTGCTGGCTTTTTTCCCCCCCACTGACCATAATAGCATTAAGAGTAGAAATACCCACTGAAAGTTCACTGAGCTGCAGTGAGGGTACGTTTCTCTTTTCTTTTTACAGGAATAGGAAACCACAAAGGATACCCTTTCAGACACACCACTTGGTAAGGGCAAGGACAGAGCAGCTAAGCTTCAACAGACCTTTGAAGAAATTGTTCGTGTATTAAGTTCACAGAATAGGAAATGTCAACCTTTTCCTGCTGTCATGTGCATACTTGCTTGTCCTTGCCGGCCCACACAGGGGCCATGCAAAATCTGGGTCCTAAACATTCATTTTTATTTCCATGATTCCTCCATGTCTTCTTTCTGGGTTTTGTTCTGCAACATTTTTTTTTAATTTATTTTTAACTGGTGAATATCAAGCCCAGTGTTTGTTTATATACGATTTTTTCAATGTGTTAATGCACTGGATATTGACCACCTATTTGCCTGTTTCAATTGGGATTTTTTTAGGTAAAGGGCCTGAAAGAATATGAATCTATGAATGGCAGCACTGGAGTGTATGAAACCCAGGATCATTGGGTAATTCAGTTTGGAAGGAACTTCAGAAAGTTCATAAGAAAGTGGCTGCTTTCTCTTCAAAACACTGCAGATTTTGATTCTTCTTGGGCAAGCACCTGAGCAGCTACCTCTGTGTACAAGGTGTCAAGTGCGGCTGAAGTATGAGAATCAACAGCCACAAGCTACAACACAATACACTGAAAAAAATTAACTCCGAAGGTGGTAAAATACTGGAACAAAAACTCAGAGAAGCTAAGGAATCTTTGTCCATGGAGATACTCAAAATCTGATTGGGGAAGGCCCTGACCTGTTGGACCTGATCTGATCATGTGGTTAAACTAGAGACCTTCGGAGGTTCCTTCCATCCTGCTTAGTTCTGCAATTCTGAGACTGCTTGGAGACATCTCCTCCCCTCCATCAACATATTTACTTAAACAGTAATTAGTTAAAAGATGCATAAACAAAAATAACATAATGTGAAGACCGATGTTGCCAAATTGCAACACATCAGTGAGCAACACCTCATCAGGAGTAGAAAATATGATTAAGAAGTGCTTACACTGACAAGGTGACAAGGAGAAAAGTAGTCAACATCTTTGGACTGTCATACTCTGTCATTCAAGAATGTGACTGAAAATCCCTGTTAGCACCTCTCTGTTTGAGGAAGCCTGTATTCTTCACAACAGTGGGGTAACTGTTTCCATAAAAATTAAGCAGACAAAATCATGAAGTAGCAAAAAAATCACTTTTTCATAGAGTCAATGGAACCACTAAATCACTTTGGAGATGAAACAGAAATGCAAAAAGAGAAAGTCAGAGTGGAGCAGTTAAAATATTTTGTTTTATTAATTCACCAAAAAGCACGACGGTGAAGTATTTACCACAGGGATACTCCTTCCTGATAACAAAGATGAGATGTCTTCAGAAAACAAGGTGTCAAAGGCAGAAGTTAGAACAAACTGATAGCTTAAATCTCAGTAGGTCATCAAGAGATCTTCATGAATTTAAGAGTGTAGTTGCAGCTGAACTACTAGCACATAAATAAGCTTTCATTACCTGAGATGCTATACTGGAGGCAGCATTTGCCTTCTATATTAGGAGGGAGAAAGTGTTTTACTTCTGCTAAAGAAGTGCTAAGGGTGATGTTTTACTTTGTATTTTTGTGAATAATTCTGATGAAAAAAATGAGGATTCTAATGACAGTTATATTAATAGAGCCCTACAGTACACAGACCATTTATATTATTGATATCCATAATTATATACTATTTATTACTATTGATATTATATCCATTATACCATGGATAGGATCATGTCAAACTTCTCATCAAAACTCATGAAATAAAAGCATTAATACTTAGAAATCTTCCTGACCAAAAGTTAAACAGCTTGGGCTGTTGGTATGAGAAAGGTTAAAAAAAGTTGGTAAAAGACAGTGCTATCAACCAAGTAAGTAATAAAACAGTCCACTGGGAAAGGTAAAAAAGAAGAGGATACGGGTCCTCTGTGACTCCATTCTTTATAATAGGAGCGGGGTAACTTCTAGTGAATTTGTTTATAATTGCTTGGATTTGGATTAGTTTACCGAGGTCATTTAAAACTGGCTTCAAAGTGAGGCACAGTTATTGCAGACTTGACTAAGTTGTGTTGCAGGTATTTGCAAAGTCTAGGCTAGTTATGCTAGGCCCTCCCACTTCTCCTTGGAGAAATAAAGAGAAGTTTGCTCCTCCAGAAGATGATCTCAGGTTGCCAGCTGGAAACTAACTTTGGGTGCCCTGAATTGCCCCAAGAGGAACACACCACGCCAGCATCTCACCAGCTTAGGTTCAGGCAGGCCCTTATGAATATCCTGTCCCCAGATCCCTGTTCCACATTCCTGTCCATCAGTTTGCTGTTTCTATACCATCACCAGCATATCTATTACCTCAGACTCCACAACAGGACACATCAAGGACACAGCTTTCCAGCCTTTAATTTGAATGCTCTTTGCAGATTTCAGCACAGACCTTTTACATTGTCTGCTGCCTGTTTTGTATTAATAGCCTGTTTTGTTTTGACTTTTTTTTTTTTTTAAATTAGAGGTGTTTCTCTAAGCCTGATGGTGTGTGAAATGACATGCCGTCCGGCACCATCAGCACATAAATAATTCACATCTCCACTGTACATACCACAGTAAATGTACTTAGAAGAAATCAGGGCTTTTAAAACATTATTGACCTCCAAGCTCTTTTTTTTTAATTATTTTTTTTTTCAGTTGATGAAGTTATTTTTCCTTTTATTTATAGGGCATATAAGATGCTCAGATATTACTGTAATGGCTGAGGCATCAACATAAGATAAAGGGCTAATTGTGGAACATTAATGTTGCTCTACAGCATTTTAAAGAATGATCTGAGTTTCATTTCATTACATCTCTTATTAAGCACTGTAAGTTCCTGCCATGTCCTATGTCCCACAAGAAACGTCAGCAAGACAAATATCACCACACAGTCTCACAAACGCTGGTGTTTACTTTGCAACTGAACCATGAGCTCTAAAATGAAACCCCAATGATAATTTTAAAACACCCTACATTTCAATAAATCCCATTCACATCAGTTGAGAAAATTTATTTTATAGATAAGAGAATAAACTAAGAAAATTCAAATAAAATTATGCATTTTTTTCCTATTAATTACCTTTATGACAATTCCTGTGCTTCCTTGATACCTGAAATACATTAACAAGACTTGCGTGCTTTCGAATATGCTTCTGACAAAGTCTGTGGAAAACATGTTCAAGCAGGATCTAGGGGAGATTACTTACTGTAGCCAGTGATAAAAAGTCTGCACAATCACTTAGCTGTACCATAACTCTCAAATTATTTAGAGTTTCACTATAGAATTATCATAGTGTTCTTATCCTTTCAAGTTTTGGGGATTTTTTAAATACACTAAGACCTCTGGGAAAGTCACTAAAACCAAATCATTAATCAGCTACCCCATGCTATTCTATTCATCCTTAGAAGGGCAAATTTGGTCCCTTGTAGGCTTAGAGAAGAAAGGCACCTGTGTTGCTGGTTAGCAGGGGAAATAGCTAGTGTTAGGTACCTACTGCAGTTCTGCAAACTCTTCCTCTTTGAATACACCACAAGGTATCGACAGTTCAGCCCAAAATTATCTTTTTTTTTCTTTTAAACAATGCACTCAGTTTTGTCCAGTCCCTTCATTCATTATTCATGGCTAATGAAGTGTTTGCTGAAGCTGTGTCCTTCTCATCCTCCAGTCTCAGCACAAATCCTCACTGTGGGACTCTTGGGCTTATCTCTACATGTCCTCATAGACAGGTTTTCCATAAGGTGATTTCTGTCACTGCTTACCAAACCACTTTTACCTCCCTTGTCCATTTTGTTAAATAGAGGGTGACTCACACAAAAGAGAATAAATACACCATTTCAAATATAGGCAGACTAACAGATTAATGTGATAATTTATCTTAATAAGAGCCAGATGGATGCACTTTTAATCATGACCATTTGCCCGTGGTGGCAAAGATTGTATGATGGAAAATGAAATATTGTAGCTTAATAATTCGGCAGGCATTGAACTGAAATTTGACCTTGGACCTCACCATGCCTGAGAAACTTCATGATAAGTCTTGGACCTCTGTGGGACTCTGCACTGTCTCTCCTGGTGCCTGTACGATAGCCTATTGATGCCAACAGCCTCCCTGAATGGAAGCAACCGTACCAACACTGTTTTGCAGGCTTGAAGGCATAACCTTGCTTCAGTTTGAGTTTAATCTTTCTTAAAGTATATTAAAGACTATTTTTGTTGACATAAGAAGCAGCTACTTTTTCTCTTGACAAAAAAGTAACAGCTTCAGGTATTCACAGGTCAAATTTTGCTATGACATGATTCTATGCCATGGTAAGTAGGTATCTGGTGTTCATCACAAGGCTGAAACTGAGATGTCAGACGGCTCACAAAAAGGAGTCCATATCCTCTTCTCCTGAAATTTCAGTAAATTAAAGAGACTGCATGATGTGTTAAGTCAGGTGAGGATTAGGCTATGACTTCCCATGAGTCATAAGTCTTTGATAATTAATAAGATTAACCTATTGAGTACATTTGGATAATCTAAAGGGAAATAACAGGAATAAACACAATCAGTTCTGAATTCTTATAAATGATGACGCGTGAAATGTAGCATTTGAACTATGCAGACCAATTTCTAGTTACAGTGAGGTTGCTTTTGTGTGTCCCGTGAAGAACACATAAAACCCAATATAACAAATCTAGTTTGCCTTAAAGTTTTTGTTGCACTACACTTACTAACGCTGCACTACTTTTTCTTTTCATCTGGACCTATTTAGGTTGTACGTTCATTAAAGGCTCCATGTTACAAGGTGCCAAAAACCTCCTGTGAAGTCTTTACTTCCTTTGTTTCAAGGGGAACTGTGACTGTTCAGCACCAGTCTGCTCCCTTCTGTGTGAAATCAGCTCTCTGCTCAGATTTGCCAGGTAGCAAATACAGGCACCAGTAGCTATCACTCATGTATTTATAGAAGCAGGGAAAATTTTGTTACAACTATAGGTCTTCTTAGGTGGGAAAACACACTAATTTATGAAAGTTCCAGTAGAAAACAGTACGCAGAATTGTGAGAAAGAATCCAATACTAAATTGTCTGTTGTTTGTGAAATGCAACATACAATTAACTGTTGTTACTGCGGTGTTGATGCTGCATTTGATAAGCAAAGCTTCTGAACTTGAACAATTTAATTTTACACTTAATTTCTTGAGCTAAAGAGACAGTTGTACAAATGAACTGTTTGTATTACATCTGAAGATGCATTATTGCACTGTGTTCATGCTCTTTGTGCATTTTGTAGAGCAATTTTAAGTACTTATACATAAAGTGTTTTCCTGTGTAAATTAGATTAGTCCACTGCTAGCGAAAATTCAGTCCAGTGCTGACTACAGTTACACATTTTCAGATATTTTTAAAAAATCTATACTGCTCTGTGAAACTTTAAATTCTGGTTTGGAACTGAGACATAGGTTCAGTAAATAAAGTCTTTGAAAAATGCTTATTTTCACATGAAAAACCCATCAAGAGCTCTTATATCACAATAATTCAGTAGCTGCTGCAGTAAAGAATTATGTCTTACAGACAAAACTCTGCACTGAGCTGGGATACCTAATCCATCCCTTACTCTTGCAGGTGCATTTTTCAATCCATTGATTTCAAGTGGAGCTTCTTCAAGGTTACAGCAAAAGAATCTTAGGAACAACTCATCTTGGCAGAAAAAAAAGAGTGGTTAACAAAATGAGCATCAACAATTTGTTCCTGCCCTTTGCCAAGGAAAGATCCTCAGACAAGTCCTCTAAATATCTATTATTTAAAATATGCTCGGCTTTTTTGGGGGTCTGTACATAAGAACAGAATCAGACAAGAAGGTTACTTTCTCACTTTACAGTCCCAATTCCACTCACAATTTAAAATACTCTACAGCTTCAGCTGTGGCTTTTTTTTTTTTTTTCAAAATCACGTTTTATAAAACTATTATTATTAAAAGTGTGGAACAAAATATAAGTATGTATATATGTTTAAAGCTATTCCCTTTTTTCAGCTTTTTTGTCTTTTCACTTCAGGAGGTAGAAAAATCCTTTCCCTTTTCTAATTTCAGAAATAAGAAGCATTGTGCCTAGGAGGGATTCTATCAGAAGGAAAAAATCACACAAACAATCAGGACTCCACCACATTCCAAGGAGCAGCCGACCTTTGTAAATCTGACCACAGAGCTCTGCCTCTTCAGCAGGTGTATCAGCCTAGAAAAAATTGTCATTGTACTCTGGAAATGGTCGTCTCAGACCACTACAAGTAACCATCTCTCAGACCTCTCCTGAAATACCAGATCTACCATCACATTAACTCCTAATGCGGTTAAAACTTTCAGGACACGAATTGAGCCAGTGATAGAAGGAACTGAAGGCCGTGACAAAATGTCAGCTTTTTGTCCAGGTAACAGCCATAGCCCTCCTCCCCTGCCTGCTGGCTCAGGAGCTCAGGACCAGCTTTCCTCTATGGAGGCCCCTGCCTCTGTTTCTTCACCCTGTCATTCAGATGGTATTTTCAATTGATATTTCCTTATGCGTATTTGAAAAAGTCTGCACAACTTCTTTCACTTTTTTGATATCCACTGATGAATCACTCCAGGAGTACACTATACGCAAGCTGTTATAAATTTCTCATTACTTATTAATTTATAATTCAGTTTGAATTAACTATTCAAGGAACAAAGCCAATGTGATTCCAGTAGGCAAAACCAAATATCAATAAAGAGAGTTGGGACCAAAGGGAAAGCAAGGGTTGGGAACAGAAAATAAGTGCCTCAGATTAATATGTTTGTATATACCTATATGTATAATTTATGTGTGATTAAAACATATATGCTGAAGTGAGAATTCAGTTATGAACAACTTATTAATTAGACATCCATGTTCAGTCTGAAATGAGTAATAATTAATTGAGCTCTACCTCAGGCCAAGATCAAGCTCGTTACTGAGCTTGGTGTTCATTGTTTTCCAGTCCAGTAAGGAATCATTGTCATCACTGCCATGGGAATCAATGTATGACACGTGTAGTTAAAATGAATAAAATAATATATGTCACCTGCCTTGCACTGAGGCCGCTGCCCCCACTGGATCAAGGTAGAGCAAATATTCCCTTTAGGGGGCAAGTATTCATTCCCACCCAAGATATCTGACAGAGGATGGAAATTTCACTCAAGCCTATTAACTCCACAGGCAGTAACACAGATGTTTGCACATTGAGCAGGCTATTACTTGAGGGAGCGAGGGTGCTGGCACTCCAGTCTTTAAATTCTCCGCTTAGAAGGAAACACCACCTGGAGCAGGAAATGATCCAGGGACAAGCAACCAAAGAGAAAAGGGTGGGTGGAAAGGAAGCGGGAGGAGATCTATTGAAGGAAGAAATGTCTGTCATGTTCTTGCCAGCTGCTTTTTCATTCTATTGAAATGCAGGTTTGTCTCTGTTCCTGCTCATGCTTGGGGGGGTGTGTGTGTGTGTGTAGGATCTTCAATCTGCTGCGTTTGCCCCACAGAAGGTGGGAGTCAGCCCATGAAGCTCAGCAGCTCCCAAAACCATATGGGAGGCTCGGGAGAAGACGTGAGAAAAGTATGTGGGGGCTCAACCTGAACAGGAGGTTGAGCAGTGGTATATCTATTGTAACACAGCAGCACGCATATCCTGAGTCTTTATCCAATGTGCCAGAAGGCTTTTTCAGTCAGGATTACACCATCAAAGCATCTCAGTATCACTCAGTAGTGTTGATTTTGAAAAAAAAAAAAAAAATTTGTGAAAATAAAACATCTGCCAGAGTAGCACATATATTATTACAAAAAGAAAGAAAAAAACAACAACAACTTGCATGAAAATCTGGCCATGAAGTCAAAGTCTAATCCAAATCACTCAGGAGACCATCTTTGGAATAAGGCCATCTCAGAGTTACTAGACAAAATGGATGCCGTTAGTTTCTGCTGTAGCAATAATAAGGTTTGTGGCTGCAACAGCCATGTTGCCTTTAAGGATTTTTTTTTTCCTCCACCAAAGCCTTTCTTTAATTATAAAACCTAAATATCCATTGTGCCCAGTGACCAAAAGCCGTCTATTGTTTCCTGCCTCTTATACAGCTTAATAAGAGTTTCTAGGGTGGATATAGCCATATGTTTAGAGTTTACATAGCAATAAAAGAGTCTGATTTCCATCACAATGCCAAATGTAAATGAAGGCTGTGAAGGACCGCACAAAGGCTAGAGAAATCGCCTCAAGTCCAGGTCACTGCGTTCCCCGTAAGCCTCCCAGCCTGCAGAGAAACCCAGAAACCCCCGCTAGCTGCGGGGAGCCCTTGCAGGGGACTCCACGCCAGAGCCCTGCACTGAAGTAGAGCTGGTCTGAGAGCACAACCCAGCCCACAGCTCAAACAAATGAACAAACAAACTAATGCCATACATTTCCCATGCTGGTTTTGCATAGCTTATGTGGTGTGTAACGAGCACGATGGCACGGTGTTTTACCACATGTACTAAGAGCAGGCTGCGTTTGAAAAGCCAAATGCAAGCCCCCACTGTAGAGCACTCAGAAGATGAGTGATGATCACTCTAGAGTTGCACTTATTTTTAATTGATATCCCTGTATATTTTCTGCTATTTTAGCCTTTTCAGTCAATAACTGTCTCTCATGCCTCTGCCATACTTTGTCTATCCCAATCTTTTCATTCTCAGATGTTAATCCACACAGGACCTACTCCACTCCCTTTGAGTTGTGTTGTCTCACCAGTGAGCAGGAAAACCAATTGGGATGAAGTTGAATGATTTCTTAGGGTGAAAAAAATTCATGAGAAAGACTCTCATCAAGACACGGTGTGTAAAGTAACTATAAACATTATTTCTACTGCCCTGAGCCTGGTCTTGGTCACCGCATGTCCATGTTTCCCCAGCCGTGACTTTTTCTCCTGTACATAGGCAGAGCCACTCTATAGGATGTGAGGAGTTAGACAGACTCATCTGAGAAGGACTGATGTTACTCAATTCCTTTTCAAAAGTTAGAGCACCCTGTTTTGGAATTTCCTGGAGTTCCGCACATGTGAACATGATCTAAAGCTCCTCAAAGTAGATAGGAATTCCCTGGTTTAGTGCATTTCAGATCAAGCTGACAAATACACAGCAGGATATCACTGGATTTGATAACACATGCACAAATTGAAAGGCTGAACTTTGCCTACATACGCACTTGAAAGAGCATCACCAAAAGGAATTTGTTCTCGGTGAAGAGACATCCAGTTGATTCACAGGTAGGAACCTGGGGACTTGCTTTGTGTGACGAACAAACACCAGGTATGTAGTCAGGTGTTTCTGAGACCTGTGCTGCCTTTTAGGGGTGTTTGAACACCAGGACAGCTTGAGTGCCCCACATTCTGCTGTGCTGCCCAAGCCGTCACTGGTGTGGTCTGGTGATAGCCTGAGCTAGGAAATAAAATATGCAGGAATACTGTCTGCTTCAAGACCTGCCAGAAGTTTGTTGCTATACCATCTGGGCTGTTTTTATTTATCCAGCTGTGATTTCTTTGGGTTTTGCATTTTTAATTAACACAGTTTTGAAAGAGGGGCAACTTTTGTTTAACCTCTTCAGTGCTGCGTCATGTAGGTGAGGCAAAATACAACTCAACCACAAAGGCTCTCAAATTCAAGGTACTGTCTCTTGAACTGTTTGTACTTCCAGGAAGTTAGCATGAGTTATTATCCCATGGACTGCGATGAATTCCAAAAACAAGTAAGGGCTTTTTTCCAATGGGAAGAAGGCATATATAGGCGGTGAGAGAAAGGCTGCAGAAATGAAGACTCAGACATCCTATTTTTAAGTTACTACCTCCGTTTTTTCCTATCTGTATCTATCCTTTCTTCCTCCCCTCTCTTCTCAGCTTTAGGACCACGTTATAAAGAGTTTGACCTAACAGGTAAGCACAGAATTGTGCATGTGCCACCAGATTTTTCTAAATATTCACTGCTACCTTAAAAACACTGTGAGCAGAGATTTGGAAATTACACGCATTTAGGCAGGCAACAGTGGGCTAGTACATGCCAGTGACACCCTGCTGTCGTCACTTACAGCAGATAAAGACAGTGATTTTGGCAATCCATGTCCATGGGCTTAACTTGATGAGAAGATGACTCCAAATGGGCTTAAAATTTAAGCAAGCAGTGCCTGTCTGAATAAAACATATTGCCTTTATCATTTGCATTGCAGGATTTTATAAAGATACTGGCTGAATTTTTCCTTTTCATTACTTAAAGGCTTAAAATATAACTTTTTGTTACTATTTTTCATGTTTTTCTGCAGTGCAGCTTTTGTGCTGGTCTCAAGCTTTTCTTTCAACAGACCAAAATGAGCTGCGCAATTCAGTTTCTTCTAGTACCTCACGCAACCCAACCTGTCCTTCAACTGCCTGTCCAGAAGTCTTCTGTACGTCTCGTGTGATATCTGCTAGTACCACGTGGATGTCTCGGGCACCCTGGGCATATCAAATGAGACTGCATAGGTACGTTTAGGAACAGAATTATTCCTAATCAAGGGAAACACATAGCTTTGCTTCCCTTTTTAAGCCAGAGCACCCTCAGACAAGAGCTGCATGCCAGGAACTAAAATGGCAGTCCATTACTCCAATTTCCTACACACATCTATAAAAATCTAATAATTAAATCAGCAAGGTATCAACCCTTTATCCATAAAACCAGTAAAATTCAACAAGAATCTCATGCCCCGTTAAGATTATCATCCCTCTCAATCCAGAAGCTAACCCAAATACTATAGCAAGCAATACTGAGCTCTGGCAAACTGGAAGCATATACATCTTAAGAATAAAACATATATTAGTCGGCAATTACTCATTAAAACATAAATCCTTACCTCTGTTGAAGTTACTTTTGTAGTCCCTTTCTGGTTGGGTGAACTTTCTACAGAGTACATCAGCTTCCAGAGTCCAACCCAAGAAATTCTTGCCCCTGGCTGAGTATATAACACAGGGAATTGCAGATCATAGTCCTACACATGGTATTCGAAGTATTGACACCCAAATGGTGCTCAGAGCTGTGTCATTTGGCCTTCATCTTTCCAAATGGGCCCTCCCCCAGTCTGCAACTGCTGAAAGCATGACTGGATGCTTTTTTCACAGCCCCGTGCTTTTTGCTGTAAGTCATGCCAGGAGAAAAGTTGATGCTCACACTGATGATCATTTTACCTCCATCCTGCCCAGCAATGCTCTTCACAGCACCCTGCTGTCATCAGGAATAATGTTCATGAGCCAGCCCAAGGGAAAACTTTAGCCCAGCAGAAGAAGAAAGTCATATCCATTGCAGTTAACACATCTGCAAACACATGTTTGGAGAAAGGCCTGGGGAATATAGATGCAATCTGCTCGTTTTAGGTACCTAATCTAAGCTTAAATTCCAGGCACTTGCTGAAATAGCTCTAAAATAAAAGCTTGGGTTCCCGATGGAGAGAGAGAAGGGCTTTTGAAGGTTTCCAAAAAGAAATCTTACCAGCATAAGTTTTAGATGGGATCTCTAAATATTCCTTCAAAACTCAGATTAAGACTAATTAAGAAGTTGGAAATGGAGTATAAGTAAACTAGAGAGCTAAGAACATCAACATTTCCGGGTAACTACTAGAATTACCTGAAATGATATTAAAAATCAGCCATAAGTTGTAATGAAGTGTGGCCTCAGACATCCAACCCAGCCAATGAGAACCATGAGAGCAGAAGACATTGAGGTCCTGGAGCAATGTGACTTTAATTCTGTCTTTGCTTACCCTTACAAAGCATGAAGTTAAGTGTCTGGATTCTCAAGAAAGGAAATGTGGTAGAGAATTTGCAATGATGCACTCTGTTGGGAGTGACGACCTGACTCACCAGGAACTATGTTTTTAATATACCTGAGGTTTTACAGCCTTGAAAATGCACAGTAGACACGAGTGCTTGAAAGAACAGTCCTTTAGCAAGACAGGGAAGAATTTTAGTTACCAGCACTTCTTTCCTTTTGTTCATCTTAACATTAACTTGAATGTAGGTTTAAATCATTTTATTGTTAACTGTGAATAACATGGTTAGTCTGAAAAGCCACAAGTTTATTCGAATGCGTAACTGTACAATCCAAAATTCAAGAATTAATTTTCAGTGTTTCAAATCTTCTGAAATGTTTTGCAGTAAATTTATTCTACCACATCTAATAAGGCTTTTTTTCTGCACTATCATTACATTTCTTCAAAGCATTTCCAATAAGAACACTCCAAATTATGTCCCCTCAGCTAGTTCATCTGTTCAGTCAATAAGCAACATTTTATTGCTTTTATGAATTAAGCCCACTTTACATCCAATCATTTTGCAAACATCTGTAGCCGAATCAGTCTAGGGAGCTTTTGAAAAATCAATCAGTAGGGAACAGCTTTCACTTTTTTTTTTTTTTAATTTTAATAAAGTATTTACACATGTTTGCTCCACATGAAATAGGAAAAGCGCTAAGCTTGGTTGTCATATTTGAACATTGCAATGAAGCTCACCTTGCATGTATAAGTTTTTCTTATTTAAAAAGGAGAGATATGACGATGGCATTAGAATGATAAACTACTGATAATTTATGTTCTAGCTATAAGCAACTAAACCAGAGGTATTATAGCAGCTCAGCCCAGTAACAGATCATAATGTTATTTACAAAGTGTGTAGCAAGGCTGCAGTATTTCAATTGTCTTTCTTCTACTACCTTTTGTTGATTAGCAAGCTAGAAAGAAAGAAAGGAAAAGGTTTTGAAATAACATAAAGGATGTGATGTTAGAGAATATTGAGGCTTTTTTATCTAGTTTTTCATTTGAAAAATGCTAATTCATAAAGTTCAAACTTTTCCAAAGGATGTGAGAACTACTTTTGACAAGAACAAAATTGCTGTTTAAAATGAGAAAAAATCCTACCACAGATTAACCCAAAGATTAAGATATTCACCTTGGATTCTTCAAAAAAAAAAAAAGCACTTTCATTCAACTTAAGGACCTGACCCCATCTCTCACTTCCCATGTACCAGCTAAAATGCTGGAGTATTCCCAGGTGAAATGGGGGCTTTTTCACTTTGCAAGTGATTAGTTTAATCAGATTACAGAATGAGAAAATTGTCCAGATTTTGGAAACTATTTTGATATGGAGAAGTACTTTTTCTTGCCCAGCGATCCTTGGAATCAAGAGACTTAGATCCAACTTGTAGTTTGATGATTCCTGGGACAAGTTGATTTAGTGTGTCATTCTATAAAATAGAGATAATTTCCTTCATTCTACATCTTATTTTCTCTAACTGAGCTGGAAATAGTTTGGGCTGGTTTGCTATATTTTTTTACAATGCAGTACAAATTAATAACAGTAAGTTGCGCCCATCTGGTGTTTCCTCTAGTTGACATGGAAGTGAAGAGGGACGTATTTCTGTCTGAATAACCTTGGAAGAAAAGCATATCAATTATGAAGAACCAGAGCAAACTGTGAAAAACTGAAACAAAGCCCTGGAGTGGTGACTTTTAAAAGTTTACCAGTTTTAGCAAAGTTAATTATATTCACCTAAGATAATTATCTCAATGGCCAGGATACTTCCTGATATCAGTTATTGCTCAGTTAGTGAATTGAATAATGAGGATTGTAATGAGGTTGAAGGTATGGGCAACCAGGTTCTTAGTTGTCTAAAAAAAATGACAAATTCTTGTGGTTTTACTATCCACATACATCTTCCTTGAAAATATGAAGATGAGTCCTTTGATGTAACTCATTTCTGAATTGAGAAAATTTGCACAGAAAATACCCAAGTTTACATTTTTAAACTTAGCAAAGGGCAGGTCAAATGTTTCACTTTGTTGTGAACGTTAATTCTGATATAAGGACAATTCAGTTGGAAACTTGATACTTCATACTTTGTAGAGATATTTACACCCATATAAAATAAAGCAAAATGTTAATTCTTCTGCTGGGTTTTTTTGGCTGCCTTCACTCAGGAGAAGGTGGGAAAGCTGCCAACTGCAGCAGTGGTGGGTTTCTGCTTCCTAGCGGTGTAACTCTTTGATGCAGAATTGCTCTAGCCCAGTCCTAGAAACCACTTCCAGTCCTTTGGGGAAAAAAGTCTTCTAGGAGCAACAAAGATCCCCTCTTGAAATTCAAGCCCTGCTTGGCACCAGCCGGCCTGTGCAGGGATGGTCTGAAGTCACACCATCCTAGAGAAACTTCCAGGAATTGTGTTCTGGAGCCATCAGGAGGGAGTGACCATGGAGGCTGCATCCACCAGCAGGGGAAAATGCCTCTGTTCTGTGGGACAGAACCATAGCTCCTCCATCTCTCATCTCTCCTCACCACCTCAGGATGCTGCCACGTGGGACCACCACCTACGGGACTTGACCAGAACTCCTTGCCTCCTGCCCTTCACATGCACTGGCTCCTTCACATCGCAGGAAGGTCTAGTAAAATGAAACAGCTTGACTCCACTCAGTCACCTTTTCATTTTACTCGTGTCTTCCTTACTGTGCTTGGCTGCTTTTCCTGGGTGCTTTTGCTTTTATGCTCTTAACTTATTCTTTTGCTCTGTGATCCGTGGGAATAACCTTGCTGTGCAATTAACATGGGTACACAATCTGTTTGAATGCATTTGACATGTTAACTAATTTAGAAAAGGTTCTTACAGGTGCTTAATATACATTGCTGGCATTTTATTTGGGAAGGTCATTTGAATATTTTCTCAGAACTGTCGAATTGTTTATTGATGTCATAATTAATTGTGTTACTTCTGATGTTTGCTTTTCTGGGCATCATTTCATGTTATAAAAAAAAAATCCAAACCCAACAGAAAAACAAACAACAAAACCCCCAAATTAAAATATGATAAAACAAATGAGTTAATTTGTTTCATGCTTGCTTTTTTCCCTTAGACTTTTTTCCCCAAGTCATTAAAAAAAAAAAAAGGAAAATAAATAAAAGAGGTAACATATATTTTTCTTTCAAAAGGAAGTTTTAGATTATTGTTTATTGTTTCTCTAGAGCTGGAGATTATTTATTTGCAACTGGTATATTCACAGATTCTATAAACTCCACCTGGGAGCTCCAGGACAAAGGATATGAGCTTTTTAAAACAAAATGCTTGGGGCCAAATTAAGTAAACCTAGTGTATTTACATAGCATGGGTGTTGGAGGCCCTACAAGCTTCAGTGCTCAGGCAGTCGCTCAGGCGACTCAGGTTACTTCCCTGAGAAAGGACATAGCAGTGTCTCACAGACAGAGCAAGTACCAGTGATGAATGATTTGGGGAGAGAGGTTACAAAAATTATAGCATTTCTGCTTGTACCTTTGAAGGTTTCTATCCCTAAATAGGGTAAACACAAATGGCTGATTTAGCATTCACCACAACTGAAGGAATAGAAAAACTCAGTGAGGAGGCTGTAGGTAGCAAAGAAAGAAACCTCCTGAAGCAGATCAGCTGTCAATTTAGTAGCATTTTATGTTGGCAGAAGATCTGTCTAGGAAGCTCCTGCTCAGCTTTATCCTGTCCTTTCCCTGAATTCCCATCCCACTTCCTTCTCTTTCTCTTCTCTTTCCCAGCTCTTCCTCATCGACCCCCAGCTGTGCTGAATCACGTTGGAATCTGCTTTAACAGAAGCAGTAAAGAACTCCAGCAGAGACAAAATCAGACCTCCAAAGTGAGAATACCCTCACATGTCCCCCTTAAGCAGTTCTACAGTGTGAGATTCCTGCAAACAAAAGACAAAAACTCATAGGGCAAGTGTCTTTGTGGCCTGGTGACCAGGAGCTTTGTCATGTTATTTTTGTTCTTTGCCCAGTAACTGCATAACCCAAGTGCGAAATGCTTGGGCTTGAGTCTACCCACGAGCTGTATGCGAAAGCCAACACCATGAGCATTCAAAGGTGGTGCGTCCTGACACAGCCTGATGCTTCTTTAAAGTCTGTCTCATAAGCTAAGGGGCAATATAGCTGCCTTGAACCAAGGCCACCTGAGTAACCACATACACTGGTCTGCTGTCACCTGGCACTGCCTTCCAGGGCAGCTTTCCGACAGATGTGGTGTTCAGAGCTCGGCCACAGGGCCTGCCTGCTGTCTACTTAGGTCTCATCTCTGTGTCTAGTTTAAGTCAGCTGAACGATCTGGGATGATTCCTGCACTTAGTTCAATGTTAATAGTTGGTACCTTTCTACTTTAATTTAATAGCTACTAGATCTGGCAGTTTACAGGGACACCAGCACCCAAGATAAGAGCCACTGCAAACTTCTAAATTCGTTTTATGCTGCCTTGCAGATCAGCCTGCAGAAGCGCAGACAGGCTGTGCTCACAGCTTCCCTGAGCAGCCTTTGCTTGGCAGGTTTTGGTCTTTGCTGATCCAGGTTTAGGTAATACCTAATGAGCGAGGTTCAGCCTTTTTTCAGCCGCATCTTCTTCTCTCAGAGCAATTCATTTTGCCCTCCCAGTTGTGTTTTAATAGCCTCTAAAACTTATACATCTAGCACAGTCAGCAAAAACAGTGTTGGGATTCAGAATCTCACAGACAAACTATCAAAAATGAAACCAACTGTTTCTTAACATTTTTAACAGCAAAGGAAAGATCTGGCAATCTACACAGTTAGTTTTCCCATTAAACTGATAGCATAAGAAACATAACTATCATCTATGCATTTCTACTCTTAACTTTGGCCAGTAAAGTAAGAAAATGCATTTTTTTAATGACTAATAATCATTATGAGGTGCTAATTGCCAGATTTGAAAACACTTCGAACCTACATAATTTCATTGTTTACAATATTAACTACTAAAGCAAAGAGAATTGTTTGTGACACCCCCTGGACAAAGACCAGAATGTAGATTTGCATTAATGCTCCAGTAAACAAATGATCATCAAGGAAAGATTAAAACGCAGAGGTGGTTTGCATTCTTCCTCTGTATTCCCCTCCTCGCTTCCAGTTTTGCTTCTCCTGTCATTAGAAGTATCTCAGCTGCATTTTCAAATGTTTGATTATCATGTAAGCATACTCTATAAAATGGTACATAACAGCATCATAACCCATATGTTCCCTACCATGACAGAACAAAAGCACTTCTTGCTTTTAGTTGTAGAAACTAAATAGGAACCGTTCATTCAAATCTTCAACTTCCCCAAAATGAAGCGCAGAAAGTAGGTGTGAGCGACAATGCTCTATGCAATCCAATGCAAATGTATGCAAATTTCTTCATATTAGAATCATTGTCTAGTTGTCATCCTCACATGGGGCACATCAAAGCCATATGACCTGATTTTGCACCTGCTGTTTAATTAAATTTACAAGGCAGACACTCTCTCTACTCCCGGTGATATACAAATCCATTTTTACTACCGCAGCTTCTAATTTACAAGGTAGTCGACTGCTGTGTTTCACCATCAATAGCTGCCCAACTGCTCTTTGTTAAAGCGGAGATTAAAAACTGAAAACTGGCCACCATTTGAGTCTGTGAATTAAAAGAAATATTAAACGTGATTTCCCTCTTCACCTTTTTAAGAAAATGGGGCAAAAGGGAAACTACAGTAAGAACACTTCATACTAATTATAACGGTCTTGATTTTTTCATTCTCCTGCTGTGAAGAGGCCAAGACACAGCACTTTTGTCAAGTTATCAATAGTTTTTTCTGTTTTGCGGGAGCCATATGTTGAAATGTAGCAATGCACCAGTGCTAGTAGCAATGATATTAACAAAGCTGTCTCTTTTCCTGGATGATCATGCAAAGTTTTCAGTATTTATGCTATTGAATTCAAGCCTTGCTTAGAAATGATTTTGCTGATCTTAATTTGTTTTTTCACCAAAAAAAACCCCAAAACCTGTTACTTTTTATTCCTTCCAGCATGCAGCCAGTAAGGCTGCAAAAAGTCAGTAAATCAGAATGCTCAGTACTATGAAATTGTTCTCCTTCCTTTAGATCAGCTTATTGTCTGCTGTGAATAACTTCATTATTACCAAAGCATTATTAGTCATAGTACGTAGGTTCACAGACTGCACAAATCATAAGTTACCAAAACACACTAATTAATCTTTATTTCACATACAGAATCATAGAGTGCTGGTTGGACTGCTGGTCTGTAGAGGTTGGAAGGGACCTTTAAAGACCCTCTGGTCGACTCCCTGGGCCATGGGCAGGGACATCTTTCGAAGCCCTGTCCAGCCTGGCTTTGAGCACTTCCAGGGATGGGGCATCCACAGCTTCCCTGGGCAACATGTTCCAGTGTCTCACCACCCTCAGAGGAAAAAAATTCATCTTTATATCCAGTCTAACTCTACCCTTTTTTATTTTAAAACTGTTGCCCCTTGTTCTGTCACTAAAGGCCTTATAAGCCCCCATTTTATTATTGAAAAGCTGCAATAAGGTCTCCCCAGAGCCTTTTCTTCATTTAGGCTAAGGAAGTATACTTGAGTTTAATTATTAAAAATTATTAAAATTATATTTAACTGAGAGTGATTGCTAGCAACACATCAGAGAACAGGGGAAAAAAATTACCCTGTGCTCGTTTCCTTTTATAGACAGAAGGAGGAAAAGCAGCAATTGTAATACCCTACTCACAAGCAATGAGACATTTTTGGTGAGCTACCTTTAACTAAAATAGTGAAATTATCTCATTCTCACCTTGTTTATACTTAATTTAATGCCATATTCTGCAGTTAGCTCTGAGGATAGACGGGACATGTGAAAGAACAGCGGAACAGACTTTCGTGTGAGAAGCAGTGGTGTTTATTACAAAATGCAAGAGCAAAGAGACATTTTTTGGGCTGTCTATGGGTGGCAGCACGCGTTCACACAACAGCAACTACATTTGATAGAAAAGTTAGAACCAGTACATAAAAGTAGACTAAAGGCTTTTTTTCCTTTCCCCCCTGAATTTTTTTCTTGAGCTAAGTGGGGCAAATTGCTGAGATTCAGCAGTGCTTTCTGATACTGCAAGAGCTAAGTATTGCCGAGCTGAGAGGACAAAAGCTATGAAAACATGTGCCTAACAGCCTGCCCATCTCACAGCCTCCTGCCACAGTTATCGCACGGAGCAACTCAGCCCAGATTCCCAGATTGCTTCCTCCAGACCCGCTTGCTGCGGCTGCTGCACCGCACTGTGAATGGCAGCGGCGAGTCCTGGAGATATCGGAAGCAATTCAGGTGATCTGAGGCCAGGACCGAGCTGGTGCTCTGCCTCGCGCCTGCTGGCAGGCATGGGGCCATAAGGAAATGCAGCATGGGGGTGCAGGTGGCGCCCCTCGAGTTGCTGTGGAGCAGATGGGATTTGGCTGTGTCACCTCTGGACACGCCCCAGGAAGGACCGATTCTCAGAAGATAACTGTCTCAGCGCTCAGTTCTGCATTTCTGAGGAGTACCTCATGCTTTTACATCAGCTCTGGCCCCTACGTAATTTTCTTCCTGGATTCTTTCCTGGATTATTCCATATGTACCCTTTCTGAAGTTACTTGGCAGAGTTTTCCTTAGCCTCCACTGGTTCTACATCAATGCCTTGAGTCCTTTAGGAAAGATTAATTCGGATCAAATGTCATTAACACTTGTGGGTTTTTCCAGGATATAGGGGTACAAGATGTATATTGCCAGCACAGCTTTTTACTCCTTGGCTTTTCCTTGTTTCCCCCTGAGGGAATTTTTGTGACTTTGTTAGCTGCTCTTTGTGGGGAGGGAGTCACTTCAGGTGTGGCACAGAAGGAGCTGCCGCAAATTCAACAGTGACTGAAAGTATTCAGCAAGGCAAGCTTTGCAAATAACCCCAAAAGGACAGGAAAAAAAAAACCACCCAAAGAAAGCCAAAACACAAATTAAAAGACCACATTTGACTCATATTTAGGCAAGTTTGGACACAGCCAAAAGACACAGAGGGAGCTGACAGCAGAATTTTGCCCAATGTCCTCACACTATGTAAATGGACATATACAGTGGTCCTTTGGCTACCTTGGATATTTTAAAATATACATTTTACACAAAGAGCAATAAATAAGATTAACTCTTAAATAAAAAAATGACCCGGTTTCAGCATAGCCCACTTTAGGCTGCCATAATACCTTAATTTTCCTGTTGATTCATATTTTAATGAGGAAACTATTATTGCAGTATCTTCATTGTTTAATTAAAATTATAATTAGATATTAAAATGCTAGAGCACAAAAGTAAGTTCTTGCTGAAGGGTATCCTCAGGAAAACAAAGGCTTATAAGGGTTGTTATGGCTTTGAGAAATTAGATGTGGTCACCAAATTGCATCTGATTTTTTTTCAATAATAATTACCTCACTAAGAACATACTGGGCTCCATAAAGAATTACTGGATTATATTTGGTAGCCTGTATAATGAAAAAGGTCATTCTTGATGATCAGTGTCGAACTTCAGGCCTTAAACTCTATAAATCAAGCAAATCAATGGTAAAAGGCAATTACACTTAGCATTTGCATAGTGTTAAAAAATACAGACCACAGAACTAATAAACCTTCAGGGTCCCCATTCTAATTCATTTCCTGCTCCACTCCAGCATTAACAGCATTCAATATTTCATCATTACATATTATCTAATATTTTAAAGGCAAATAGAGATTAAGGTATGAAGATACAATAGCCTCTTTGAGGAAGAATATACAATAAATTAGAAACTATAGAAACAAAAACGTATATGTAAGCGGAATTATTGATACAGATGAGAAAAAGTTCTCAATTGTATTCGGGAACCAGCAAACGGGACAACAGAAAGAGCAACTTGCAGATCTGGTCCAGAGGAGGGAGGATTAGACCTTAGCAAGGGAGCTGTGAAGACAGAGGGTAAGGGAGGTGCACAGGAGAGGAGGGATGCAGATTTAAGAACAAGATGTGCAGTGACTTACAGGTAGCCAAGCACCATAGCAAGTGTTGTGCTTGTAATGGAGTATTAACTGCTGGGGGTAAGAGCATGAACCATGATTCTTTTCATGCTCCTGGAGCCTTTGCTGTGTCTCGTGATCAGCCAAACCAGGAGCTTGGTGGTGGGAGGCAGGGGAGAAGGAGCTGCACACACAGACCCAACAATGGAGATGTAGCCATGGCATGCATATACATGGTGCCATGTGTTTATTGGTTGGATGCCTGTCCTGTGACAGCAGCCACATCATGAACGTCTGGGTAGGAAGGCCCACCAGGCAGAGGGAAGAGAGAGTCTGTGAAGGGAGCAGTGAGCAGAGCGGAAAGTGGCGGTGAGAATTGGTTTGCTGCACTGGAGAGGAGATACATAGTTCAGAGGAGTCCCAGGACAGGATGCAGCTGCCCAAAGGGAAGCATTTATTTCACTTTAGGTTGTGTGGGATATCCGTCCCAGCCTCCAGATTGTGCTCTAAAGGTTACCCACAAAGCCTGTGTCATTTCTGTAGATGTCTCTGAAACCCTTGTAGGCTTCAAGTGACAGTAGGTACCTATATTCATCTGACAGATGTACTCCTCTGGTGGTGTTCACTAATTGCTCAACTCAGCTGCCTGATCCTCATTCTCTCTGAGGTGCATGAGGGTATCTGCGGGTTAGGGGACCCAGAGCCTCCGGGAAACCTGTGTTCTTCTGGTGTAGCAGCTGGAGGATGAGCAGGATAGTCTGGCACATCTTGGGCAAAATGTGAAATACCAGCTTGTATGCAACTGAAGAGACTCCTAAACATCCATAGGCAATAAGGGGAGATACCAATATCTAGACATCTGTCGCGTTAAAAGGACTGTAGTTTCAATATTTGTCTGTCAGAGTCCCAGGACTTACACTGATTTATTATCAGAGTCCCACCAAAGGACTTTCACTGAATCAGATTCACAAATAATCAAAATTAGTTATTTTATTGAGAGCGACAGTTACAGATTCGAGATTGCCGTTGATAAATTCACTAACTACAATAGCGCTAATTACTTAAGGTTAATATTGCTAGCAAAAATAACGATAGTACAACAACCCGGGGTAACATTCACCAAAGGGTGAAAGGCGCAGCGCTTACCCAGAAAGGCATCCCTGCCTGGGGTGGAGGAAGAGAACAGAGCCCGTCGACTGGTCCATCAGGTATCAAGTTTCTTCTCTCACAATTTAACAGTCATTCTCTCCATCCTTTTATCCCCAAAATTACAAGGTTTCCCTCCCCTAGGTGACGTGTAGTATGATTTGGGTGGAGAGATGAGTGCTATAGTCATATATGTTTAGCATGATCTCTAAAATCTTCATTAGCATACAGGGGTGTCAACTTTAATATGCATTTCTCAGGTAATGAGGCAAAGGTCAATTACTGGACATGGTAGCGTCTCAAGGAAACAAAGAGCTACACAAAGTCTCCGTTACCTTGATTTTACTGTCTCTGCTGACAAAAAGCAGGGCTGTCCTGGCTCCCCAAGACTACCCCATTATTTATGTATCCTGTGATAGCCGGACAAGCCTTCACTTCCCTGGGTTGCACAAGAGCTAGCAAAGCCAGTCTTAATTGCTCTTTGGGCACAGAGACTTCACCTCATTATCCAAATTCCACAACATCTACATTTGAGTACATTAGTCTTGAATTCAATCTCAAGGCAAGAACCTACTGAAATTGATGGGGTCCAATTGCATAAACATAGACATACAGTGTCATCTGAGAGGCCTTAGCATGTCTTCACCTCCAGCTGCTCCAGAGGACAACGACGTCCTGCTGGTTCAGTGCCATACTGCTGGGTCTCAGGGCACCTAGAATGGCATTAGACTTTCATGCCCATGCAGCTCAGTCTCACACAAACACGTGCATATGTTTTCAAGCAGCCCAAGAAACAGACTGGGAAGAAATCAAACTTCTGGAGCAGGATGCAAACCCAAACATAGCATGGACACAGAGAAAGCAATTGTCACCAGAGACTTGCTACTGACGAGTATGTGGTCCTGTTCAGAAAACACAAAAATCAAAGCTAATGATGCCTGCAAAAACAGAAGATTGGATTCAATCACCCACAAAAAATCCTTCCACCCTGTGGTCCTAGAACAGAAAATAGGGACCAATGTGTTTGGTTACTACCAAAGAGAAGAAAGACTGGAAATTTTCTGTCACATGTAGATTCCAGTAAGAGAAGTCACAGTCTCTTTGCTACACTCGCACCAGTGAGGGAACATGGCTTACAGGTGAGACTTCTTGCCCATATTCAAGTCACTACACAGCTCTGTATCGTAGTGCTTCTTGACAAAGCTCAACTTTGGCCATTATGAGTGATGGAAGCGTTTTTATGAATTTACATTTTTAAAAGGTTACCATTTTACTCCAGGTGATTTCTGACTATTGTAATTGTCTGTCTTCTAAAAAATTAGAACAATAGGCATTATTCTATGCAAAGAATGAAAAATGATAATGAAAGACAACTTAGAAGCAGAAACAGTATATGGGCCATTTGGCATTTTTCTTTTGTGTAAAGATATGCAAATTTAGAAATGACAGAGTCAGAAAGGCAGACTTTTTTAATATCCTTCCCAGAAGCTGATTTTATTAGGGCTCTTGTACATTATCAATGTTTTGATTGCAAGTGTCTATGCTCATTGTGTAATGAATTGTCTTACCCATGCAGCTCCACAAATGTAAAAGTCCAGTAAATTGAGTCCAGTATTTTTTTCAGCTTTACATCAGCAGGGGGGACGTTGCACATATTTGAATTTAAACTGGGCTACAGGACAAGAGATAAGCTTTACTGTGCAGCGAATATCAGTAACAGGATTGACATAAAAGACAAATTTTAATTGCAAAAATATACCAACAATGTCATATAAAGACATCACTACAGTTCATATGTGGGTGTACTGAATAGTGAATATGTGTTGAATTTGTCAGATTGTTTTAGGGGAAAAACAAACAAACAAACAAAAAGGTTAGAACTTTTGTACTGATCCTTTCAAAACAATTGGCTGATTTTTCTCACTCTCGTTTTGCAGATGTACTTGTATGGAATTGTGAAAAATAGTGTCTGTTCCTTACAAATCCTTCCTTTTGTCCCTCTGAAATATGCAAAACACTTCATTTCAGATAGAACAAGCTGTTTCACTTGAAGGAAGAGAACATTGGAAGGAAAAGGCTTGTATTAGCAAGGAGAACAAATATTGATGTTATAACCTGGACCAACACATTTGCATTGTGTTTTAGTTTGATTACCCACATTGTCTTCTCATTAGCACTAGCAGCATCTGAATAGCTGAACTGCAATCTCTTCATCTGTCGGTCATGAAAATCACTCTGACTGGGGTGAGCTGCAATCAGTGCGCAAGCAATCACAGTGTGACCGGGGCAGGGGGAGAAAGGAGATAGCCACGTTGCTTCCTTGCAGTACTTCGGGTTAAAAGGCTGCACGTGGACAGCTGAGGCCGCTGCTGACCGTGACTTTGTCCTGACCGCTGCACACAAGGTCAAGTTCGCCCTTGCAGGACCTCGAGACATTCCCAAAATATCTCACTTATTTTCTAATTACACCTTTACTTTTAAAAACTAATCCACTTCTCTTTGCTTTGGCACGCTACATGAGGAACACAATGATTACTGATGTGAGTTTCTTGAGGTACAAATCATTAGTGGGTGGAAAAAGACTGCCCTCTGACAAACAATGCATGGGAGCTGAAATGAAGCTAGAAAAACCTCACGAGGCATCCATCACGACAAGAAACATTACCAAAGGGTCAAGGTAACATTAAGAGGAGCAGAAACAGGCTCACCTTTACATCTTCACTCGACTCGGTAGCAACAGAAAGGGTGCTTTTTTGAAAGCATTAATATAGGTAATCCTCCATATCCCTCACCCTAAAATCTCTAGAAAGGAAAATAAATTCTTTGAGAATAAGACTGTTGCCTAACCAGTTATTTCCAGCAGGACACATGCATGGTACTTTGTGAGGAAAGTAACAGAGCTTGGAAAATATTTAAGATATTAGGTCTGAAACTTCCAGCTCTTTCTTACACAAACCAAACTACCTAATAAGTATTGCTTATTTGTTCTTAACATTTAATGAACTTTAGATTTCACACTGTCACTTTTTTGGCTTTTATTAATGAAATCAGAATGACTTGTGCTTTATCTTCGAGTAGAAGGACTTCAAAATTCATTTGTAGCAAATGTCCAAAAGTTCCCTCTGTCTGTCAAAGCACCTGAATATAGACAAAGCTGTAGTGGAAAACAGACTTTTTATATAGTGTCCAGTATGTTGTGACTCCAAAATTAGGTCAGAAATTTTCTCATGGCTATTTGAAACATGTCTTCATAGGTTTATCTGGGAAAGTATGTGCGAAAATGACAAAGTTATTTTAATATTATATTAAGGTTCACCTCATGCTGAGGGTTTTCACAGTGGTTTACAAACCACCTATCCCAAATGCAAAATAAAGTTTCCAGTCTGTATCAGTTCAATCTCTTAATTTTTCTCACAGTTGAATATATATGGTCTTTTATGCAAATAGATGTCTGTCTTGACTATGTTGTACATTTGCCCTTGCAAATGGGCATATTTGAGTTTCAATATAGTAATTTCTTTCTAAAGAAAATACGGTGTATGCAGATAATGGAACGGAATAATGCGCCTTTTCCATTTCTAACTTCTAGGATTCCATACATGTGCAAATTAGAGATCACTTGAGGAGAAACACTTGCAATATTTTAATTAATTTGATGGGTTAAAACACAAGAATCATGGGGCAAGCTTAGAAAAGTTAAATGCTCTCTCAGCAGTGCAAGTTTTTAAGATATTATTATTCCCACTGGTCCCATAAATAAATAAATAATACTTCATATTGTTTCTTGGGCTCAAAACATACTCGGTATCATACAACGCACGTAAATGAAGACAGTCCCTGCCACGTAGAATAATTATCCTCCAATTACATACTCTGAATCCAGTCTCTGTGTTACTGTGCTTGCCTGAAGGAGCTAAGAACTCTGTCGACATAGCCACCAGTTTCTTTCTTTTCCCGTTTGCCTGGCCTTTTCCACTGTTAAGCCCTGCCCTGGTGAAGCTTTCAGCTGCTTCTACTACAACTGCATCAGTGTTTTCCTCTGGTCTGGTCCCTATGTACCGGCTATCATTCTAGAGCTGGTCTACAAAGCCACTGTCCTCTCTTTAGTTAACTTGTGAACCTCTTGGGGCTAGCCTGCAACTCGTTTATGAAGCTCTACTAAACAGAAGAGTTGTTAAATAAACTAAATGTTAAATAAACTAACTAAAACAAAGGTGATTTTGGTATTGTAAAAGTAAAGGCAGTCCTCCTGGATGAGCATGCGCTTTTTGGAGTCACCATTCAAGCCAAAGGCATGCATGATATGACACACAAATGTCACAGAAATGAGATGCGGGTTATTAGAGGAAGTAGTTTCAAATACTCTAGCACAGGACATTGAACAAAATAGGTAGAGTGGGGTTCTCTTCCTTGAGCCAGGAAGGGGTAAAAAGCTCAGACCCCTCACACACGCCGCGGGCGAGATGAAAGGGATAAACTAAAGTTTTATGCCAGAATATCTCTATTCCATCTGAAATGCAACGTTAAGCTGCTCTGAAGTAACACAAATGAAACAAGTCTTTTCCTATACAAAGTCCCAGAACCTATTTAATCTAAATCTTCCTATGTAACTGTCATGTTCTGTTTTCACAGTCCTGCATTTGCTTCTTGTGAATTCCCCGTACAGCCCCACAGTTGATTCACCTATTCAGCTGCAGTCAAGTAGCACATCATGACATTATACAGTTGCTCTGCTAAAAGAAAAAGAGTCTTTTAGCAATGAAACCGAATAAGATTTGATTTTGTTCCAGAGACACACATTTTCTTAACTTCCAAGCAAGTAACAGAGTGTCCAGGGGCACCCTCTTCTGCCCTTCACCAGGCAGTCTCTAAAAACTGCTATTCTGTACAGAGTAAATTAAGTAGGCTTCCTTAAACAACGTAAAAATAAGGGAATGTAAAAGCATAGCTCCAATTAACAAACTTGGAATTAAATTACAATTAACTGAAATGAACTTCGAGGGGTTACAAGTTCAGATGTTATTTTATTGCAGATCATACACAGCATATTTACAGTTTCACCTCAATATGGAGTAAATCTGTTCTATTATAGTGATTCCATGTGGTAAAGGCAATAAACATGATTACTAGCTAGTTCCGGGACTAAAATCCTCCTCATTTTAGACTGCTGCAGGTAAGTTTCTTCTTTCTTGCATATCAGCTACTGGGAAAACAAGGTGAATAAACATATATACACATAGGAATTCCACACTGCAATTCCACATACAGCACACAAACACACACACACACACACATAAAATCCTCTGTGAAATAAGATTTAAGTTCAGATTCTCAAAAAATAAAAGATATCAAAATTCAAGTTCCATGCATAATGTAATTTCGACCTCTTGTTTAGAATCATTATGATCATCTTCAGTTACAAACCACTCACTTAACTTGACAAACCCTAGAATTTTTCTTTTCTCCCTAACAGACACTCATTCTACATCACTTAGTTACAGTAGCACAGTTAGTTAGAAACTTAAAAACAGAAAAATTGACCTACAGGTTAAGTTAGAAACTTAAAAACAGAAAAATTGACCTACAGGTTACGAGAAACGGGAAAACACAGTTTTACCAATATGAGAAGTGGATAAATGCAGTTTCTTTGTGGGTACCTCCCAGGCAAACCCCCTGCTTCTCTTTCCACCACGTCTGTCTCTGATTTCTTTTGGTCCATCTGGGGATTAATTGCTGCTGTTGCAGCAAAGCAGCATCACCTGGAGCTGGGAACCATCAAACCATCAGCCTGTGTTTTGCTGTGAGTGTATCAACTTACTGAGCAAGATAGAAAGAACAACAAAATTTTCTCATGGAAGGTGACTATGTCTTTTTAGGTATATGAGTCTTTGTGGAGAACAAGTGTTACTTCATACTCCTCTTTTGGTGTTTCTAAGGGATCTTTACTCAACATATTTAAGATATGTAACAACCCCCAGGGGAATGGAATCAAATATAATACTGTATGCATAAACCACAAAAAGTACTGATTAGAGAGGGAAAAAGAATGTTTGATCAGATTGAAAAATGTACTATGAAACTGCAGAGATCTGAATTTTTTAAAGGCTTATTACCATATTGCTGTGCTCAGGGAAATGACTACACATCAGTATACATTTTAATTAAAGCATAAAGTTTTAAAACTAGATTCTATTGAGTTCTTAGTCAGCATACCCAGAGGGCTCCCCTCCCTATTTGATAATAACATGTGATTTTACTGACCTGGAAATGTATATTTTTCTAGCAATTGCAAACAGCTATCCAATAAGTGACCTCAAATATGAAATGCCTGTCCAGTCCAGATTAATACTATTTATATAGATGTTTTGTACATTTATTTTAGAGTCCCTATAATGCTACTTCATTACTGATAGGCAAATTTAAAATTCAGTTGTGAAACTATGAAGCTGCTAGATAAAAAAAGGAAACAATGGTGATCAAAAAGCTCAAATGGAGGATATAGGATTAATTGTTTTTTCTGTGACTGTGGCAAAACACGTGTTTATCTGGAAACCTGTGTATGTGCACTTGTGGACAATGAGCATGTTTGTCTCCCTGTTTTCATGCATACATACACAGAAACAAGATTGGAAGAGCACTTCTTCCACAATTATGAATGGGAATGCAAAAAGGTGTGTACTTGTCCCAACTCTAAGTGCCTAGTTTGCACGCTAAGTTGGTAGATCAGTCTCCATGATCTTCCCATACAGTCAGCAGAGAAAACAAGGTTTATCCCAAGGGACATCCAGAGCACCCTTTTAAATAGGTTGTTCTGTATCAGCTTCAAAATGTAACCTATTTATCTCTTTTGTCTAGATAAGAGATAAGTCTTTTAACTTACAAATCTTAAAAATTGTTATTTTACTGTGTGATTTTTCTCTCAAATATTGTACTTGGATGTCCTCCTTGGTGTCTGAAGCATGTTTTGTACTGTATTCCTCACTTTCCTTGTCCAAGATCATGACTTGGTCACGGTCTATGTCCACAAAAGACATGACGGAGGTTTTTATCCTTCTTTCTGTTCCCCAGTGGTGAGTTTTCCATGGAAGAAAATGGACCATGGGAGCTGCAGAGAAACTATGCTGTGATACACCAGGTCCCCAGTCCGAATGATGGAGGCACCAAGACCACACGGCACTCACTGCATTGTTTCTCTCCTGCTCACATAGAAAGTAACTTATCTTACTTTCCATTGCTACCCATCACTATAAGTGCTTAAATTAACACTTCCATACTGGTCTATAAAAGGAGATGTCTCTCCTTTTTTTTCAGATGAGTGCCTTGACCATTTTGCTATAATTTTGTACATTCACCTTCGCTTTGTACATTGTACCTCCTCTTCAGTAACTCCTGAATCCTTTGGTAATATAATACCTCAGACCTGCCCTATACATGCAAATACATGGCCTTATGAAGCAGGAGGTAGGCGGTAGGCATATGACCCTCACTGTCTCTCTCCAACTGTTAAGCTGACCTATGCCGGCAGTAGCTTCATTTCAAAAGAGCAACTACCGAATCTTCTGGAGTAGGCAGCTAAATGAGCAGTGAAAGTAGATCGTCATAGAATCATAGAATCGCCTAGGTTGGAAGGGACCTTTCAGATCATCTAGTCCAACCATCAACCTAACACTGACAAAAACCATCACTAAACCATACTGCTAAGCACCACGTCTACCCATCCTTTAAATACCTCCAGGGATGGTGCCTGAACCACTTCCCTGGGCAGCCTGTTCCAATGCTTAATAACCTTTTCAGTGCAAAAGTTTTTCCTAATATGAGTAACCTGGAGGCTGAAGTGTTTCTGTAACTTTTCCTTTGGATAGTTTTAGAGAAGGAATACCTAATTTTCCTCCAGCATCATTCCCAAGGATGGGAAAAAATGGATAAAATCCCCTAGATGGAATTGTTTAGTGTGAAGAGTTTATTCAACCAGGCAGAATTATGTTTGGCAACATTTTGGAGAAACTCATTCTCTGCTTTTACTTTAATTGTACTTAAACTTAACTTTTGAATCTATCAGAAACCAAAAGGAGGAAGAAATGAAACTGAGATGAGATGCTTTAAAAAAATCTTGAAAAGAATTACTTTATTCCAAAGCAATGGGGTTGCTGGCCTTGAAGGAAAGAAAAAGTCTAAAACCAAGTAAAGTGCCTTACAGACCATCAGAAAGGACTGTGTGAACACTAATTTAGTGCCTCAGTATAATGATCTTAAGTTTCTTATTGCCGAGAATTTTGTAGTGGCGTTGGCAGGCATTCTGATGCAGGTTTGACAGAGGACATGGAGGGCATCCTGGCATCCTCATGAGTGGGCTGAGGGTAAGCTATAAATTTGGGAAGAAACAGCAAATTTGTCAGCTTCTTTCTCTACTGCAGCCTGCACATGCTCCTGGGACCCCATCCTCTATCTTGTTCAGGATGCGGGGCACTCACTATCCCGTCTGCACTGTTTTCTTCATTTCTGCTTTTACAGGGAGGGTTTGTCTCATCATTCAGGTCTTCTGGAAAAAAAAAAGGGGGGGGGGGGGGGGATGAAGAAAGGGGAGGAGAAAGATCTTTCTACCTGCAGCAGGAATAAGAGGAGAGAGACTAAAACAGATGCTGTGATTCAGGCCCTGATCCGCGCTTGGTGGGTGTTGACTTAACTATACTGAAATCAACCACAGGCCAGACTTCATGGACTCGCATCCCGATAACCAGTAACTGAATCCTGAAGCCTGCAAAGAGCTGATCTGCAACTGAGCTAGAGGTTGTCAAAGATTGAAATTATTTATTCATTATTTATTGCTTAAATAATAGCATAGCATTTCCACAAAACCATACATATTCAAAGCAGTGTCCAAACAGGAACTGTTAAATTAATTCTTACAATACCCCCTATGAAGTAGTTAAGTAAGTTAATGGGAGTTCACAGGCTCTCAGGATTGATTAAAGCAAGCAAGTAAGGAAGTGTTTTGCTCGGGCTGATGATGTGAATGGATAGATGAATGAAGTGGGAGGGAAGGATTTGGCTTTACAGCTCCCAAGTTTACAAGACAGAGACTTTAAGGAACTGGAACAACCGTTATCAGTGTTCAAATTAAAGCTGTACTTTAAGAGGAACTCACATTATATTTGCATTTACTTGTTTCTGGTGAAAGTATAGTATTTATTTTTCATCAGAGTTAGTGCTATTATCTTTTAATAACATTCACATGGCCTTATTCCCAAAAAGAATATTTTGTTTATCACATGGGCAGCAGACTGTGCGTAATGCTATTAACTATTCTTTCCTTTCTCTTCGGCAGCTTTCTGGCAAAATGGTAGCAAAGTTACTGTCACTCAACAGTTGTGATGGGGATTTTGAATGAGCTACAACATATTAATTGGTGTCCATCATTAAAATGAATTAAAAAGGAAAAGGAGAAATAGCAATACAAAAGAAAGGAAGAGAAATGATGGTGATGATGATATAAAATAAACATGAAATGAATGAAGGATGATGACCCAAAGTAAAATAATAATTTCCTTTCTCACCCTAGATTATCTTCAGTTAGTCTATTAACTTAGTTTAAAGGCTTAAAAGTATATAAAGGATTCACAGGAAAGAGACAAATAACGGGGCTCTTGAAATGATCAAAATATTGGTAAAAGTTAGGTCAAACCTCATTTTTGGCTGCAGTTACCTCCCACTCAGCAGTCAAGAGTTATGTGACAGTCTCTTTCTCCCCAGCTGGACTGAGTGTTGCAGTCAGAACTGTAAGAGCTGACTATTGTTCATGGATGTAGGGGGGAAAACAGAGTGGGTAAGATGCTTTTAAGAAGAAGCCTGCTGGGAACTGTTGCATTACACTTTCCTAGAGAGCTCTTCAGCATCTGAAACCTTTGAAGGGAGAAAAAAAAAGGGGAACCTGCAAGATCAGATTATTTAAAGAATAATCTTTCCTGCTTCCAAACCTGACTCCACAGGTAGGTGATCTGTTCAGGCAACTGCAAAATCTGGTTCCTGCTTTTCTCCCTTAGTTTCCTTTTCAAGGAGAAATGTTTTAGTGTAGAGGTTACTTAGTAACTCAAAGAACCTCTACAAATAAAAATGATGGAAGGTTGTTTTCTTCTATTTGAAGAAATTGCCTGAAGCAAAGTGTTTTTTATCTTGTTTGAAACTCGTATGCACGTTAAATTGCTGACACTCCATTACATTTTTTTTTAATTCAATCCATACTATTTTCTATTTCTGTTTCTTTTTTCTTACCTGAATCACGCATTTACAAAATTCCATTAGCAGACATTTTTTGATAGTCTTTAGTTTCTGCTACCTTGGCAAAAATAAATATCTCTGAAGTTATTTTCATCTCTTGAAGCTTAAAACTGGTCGTTCATGTTTGTTGGAGACCTATAGCACAGAAAATAAATTCCCTCAAAAATAAGGATGTGTTGATGCATTGTGCAAGTATTTAAATAGGATATTGGTAGATGTGTACCTAAGTTTTGTGAGGTGAGAGCTGAAGTGTAACAGAGCCTTTCCTGTGTCTGATTCTCTGTTGTGTTGGTTATTGAGATGTCAGAAGGCAAAACATGGTTGAAATGATACTGCTTAGAGGGTAACAAGTGAGACTTGCTTTGTACCCATGAAAACTACTGCAAAAAGTGCAGGGTAATGGATCAAATTTCTTTTCCTTCCCTGAGAGCTGAGTTATGGGCCTATGGAATATTGGGTCCTGTTTTACACCTTCCCACACAAACGAATGGGGGAATATGTTTAAACATTAGGAGTGGTTCCACTTAGAGGGAGGAGGGGTCGAATAAGGCTCTGCATCCCATTCCAACAGTGTCATAGGACAGGAAATGGGTGTGCTGTGGACATACTTAGCTCCTCTACAGCACATATTCAACTCTGCAAAAGAGATTTTACATACAGCATACCCTAATTGCACTTTTCAATCAGGAACATCTGATGGAAAAGGTATCAATGTCTTGATCTGATCTAGGCACCTGAGATATCTTGGAGGAGAATCCATCCCATCTCAAGCAAATTAGATTAATCTTATCTAAAAAACCCACCATTTTCTCTCCACTGACTATGACAGAAGCCTAGGCTAATTTAGCTCAGATGTAGACATCTACATATATAGGAGTTCATTCAATAACCTTCATTCAATCCATTCATAATTTGATTCAATGTAGGTGTCTAGTGGTACCTGAGACACCCCACGGTACCCGACGTGTCTGGCACACGGCTGCCAAAGGACGTAAGAGAGAGAGAGACAGAGATCAGCTGGCATAGCGCAGGGCATCTCAGTGGTTTATCCCTGTAAGCCTATGTAGGAGCAACTGAACTGAGACCCAAGTTCACATGATTTCATAGTCTCTATGTTCTTCAGTAGTGTTCTGCAGTAACTGAAAACACACCACAGAGGAGACTCAACAGTCAAAGCAGCAGTAATTACCCTTCGTAACCCAAATAAATGCACACCCTCTCTTTAGAGTGAGATTCACTTGCCTACACCTAAATACTGTTTGTCTTTTCAGGCACCACAAGATATCTGCTCAGCCTCCGTCAGAAGAGATCAAGTGTCCAAATCCTTCATTGTATCTCCCAGCTCTGTGTAGGCATTTTGGATGCCCTTGAGACTTTGAAATGACACTGGATGCCTATATGAGGCAACAAAATCTTCCCTAGTTACTACAGAGCTCTGAACTCCATTAGCTGTGCAAAATGAAAGAAAAAACATCCTGGAATTCATGGTAATATAACACCTGCAATATGGACATATTGAAGAATTTTGTGTGTAAAATTCATAGAATCATAGAATGTGTTGGGTTGGAAGGGACCTTGAAAGGTCATCTAGTCCAACCCCCCTGCAGTAAGCAGGGCCATCTTCAACTAGATCAGGTTGCTCAGAGCCTCATCAAGCCTGGCCTTGAATGTCTCCAGGGATGGGGCCTCCTCCACCTCTCTGGGCAACCTGTGCCAGCATCTCACCACCCTCATTGTAAAGAACTTCATCCTCATGTCTAATCTAAACCTACCCTGCTCTAGTTTAAAACCATTGCCCTCGTCCTGTTGCTTCATGCCTTTGCAAACAGCCCCTCCCCAGCTTTCTTATAGGCCCCCTTCAGGTACTGGAAGGCCACTATAAGGTCTCCCCGGAGCCTTCTCTTCTCCAGGTTGAACAACCCCAACTCTCTCAGCCTCTCTTCACAGGAGAGGTGCTCCAGCCCTTGGATCATCTTCGTGGCCCTCCTCTGGACCCGCTCCAACAGGTCCATGTCCTTCTTGTGCTGAGGGCTCCAGAGCTGGACACAGTACTCCAGGTGGGGAGCAGAGTAGAGAGGGAGAATCACCTCTCTGGATCTGCTGGCCATTCATTTGGTTGACATGAAAAAACTCACCAAAATTTCTCAGACAAAATATTCAGATCATTAAATATATTCTCCTCTGAATAAAGGGGAAAAAAACCCCACAACATCTGGAAGACGCTAACTTATAAATACCAAAAAGTATACTTCAAAGGCATAGAGAAACAGAAGCTCTGACTAACACTGATCTGCTATAAGGAGGTTTTCTTCTTAATTGCTTTCTTTTTCATTTTTTTTTTTTCTAATCCTCTATTGCTTTTACAGAAGTATCCTTTTCCATATTTTACTTTTATTCTACTAAAATCAATCATTACGATGCCTAGTTTAAGGAACAGAAATTAAGTGGGATACAGACCACTCAGGTGCAACCACTATTTGCAAAAGATCAGGAGCAACACATATGGTTATAACATAAGTATATGAGCGGTTTCCTATTATAATTTAATGGACCTGACAAGTGCATTGTACTGTACAGGGTGATGGCAATTTATTTACATACAATATCTAGAAATGCAGGGGCTCAGGCTGTATCGCAAATACTTATATCCTTTTTTGTCGAAGTAAAAAAAATAAGGCCAGGTGACATATTTGAAACTTTCAAGCATTTCAATACTATCAGAATTCTTGAGCAAACATCATTGAAGTTAAAGTGATTTGAAGATTGCCTTGTGCTGTTTTCTACTCAATAGTTCAATGAAAGGTTTGTTGCCTGAGCTAAAAAGAGCTTGGTGACACTGACAATCTTAAGGGCATAACTGTAGAACTGGGCAGAGTATGTTACTTAAATGTTTCATTTCTGTTTCATTCAAATCGAAGCAAAGAAAACCCTCCTTGCAGACACACAACGATGCGTGACACTTTCACATTCTTTGAGACTCATGTCCAGTGAACGGTACTTAGTCTGAATCAAAAAAAAGACTTTCCTCTGCCTGGTTGGGAGCAGAGTTTCTCATCCCAAATTACTCCAAATCAGGCAAAGCAGGAATTTGAACTTCAGCCTCCCACATTCCAGGTAGTACTCAAACTCAATCTGTAACACGTGGCAATGTTTCCGACAACAGTTTCCTCAACTCCCAGTCCACATCTCACTAAAATCACCATTCTTCTGTCAGCCTCTTCTAGGCTTCAGCAGAGGGACAGGCTTTCATGACATTTCATTTAGTTGTAATGCTAATAAATGAGGTAAGAAAATAGAAATGTTGCTCTTACTGGTCACCGCATTGTGCTTTTTTCAACAGTAGCTCAAAAGCTGCCACCTTCGTCTTTGGGCAGCAGCCACTGCACAAGAGAGGGGGCACTAACGCCAGTGTATACCTGCACAGAGCTTCGCCAAGCTGGTTTTCAGCTTTGGAGAAATGCTCTTCAGGAATTCATAAATACGGTGATTCCTTGTGCCCCATCATGTGATAACTGTAACAGAAAACCAACAATAAAAAATCCCAGGGAGATGCATGGAAACTTGCCTGCCTTGTTATAGTGATGCCACGTTTTTCTGGAGCATGTCTCATGCTCCTGTGGGATTTAGTAATAATACCAATGTTTCAGCCAGTAGCATTAAAATGCCAACAGTGCTGGAGACAGAGAGAAAAAAGAGGGTATGCCACAGCTTTGCCTAACTTTGTGTAGAGATCATTTGGCTGAGATATGTTAGAACAACAATATATCTGACCGAAACCAAATTTCAGTATATTGCTGTGGGCCACTCTAGCACACTGTGATTTATAGCTTTAATGCATCTAAAGCTCTTTTCCAGTGTGAATAATGCAAATCTTACAGCACAGAGAATTTGCAAGTGAAACTGTTTATAAGCAAAAAAGAACAGATCTAATTTTAGTTATCCAAGATAAGATAAAAATAAATATAACCTCACTGAAGCATAAAGCCAAAGAGCAGCAATTTCTGTCTACGGTGAAAGTTTGTGGTCTATTCACCAAACAACACACGACCCAGTCACCATTAGAGGGAAACAAATCACCATTCTGTACTAGTGGCATAAATAGTCAGATGAGTATTGTTGTTTTTAACACTGTAACACCCTTTTAGAAGCTGAGATTATGAAATGTTTTTGCTCATAATGAATATTCTGAGGCTGAACATTTTTTTCAGCTACACCCTCAGAATAATTTTAAGAAAACAGGAGAAAATATAGTCTTATCCTAAAGTCCCCCCTGCTAGATCTGTATGATACACTCTTTTCAGACACATTGCAGAATAAAAAAGTTCTATTTTGCAGACCACTGTCATTTCAAATAAGTATTGTCTTACTCTGGGATACATGAAATGAAAAGGTCACTTCTGAGGGACAGAAACTTATTTAATCAGTCAAAGGCTAAGTATAGATTTTAGAAAGAAATACATCTCTTCAGTCTCTTCTTTTTCTGATGAAGACTTTGCCTTTTGTAAAGTGAATAACCTGTAAGTCTGGGCAGTTTAGAAAACTTGCTGATTTATAATGGGTTATAAATGATTCAATTTCCTTTAAAATATATGACACATTCAGAGGTAAACAACCGCCCTGGAAAACCTACAGGAGAAACGTAAATGTTGCTTGTATTTCCAGCCTCAAAGACGACAACTTTATGGAGGCAATGACTTTATGTGGGCAATGCTTTGCCAAGTCAAGATCTCCTGGCAGAATCACATCAATATATTAGCATTTGATCTACAACTTTATTTAGTATTGACTTTGTATTATTTGATTAATAATCTAGCAGAAGGAAATTAGCTTCCAGAAGTACAGTGCTAGCCTTTTACTGAGACCAAGATCTTCTGAGAGGTAAAATGTTTTTCTCTGAAAGAAAAAAAAGATTAAATAATCTTATTGTTTACCTCCCTGGAGGCAAATAATGATTTTCACAGCATTCAGTAGAGAGGGAGTGATGGTTGGCACTTAGAGAAGAAACAGGAGCAATTTTTGTCTGAGTAAGGACTATAAAGTCATTTAAACATTAAAGGTAATTATCATGGTACTTCCCTTGCTGAGTGAAAACCATCACTGTATTTAATACCCAGGAAAGGAATGCATCCCAAATGTTATTTGTAATAAATTGTTAGTTATTGATAGCCTTCAGAAAACAAACAAAACAAAACAAAAACAACAAAAAATAAAACCCAGAAGGAATGAGCTTGCTGAGCTCACTTACAGTAAGTTGTGTTCCTCTGACCAGAAATGGTGTCCATTAAAACAACAGCACAAAAATGTTCTTTAAGTATTGGCTTGTAGCCAAAACATGGCAACATTCCTGTCCTTTTCTTAAGAAGCAGTTTTAAAAGCACTGTCACTTCTAAGATCATAAAAACTGAAATAAGACAAAGGCTGTGTGTCTTTATGTGATATGCTCTGTAGTATTCTTGAAATCTGTCACAGTTAAGGACATTCATCAGGAGAGAAACGAGTAGAAAAATATATCTGACTAATGGCATAGAGAAAATCACAGGCAAAATAAGGACTCATTGCTTTGGGTGCCTAAAAATCAACTGAGAGATGTTTTGCAGCTTTCTTCATCAGATTCTCATCTCCTGATTACTAACTGAATGTGGAACTTCCTAATCTGGACTTATTTAACTGACCCTAAGTTTCACCTCTAGATGTCTTAAGATAAGAGCACACATCACAGAAATGGGTGTAGCGGGTGGGAGCAAGAGTCGGCCTGTATCTGAGTTCTGCTTGGAGGGCTGCAAAGGGGACACAGATTGCAGGAACTGGACAAGAAAGTTTGGTCCTTCTCTTTCAGACTCCATCTATTTTCAGCTCAGGGGATTTCCTGAACAAAAAATGGGTTTTAACTTTTTTGTAACTTTGATGGATTTTCTTCCATCTTTGCTTTTGAGTATCTGTCCTGTCTTCCCTTGATCCCAGGTAAAATTTTAACATTCATAAGGTCTTTTTTCAGTGATTTCCCAAGGTCTGCTACCCACTGCATGAAGAAAAATCAACTTAAGGACATCTAACAGTTTAAGGTCACTTGATCCTTCTTGCACAACAGAAATACACAAAGTATTGTTTCCACAGGAGTAAGCACAGCCCTAAATGATGTCTTTTGTAGTGGTCATAGGTCAAACTAGCATGTACTTCCTAGAAGTCTTGTATTTCTATTCTCTGTAAATTCTCTTTTAATCTCATTAAATATATATACATATGTGTGTGTACATGTATGTGTGTGTATCTGGATATATATCTGCATTAAAACTAAAAGGAGTTGCAGAAAACCAGCAGTTACAGTATGTGTATGGCTTACAAAGTGTACTTTTGATACATCCATCATTACATCACAATTCATAGTGCAAAATGAAATTTGGCAGTTTACCACATCAGTAAAAATATGCACAGGTAAAAAATGCTCTTTATTGTCCTCCATCACCAAAAATTATGAGACACCATTTGAAAAGAAGCATGTATAGCAGTACAATTTTTATTATAATTTTTTTTTCCAAATTTCATTATTCTGTGTTTCTCCTGTTCAAGCTGAGAAAGGATAAAAATGACATGAGGAAAGCAGCCCAGTGCATGTTGAAGTGCTCCTGATGCTTTTGTTTACTGCTGTACAAGCATGAAGTTGTGAATGTGAGATTAAAAAAACTCATCCACTCATCCATTTCACTTTTCAAAATGGTGACTTTTCCATCCGTTTTTGTCCCTGCTTACCTGGTGTCAATCCAAAGGAATTCAGTAGGCTGCAATGGATTACCACAGATTTATGCCTGTATAAATGATAGCTGTATCTTTCCCCGGCTTCATTTACCTTAGGAATCATGGGGGCTTATCCATGTTGTTATGCGATGGCTGATGTGCATCTACATCAAGTACTAGTCACAGATGACAAATGAACTGTTCAGCAGTTTGTCAGTGGTCATATTATTTGTTCATACCTGTACCTCTTTCCAGCTTCACTTTGCCTGCTGAGGTGAGTTGACATGGGTTCTGCACATCTTGAGCTGAGCAACCCTTTTCTTCCCTTGTGCAAACTCTTTGAAATCAGGCTAGGGTTAACAGAAGATATTTTGTACCTCTTTAGCACTGAAGTTGTGTAATTCTTTTCTTCTGTGCATTGTACTGGGGTCAAAACACAAGAATTTTCATGCTTTCTGCATTCAGACAATCCTCCCATTGGCTTTTGCAAGTTACTCTGGCAAGCCTTGCATCTGACTTAATTTAATAAGTAATGGGGTTTTTTTTTGTTTATATTGAGTATCATTAGTGGATATCATAAAACCAGTAGAAGCAAGTTCTACATTAATATTTAAAGCTTTTATGCCATTTTCATTTGTGTCTAGAGTGCTATGCCCAGAAATCGCTCTTGCACATGCAGCTTATGAGACAACTTCTGCAAGGCTTTTTTGTTCAATAGTGAAATTATCAGCCCAGGATACTGCTTGGAGTTTTTTCTAACTGCATTACAGAACTGAATGAATATCAGAGATGACCAGTGTTTATGTAGCCTGTTTTGTGAAAAGACCAAAAAAAATTGTAAAGCTCTTCCTTGCAGTTCTGGATTTCTCAGGAGCCAGTATGTTGCTCCAGCCTGGAGAAATATAATCAACACTTAAATTGAAAAGATTCCCCCAAAAGATCTCTTACAAGTCTATTTGAAAAAAAGATCTGCCTGCATTTCTGAGTTTTGTTTCAAATCCGAAACTGAGACAGGTTATTCCCAAGGCTCACAGGTGTGTTCAGATAAACCTGGAATTAATTCAAAGATCCCTAACTCAATAAAAACTAGTATTGTTTGGGGTAAACTGTGCAAATATACATTCCTTTAATTTGTTAAAGGAGCAAAAGATCTGGCATAAAACGTTATTTAGCGTGAATCTAACAAATATGGAAAAGTATAGGGGAATCCACTTGCTGTATCTGAATTTCTATATACAAGACAAATGCTTTCCTTTTCCAGGGATATGATCCAAAGTCCATTGAAGCTAGTGGAATTTGCATCAGATCCTATGAAAAAAAAAACCCAATGCAAACCAAAAACAGAAGAAAAGGAGAAATGTTTTGCATACCAAAGTATCTTAACTAACGAAACATAACATGACTTGTTCAATCTTGTATTTTTCCCCTTCAAATTTCTCTATCCAACTCCATAAGCAGATGTGCAATTATCACTTGGGTACCTACAATTATAAGTTTCATGGTGTCTGTCATGTTCAAACGTGCAGGTCTTCAGGTTGCAATTTAGTCTTGCAAACTTTGACTCAGCAAAGTCCTAAAGCCCTTACACCTTTGCTTATTTGCTTGCTTTTGGACTTAAGCACTTTTCTAATTCAGGCCCTCCTTTTGGTGTCTTTGCCCTATTGTATCTGCTGACATATATTTAAATAGCTGTAGGACAAGCACAATGTGAGTTAGATGCTGTGCTGATGTAGGGCAGGTCAATTTACATTCACTGGCTTTTTTTTTTTGCCGAGAATAAATGTTTTGTTGCTGCCATAGCAATCTTTACTAATTGTTTTGGGTAAATAAGAAGGTCTAAATTAAATGCTACCACTGGTAA
Organism: Chroicocephalus ridibundus; assembly: GCF_963924245.1. Classification (NCBI taxonomy): domain Eukaryota; kingdom Metazoa; phylum Chordata; class Aves; order Charadriiformes; family Laridae; genus Chroicocephalus; species Chroicocephalus ridibundus. The sequence continues at coordinate 111,088,639 of NC_086286.1, forward strand.
GTCCAGTACCAAGGAGGACTCATTGGAAGCAGTCCTGCTAAAGTCACACCAGGATGAATGTCCTCTGCTAGAACAAGAAGTAATGATCATCAACTATGAGGGAATAAAAAAAAAAAAAAGAGATTGAATTAGTTACAAGTCATCAAGCCATAAAATGAAAGTTCCAACAATGTTATTGCAAAGTCCTTGACTATGAATGTAAGATAAAACAAGACCGTGAGGAAGAATAAATCACAACAAAGTCACAGCACAGGGATTTAGAATTTCAAAGGTTTTAAAAATGAATGTTCTCTGTCAAAATCCCTGGCCAAAATGAATAGAAGGAGTTAGAATTTTCACTAATGAAAATCAGACTTCTTGGTGCTTTAAGTAACACAAACAGTGAGTAAATTCCCCAAATTCACTCACCTATGCAAGAAAATCTGATTAGTGCAGGGAAATGTATTGTCAACATTTTAGGAGTGCTCCTTCAGCAACTGGTCTGAGTTCCTGTTCAGATGTGTATTAATGTAAGCAGTGTCACACAGAAATGGCAAGGGTGTTCAATTCCCATCACCTGGCTAAAATTCAATGAAATTGGAGTCACTAGGTGCTTATTTTGCTAAAAAATAAATGGATAATAAAAAAATAAATCCCATTGTGGTCACCGTCTCTTTTGGACCCATTTTCAAAGATTAAAGATGATTTTTTATTACTTTTCCAGAAATTGGTGGTTGCCTAGAGAGCAGTGATCATAATCTTGTTGCATCAATCTCAGAAGATGATAGTCCCACCTAGCAAGATATACTTGATTTTCCAAAAGACCTAGTGACTAGTGACCAAGGGAAATTAAGTTGTCTAAAACTTCCTACTGCCCATAATATGCCAGAGATGAAAGTCTGTAAATCATTATTTCCAAGATATAAATAAAGATACTTCAATCAATCAGGAAGGGGAAATTTAAGCAATTAAATTATTCGGACATTTTACAAAGGTAACCATGGGTGTCCGCACTGCCCCTATAATTGTTCTTTTGAAATAGGTAAGGAATGTCTGCCTAGGCAAACACTTAGCATCTGGGACGGGTGATAATTATGTCTGCATGTTTTGAAACACCGAAGTCTTTGCTTAGAAACTTTTCTCAGAGTATCACACAGTAAAAAAAGATCAACATTGAGGGGAAAAACAAAGTACAAATGTCCTTTTTCAAAATTTATGTCATACTATAATATTTCCACATAAACATAAACTCCTTTACGTGATGTGAATCTGCATGCCTGCAATGCTTCAAATAAAAGTTTTTAATTGCAATTTTCAGAAACAAATTAGCTAGGTATATAGGGCCATAGTAAACCACCGGATCCCTTCTGATAACACAAGTTCAGAATTTTCATCATATTGTGTCAGTCTAATTTTTTCTACAGCTGTTAGTTCCCATTGCTCAAAGATCATCTCCCATTTCTTTTGTAGTCACTAAGTTGTTCTTTCTTTTTTTTCAAAACATGATAGCACGTGTAACACACACGTATTTTTACAGACTGATGAATTAGTTCTTAGTTTTTACAGACATCACACTTTGATGAAACTGTGACAACACAAGGCAAATACAGGTTTAGGGTTTTGTGTTTTCTTTGTTAAAGGGTAGATCAGCAAGGAAGATACCAGCAACCTTCTCTAGCAAGTCCTGAAGTGACAGTCTATATCTAATTATGTCAGCATGGTCAAAATCCTAAAGCAAGCATTGTTCTCCTTCATTTCTCTGACTAGAGAAAACTCAATGAAATTAATGCAAATTTCATGATTTAACTTTTACATAATGAGTTACAGGTTTCCTTTTGATCCAAAAATAGTAACTCCTGGATTTAGCAATTACTGATCAGTAATGCAGAACCACTACATACTTCCCAGACTGTAGATGAAAGGTCAAATATGGTCTATTACATACCTTCTGTTTCTTTGTGAAGGTCTTCCATTGCTGTTGCAGAAGAGGTTCTATTTAAAAATCAATAGGCCTTTAGATCCCGATCAGACATATTTAAGTCTACAGATTCTGAATATGTAACCACATTTGTATACATTCCAACTGATTTCTGAAGACTTATTCCAATTTATATCAACACAAATAAAAAGAATTCTCAGCCTATTGACTGCTACTTTATTTTACCCATTCAAACATTATAAATTGTGCATAACAGATCTACATCCACTTTTTTTGGGAAAAAAAAATCTAACATGTAAACATCCTTATTTCTTTATGTCATACACTAGATTCTCAGCTGAGGTAGATTGACAAAACTCAACTGAAATCAGAGGAGCTTGGGCAATTAACATAACTAAGCAGCTGGTTCCTGGTCTCCACCTTCAAAGTTTTTTGGGTTTTTTTTCCCCCTTTCTGATAATGAGCTGACATTCATTTTCTCTGTCTTGACAGGTCACAAGCACTCATGCAAACAACTTGTGTGTAAACACACCTGACTGTGTACCAGTGCAGAACACTCAGGGTATTTTGCAACAGGGAAAGAAAGCGAGCGAGAAAGCAGAGGGAAATACTAAACTGCTGGCTGATCTTGTTTAGTGATTGATGGCTCTGCTTTTATAGGTATGGTGGGAACTGTCAGAGTGGCCTGGGCAGAACGCAGCTGCTGGCTCTGCCCACCTTGAGCAGCCTCTCCTGCTGCCCTTCAGGCGAGCCAGGTGGCTGTGGGTCTTTGCTGGTATCTTTGCTGGAACTCACCGACTCCAGCTTCAGGTGTGGGCCAGTCTTGCAAACCGTCTCAAGGGGCATATATGATTAGCTCTGAGAAACTCTCCAAAACAACAACTGAAAAATTATGCCTGCCATGAGTGGTTGGTGTTTAAAAAGAGAAAGGTGGGGAAAACAGTGCAAAACAACAGCAAACCCAAACCAAAACAAGCTGTTAGGGAAGAAGTGTTTAGGAAAGCTTGGCTGTAATTGTGCAGGTGCAGACGTTGGGTAGATGCCAGGTCATGCTGATGCCATAGGTTTTGCATTAACATTTGTCAGGATTGAAAAGTTTCTGAGGTAAAAAAAAAAGCAAGAAAGAAACCAATGATTTTAATATCAGTCAGCTGGCAATGAGTTTCAAAGTTGAGAGTAAAATTCTTTGTGTAGGGCACTGTCACTGAAAGCCCACCCCCGCAGAAGGGCAACTTGCAGGTTGTAGCCCTTCCTGTTCATTAGTGTGCTCTCACAGAGATTAGCAATATGACTTCTGAATGCAAGAAAGCAGATATTATATTCTGCCAGTATCAGAAGCGGATTTTCAAAATACTTTTAGGAAATAAGAGACTTAAACCAACTTCCCCTGAAGACAAGGCAGAAACTCTTTCTAACTTTGGTGGAGTAGGTCTGAGGCCCTGGGGAATTAAGACTGAAAAACGAAGTCCCCACAACATGAACATCTGTGTCTTTAACTCTATTAAATATCAAGCAGGTATCTAGAATCTTTTGTTTTATTCATTGGGTACAGCCAAAGAGAGGTACAGTTTGGGCCCTCAGGAGAAAACATATCTCTAGGAAAGAAACTCAGCTGGAATGGTTGTACCAACAGTATGGTTAAACCACATTTGTCTGAAAAAGTCCACAAAGGGAGATAACCACATTATCACATATGAAGGTAATTGATTTGTAGAATTATTGTGGATCTTGAAATGGAAAGAGACTTCAGAGAAGTTCATAGAGGGTTTTAAAGCCAAAGCATATGCGGAATGAGTAGCATATTTGCAGGCATTTATGTAACGTGATTTTAAGGCTGTTTTCCTCCTTAGCTGGGCAGACTAAAGCTTTCAAAATGTCTAAAAGTCAAAGCCTTTTTTTTTCATTCCTTGATGAAAAATGGACATGTTCTCTGGTTCAGAGCAAGTAGTCTTTATTTTATTATTTACTAACAGAAAAGGGGGTTTATATATCTAATTGTGATTGTTACTACTTATTTTCACAACCAGTAGTTTAAGATAAAACCATAGTTCAGAAAGTAGGGCATCTGCAGCATCCAAATTTAAGACTTAGTGTCACAAGTTACATGTGATGATGAAACCTGCCAGACTCCCTACAGTTTCTGCTTTCATTTATGGCAGCTGCAAACCAAGGTGCCTATAACTGTGCAGAAAAGATTCTTTGCAGGTCTCACCAAATACAGTAAATAGCTGATTCATCATACCTATCTTTCAGGATGGTGAAAAAATCTAAGTTTAAAAATGTTTTGATATTTGTTGTAACATTGTACAGCAGCTTCACTACATTAGATTGTAGGTTGTTTGGTTGGACTCAATGATCTCAAAGATCCTTTCCAACCATGAAGATTCTATGATTCTATGATTATTTCCTGATGCAACCTGTCTTCTGGCCTCCTACCAGGCCACAATTTCTGTGGTCCTGTCCTCATCATGAAGAGCATGGGTTGGTTTGCTGCTGTCTTGAATACTCGCCCCTGGCTCTAAAGAAAGGTAGCAGAAAAGGATTTCTCCTAGCTCAACTGCTTAGTGTGAAGACAGAGACAGAAAGCTTAATGTCTCAGCGAGCAACCTCGTTATCTTCCATATCCCTGGCCTTTGCAGTGATGCCCGCACTGAATCCTTTACCTCACATGCTTAAAAAAGCAATTCAAGTGCTACTGAGACATGTATCCCACAAAAATAAAGACACAGTCCCTGCAGACTAGGAGATTGCTTCCTCTGTGGTACAAACCAACAGAGAGAGTATGTGTAGGAGTCATCCCATTTTATACATGAGAAAGTCACAGAGAAATCAAGGGTAATGCCCAAATTAAAGAACAAATGAGACAGGAGACCAAATTTAAGATATCTGAAAGTACGTCACCTCGAGTACTGTGTTCAGTTCTGGGCCTCGCTGTACAAGAGGGACATTGAAGTGCTGGAGCGTGTCCAGAGGAGAGCCACCAAGCTGATGAGGGGTCTGGAGAACAAGTCCTATGAGGAGAGGCTGAGGGAGCTGGGCATGTTTAGCTTGGAGAAGAGGAGGCTGAGGGGAGACCTCATTGCCCTCTACAACTGCCTGAAAGGAGGTTGGAGAGAGGTGGGTGTTGGCCTCTTCTCCCAGGTGAATAATGACAGGACCAGAGGAAATGGTCTGAAGCTGCGGCAGGGGAGGTTTAGGTTAGATATTAGGAAGAATTCCTTTACTGAAAGAGTGGTCAGGCACTGGAACAGCCTGCCCAGGGAGGTGGTTGAGTCACCATGCCTAGAGGTATGTAAGAAACATCTAGATTTGGCACTTCAGGGCATGCTTTAGTGGCAGAGATTGTAGGGGGTCTTTTTGTGTATGTATGGTTGGACTCGATGATCTCAAAGGTCCTTTCCAACCATGAAGATTCTATGTGAAGACACTAAAGAGTAAGTGTCCATATGGAGGCGCACTAGAAATCTGAGGTCCCATTGTAGTCAAAGGCCAACTGGGCCATGCAGTCAATGCAGCCTGGAGAGTGGCTCTGCTCACCCTATGGCAGACACCAATGGCATTATTCAGTTGCTCACAAATAGGCTTCCACCTCAATTTGAAATGTCCTAGTTTATCTCTATGTCGGGGCTGGCAAGTAGGAGGCACAAGATCCAGGGGAGACATGCTCTCCCGAGGCCAGCCGGAGGAGGGGCAGGGTACTCCACAGTAGGCACCCCTCTTTAGCCACCTGAGTCCCGTGGCTGGTCAGCCGAATCACTCCCCTGTCTCCATGGACTCTTTTGGGAGCTCAGATTCCTAGCACATCTGCAGACACTCACATACAGACATTTATGCTGATCCCAGGCTGAATCCCAGCGTGAGCCTGTAGCTGACAGATCACACGGCCGAGCCAGAGCAGTCTCAGATTTCTGGAGCCTGTGCAAAAGCTCCCCCATGGCCGCTGCTCGGGGGGCCCTGGGAGCTGCATCAGGGACATTGTGCGTCCCCCATCGCCACTCAGCAGAGCTTTACCCTAGGTGTTGTTCCAGCAAGCCTGTACCAGACACAAAGAGGAGGGATAATGTCACTCAATGTGCAATGAAGCAATCTTGGGAGAGACAAGCAAAGAATGATTTAGACTGCAGCTGAGCGAATCTATCATGTCTTTGCTTTGGTAACAGTGGAAAGGCACATCTCTCGGTGTCTGAAAGTCTGAAATCTTTCATATCAGCATTCAGGGATATAAAGGACCTTGTCTCTCTGTCCAGGCACCGGGCAGGCTGGGACTGTGGGGGCTCCTCACGGAGGTGTGTCAGGGCAGGGCTGGGCCTGGCGGCCACGGCCGGTCTCCCTGCCCAGCCAGGACTGGGGCAGCTGGGGGACACCAGGGCAGCCCCAGCCCTGGGCACATCCTTGGGGATGGCCATTTAAACATTTAGCATACCATGTGCTCTATTTAAAATTACATTGTTGGCTCACACAAACACAAAGGGTGCTGGAATCAGATGAAGCCAGGCGCAAGAACTAAGGCTGAGATCAGATCTTCACCGAGCAGGTGATCTTAGAGCTTCTCATAATGGCGTTTCTTACTTCAAAATACTTGGTAATTCAAGGGAGAACAAAGTGGCAACTACTTTGTGGGAGCTAGTTTAGTCACAGGACATAAAAAAATAAAGTTTGCAGACAGTTTTTTAGCAAGGCCTACCTACTACAGAGGTCAGGGAGGAGCTCTTCCTTCACTAAAACCTAGTAGTTATTCAGTTTTAATTCAGTGTGTACTTAATTTTTATTATAATAATAGTTTTGTATGAGTATGTAAGGTCGTCTTTTTTTTTACTCTGCACTCGTGCTTACATTTCTTTCCTGTTTCCTGCCTATTACAAAGACAATACATCAGACCGATATCTTAATGCAATGCACAGAATAAAGTCTTACAGGTTTATTAAAGGACAGCATGTATCTTTATCTTTGCAGTTGAGTTACTTGTTTAATAATGTTGTCCAGTTTGCTCAGTTAACCTTCAGTGTGTCCAGCAAGGCTCACCACCTTTCCTGGAATGTGAAAAATGAAGTGTCTAGGGAAAATAAATTCCAGGTCTAGGGACCACCAACACATTACATGATTTCCTTTCATCAGAGTTATCAATTTACCTTTAGGCATAAGTCATAATTGCGAGACACCAAAGCTAATTTTGTGGTGCTGACGGTTTCAACTTTTTAATGAGGTCCTGGTATATCTGTATCTGATATATAATTTGTTTGTTTACTTTTGCTTTAATCTCACATGCAATTATGCAGATATTTATATCACAGAGCATCTACCTTACCGATCTTTAAAAAGACATCGAAAAGTCTTAGAAAATAAAATAAATCTGATGACATGTTTACTGAGTATTGTATAAATCTCTTTCTAACCAGGAAACCCAGCAAAAGATGAGTTTGAGAGGGCGGTCTATATCTTAATTAGTTTTTCTCTACATTCAAAAGAACGTGCATATACCTTTTTGAGGCTTCCAAGTAACCAGGAAAATGATGACTTTGTGTGCAAATAATAGTTTGCAGACATACTCTCCTTAAAGCCACTGTTTGAAAGGTGCTTTCATCAAATAATACTCATTTATGGTAAATGACCCCATGATTCAACAGGCTGTTTTCCAGCCATAGCAGGCACCAGAAGAAGCTACAGAATATCCTGCAACAAAGGCTTGTGAGATCACCATCTTCCATGGAATGGAAGTCTCCTCTTCTTAATTAAGGGTCATATCATGAACCATAATCCTGACCCTGATTATTGAGAATTAAATAGGGAAATGACGAAAGGATGCTTTAATGAATGTTCCCTGCTTTGAATGCACAAAACAGAGACAAGAAAAATCTTACTTTTCCAGAACTTTCAATGTAACAACTTTCATAGATACTAAATTACATGTTGGGATGGATTTCAAGATTTTATTTGATGCTTTTTTAGACATTTTGAAACTCTTTGAGATATTAAAATACAGATAACACAGTTATAACAAGATTTATTAATACTGTTCCTGGGAAAACATCTATTTCCATATCCAGCACCTCACATTCTGTGGCAGAAAAGAAATTGTGGTAAACACAGGCTGCTCTTGTTACTTGGAAAATCACATACCTCTTCCTGATCTCTTACAAGCTGTTAGCTACAGCTGGCCATGATAACAAGCCCTTAAAAATCACAATGCCCTTTAACATCTAAATTGCCATTGCAACATTCCTACTAAATGCTCAGCATGACTGGTGATGTTTCAGAAGCATGCACACAGCTGGTGCCAAATAAAACAAAAAAGTAGTAATTTGTAAAGTTCACGTCCTAGTCCAAATAGTCGGATAAAATGTTCTACAAGGATTTAATCCTATGAAACAAATGGTTGCAATTAGTTTTTTGGGGGATTATTTTTAAATGTTTCCATTTTATTTAGTGCTGTTTTAAATATCTCTTTATTTTTGCATTTAGCTGGACATGTTTCAAAAGCCATTTGTTATGACCCCCTGTTCCGTGGCAATTCTTTTGTCTAATGCATTACTGGAATAGCACTGTCTGAAAGTGATGTAAAACAGATTGGTTCAGCCAGCAAGCAAGGCTGCCGAGAGTCACTCTAGTGACCCGAAGAAAATTTGCAAAAGAGCAGTACATTCAGTATCTATCTAGAACCAAATGAATGGGGAAACCACACTATTGTGTTCACAATTTTAACCTTTCTGTTCCCCTTTCCAAACCCCCCTCAGTATGCCTCCATCTATGCACCATTTGAACACGCAGTGCTTTTGGGGTAGCAAGGTTAAATTGAATAATAGGTAAAAGATCAGATTTTTTCAATTCAAACTGTAAAACTTCTGTTCAATTTATCTTCAGAGTATTTTAATGAAGGGATGGTTGATTGCCCAAAGGGCCTGAATTGACTCCGGCACTAAAGGAGAATCCCAGTGACCTCAGTTGGAATTCAGGCTACCCAGGGCATGTTCGTGACCTTTATACAACTATATAAATCACAATATTTGGGATGAAAGATGTCTCTACTGAAGATATGGCATTCCTATCCTTTTGTGTAAGGTTCAGGAACTCGCCAAAAAACATTCGCATATTTCTCTGACTGTTCCCTTACAAAATTTAAAAAAAAATAAATAAATTAGATCTTTCACATTTCCAAAGCAAAAGAAAGAAATGGAATAAAAACAAACAAACAAGAAGGAAGCAAAATCTTCCAGACATTTTCAATGCATCATTCAGAAATGAAAAGGAGCAAAACATCGTTAAAATAATTGTTATCAGGTTACCTTCAGCAAGTGGATAGGTAACACATCATTGACATAGCAGGTTTCACAACAAGATTTCACTTCAACAAACATTATGCAGAAATTGCAGACTGTATCAGATGAAAAAGAAGAATGTGTTTCCTTATACACTGTGGCAATCTGTGGAGAGGTCAAATTTGAACACAATCATTCCAAATTGGATAGTAATTAAACTACCTTTTACTGATTTGAAAAGATGCCCTGCTCTTCGAGATAAGCTATAAGTAGAGCTAATTAGAAAGATAGAGGTACTTAAATAAAGGAACATCACCAAATAATTTGGTTTTTAATTCACGGAAGTTTTTCAGGTTCCAAAGAAAAAGAACAAAAAACATCCTTATGAAAAAAATTTATTTTCTAATATTGAATTGTTTTGATGAAGCAAAAAGGTCCATGAAAATTATTTGAAGAATATAAGGCTGTTTTCCTTTTAGAAATGTCATTATAGAGGTTGGATTTTAAAACAAATTAAGTTCAAATTAAGATTGTCACATCTTTTTTATTAGTAGAAATTGGATCCTGTGTTTTCAATGTGTTCTATCATCCTTGAGCTGGAAATCAGATATAGTGAACTGAAGTCAACCTACATAACAAGTATCACTGCACCAATTGAGTTACCCTCTAAGTAATTATTGTTGCAAAAGGAAAACACATTAGCATAGCCCATATTTGTGACTTTGTGTTCAGAGGAGCTCATATTTTAAGGCACAATAAAGAACGGGGATAATTCGTAAGGCTTCCCAGAGAGTACCTGGTTATTCTCAGCATATTTGTATAGGGCTTTCTTTATGCCTTGAAACAGAACAATACAAAACAAAAAAGGCTAATTAAATTTTTTAATGGTTGATAAATGTGTCTCTACATAAATATGTATGATCTATGTGTTTTGTTTCCTATAATGAGCATTATTTTAAAGAGAAAGAAAACATCAGGCTGCATAAATGTCAGTGCAGAATGGAGATATATGAGGTTTAGATGAGATCCACAGAATCAAATATACTTGTTTCACGTTGTGCTCGAATTAGTTTGGGATATAATCACCTCACCTGTCCTTGTGTTTCTTAGTACTGCAGGCGCAGTGGATGTGATTGATCATTCCACAATTCAGGAGAAAGCTGATAACTCTTTACCCATGAATTCCTGCTGAAAAGACAGATAGGAATAACAGATTGTCATATAAATGTCAGTTTTAAATACAGTGACCCGATTTCTGTTTTGTACTTGAAAGAAACAACTCATGTTTTGGGAATAAAATTCTTATCCAGCATGTCCAGCTCTTCAAACTCCTTCACCACCACAGTAAGGGATCACGAAAGCCCACAGTCTTCAGGAGCTGTCAAATACGTGATTGCAACTCTGTTCCAAGTACCCTGTGGTCCTGGGGTCAGGGAAAACTTGGCACCTAATTTAAATGAGATAACCCAATCAATGAGATGACAATGGTACAGTGTACACTTGTGTGAGGCACGTTTTCTCTAGCAAAATTACAAGATCAGTGGAAGGTATTTCAAGAAAAGAGCCAAGACCACCTACATGACTTCTATACCAAAACTCTAAAACTCCCTTTCACAATTCTCTAGCGTATATACAGCCATATAAGGAGATGACCCTCGATACTATGTGTTTTGGGCTTAAACCATGGTACATCTTTGGTGGTAGCTCAGGGCAAAACAAGGGTGGAGCCTAGAGGTTTTAATTTCTGGCTCTGCTTCCACACACACATTTCTTCCCTTGAGCCCACTGTTTGTAAAATGGGAGTAGTAGAAATCTTCTCATAAAGTACTTTGAGTCTGTAAATGAGGACTGCAAGAGCTAGGAGCTGCTTGTTAGGCTCCCAAGCACAACAACTGTGACTACAGGTAGTCTCTGGACTGTATTTTCAATTCTATGGAGTCCTTCTCCTTTAGGTTGTTAAACGGTCTCATTTGCGACAACTCAGGCATTCCCAAATTAATAGAGTGGGGAAGAAGTCTCATTTCTAGCAATCTAGACTAGTGTTGTTGAAGCATCCTCCTGATCATCACCAAATCCAGGGTATAATGTTAGGTAAAACTCTGCACTGCTGCCAGTCCTCACTCCAGAAGTGTTTACTGGTCAGGGTTCCCCTCACTACCATCATGACATTTGAAGGATGGTGTATCTGGTAGTCATTTACTACCTACAGAGCACTCCATCCTGTAAAGAAAAGAATGGCTTGTGTTGTGGGCCATTTCCTGAGTGATTTAATCATGTTTGAATATGAAAGAAAAAAAGCCCAGAGACATTATATTTTCTTTAAGGTTCAAAAGCAATTGGAAAAGAAAGTGAAGAGATTGATGGTTTCATTTAAGTAAAAATCAGTTTTTAAACTCCAGCGGTCATGTTTGCATCTTACATTTAGAGGCTTTTCCCATACTGAGATCTTTAATGGTGTTCCTATTAACATTTTATCTTTCCTGCTCCCCTTCTCTTCATCCTTCCCCACTAAATCTGTGTAATTTTTCACTGTCTCTCATCAAAATTAGTTTTATTTTTTATTTAATAGAAAAGGTGGCAGATATCTGCATGGGTGTGACAGTGGTAGGCTCACCTCAAATGAGCTGCTATAGTTCACGTTTTTTGCCTGAACTTGCAATCTTTTGAAGGTCACTGAAGTGGGAACCATCACATCTATTGGTGTGATTTGTTTCAACAAGTTTTCCAGAAGGCTCCTGTATTGATGAGCACTCACGGAAAAGGGAATGCTTGTTTGCAAAAGCCATGGGTCTTTGGAATGATTTGTTTGTGTGAATCCATGACCATGACTGGCAACTACACCGTTTATGGCCAAATCCATGTGACTATTTTGTTAAGCTACATTGAAGTGCAATTGGTATATAATATTCCCCAGGAAATAAATATGAGTATCTGTTTAGTGACATCATTTACCCTAGCTGCTTCACCTCCTGGAAAACTGTTTGTGTCCCCTGACACCTAATACTTTGGATCCCAGTTCCAATGGCATTTTGAAGCCAGAAACCTGGGAGATAATCAGTGCTTCTCTGTCTCAAATGCCATGCAGCAAGGAAACACTGAATGTTGCCCCTTGGACACTGCTGGACAAAAGATTCTTATCTCTCTACCTTGGCTCACACGAGTACCACATAAAGGACCTAAAAGAAGACTGTTTTTTTGTCACAAGTATTACTTGCTCCTGACTTTTTATTACTGACCTTTTTAGAGCAGGGTTCATTCTGTTCTGCCACAGAGGCATTGCAGAGGCATTCTAAAACAAAAAGATCTATTTGCTGTTCGGAGTTTTTCTTTGTACAGTCTGATGATACTCCAGAGCTCTTATACTCCTCTAAGATATTTTCTAACCTCATTATCTTCTAGTTTAGATCAGTGTTCTGGCCAACTGTCAGATGGCTGTGAATGCTGCTGTTAATGAACTGTAAACTGTCCAGGGAGTAAAATGTTGGCTTCACATTTAAGTATACAAATTCGGAGATTTTATATATGGGATAAGAAATGGTGTTATACTCCTTTTTTTATCTTTACAGGTGTTAACACTTAAACACATTATCCATAACACACCTGAGACAATTGCGTCCTTCTAAGGATATGTTTCAGAGGAAGAAAAGATCATAATTCACAACACATGAGCACTCTTTCTGAATTCAGCTCAGTTAAAGCTATGACTTCATTTATAATGCATTATAGTGCACCCAGCTGATAAAGTTCTCCTTGAAATTTTGACTTGCACCATGAACTACAATTCCTAGGAAAAACAGCCTGGGCATAATTCTGCTTGCCTGTGAAACCCCATTAGTATTAATATTCTTATAGTGGCATAGCTGAAATGAGAATTAACTCCAAGGAGGCTGTATCAGAGTGGTTCATAAAGGCTGTGTTTTCTTTGGTACTTTATTATAATGTAAGACTAAAGTGATGCCAACAGATTGAATGATGCACAGCACATCCCAAATTAAGTTTTCTGTAAATTGTTACTGAGAAAAGAACACCACCAGGTATGCCTCTTCAAAGCTCAACTATACAAAATATTAATCTACTTGGATTTATGTTCATGTGCTGTCAACCTGAATCTTGATGGATTGTGTGTTGAGAGACATCCTCATGGGAATAAGATTCAAGGGACTAACAGTCAGATTGACAATATATAGCTAGCTATAGAATACATAAATCCCAAACAGCACAGAATTTTGTTGGCCCCATTGGAACACACACAGATGCACACAACACTCATGTTACTTTCCGACTAGATTAGTTAGATAGATAACAGTTAACAGTTACAAAGAGAATGTTTTGAGTAGACGTGATATGTTTCTTATATGTTGAATAAATATGTAATAGAGTGCTGCCAAATGGAAAGGCATATACTATTCTTATGTCCACTGAGGATAGAACAATAAGTAAGGGGCTTAAATTTCAGCAAAAAAGTTTTAAGCTATCCATTAGGAAGAAGATTTTACTGTATAGATAGTTGAATGTTGGACCAGTTTATGTAGGAAGACTGTGAAATCCCCCTTTCCAGAGGCTCTAAGACAGGGCTAGTTGGACATCTGTCAAATATGGTTAATATACATTCATCCTGGCTTTGGCCAAGGAAGTGGGTTACATGGCCTCATGGGATTTAATAAGCAGAAATTTTTTGCTAGTGGAATAGTTTTTTGCTAACAATAAACCAGTATATGTTTATCTTAAAAATCTCATATTTTAAATCATTACATCATCTTGATCATGTAGAAGGTCTTGGTAGCAAGTGTAGTTTACATCACACATCCACATCTACCTAGACATCCATGTTCTTTCCCAGAAAGAAATGGTTCATTCACTTCTGCTAGAAGTGGTATATTGCATTAATGTTTTGTATTGATTTACAATTTAGAGGAAGAATAATCTGAACACAAAATACGCATGAGGTATTTAACTCCAGCATTCATCCTACTCTGGATGATGGCCTACCAATATGCTAACATATACCAGGCTATTTAAATTCAAAGATAATTTCCGGGCCACATATGGAACATGGAAATATCAGATCTTGTTCAAATCCACTAACATTCAATAAATTAATGAGTGCTATATTAAATAATTAGATTAATGAGTGTTATACCTCTAAATCTGTTAATCTGGTCTATCTTAGATATCTGCTTTAGAATTGCATCCTAGATGTGACCATTTCTCTCTGGTGACTGTAAGAGGAATCTAGATGACTAGAACAAAGACAGACATTTATACTGGAAAAAGCTGATGTTAGATGAGATAAATCTTTGACTGGATTATTATCCTACTGTTGACTTAATATTATCAGCCATCTCATTATTGGTCTAACACATGGCCTAAGGAAATGGAAAAATGCTACAGCAATTTTCTAAAATCAGTGAGGATAGCATCTAAGAAATCTTCAGGATTGGCCAACCTAAATCAAATTACCTAGTACTTGCCTAGGTCAGGAGCACTCACACAGGTAATTATCACAGTTCAGCTGATACACGGTAACATTGTAAGCCACAGTAATAATATAGTTCTTCCAGGGCCTAAGGCCTTTATCTTGGAGTTAGGTGTAAACTTATCTGGATCTTGCTCTAAGAATCTTGTATGATAGCTCACAATTGCATCCCTAAGTACAATTATACTTAAAAGTCCTTTACCTCACTAAAATGTACTAAGTAGCTTTGGTAGAAATGCTTCAGGACCTAAAAGTCTGTTCTACACATGCTGCTACTACTGTATTAACTGGCATGGCTAACATCCATTACAAGTAATTGGATTTTTGTCTCACCCTTTCCATGTCATGCATTGTTTTGGCATGGGTGCGCTTATTTAAACTATGATATCCTGTATTTTTTTAGTATTATAAGTGTTTATGCTCAAAAGTTGACTACCTCGCACTTGCATTGAGATAGGCAAGGTAGAAGATATCATAAAAATTCAGTGTTTAGTTGATCTGGTTCCTGAGCTCAGCCAATATCTGTTACAGTAATCTAGGGGTAAAAAAAAAAAAAAAAAAGAAAAAGTTCTGTTTTTGTTTGGTTGTTTTTTTTAAATTCTTGAAGAAAGCAAATTCCTCTGGTCAGAATCATTTTTCCCCACTTTCAAACACTCCAGGGCCATTTTTTTTTTTTTAATCTCACCACTTCTAAAACACATGGGGTGAGAGAAATCAAGCACAAATATATTAAAAAAAAAAATAAATTAAAATTTTAACCAAAGTCAGAACTTAGTGTTATGTATAATATAGAATCTTATACTGCACCTCAGCGTGACACAATTTGAGACAAAGTTGTTGTTCTCTCTTGGGGTTTCGTTGCCTCTTTCATTTTCTTCCTTTTTCTTTCAAGCAGACAACCAGTTCTTTATGGACATGTTTTTTTTAAGTTTTATATATTGCGTCTGCATACTTGCCTGTTTACTAGACGATAACAAGGAAGAGAGAAGAGGGACCAATAATGGAAAGTAACGATGGGAGGGGGAGGATTATTAAACACTCTTGAACCTCCAGAGGCAACATATTTCTATCGCTCCTCTGGCACCAAAAGTAGTTGGCATGAGAACAACTGTCTCATTTACTCTTCTTTAGTGCAAGGAGACAAAGTTACTGGTAAGATTTGTAATATCCAAGCAAATTTTGAAAAAAAGAGTAGTTTCACTAATTGTCATATCTGTACTGCACAGACTTCTTCCTTATGTGCTTTTCAAATTAGCGACACGAAGCATATTAAACTGATTAATTGCTATGTGAATTCAGGATCAAGCTAGTTGAAAACAATGACTTGTACTTGTATGTCTAAAATTAAGGGGCATTGAATAATACTGGTAAAACAGGAGCATATGTGTAATCAGTTAGGAATTACTATCAAAATTTCAATGAAATTGCTATCAATTCAATGTAAATGACATTTATTACTGTCATCAAATGTAATGTTACATCTTCAAATTGTTCCACTAGATAAGCCTTTTGAGCTAACTATGAACTTGGAGTATCCTAGGGAATAGGACCTCCAAAGAAATGTTTGTGCAGCATGTATGAGCAGGACCAGCTAACACAATCCCGGAAGTGAGTCATGCCAACCAAGGGAGGGAAATTTGAGAGTGTGGGGATAAGTTCACGAGGTGTGATAGTATTTTGATTAAGCAGGAATCACTACAGACCTTGTGAATGTGAGGAATTAAGGCTCCCAGAATACAGTGGCGGTACAAATGCCAATTGTCCTGTTTCTGGGTTGAAGCACTTGCATGCAATTCGTTATATACCAGACATAGTTTGGGATGTTGTAATAATTACAATATATGTTCTAAGCTGCTCATAGCTTTGTGTGAAGATGAAAATAAGAAAAAGATCTGTAGATGGGGCACTCAGGGACATGGTTTAGTGGTGGACTTGGCAATGTTGGGTTTGCAGTTGGACTCGATGGTCTTTTCCAATCTAAATGATTCTATGATTCTATGAAATATTACACTTACAATTCAGAAGACTTGAACTGAGGAGATTTTTCCTTTTCTGTAGACTCTGTGTATGACTGACTTACATTATCTTCCTACAAATACTTGTGCCTTGACTTGACTATCTGCATAGCAATCCATATTGTGCCAGTATGCACTATTGTTCTACTAGGTGCATATGATTAACTGTAGATGTAAAATTTTACATGGTTAGCACCATAATTTCTTTCTGTGCCTCACCTACTGCAGAAAATTAGATCTTCCTATGTAAGGAAGGGACTGATCCTTGTCTTCTCCTTTTTTGAGGGTGTTTTTCAATCTAACAGAACATCGGTATGGAGATGCACATGTTGTGTGAACAGGGTGAACATACATGTGCATGTGTTCTCTGGCTATGACGCAGTACAGCAGCTTCTCCAGCTTTGAAGGAGGTAGGGAAAACATGGTGTGGAACAAGAGATAGGAGAGTGTGAGATGCCACAGCTGTAAGCAGGGCTGTGAGGAAATGGCTCATTTGGCGCTGAGCAGCAGCAGACTCAAACCAGATTTTTGCCGGCCCTCCATGCTTTACTGAGCTGTTGAAGAATGAATAAACCACAGATAAACTTGCCTTTTCTCCTTGCAGGCAGTGCTACTACTCTTAGGCCTTATGGATGGTATTCATCTTGCCTAGCTTTAGAGCTGACAGCACAGATGTCTACAAGTACTCAATGTAGCCTCTCTTTATAATTCACAGAGGGCACCTTGGGGTGCAATTGATCTAATTCTAAAGTAAGCGCCTAAAATAGGCCAGAAAAATCATGTCTCAGAAGTATAATATCAACCGTTTACTGGATTTGAATTTGATCTATCATATCCATGCTCGGTATGCTATACAATAACTTGTGCATTTATAAGTATCTTCATTGTCTGTGTCATCCTGAGGAAGGGTCTTAAAAAGATTTGCAGTCATAAGAAATAAGAACAGATGGTATAACAGCTTCATCTGGCAATGACTAACATATACATATGAGGCCTACTCGGGACTGATGCCTTTTTCCTCCAAGTAATTGAACAGTTTCTTAACAGGACAGCTGGAAGGACTGCTGAGCCCACTTCCATTCTTCTGGACATGGTGGCCTGGATCTTAAACAGAACTGAGGAGCTGAGTTTCCTGGCATGAACATTTTTTTTTTGCCCACAAAATCAAACAAAAGCACAGACAAAATAGGTACAGTAGTAAAAAAAAAAAATGTTGTTTTTATGTTCCTTTTGCTTATTACAGTAAATGGCAAGATTCATACACTCATGAAGCAGGAATAAATCAGAAGTTGAGTTGTTAGTGATGGAGTGAGAAGATGGACAGGCATACTCCTTTAGCAGACAACTAATAGACCTTGCAAAGTCTGAGGAAAGCCATTCTCTTGTAGATGACAAAGGTAAGCCTTGTAAAGCTATTTTGACTGAAAACACTGGTAAACAGATCTTGGTACTGATCACGGTACACAGATAACACTCAGAGTAGGTGCCAGGGATGAAGATTTCCTTGTGTGCACACCCTAGGATGTTCTGTGACTTCACATTAAAATCATCTCAACACTGGTATACAGACAGTAAGTGAGCTCTAATATGACAGTACCTATATGCCTCACAGGAAGCCAGTTCAAGCCAGGATCTAAGTTCTCAAAGTGGAAAAAGGGCAATAGAGGGGTGCTTTTATTTTTGTAGATTTCGGATAGAAATCTGCCTTTATGTATCAAGATATTGCTGTTACCCTTTTAGCAGAGAGGAAGCTCTGGGAGCTAAAAATGCTGAGAGGTGTTCCAGGGAAAGGGCATAAACTATAAAATCTAATGAACAGATACAGTCGAAGTGCATTTAGAAGACTTTTCAAGGACAAGTGGAAACTTAGATTCAAAGTAGGTCTCCGTGACTTTTCTAATAAAAGAAACAAACCAAACCAAAACAAAACAAAGCAAATAAATCACGAAATAGAAAATAAAAACAAACTTTTTTTTTTTTGGGGGGGGGAGGGAAGGCAAAACAAAACAAAATGAATACTCTGCAAAAGAGACTGAGAAGGTAAGTTCTTCCATGATGCTGTTAAACCTAGAAGAGAGACCTGGCTCAGCTCAAACATCAGTTGAAAACAAGAGTTAGGGACACAGAAGAGGGACAGTTTTCAACCTATGTAAAAAATTGCAAAATACCCTTTTAACTGCTGTTTTCACCTAACTATACTCTGTCTGGCTTTCTCAAGGTCACAAAGCTCAACAAAGCATTTTAAACCACTCTGTGAAAGGGAAGTATTCCACCACTGGGGCTTTCTAGATGTGGGTTAATTTGCTTCTGAGACTACCACAAATATCGTTTCCCATTCAGCTTCGCTGAGTGCAAGATATTTATAATCTTAGCATGTGTACCTTAGGGAGAAACACTGCATGTTTTGCAACCAAGCCATTAGGCTGTATATCTGTAGTGTGTGGTGCCTCACACTGAACCAAGCGGTAAAGGGTCTGAGTGATCAGAGAGTTGAGAGACAGAAGGTGCAATGATATATTTGTGCACCAGGGACCAGATGCCTGACAGTGACAAGGCAAAGAATTGGAAACAAGTTTCCCCATGGGTTCTGGCATTTTCCAGACATAAAGGTGACACATATTCAGGCTAGGCTTGGGAGTATGGATTTATATAGTGCAGACAAACACATCTGCTGCATGTGTAGTCCTCTAGCTTTGGATTAAACATTGCGAGGGGTGGGGAGAGAGAAATTTGTTATCCCCAGGTGGTTCTGTTAATGAAAGATAATTTTGCCGCTGGAGACTAGGGAGAGTTAGAATAGCTCACAAACTTGTCCTAAAACCTAACTTCACCTAAGTAGTCAATATGTGAGTTGGAAAAATCCCTGCGTACAAAGAATGTCAATGAAAGTAAAAGAGTAAAACTTTTTCCTTTGCCAGGTCCATGCCAGCTGAATGAAGATTGTTTGGCATTAATGCCAAACAGTGAAAAAAGTGCGTAGCTCAATGCGCAAATGAACACTTTGTTTTTCTCTTTGCTCTACGATGAGAACAAAGAAAGTTCACCTTCCGTTTCCCATCTCTTGTGACTGTATGCTTGTGTGTGGTTCCAAGTTGTCCAGTTTTGAGATAGATATACCTAAAATCTACTATATTTTCATTAAAACATAAATAGGCATCTTTAACTTTTAAGTAGAGGACACTCAAAACAAGTTGGCAAAATGCAATGGGAAAAAAAAGGGCTTTTAATTCAGTCTCCCACTGCCCACTCTGTCTGCAGGGAAGGTCCTCACTATCAGGGCTTTTGGATAATATATCAGTTGTCTGAGTAACGGAAAACTCAGTAATTCCCTTCTGGTCCTTAGGAAGCTCTCTTTTTGTGACAAGTTTCCTTGCACCCTTCTTTTCTCAGTGGCTTTTCTGTCTGGGCTTTAAGTTCCTAGTAACTTGCAATGACTTTCTCTGTCCTGCTTGCCAGAACAGAAAGTCCACAGACTTCTGCGGGGGCAGCTCAATAACTCCACAGGACCTCCTTCCACCTGACCCACTCATTCTCTCCTTGAACCAAGAAAATATATCCCTAAGAACAAACCTGTAAAACAGTCCGAGTAGGTTTGTGAAAAACAGCCTTAATAGCCTTCAATCTGCAATTATTTCCTGTTGTGTCCTCAATCAACAGTAATAATGGACATGAATCTGAAGAAAACATCTGCACCAGAACACCTCCGTAATTTACTCAAGCTAAAACACACTTAGTGCTAGCCCTTCTATATCTACTGAATGCATGAAGCCAAATGTCCTCAGGCTTCAGGAAAGTTTGCATTTGTAGCTGAACTTTATGGCTTATATCCAGCTCTGATTAGCAGCCAGACTTTCTGTGTTGGCCCCTCACAGATGATGTGTTGCAAAAGCGTCATTGAGATATTGCTTCTTCCTCACTTTCTCCAAGTATTTTTGGTTCAGTCTTTATATGTCATCACAGCTGGCCACTTTCCTTATAGTTTTGGAGGCAGATATACCTTGGAGGCAGATGTACATTCAGATTGCTTGGCAGCAGAGGGTGTATTGCTGGAGCCAGGAGAACAAGATTAGAAGGTGAGATAAACATATGTTTTTATCTCTCAAATAAAGATTGGCTTCTGTAGTACCTTAACTGTGAAACTTTGCAGCCTCCAAAGGGCCTTGGAGCTATGGATTTATAGGAAAGGGAGCCCTTTTTCTCAAGTTAAAACATCAGGTACTTTCTACCATTTTTAGTACTTATTATAAATCAAACAGAAATGTGAACCTTGTTTTTATCACTCAACACAGAGACCATTTGGGACATGTTACAGATGGGAATTTTAATAAACAGTTATTGATCAATAATAGGGAAAGTGGCTAGAGAGTCCTAGAGAGTATGTAGCAACAGGGTAGGAATGTCCTAGGGAGCTTGTAGGTATAGTACAGATTTTACTTCACAAACTTCCTGGGTGACTCTGGAAAAGTCACAGACTGACATTAGTGCTCTGCTGAGTTTAACATGTGATTTTCCATTAACTACAACAGAAAAAGAATGAAGCTTTAATCTTGCAACACTTGTGTTTCTCTGTATAAAACAGGGGTAGAATAATTTACCTTTATGAACAAGTTTGCATATGCCATGTTGTAAAATGTTTAAGTGGGAGCCAACTATACCTATACTGTATGACCCATGCACTATACATAGAGTCCTTTGCATCTATTTCATAACATAAACATACATACACACTTATCTTTGTAGTCAAGGTGATGAAGCAGCTTTTTCTTTACACAGCTTCCTTCTACAGTCATAAAAAGGCTATATTTAAAAGGCTACATCAGTTGTTCAACGTGTGTAGGTAACGTATTTTGACCCACTTCTAAATTTAAATAAAAGTTGTGAGCTGCATTCTTTCTCTTCACAACATATTTCTTCTGTAAGAAGTGTTGCTTTTGCTCCTACTTGGGATCGAATGAGCTTTTGAAGCCCCAAAGGCATCTTTGAAAAGAAATTTAAAAGGTTTTTATACTTCGGAATACTCCAATATTGTTTAAATGTCTGTGGCTGTATTGCTAACACTGAAAAGAGATAACGCTATGAAAATCAAAACAGGGTAAGTCAAGTCAGCTCAATGTGAATACTTTAGATTCAATGTGCAGGTAACTAAAGCAGTAAAGAGTTAGAATGCTTTTAGGGCCAAATCCATCAATGTACTTAACCACTTTTAGCATTAATCATTCAAGTGCTTTGATTGATTTCTATTGAACTATTCTAAATCTGAAGTACTTTGCTAATGACTGAACTTACTGCTTTGCGGGAATGTATGGAACTATAAGGATTTGTAAATATTCTCTTCTCCCTAGAATAGGAACAAAAGAGGGTGTCAGACAAAAGGACGATGGACAAAATGGACAAGTAATGCCATTTCAGAAAGCTATAATTCTTATAAATATCAGTATATACTTCACTTAAAGTTTTAAAAACTGTTATTGATCAGGTGCAGTAAATATGATACAGAAAAAAAGATAGATTCTAACTCTCTTGATGTTGGTTTTGTGTGACACACGTTACTTGAATAGCTTAGTGGCTATCATTACAAATGTGAAATGTTAAAGTAGTGCACAGTCTTCCAATAATTAATTATTTAGTAGCAAGCTGGTGAGTACATTTTTGAAAATCTCTCTGAGAAAATTTACCTATAAAGTGAAGAAACTGTGAATGGCATATCAATTTCTATAGATTTCCTTCCTGCACTTGCAAGAAAAGGAAGTAAGTGCACAGTGTTTTTATGTTATAACAATGGTCAACTTTGGCTTTGCAAAGAGAAGTGCTGTAAGAGAAGCAGTTAAAGTGCATGTGAAAGGTGTTGTGCTGGGTGTTTAGAAATGCTTCTGTTAGAAAACAAATCTACTTTGATCTAGGCCATGCAGTCTTCATAGGCTAGGCTATGCAACTCTCTCAGCATTTGCCACAAATAAGTTCATATCCCAGGATTTAGAAAAACATGCAAACCTACAAAAACATCACTCCGTGATTTGGTTCTTGAAGCAGAAGGATGTGCCTTAAGGCTCTGCAGAATAAATGATTTAAAATTTAAGGTTCAGCCTCAAGCATTATTGTCCTTGATAGAACAGCAGGAGGTAACGACTGCAGGCGAAATTATCATAGCCTGAAGCCAACCCAGCTGCAACAGGAGAGGGAAGCAGGAGCCAGACGACCCGACAGAATCATAAGCCAGCAGCAGGACAGCAGTATGAAAAACTGAGCCCAGCCAAAACTGGAGCCACTATATTATCAGCAATTGGAATCTGGGGTTATAGTAAGGCATTGTGTGATTTGTGAAGAAGAAGAGACAATATAACTGTGATTCATGCATTAGGCTCACTCGGAAGTGAACGCTGCAAAGAATTACAAGAAGAGTCATTTCCCACTAATATTCAACGAGGAAATGAATAAGACTTGCAAACAGCAACAACAACAAAAAGCCGTGTTATATGAGCATGATTAAGTTACAAGTTCAAATAATCCAAAGTTTGAACCAAAAGCACTCAGAAAGTTTGGCCAGCCTTTTTCTAATCCCTCGTGTGCATATGTTATGAGATGACCACTAATTGCATGCTCATTATTTTCTGGATAGGAACCCTTCCTCACTGAAGTGCACAAAATGGATGATGTTCACTGAGAAAATGTTCAGAATTGTCTAATTTTGCCAAGAAATATTTTTCCTGATCTCATTCCTCTGTTCTTCAAGGTAACCGAATAGGTTTGTCAGCGCTTTTTAAAAAAACAGGCACAAATGAAAAAAAACAACAACCCAAAATGCAACAGCCAGAAGCAGGTACCCAGCCTGGAAAAGCACAGTTGAACTGGTTAAAGTTTTTCAAACTTATTAGCAATTTTTAAAAGTTTCTTCTAATGGGTAGTAACAGTGAGTCCTAGTAACAGTTAATGTTAGCAGCCATGTCTAAAACAAATTATCTGCAACCTTCCATTCTGAATCTTCTCCTGTTCTCACAGGCTACTACTGTAAATTCAAAGACTGTATATGACTCCTATTCTACTTTAATGTCATTTTCTTTTTTATAAAGATAATATTTATATCAGATTATAGACTTATAATCACTGAGTTCATAAGGATATGCGTGTCATCTAATGAAGTGAGTCTGTGTGATTCACACGGGTTATCAAATCTGAAGTTTGGTCTACCACTGAACGGACATACATATTTTCTCAGGAGATTAGCTCCCTTCTTTGAGTCTGCGATGTCTTGATCTGACTGAGACATCTTAAATGCAGCACCCATCTTTCACATCCATTAATCAGTACTGCTAAACATGAGGAATATTCTTCAGGACTAGAAGAAGCTAGAATATTTTGACTAGAATATTTTGGGTTTTGCATAAATATATTGGTATCCATTAATTTTCCCTTAGAAGGCATGAGGGATAATAGTGAATTCACTATATTATCACAAAATGGCAGCATAGAAAGTTAAATGTCAGTTGACTAGTTATCAACACTAGGTAGAGAACTGTTTTAGTAAATTTTCGGAGAATGCATCTCTTGGAGACATATTGTCCCTCTTGATATTTTTGGTTGTTGTATTCTTTCTTCACTTTCGCTTTCTTTCTGTCTGTCTGCCTGTCTGCCTCTTTGTTTATAGACCAGCCATGTTATCATCCAGTTCACAGCATTTTACTGCTTTAATTGTGTCCAAAGCGCAAAACTCATAGATGTGTTTTTACATTGCAGTTAAAATGCCTAATTTAATTCTCCAACCATATATCTCACCCAAATGGACATGTCTGGGTTTGCCCTGAGCAATAGTTTTGCCTTAAATTCCACTATCTACTTAGTTTTTGGCATGAGCACAAAGTGACAGGTCATGTCTCATCTTATCTATAATGAGCTTCCAATTGTTTTTACCCATATTACTGCTAGACTTGGAAATACAACTTCTGGATATTCAAACAGCAAATAAGATTTGCACACAATGTAAATATTATGTATGTCTATGAATCTCTAACAATGACGGATTTTATTGGGGTTATGTGGAAAGAAATATGTGAAGTTAATAAAATCCCTTGGGGACTTGTTTCACACAAATTTGTTTTTCAATACATATTCATCCGAGGAATACTTCATTTTTACTACTTTTCTTGAATATTCTTCAGTTAACTTGTTTATAATACAGACCTTATGAGCTGTGTTCTTAAAAACTTTTTTTTTTCATTTTCTCCATTATGCTAACAGTAAAGAAAGCATTAAGCTAATTAGCAGAAAATTTTGTAACCCAAAATTCAAAATTTTTTAAATCACATTTCTTGCTCTGGAAAGAAAACTGACTGTTTCCTACTTGAAACAAAGTGATGGATTCAGGTGGCAGATATTAGTGATAAATAAATATTTTGCTTATACACTTTTAAAAACCTTACTTTTGACAAATGTACTAGGATTTCTTTGAATTTTTCTGAAATAGGGCATCATGTGTCAAACCAAAGCTATAGTAAATATTACAGTAAATACTGATTGTTGAAACTGTAGATTTTATCATTAGTGATACTTTTTTTGTATGGCTGTGTTTTGTTATACAGGTTGAGGCAAAGCACTGTGTGATCTAAAATGAATGGTGCACCTGAGGATGGGAAGCAGCAGCAACAACACGATCCCATAAAAGCCATCAGGTTTCAGAGGATCTCTTCCTATCCGCAGCTTTATAATTTGCACGCAACCTTTTTGCGTACTCAGGAGGAAGAAAATAGACAACAATCAAAATGTTCTCTATCATTAATAATAGACAGGAGGCTCCCTAGGGAAAAAAACATGACTCCAGATTTTCATCAGGGGACACTTTTCTCAACACTGTTAGAGCACATTGTTATTACTCCCATAGGGAGAGGATTAGCTCATCTACCATTCGTCATCTTGTCTACACTGCTCCTTTAGACCTCTTGTCTAAGCAATGGAGAAAGATAAATTGAAGAATTCCTTTTCTGCAGTGACTGTCTCCCCAGTGACAGCAGTAGAGCAACCTGGCCAAGTGGCTTAGTCTAGCCATCTAATTTTTGGGAGAAAAAGTAAAAGAAGATCGCTATTCCTAGCAATTTAAACAAACCTATCTGGAAGCTCATACCTGAAATTCTTCCGTCTCCATTCTTGGAAATGTGACATTTCGCATCTCCCATACAGAGTTGAGTTGTTTCATTTTCTCTGAATTATGACGTATTTTACTTACAGCCCACCATTTTGCTGTAGGAATGGAGAAAAATACAAGTGAACATAGTCTAAAGGAGTTCAGGAAAACGGTGCAGTTTGGTACGCTTGCAGCTAGAAGCCTTCAGTGGTCAAAACTAGCAAGAAATTTTGCTAGAATACTGCTTACTACAGCATAAAAACCCAAGCATATGTCCCCATCTTTAGGAAAATGAGCTGTTCTGGTATCAGAAGAACAAGTAAATATTTGTTTCTGTTAGATACTTGCTCTGGAAACCTCTGCACCCTCCACCACAGAGCTAGCCCCTTCCAAGGCTTGCTGTGACAAACCCAGGGGGTCTAGGAGAGCAAGCTCTGTGGAGGAGTATACTGAGCTACCTGCATGGGCACCAATTAGCCTATTCATGCATGCTGGTGGGCTCTTGGGCTGTCACCCAGCAGCGTGGGTGACAGCAGTGTTCTGCTTGTCTTTCCCCTAGTGTGAAGGGACAATCTCTTCATTTTCCTTTCCACCCAGCTGGGGATTTTCACAGGGTTTCTATGAGTTTAATTGCCTCTAAGATTTAAGTGCCTTTTCCAAGGATGCTTGAGAATAGCTGTGACTTTGCATTAGACAGTGATGGTTCACCAAGTCTTCAAACTAAACTAAATTGTCATCATAAGTAGGGTGTGGTGCCAATACTAGTCCAGAGTTAACATAGACAGTAAAGCTATAAAGCACTGTGATATTAGGAAAGGATCCTCCCTTCCTTATGAACTGTGCAGGACAGTGAAACTGTAGATGCTCCTCAAAGCTGGGTAAAGCCACTGCATGGCAAAAATACTGCCTTCAGCCATGAATTAGTGAAGGTCTGCTTCCTGCCTAACTAAATCTGACCCCTAATGTCACATATTAACATTATGCCTAAATCTACTGGGCATGTTCACCCTAATAATTAATCTTCTCTGGCATACATTCAATTGGTATTGATGTAAATGAACATATGTGGTTTTATTTTTGGTTAAGCGAAAAATCCAAAACAGTCCAGGAAATCATATATTTCCTCTGACAGAAAACCAAATGCAACAGCTCCCCATTCTTTCTCCCCATTTTTCTAATGAAACAAATGTCTGTGAGACCAGAGAATGCCATATGAACTTACCAATTTACTGATGCACATAAAAAATATGAGAGATCCTTTCAGTTCTGATCCATACTACAATACCAGAAATATCCATATAAATATATGGGAAAGTATTTGTATTTATTAAAGACTGTAATAATATTTTTAAAATATAAATCCTTAGCTTCCTATCTCAGTAGAAATTATTTCCAGCAGAATGATGCATTCATTTGTCCTTTGTTTTTCTTTCAACTTTCTTTCCAACTTTGTTTTATAAAGGAAAAAAAACCTTCTTGGTCTTTTGGTTTTTCCATGATGCATTTGCAATTTGAAGACTGCTGGCATTTTCAGAGGCACTACTAGAAAATTCTTTACCCCCAGCACCTACAATGTCTTTGCATGTCATAGCTCAACATGGAAAACCCAGGTTATGTTTTCCAGAAGAACTCTGGAACTGTTGGCAGCTCTACCATAGCACATCAGGTGTCTGCAGTTGGCCTTCAATGGATAAGCAGCTTTCTTTATTAACTTGTCTAAGAATGAAAAAGTATTAGGAAATACCACAAAATTAGCTTTGTGAAACACAGGGCGCTCTCTGCTGATGTTTCATTTACTTCCAAATAATTTTAAATCACTGTTTTTGCCAGAATAATTCTGTTCTCTAGAAATTAATTCCATAATGATAGGTTTTTAAAACTAGAAAACTATTTTAGTATTTGAAGAGATTTCCTTTCCTCCCAACAATAAAGAGTTTATTTAAAGAAAAATAGATTCATTCTGTTTCTAGCCCTTGGTCTAGCCCCCATTTAGAGAAGAGCTTCTTTTATCAAACTTCCTTTGAAGACTTGATAAGACATAGCCAAGATGTCGGATCATACTACTATCAGGCAATGACATCTCATAAAAACAAATTCAGACTGCAAAGTAATCAAAGTCGCACAAGTGCTTTCACCTATTTCTATTTTTTTAATTTTACAACATGGAAAATTGGTTTGGACAGTATTAAAGACTGTGCTAAGTTTTAAATGTAAAACCAGGCATAGCAACTTATAACAATGGAATGAATTGAATTAAACTGACTTTAGGGAAAAAAGGGATTTTGCTGAAGATGTACTCATCTAAATTACTGGTTGGGACCTAGAGACAATGAAAAGAGACGACGTGCTTTCCTGGCATAGTTGATTTTCCCAAATAGGCAGATTTGACAGATCGTTCAATCACACTGTTAAAAAATAAATTTAGATGGTCCATGTATGAACATTGAAAGTTTTTTCAACCACCAAATCCATTGGTAACGGGGCCAAACCTTCTAAAATAAGTCTATAATTTGGTAAAGTATTGCGATTTTCTGGGTGAAAGGAACACAATGGCCATTCCTGCCAGCTACTGTGCCCCTCTGTTGGGATGAGTGTGACTTTCTGCGTTAAGAAAGTCAACCTGTGTAGAGGCAACTTGGCTGTTTGAAACAGACCTTTGAAAAGCAGAAAATAAGAATTGTCAATGCACCGGTATATCAGTATGTCTCTCAACTCCAGCAAGATGTCATAGAATCATAGAATCGCCTAGGTTGGAAGGGACCTTTCAGATCATCTAGTCCAACCATCAACCTAACTCTAACCACCACTAAACCTTATCTCTAGGCACTATGTTTACCCATCTTTTAAATACCTCCAGGGATGGTGCCTCAACCACTTCCCTGGGCAGCCTCTTCCAATGCTTAGTAACACTTTCAGTGTAACCATTTTTCCTAATATCCAGTCTAAACCTCCCCTGGTGCAACTTGAAGCCATTTCCTCTTGTCCTATCGCCTGTTACTTGGGAGAAGAGACCGACCCCTACTTTTCTACAACTTCCTTTCAGGTAGTTGTGGAGAGCGATAAGGTCTCCCCTCAGCCTCCTTTTCTCCAGGCTGAAAACCCCAGCTCCCTCAGCCTCTCCTCATAAGACTTGTTCTCCAGACCCCTCACCAGCATCACTGCCCTTCTCTGGACCTGCTCCAGCACCTCAATGGCTATCTTACTGAATACCGCAGACAGAGGGGCTTTCTCAGTGCCCAGCCCCTTTTGCTCTGGGACCTTGTATGAGGCAGTTCAGGGAGACAATCCTCCAGAAGGAGAAATAATAGAAAGCTTTGCTTAGACTTTGGAGATTTTTTTTGTTTCTTGGCAGTGTTACAGAAAACAATGCACAAAATAGGTTTGCTTCCTTCACAGGATTAGTTTTTGACAAGGTAAGGCACTGACAGTAGTAGATGGCTATAAAACTAAACCCCAGTGTGTGACCTGTTATATGCATTTCAAAAACTGAAAGAACAGAGCAGGTTCTAAAAGCTGATTATGCACTGTCTACAGTACTGAACTCAAGTGAAACCTTTTAACACCTCCTTTGAACCACCATTACTAGAGATTTTTGTTGAAAAAGCCAAACTGATCAGTGTGGCTAGCAGTGATCTAGTTGATTTTCATAGAATCATAGAACAGTTTGGGTTGTAAGGGACCCCTAAAGGTCATCTAATCCAACCTCCCCTGCAATGAGCAGGGACATCTTCAACTACATCAGGTTCCTCAAATCCCCGTCCAACCTGACTTTGAATGTTTCCAGGGATGGGGCATCTACCACCTCTCTGGGCAATCCGTGCCAGTGTTTCATCACCCTCAGCATAAAAGATTTCTTCTTTATACTTAGTCTAAATCTTCACTCTTTTAGTTTAAAGTCATTACCCCGTGTCCTGTTGCAACAGACCACACCAAAAAGTTTGTCCCCATCTTTCGTGTAGGTCCACTTTAAGTACTGAAAGACTGCTATAAGGTCTCCCCAGAGCCTTCTCTTCTCCAGGCTGAACAACCTCAACTCTCTCAGCCTGTCCTTATAGGAGGGGTGCTCCAGCCCTCTAATCATTTTTGTGGTATGCAAAACAGTTATGATTTGTTTTCAACTTACTCCTAATAAATTCTTAATGTTATTTAAAAAGACTTTTTTGGGTTTCTAATGCTGTAATAACTTCACAGTCCATTCAGGAATAGAAGCCTACCAGCCTGACAGAACAAATAAATTAATTTACTAAACAATGATTCAGAACAGTTGATTAACTGCCTCTTCCCACTCTCAAGCACCTGGTGTTCTCATCTCTAAAATATCCCATCCAACTGAGAAGGTAGTTTCAGAAAAAAAAAAAAAAAAAAAAAAAAGGGAAGGAAAGAATGAGGTTAATGTTTCCCAAGATTAATTTAATGGAGTGAAGAGTAAAATCCTGGCCCCCCAAAAGTTGATGGTAAAGTAACAGAACTCCACTGCCTTCAGTCGGGTTTCTTAGCAAATATTTAGCAAACCATTGATTCAGCCCAGTTCTTACTGAAGACATCTGGGAGCCAAACCAGGCCCTATATCCTCTTCTTCTTTGCATTTTCCTCATTAATATGACATTTAATGCAAAGAAAAGAAATAATTTTTCCTTACCTTTTCTTACTCTGCTTAATGATTCTGAGTGAATATATGATTAATAATTCTAAGTATGTGTTGTGGAAAAATAGCCTTGTCACTTTTCTGTCCTTTCTCTCAACACAATTTTTATAAAACATTACCTTTGGATTAATTTTTTTGCAACATTTTAGCATATTTTTTTCTAGATACTTTCCAAAAAGCTTTTAGTTCTAAATCATACAAATCTATTCTTCATTGTTATAAACATTAAACAACTTTGCCTAGCTACCAGCTGCTGCTCGGCACAGCTGTTAGTATGGCCAACAGCCTTATTCAAGACCATTAAATTAAAAGAGCACCTATTTTCTGCTACAAGCTACCACCTTTCACCCAAGATGATGCACAAAATGGACGTGGAGTACCATTTACAGGATTAATATTATCCAGTGTTTACAGCTAATGGATTTATGTTACTGCTTCATTTTACAAGGCCTCTTTTCGTCTTTTAATTTATCTTCAGGTCTGCTGCTTTATTTTTGTTCCATCATCCTCATAAAAGCCATTATCTTTCCATTAGCAAACCTGTTAAATAACTCTTCATATGCTCTTTGATCTGTCCAGCAGCTGTTTGCATTCTTTGCACTGAGTTTTTCAATTATACTCAAGAATTTTAAAATACGAGTTTGCTGAGAGCTACTTCACACACTGTGGTACATTTAATTAACATAGGATGGAAGAAAGGTTTGCGACCATGTTGCTGCTCTTTGCTGCCATAACAACTCCTGGTGTCCTTCTCTTTTATGCAAATCAGGTCACAGACATTTATGTCAGGGAAAATTCTCTAAAACTTTTTTATGTAACAGTGGACCAAACGCATTTCTCAAAACCTGCATGGAAATAATTATACTTTATTTTTGGATTTATGTGAAAAATTGTCTCTCCGGGTTCTTCAAAGTACTCTCTGAGTGAGTTTGTGTTTGCTTGATTTCGCAAGTCATCTTCTTTTTATGTATTCCTCTTCTCCTAACATCATTCCTACTAGCAAATGTGGAATGTAACTCTCTTCTTAAGGCACGTTTACTTGTGCCCATTGTGTGACCACAGTGTTCCTTAAACATCAACTTGTACATTAAAATGTATATTATCAGTATTGCCTTAGCACTCGGATGACCCCTGGGTTATGAGACATACTAGAGAAAAAAAAAATCTTTCTTTTCCGTCCCTCATCTCAGATGTCAAAACACCTTTTTTCCATGCTAGTCTGCAAAGAGATCACGCTATGACTCGGTCCTGCAGAGAGATTTAGTGACAGAGAAATTAATCCATCAGAGGATACCTGGGATATGTGGGATTATATTGCCTTCCTCACAAACTAAGATTCTTCTTTCTAGTAAGACCAAAAAGCACTTTTTAAATAACGCAGCTTATCTGGAGCCCTAATTTCAGGTAGCAGGGACATACCCTTAGGGAGTTCAAGATGCTGAACAATTCTTTTAACCTCTTTCTTTAACCGAAAAGGATCTGTGATATCCCTTGGATTTCTAGGAGAACAGCTAGAAATCACTCCTCTGACCAACAAATTATTATTCTCCACTAGTCTTGCCATGATTCTTTTTTTTATATGCAAAATAGTGGCAAATATTGCACTTTCGTTCTCAGAGGGAACAATATCCTGCCATGCTGTTTATCTGCAAGCAGTCTTATAGAGGTAGTAGAAGAAAGAGGAAGGGAAGTTGTAAGGTTGTCTGTTCATGATTGGGAATAGATGATCAGGGACTAAATGTATTGAGAAAGTCCAAACTGATGGCAGAAGGGCAAGAAGGCAAGCTGGACCACATGTGAGACTTTGGTAGAGCTTTTAGGATTGCAATAGACAATCGTTAGACAGCAAAGCACTGGTGGATAAGACCTTCGGCCTGCTATTAATTTTTATTTTCACAATTGGTATACTATTGTTATATTTGTCCTTTCAGAGCACTTATCCATAATACTGTAAGTTTCAAGGTGCTTTGTTGAGAAGTCGCATAATATTATTCCACTTTCATAGTTTTCTTTTCCAAGGAGCCTTTCCACAGTTTGTGATACTGAATATAAATGCACTGTACATGAATTTTTGATGCTGTGGCTATTTCCTTTGTGGTCCACTACATATTTTGTGTGCGTCTGCTGTTCTGCTTTCTCATGTAGGGATATAAAAGAAAAAATTATTTAAGGCCACTGTTTGCTGTGTATGGTATTCTCTCTTTAGCCATATCCAAGCATTTCTTCTCTTCAAAGAAGCTCTGCTCTAACATGTTAAATCCTGAAAGTTCTGGAGAGAGCGCAAATTTGATCGGTGACATTCATGCCAAAAAATGCCTCAACCCAATACCCATCTCAACACTAGCCATAGCTGCTGGTAATTGAACTTCTATATTAAAATAGTCCCATTACTGTTAGTCCTTGATTATATGTCCTTGATGGCAATAGCATTCTGGGTCCCTACACTTCGCTGCTCCTAAAGGAAACTTCACTTTGCTGCTGCCAAACCAACAGAAATCACGTCAGTCACATTCGGCAGACCACTGAATTGTTAAGAAATGTTGACAGTAACATACACGACTTTAAGCATCCCAGCTACAACTCAACAGAGCTCTTTGTAATTGATATCAAAAGTGCAGGCCAGTAAGATGGAACAATGTGACACTTGAATAATAAGCATTTTGAACTTTCTGGTGACCTTTTCTGCCTCAGGGATGATTGCTTTTCTGAGATAAAAGTGCAAAAAATTGTTTATGAGCTGAGCGCACTGCAACCTCTCTGTCATTTCATTTTGCCATTAGCTCAATTTACCAAAGGAGTTACAGTATTGTGATATGATTCATGTGGGAGCTGCTGATACAAAACTTACTCTTTTTATTTTTTAATTTTCAGGAAGTGTTTACTGCCAAATAAATAAATCCCAGAATCAGCTCAAGAACAGAAGTGTTGGGAATTGCTCCATTATCTTGCAGTCTTTTGCTGTGGTTTCCCCTGTTCTGAAAGCAAAAGAAAAATCAATCACTTCATCTATCTTGTCTTTTCAATACCTTTGAACTCCCTAAGGCCCTTTGAAAGTCCTGCATATTCTGGGTACATTGACATTGAAGTGTTTAGAGTGTCATTTTGGTTTTTTCCTTCCACAAAATCTGTGCATGCTGGTCTTGATCCCTTTCCTCTGAGGTCCATGGGAGCTGCGTCAAAACCCTGCTTTGGAGAGTGTGAATGAAATTCTGAAATTCTAGCTGTAGGATTTGCCATTTCTTCTATTGTTCCAAAGAAGTTGTCTCCTTGGTATCAGTGGAGATTTTAGGATCTCCCCACGGTGTTGTAGTTTTTATTTGTTGTGAAATGGATGGAGTAGAATAAGAAAAAGCTCTCCATGTTTCTTCTATAGCCCTTTATTTTCTTATGGATTATTTCCAGTACAAGATACAATATTATAGATTTTTTTTTGTTGTTTTACCTGAAATATTTACTTTTTAGCATTTAACATAATGTGTTGTCCTTGAATCGCAGGGTATTGTTTCTACTACGGAAACTTTGAGAGGCAAGGCATATAGGCATATTAACAATCAATAGGCAAGACTGGAATGAAAACCTGCTGTGATCATTTAAAAATCATCCCATGGTACATGCTAGCTTAATTCTGATTGACAGTAAAAAACGTACTACTCTGTACTCCTCTTGGCACCAGGTAGAGGCAGGTTTTAATTGCTCACAAAAGAAAACATGCCCCTCTTTCACCTGCACCCTTCTTTCAAATTTTTTTGGATTTTCTTCAAGAATGAGATTACCGGCCCAGTCCTGCGTTCTGTATACTTTCTGAAAGTAGTTTGGCCTGTCAGTTCTGCACTGAATGCTGGATCGAGTAGTAGACCAAAATGTTTACTGATGTCTGTCCTAGGAAGATTTCCAAAATTCATTAATGATTCAGGTTAAATGCTACCTTGATAGCTATTTATGGTGTCCATCTCTGGGATTACTAAATATGTTAATGGTTGTGTTTACCACATTGGACTATCCATGAAAATGTCCTATATGTTTCTCTAGAAATCACTCTGGCTCATCAGGAATGAAAAATAGGAGGCGTTCCTAATTCAGATATCCATGCAAGACTCCTACTTGTCAGTTTATTACAACTCTCAGAGTTCTCACTAGAAAAATCATGCTTATCTTTATAGTAATTTCATGAGCTCAGTGTGATGCTTTCAGTTTGGTACACACAAATAAATGAAAAGTTAAATAAAAAGACAAAAGATGGGCCTGGAGTGCATTTTTTCTTTGTTCAGAAGTAAAATTTGGCAAGTTTCTATTATACATGGAACAATCAAAAAAGACATTTACATTTCTATGCATGTATGAAACTGCAAATGGGTGGTGCTGAGTGAAGAACTCGGGTATGGATTCAGCACAGAGCTCCTTTCAGGGACACCTGGAGGTTACCATTCAATATTTGGAAATAAGTAATCATGTAAAAGTGGTAGTGAAAGAGGGCTAATGCAGCAAAAGCAAAAGAGGAAGTATCCACTGTGGCACACTGATTTATAAGTCACTTTGGTGGACTGAAGGTACAATATCATGGTATAATTCATGATATAGCAGGCAGCATCCAGAACAGGCAACTTCATCTCTGTGCTCCGTTGACTTCCCTTGTACTGACTTTTGTATTCTTTCTTCGCCATAAAAACGTGGGATCTCAATAAGCAGAAAAATAACCTTAGAGATCACTTTTTTCTTGGTTTAGTTTCTTGAAATATCTCGCCTTGGGATCAGAAAAGTGCCAGTGATGGCATGAATGAGGATGAAGGAATCTATAGCCAGTTGCTGGTGGTAATGGTGAGTCGCATCACTTGTCTAAGCAGCAGTGAGCTATTATTTCTGCTCAACTGTATTGCCAAAACTGCATCCTAATTTTCTGTATTTTTTGTTTAATCCCCAGTATACAGTATCATTCCTTGAATCAAGATTTATTAATACCTTTCATAGAATCATAGAAAGGTTTGGGTTGGAAGGGACCTTCAACTAGATCATCTAGTTCCAACCCCCTGCCACGGGCAGGGACACCTCCCACTAGACCAGGCTGCTCAAAGCCCCATCCAGCCTGGCCTTGAACACCTCCAGAGAAGGGGCAACTGCAATTTAGAACAGGAAATACTGGGGTTTATTCTCTTTAGTTCTTGGTGTCATAAAGGATATTTTAACTACATGGTTATAACATGAGATGGTACTTAAAAGTACTTAACATTGCCAGATTCCTCTGAAATCTAGGTTATTCAGTTAGCACTACTCAGCTCACTGCAGGAGACAGGAAAAAGTAAAGGGAAGATGATAACATTCAAAAGGAGAAATGGTTTTTATGAACTTTAGCAATTCTATATACAGTTTATACATTCCTTCTTTAGCATTTTTATAGAGCTTTTTCCCTCTCCACATTTGAAAGAACTGTTGCTCTAATCTTGTTCCTGTTTCTCACAGCAGGCCTACACAATCCCTCCTGCTGTCTGCGAAGAGTTACCAAATTGGACCTATTACATTGTTCCCGTATGCAGAATGACATGCAATCAGTAAAAACTCCTTTTGTTTATACTGTTAATAACAGATGTTGCTCTGCTACATCACACATGCTGTTTAATATTATCAAAACAATTATTCATTTATTCATATTTGTGCAGTGTGTGCAAGCTGGCATTACAGATCTTGCAGACCTGGCCTTCATGAATGCATGAACAGAAATGCATGTCATATATAATAAATCAACGCCCATTCCCATCACCATTTTTAATCTTATATCTGAAAATTTGATGATAACTTTATTGCTCACACATTGACAAGGGGACTGTGGGCCTGTGGAAAAGCTACTGAAATAGTGGAGAGCCCCTTCCTACGAAGAGCTGTTATTTATGCATGAAAGGAAGCAAGCTTTGCTTTGTCAGGGTCCAGGGACAAGCACTCCACTGTCAGTTTATGCTTATCCCCTTTATCCCCTCAGTCTTCCTCCAAAAGAAAAAAACAAGGAAGAAAAACAGTTCAAGAGTTGGTTTGATTCCTTTTGATTGAATTAACAAGGATTCATTTTAATTGAATTAACTAGTGGGATAACAGCATGACTGAATTTTAAAGTATAATTAAAGGATTCATTTTCTACTTAATGACAATGGGATAGAAAATTACCTCAGAACAGACGCTGCACAAGTTGCCTGTTTTCCCATTATAGATGTGCATTTTCAGGTAACATGGCCATTAAACCTTCTCCTATAGATGACAGAAGGTTTGGAACAAAACTTATGAGTTTAAAGGAAATCAGTTTATGCTTTTGTAACCTTAAAATATTCTCACTGTGTATGATGACATGTCATTATTTGCTCTGGTTAGGATGTAGGACATCTTGGTTTTTTAATTAAAATAAATAAATTATGAAAATATTTAGTTCAAATATAAACAGTCTTTTTCTTGCACTTACAAACGTAACCTTCATGAAGCAGTGTGTTCATGCTCCTGATTGTATGTTTACGTTCTAAAGAAGTATGATATTTTCTCCATTTGTTTGGCGGAAATCAGATTTTCATACTAATGAGGTTAAACAATATTTTCAATTCCCGCCTCTTTCAGCACCACCTTCATTGCAAGAATGAGACAAACTTATCCTTACAGGTGTATAGCAGTTAAAAAAAACTTAAGGAAGAAATTTATCCATGAAGAAAATGGTTTGAAGTGAACAGAACTTGCCCCCTCAGGCCTGAAGGTAATAGCTTTTTCTAGAAGTACATTCAGAAAATAATTATCAGGTACCTGATACAATCTCATAGACCTGCCAGCCTGCAGTCAGTAGGTTTATCATTAACCTTCATAGCTGGATGACCTAGTGCAAGGAGGACAGAGGTGACTAAGGGGAGGACTGAATGATTTCTATATTTCTTTCTTTGGAGCTTGGCTTGCAGAGTCTGTGATCTCTGTTGAGTATATTATTGAAAATAATGTTTTGACTACAGGTTGGTTTTCAATCATTTTTCTTTTTGGTTTTCCTTATGAACATTTTTTCTTCATCGATTTGTTGTTCACTCCTGTTGGGAATGCTCAGTAGAACCATGGGATCTTTCACACTAAATTAGACTTATGGCAGTTGTAGATCACTGTCTTTCCTCTGACGGTGACAAGCTTTAAGGTCTGTATGTGTTTTCTGAAACATAGGTATCTAGAGTCATCTGAGACACCGTACTGTATCCAAGACATCCTCATGAGGCCAATATGACATAGTATATCCTGAGGCATTTCAAATTGCACTAGAGGTGTATGTATGCTTAGACCCATGTGACTGAAACAAAACCCAAATATCACAGAAAAAAAGAAAACCTGAAATGGGAGAGTAAATAGTTCCCAGTGCTATTATTATGCAATTCATCACCTCTTCATCCAAACACTTTCAAGCCTCCTGAATTTTAAGTGTCAAAGACGTATTCTCGGAAAAAATTCCTCAATGTAATCCCAAACAGGGTAGAAATTATGTTTATTGCTTTAGAAACATTTGTTTTTAATGTGTTGAATGTCTATTTCCTGTAAAGTCTGCTTTCTCAATTCATTCTTATTATTCCATGCACTTTTATCATGTTCCCCTTTAATCATTTAATGTAATAATCTTTTAGTCTTTCTTTGAAGTAGATTTTTTTTCCCATACCAATAACTTGTTCTTATCGATCTTCACTCAACCTGTTTTCTCTGATAAGAAACCAGTCTAAAGCAACAAGTATTAGTGGCTACATGAGTGACAACATAAAAGATATTTTCTGTATTACCTACCATCCCATTGTTTATGCACCTCAACAACTTATTTGCTTCCTTTCAGTGCAGCTGTACATGGAGCAGAAGTTCTTGGTGAACGGTCCATAACATTTCCCTGCTTCCTTTTCCATGAGACTTCTGAACAGTCTGTATTTTAACATTATGTATCACTAGCGTAG
The DNA here is from genome assembly GCF_963924245.1 of Chroicocephalus ridibundus. NCBI lineage: Eukaryota > Metazoa > Chordata > Aves > Charadriiformes > Laridae > Chroicocephalus > Chroicocephalus ridibundus. The sequence continues at coordinate 111,126,992 of NC_086286.1, forward strand.
AATACTGATTATTCCATTGTTAAAGACAAGTTCATACATGTAACATTATTTACATACCCATATTTTCTTCAAGCGGCTCTCCAGTTATCAACACGGATGTTGTCTGCCATTGTGCTGACCATTTTTCCAACTTGATTCAGCCCTGTTTAAGTTCTGCACAGGCCTCTCTATGTTTAATCAAATCTAATCACGGTTTAGGTTATTTAGGCTTTTTTTTTTTTACTTTGTTATTCACTTTGGCATTTGTAGATCAATAAAAATGTGTTAAAGAGTGATCCTCATACAGAACCTTTAGAAACCCATATGTTAACCTTTTATCATGATCAAAATGACCATGAATTCACTATTGCTATCTTTTGGTTGTTTTTTAGTGTATGAATGAAGCATAGAATTCTTATGAGTTCAGGTGATTTCATACAGGCATACATAAGCTTATATTACGTACCAAAAGAGAGCAGGTAGTTCAAATATGAAGTACTGGGCAGCCTTGTAAAGGCATTGTTGCAAAACTTATCTTCACAAAATGAAGTGCCTAAACCACCCCTTATCAAAGCACTCAGGAAATGGCCTGTGTTTATACAGATGGTGTTTTCGGGAGAAACCCAAGCAAATATGGATACATTTACATTGTGGTATATGTTATTACAACCAAAATATAAAAGGTTTATACCTAGCAGTGACTTCAAAACTAATTTAAACTTGTGGATGAATGTTCTGTGAAATAACCGCCCTGAGTTTTAGGCTTCCTCTTGTGTTTCTGCCATTATCTAAGCCAAATAATTCAGTGGCAGCACTGACTGCAAAAGACAGGCACATTGCATTGCAAAGCTACTGAGCTGACCAGCCAGCTGCCAACGGTTATCTTCATTCAAGTGAACACTGAAAAATTACTGATGCTTACAAGTTTACTGGTGGTTTCACTGAACCTTTGTCATATATCTTCATAAGGTATACAGAAGATATATATATATCATAGAATCACAGAATAGCAGGTTCTACCTCAAGGTCATCTGGTCTAAATTTTCTTGGCAAAAGCACAGCCCAGCACCCTGTCCAGGCAAATCTTTAAAGTATCAGCATATACTTCAGCATATTCTAGAATCCACCTGTGCTTCACCTGACATCTATAATAAAGGCCATATTGACCGTGTTGGGTGCAGCTTATCTCATCATAACTGAGAAAAAATGCCTGCTTGATTAAGGGTCAAGGGACTGAGCTCTTCCAGAGTATGAAAAACCTTCCACCTACTAGTGCCACTGCTGCACGTGAATTTGCTAACAGATGTGTGAAAGAAAAGGTAGCTGCATTTTAGCTCCACCATCTTCAGGACGTTAAGTTAAGATTCCAGTATTTTATTTCTTTTCAATGAATATTGTGTGTGAAATCTGTGAAATTTGTAATCCTGTTCCCAAACTCAGCATTCAGTCTACCTCATATCTAAGCCTGATTCACATTTAAGGGCTCAGTTTGTGTGCTAAACATCTTCCTATTGATGCAGAACATCCTCAGTGCTCTTTTTTTCCATAATGAGAATGGAAAGAACTTGAAATCCTTTAAAGTTAGTTTCTGCATTTTTCCCCTTTGTCAAACATAGTGCTTTGACTACATTTACACTCTTTACAACATTTCTATGCAATGTGTCTTTTTACAGTACATTGAGATAGCACGTCAAACACATTTATTAACAGTGATGTATTAATTATCAAAAAAAATTATTGTGATAGGGAGATGAGAACAGAAATCAAGCCAGTATTTCAAGCAGCAATAAGCTATAGAAGTCCGCAGACATATAAATTTAAAATAAAGAAATGCCTTGTTAGGCAAACATCTTCAAATGATAGGGCTGCTTCAGGACACAGGTTAAATAAAACAGATATGTCCACAAAACAGAACACAGATGAGGGGGCTGTCAGATTTCTACCTCTGAAAAATGGCTATAATAATAGAATCATAGAAAAATAGAAGTGTGTAGGTTGGAAGGGACCTTTAAGATCATCGAGTACAACCATCAATCAAACACTGACAAAACCACCACTAAACCATGTCCCTAAGCACCATATCTACCCATCTACCCATTTTAATACCTCCAGGGATGGCATTTCCACACAGCCCAGAGATCTGTATGCCCATCTTTAAAGATGAAAAAGTATTATTGTAGTTATACTACAGTCAGGGAAATTGAGTCTCAAAGAGGTTAAATAAATGTTGCTCTGGGTTAAATAGCTTCAAACAAAGAAGAAATTCCCTGGATCATTCCATGAGGTGAATACCAAGTTTAAGCACACCAACATGGCTGGGTGCTAACCGTCCCCAGGCCTCAGGTGCGAGGAGTTCACACTGTGGCTGGGAAGAGGGAGGCTTGAGGTGTTTGCAGGGAAGTGGCATGCCTGGCCCTTGGCATGGCCCAGAGTTTGTAAACAGGTTTAGTCCCTTCCAAGCACTGGAAGCTTTGGTGCTCATCAGTCCAGGCCATGTGTGTGCATTTACAGTGTGCTGCTTGCACTGAAACCATCAGGCTCTTAAGAACCAGCATGAAACAACAGCTACCAGGTAGGCATGCTGCTGGCATTCGTCCTGTCCTAGGACAGGATAGAACAAGGAGCACTTGTTTTTTCTGAGGGAGTAACCTTTTTGCATTGAAATCCATGTCAAATGATGGTATGTTACAAGCTTTCCGACCTTCTGAAGGATTGTTCCACTTTTCCCTGACTTCAGCCAGAAATACTTTGAGCTAAAAATATTTGAATTTGCCCCATTAAGCTTGTGTTGCTCTGTTTCCTATCTATTCCAGAAGGTGTAATTCCATTAGTATGTCACTGCCAGAAAACCGTAAAGCTTCTCCATCCAATCTTTTAATGTCCACTTCCATCATGGCACCTTCTGTCAAGCACTGATACATATTAAAAATGCACCCAATCTGAACTTCAGTTTAGAAAGAATTATGAGATGCAAAAGTTTTGATCAAGGCATATATATGAATTTTAAATTTGCCTCATTCTGAAGTTTTGGGTTGAATTTTCTTCCAATTAAAATGTTAGTGACACCTTATTAAATGACACATTTTATCCCTGTTTACATATAAGACTATTCTGCTTACAGGGAACCAGTTGTTCATTTAATTTTGGTATTACCGAGTTTTTTTATCCTGTGACCATGCAGATAGGAGTACAAGGTCAGACCAACTCTAAAACTCTAGCTGCTGTATTTAACTCTGCCTTGACTTGTTGACAGCAGCCGCCGATATGGATCTTTCACAAAGCTGACCCTTGTTTGCTGCCACTGCTGGGAGGTTTCTATTGTAAGGGGACTCTCAGAGCCTAAACCAAAGGTCACAGTTGTTCAGAGCACTGCTTCCCATTCCCATAATTAAAAACATTCATTAAACTCTTTAGTTCATGTGCCTGTGTTTTTATTTGAGAACTCATTAACTATTATACACATCAAAAGACAATTTTAGAACTGCAGGGGAACTGCCTCACTATGTAGATGTGTGGGAATCAGCTGTAAATGAAAGAAAATAATGAATAATTGCTCTCCAGGAATGAGATTCATATAGCCAAGGCCCTGGAAAAGACAGAAGAACTCGCTAAAGCCAGAAAGTTAACAATTGCTCAGTATGTTCTATCTTGCGGGGATAATTTAGTTTTTTGAGTTTTCCATATCTAGACAACAGACAACAACAATTTTTTCATCTTTGGCAATTTCTTTTGTAATGTTCAAGTAGTATTCCTAGAGATTAGAAACAATATAAAATGAAAAGAAGTGTCATTTTTTTTGTGGACCATAAATCCACAAAATGAGGGCACTGGGAGAGCTGGATGGTATTGTACGCTTTGGTCAGACCTCACTGTTCTGGCGGGGTCCTCAAGAGAGGAACACTGGCCAAGAAGTGACAGTCCCTCAATGAGTGTTTTTTGATGAGTCAGTAGAACCAAAAAGGGACTTACATTTCTAAAACTGTTTTAACCTCCAAAGCCCCCCACTGGAATTGTCAACATCTGTGCTCAACTGCTGCATAATCTTTACCTGTCTAAATTAACTACCCAAGCTTGTAGTGCTGGGCACATACACAGCTATCGGTGGTGAGCTGCTCGGGGCAGGACTGTATGTCCTGTGTGTAAGAATTTAGATCATTTTACCTGCAGGTTCTGTCACTATATTTTCATATTTCAGAAAGACCTCATGATTTTGCAGTTTAAGGGGCCTGTGGGGGACACTGCAAAGGCCAGTGGCACACTTGGGTTGCAGTCTCTCTGAAGAACTAAAGCATTTTCTCTAGAGAGAAACTGGAGATGCCCCTTTGTTGTGCCATCTCAAAATAATCCGATTCAGTAACACGGGGAAGTGGAAGGCATAACCACACACCCAAGTTAGGCAGCTGAAGAAGGAGCCGAATTGGGGATCCAGCGTGTTAACAGGAATGCTCAAGAGAATTATGCTACTGTTCTCTTTGGGGACCTGTTGAAACGCCATGATCTAAGGATGGGCTGCTACTTCTGATGGCTGAGTAAGCAGATAAAGTACCTTTTTTCCTCTGGTCCTGGCAAGTAACAGGTTTTAGTCCCACCTGTGTCCTCAGCACTTTCAATTAATTACTGTAAACAGCAGCTTCTTCGTGTTGTGGCTTCTGTAAATCCCGTTATTGCTACCTAATTGTTTCCACTGTATGGAAAATTCAGTCTCTAGATCAGAGCTAACAATTTCTGGACACTTCAGGTCATTCTAATGCTGTCCCTTTTTGAGGAGTCAGCCCTTAAGTATCTTTTTTTCTTTTTTTTTTTTAACAGTGTCAGTACAGAGTTAGGGTGGTTTAAATAGCTGAGACCTGTTGATACAGGACAGGTGGCAAGTTCACAATTCCAAACTGATCAGTCATCTGCAAGCAGCTTTTCTTCTTTTTGTTTTAAATTAACCATTAAACTCATGATAGATGATGAATAATAGCTTTGCTGTGTGGAGTGTCCCAAGCATAGACTTGGGAATGTTTTATTCTGATTATTAACATTTCAGTAAGATCAAAAATAAAAGTTGCTACCTGTGATTAGTGGTCCTGTGGTACATAAAAAATTGTTTACTTGGTAACTTCTCCTGTTTATTTGAAAACATACATGAAAGACTTCTGTCCATGTGGCTAGAGAACTCTATATGCAATAGGAGTGGAGAGGTTCATAATTAAAATTGCTTCATGTTTCTAATATTTTTTTTAATTGCTTTGCCAAATCCAAACCACTGAGACAGTCAGACTGAGTACGTGGAACATAGTGATGGAGATACGAAAGGAGATTTAAATTCTCTTTAGTCGATATCCTGCCTCTGGTAGTGCATATCAACCACTTAATGTGGTCTTTAAAGATGTCTTGACCTTGAGATTACGTTATTCAGGAATTTCCTAAGACTCCAGTGTTCACTTTTGAACTTTTCATCATTTTAATTTAGCTGGAGTATAATTTTTATCAGACTAAAAAGGTACAGAAAATGTAACCAGAAACGAGCAAGTCAAGTTGTTGAAGTTATCTCTTGGTGACCAAGTCAGGATTGCTTCCTGGCAGGTGCTCTTGGCTTGGATGCATCTTGTGGGCATGTCCTTTCTTCATTCTGCAGCCCCTCATCTGTGCATTGTCTACACTGCCGACAAGTAGTGAAAAAATTCCTGCTGTGAATGCAACAAAGAGCAAGGCCCACTGAAATGTCCTCCTGAACCCCCTGAAGTATAAACACTAAGGAAACTTCTAGGATCTGGCCTCCGTGAGTAAGAATCACAAACTGCAAAGTCATGCCATGTTGATTAGATGCCTAGGGTACATTGCCAAGCATGAGGAATGTGGGGAAAATAGAAGCCAGACTGTTAAAAAGTCCATATTAGAAGTATATATCTCTTTAAGATGGCAATATTTGAATAGTATTTCAAATCAATAACCCTGGATGAATTCTGCTACTGCTAGCAAGGACCTGCTTACAGCCTGCTTTGACAGAGCTTCTTGTAGCTTCAATGTGATAGCAAAGGTTTGTGACAGTGGAAAGAGATGTCAAATCTGTACACAGTTAAATCCCACTAATACATGTTGTAGGTCTATGAAATTTTGCCCAGGAGTATTTACTACAGTATTAGAGGGGCAACGAATGACACAATGGTTTCACAAATTGTTGTGAAATGTGTGCAAAATTGTTAGGAGAATTTCAAGAATCCATTTCATCTTTATGTCAGGAACATAAAGTAAAAATAAATATAAATTTGAATTCTTATGCAGGGGGAACATTTATTAATTGCTGTGTTTGAGTCCATTATAGAATATTCATCTGAATTTTGTTTGGTGGGAAAAGAAGCAAAACCAGCTCATCAGCCCAAATTCTATTTTCTACTGTATTATTCTGGCCATTGATCATTTCCAGTAAGTTTCGGTTTTGTCATACTGAAGCCTGAGTTTTGTCATACTGAAGCCTGAATTATAACCTTGTTCTAGGTTTCATTATAACTTCAATGTTTATCTTATCCAATCAGGACAAAATTTTCTAAGTGGATTCAGGAGCTGTTTGAACAACTAGAGGTCGATTAGTTTAGGAGTTCTAGGAAACCAGGAATATAAATCTTGATGCCTGGGCAATGCCTACACAAATTTTCACTGTGATTTCCACTCCCTCCAGGAGTATGTTCTATGCAGAACTGTACTGTTCTGTCTCAGGCGTTTTCAGTTCCTCTAGCTATCAGATATTTGCTTTCAACAGCAAATCATTCTCCCATATTAGCTATGTGTCCTTCTTCCTGGGTCACAAGTTTATCTTGTATAATTTTGGATTCCTCCACTGAAAACAAAGGGTATTTCTCTGTAATCAGCTAAACAGTGCATTGCCAGAACTGTGACTTTTGTTCATTGAGAACAACGGGGAGCTTAGGGAGAACTTAAAGTGTAAAAATAGGCAGTCTTTACAATAGTTACAAGAGCATGAGCTGGAGTAGTCAGGAAGATAAATGGGTATGAATAGTTTATTAATGTAGCAAGGCTCCTGGCAGAACTGGAATTTGAGACATTAGAAAAGAAAGTCCTGGAGAGAAAACTTAAGGAATAAATTACTGGTAACATTAGCCGATAAGGGATGAAAGTTTCAGAGAATGTAAGTATAGGACAGGCATAATTTTGATCTGTAGTACAAGCAGGTAAGAAAATCTGCAAGATTACTTTTAGTTGAGCAAAGATTCATTTGTATGCTTTTTCTTTCTGCATGGAAATGATCTCATATCCCATTTAAACATAGCTTACTTCTTTGGGCTATGTTTAAAGAAAATACTGAAAAGGACAGTTATTGTGAATAAGTGAAAAAGAATACTGATCAGCTTCACAGTTATAACCGTGTATAAATCAAGTTTGAAACTGATGGCACTTACCATTTACCAGTGGCAAATGAGATATTAGGTCTGCTGTATTTTATATGTGACATTTGTAAAATGACATCACAGCAAAATGTAACCACAAAAGCTACCCTCTCTGGAGAAGTAAAAAATTAATTTCTCAATGAGAATAGTGAATCATGCTTGGATAACAGGGTCATCAACTCTTTTCAGTGCACAGCAGATATCATACTGAAGCCTGAGCAAATTCTGCACTAAGACCAGGAAAATCCTACGGTGCAATGAAAATCAAAGCTAACCACTGTGCTGCATAATATCCAGCACCAAAGCCATTTCTGTACCCTCCCACTCTTTCTCTCCTCAGGTCTCAACATTGATCACCTATCTTTTACATTTGTGCATTCTCTTTCCTCCCTTATTTCTTTCGTCCTAGTCTTCTGCCCTGTGATATACACTGGTGGTGGGGATTTATGTGAATTAGTTTCTTAAACAACTTTCTTCATAACTGATATTTGTCCGCCCAGTGTTTGCTTTTGGCAGGTGGGTTTGCATATGCAGAATATCAAATAATTGGATTCTACTGGAGCTGAAACCTCTGCCTTTTCTAAGCTTTTTCTTCTGTGGAGGAATCTGGAAAGACATTTGGCATTTACAAAAGAAACAAAGAAACAATCAAAAAAAGAACTCCAAATGCAGAAGAATATTGCTCTAACTTTTCTCAGTAGGAATACCATTGATGGTGATATTGTGAATAAGTGCTTGTAAATCAAGCTTGTTAAAAAAATTGGGGAAGAGATTCCTGTTTACTAGTTCCTTTGAAGAAATCCAGTTACATAGAAGTGACTATTCTGAAGGGTAAGTGGAAAGCCCAACTTCCGTGTGAGGTTTTAAAGACCCTTCACTTGCCAATGGAAGAAAAATTATTTTCGGTCACACAAACCAGTTCAACTGAAGAGACTCTACAAATGTGACAACATGTATTTGACATACACATGCATCTCAAGTATAACTTGCTTTCTATCATATATTTTAAAAGAAAAAAGAGACATGATTTTGATTTTATAACAAAATGAGATAATTAACATTATCTTCCCTCTTCATTCACCTGTTCTTTTTCCTTCACCAAAGCACAAATAAGCTACAATAAGGAAGTTCAGCAGTCAGGTATGTGTTTGTGGGTGTAAGTATGTTTGTGTGCATGCCTGAACACATACTAGTCTGGTCACACAGAGATTGCAGCTATGATTGCTGCTGCTACAGAAATTGGCACAGATGATTCCTGAAATGCTTCAAATGTATTTTAGGTACCTTTAATAATAAACCAAAGGAGGAAGAGTGCAGGGGAATAGAAGAAGCAGAGGCAAAGAAAATAAATAATCCTGTTGGCATTAAAAAAAAAAGAATCTTGAAAGAAGACAGGGATGCTCTAAAGACAAGAAATGTTGATACAGAAAATACAGCATAAAGAAGTGTCTATGACCAATGTGCTATCTCTTTGCTCTGTACTCATAGACCATCCATTAATGGTGATGCTAAGCTCCAGGCTCATTGCCATGGCTAGGATCCAATTTCAAGATCCATTAGCACTCCTTAACTCTTGAAGCTTCTTTAGATCAGCCACTGTTCATGATAAGGAAATTACACATTAATTTGCTCAATAGAATTTAAAATGAGACACACCAAGATTGCCCTTGGCAACAGACATGAACTGATCGATGCTAACTGTTCCCTAATTTCATTTATTGTTCAGTGTTGTTCCACTTTGTCTTGCAATCCATGGTATTCATAACTAAAAATAACAGAAAATCACAACCTCTCAGGCATTTCTAATATAAACAAAGCTCTAGGGTGTAATGGATCTACAAGCTAATTTAGAGGTTAACTTGTTGGAAAACAGCTTATAGGAAGAGATTCATGGCTGATGTTTAAGTAACTAAGGTGATGTGGGCAAATCACTGTCACTGTTTCACATCTGTTTAGCAGATATGACTGAACGACTGGGTGGTTGACCCATGTACTCAAAGGACTACTGTGGGTTTATATTTATTCAATGTTGGCACTGAATAACTTGTGGTGTGGGCAGTTTGGCTTTATTTAATGAACTACCGCTGTGAGTAGCTTAGATAAAAAGGGGTTTGTAATGTTATGTCCCAGGAAGACACAGAGGTACTGTGCTGGTATGTGAGAACAATGTTCCTCCTCAGACCTGGTAGCCTCCTGACATCTCCTTCTGCTCAAATTATAGACTGGTAAAAACACCAAAGCAAATCCCTACAAGAAAGGTGAAGCCTCACATACCTGTATTCCCTATTGCCTTAAAACTCCTCTGAGTCATTTTCTGTGGCATCTGGTGGTCATCTCTTGTGAAGAGAGAAGACAAAGCCCTTACACAAGTAGCTATTGGCTTTCGAAAAGGCATTTTGTGCTCTACCTGCCAGCTGCAAAGTACATCTGGGGCTAAGGGCTTCAAATCTCTTATCCTTTCCTTCTTCCTGACAATAGCAGTGTTACCACTAATTAAAGATAATTCTAGAAATCTCCTCAGGCAGCCGTGGCCAGTTGGTGAGGTTTAATGGTCTGGGCTGTTACCCATTTTTTGCCCAGCTCCATTGCTGGTGATGGCCAAGGTGCAACGCACAGGGGCACAAGGTCTAATGTGCTGCCAGCAAGGCCCAGAAGAGGAGCTGTCAAGCCTGCTTCTAAAAATAAAGGGTGACGGGGTGTAGGTTCATGGGTGATTTTATGTAGAATAAGACAGCTCATTCTCTTTCTCAGTGAATCATGGACAGCTATTAAGCAGCAGTATATTCGCCTTTAATTAGCAGGAAGAAGAATATGTTTAGAGAGTGTAGGAAGGAATAGAACAGGGGAAAAAAAAAAAGTGTAAGTTTTTCTCAATAACTTTTTCCCCTTAGAAAATCCCCAGAAAGATCACAGTGCTAATTTAAATATCTAGTACACTCTGCCCGATGCCCCATGTGAATGGAAGGAAGTTGCTTTTACAAAGCTTTGTTCAATGGAGATGTTTTTATATTTTGCATTTTAAAACTGTACTTCCATGTTAGTAATAAAACCACTTGTTTTGTGGGGTTTTTTTCAGTGCCTAAGATCATTTTGGAAATCATCCCTGCTGAGTCCCTTGCAGGCTGCCTACTCCTCTCATGTATAAAGTTCATACCTTTTGTGAAGGCAGTTTTAAATTCTGACAGACTGGCCTCCAAGCTGGCACTCTGAACGCTGGTGACCAACATGGGAACTAGCACTTTCCCAGCCGTCTGTGCAGAGCTGGTTTGAGCAGCCTCTTCTGGGACACACCAGCCGTGTTTCCAGCCATCCTGTTGGAGTGCCACCTTTCAGGATGCCTAGGGACCACACGGCTGCTCCACACCAGGAGGACTTCACTCAAAATAAAATTGACAACAATGCACTCTTTCCCACCTGGAGCTGTGCATAGCGGCGATCATGCCATTTCCTGCTCAGGCAAGCTCCGTTAGGACTTTTTAATAAAATTAAACATTTAAAATGCTCGAACTGGATGTGATTTGTCTTTTGGCCATCTGGAACCACAACCTGTCCAGATTAGATGCATGTATCCAGAGCATTCTTACTCCTGCCGTTGGCTCTGTGCCGCCTTGCTGATCCCAATGAGATTTACTGTACACATGGGCTGTTGCTTTTGTCTTTTTTTAACCCACCCACTTCCCTTCTGCACAACTCTGTGACTGAACCTTACAGACTCTGCCATTTGGTCTTATTCTTGACACACTGTATAACTGCTGCCCAGTCTCCTGTCCCTGCCTTTACAACATTGCCTCTTTAGCTGCATTGACCCACATATATATGTGCTCGCCTTTAACATTTCTGTCACCATTATTTATAAAGTATCCTTACAATTTGTGCACTGCCGTTGCAGTTATGCTTTCTGATGGAACTAATGCCTTCAATGCAAGTTTGCAAGTAGTGGGGTGAACTGGCTTTTGATGTAGAAATCTGTGTGGATTGTCCAATGCCTATTAAAGAGTAACTTGTCCGTTTGTCCCTTCTGTGTTGCACCAGAGTCTCCTAAGATTTACCTAAATTTTCATTTTCACAAAACTGGGATACACTGCTTTACTCTTTGAAACAACAAGCACGTTGTCAAATTTGGTTGAAACTGTTCTCTAAAATGTAAAATTGGTGCGGGATTCACACTGGCCTTCTCAGGTTAAGGTCTTCCCTTGAGCCTAACTACAACAGGGCACAGTTTATTAGTCAGATATATGCTAAAACCAGTGCCAGTTCTGTATTATCTACACAAAAATCCCACATGTTTTGTTTTGCAGAATGTAATAAATCATTCATCTGGTGGCCAGAAGAAGAGCAGAAGCAGGAATCCAACCTTAGACATCTGCCTTCTTGCCTTTGAGGTGAAAAGGAAAAGGAGTTCTCAGTGGTAAGTCTCTGCAAGAACTTAAATACTGACACTCAGCTCCCCTGTGTCATATGCTTTATCGCTTTTAAAATTTAATTTGTTTGTTAATATTGCTCCTTCCACGAACCTTTCATTCTTATCTACTGCTAAAAAAAAATAAACTTCATACCAGAAACCCTGCATTCAGCATAGAGTAGCTATGAACCTTTCTTCTTTAGATTTCACAATATTTCATTGAAGTTGTCTTTGAAACTTACCTCCAAGGGAATTCTCTCATGCGGTTTTGTAGCAATAACAAACACTTTACCTGACACTCTATGTCCTTCAAATGTCCTTCAAGTTCTATTTCTCCAGAAAACCTGGTAATTTAGTAGAAGCTACTACTGCAAACTAACAATAGTCTGTGTCTTTTTTTTTCTACAAAATGTAGCAGCAACAGGAGCTAAGCACAGACAGTCCTACACATTTAATCTGAAACTTCAGTAGACCATATTTCTAAATGGTGTGTTCTTCTTCCACAGATATTGCAGTATTATGCTGCCAATATTCCCATTAAAGATCTGCTGGGATTTGGCAATAGCTACATTAAAAAAACTGCTGGAAGGGTCTCCAAGAGACAGTCCATCCCTCAAGACAAGATTAGCTATACGTGTTATCATTGCTGACAGATGGCTGTCTAGCATATTCCTAAAGACCTCTGTGGTGGAGAATCATAGAATCTTCATGGTTGGAAAGGACTTTTGAGATCATCGAGTCCAACCATACACACACAAAAAAAACCCTACAATCTGCCACTACAGCATGCCCTGAAGTGCCAAATCTACAGGTTTCTTAAACACTTCTAGGGATGGTGACTCAGCCACCTCCCCCGGCAGGCTGTTCCAGTGCCTGACCACTCTTCCGGTAAAGTAATTCTTCCTAATATCTAATCTAAACCTCCCCTGCCGCAACTTCAAAAACAAAGTATTCAACATACTGTTTTTCTTAACTTTTCATAGTTTAGATTTTCATCTTCATTCTTTCTTGCCACAAATTATTCTATGGACATAGAACATATCTTCTCACCTTTTTACAGTAACATTTCATACGTGAAGGTTTTTACCATGCCCTTCCTAAGTCTTCTAAGTGGAAAGAAATTTCATCTCATTCAATTATTCCTCATATATTTTGTTTTCTAAACCTCTGGTCATTTACAGTGCTTTCCTTTAAGCCGCCCAATTCTTACCATGCTGTACACAGACCTGGGCACCAAACGCCAGCTCGGGTCTTCCCCTCTGACAGATGGAGCAGAAATAGTCCACTCACGTGCCTCGCCAGGTATACTCCTGTGTGATGATTACCTCTTCACAGTGTTGTACCTGGCTTGTGGTTCAATGCAGCTCTCTATCACCCCTTGCCTGTAGATTCTTTTCTAAAGGACAAATGTTCCTCATCCTTTTCTTCATCTGATAGTTTTTACTTAAGCACAGCTCCTTTCACTTGTCTGTAGTGAACTGCATCCCATTTTTTTCTAAAAGGCAGTCATGACCCTTTTCAATTCGAATGTTGTTTTCCAATCAACATGTAGTCCTTCCCACCTATGTAGCACCTGTAGATTTCTAATAATCATGCTGTTTATTCCATTAACCAGATTGTTAGTGAAACATTAAACAAAACTGAACGAGGAACAACACCCTGCATTCAGACCAGTCTTCCATTTTTGCACCAAATTAGTGGTAATTAATCCCTGAGCATTGTGATCCAGCCTGTTGTTCACCCTCTCTGTGGCAGAGTCTGTCCGGAGTAATATGGACCAGCGAGTTCCCCAGGGCTGTGCAGTCAAAGTGAAGGGTGACCCAGCTCTGGCCATGCCCTCACCCATGGGTCACAGTCCCATGGCGCTGGTAACAAATTGGTCCCTTAACAGCCCCCAATGTGTCAAGTGATGAACCAGGGCCAGGGCCCAGCCAGGGGCTCCAGACAAGAGCAAAAAGAAATAGGGACAAAGATGGGTCTGGAGACTGTCACTGCTGGGACAGGGACTGATGGCCCTGGGGGGGCTGAAATGGCCTCCTGAGCAATGGAGGGGGGGTTCCCAGTTTGGCTGGGGACATCTCGACCTATCAGTTCCCACAGGGCCAACATGTCCATAAGACTATCCCATGAGAATATCAAAGATTTTACCGGAGCTGTGGTGTTTGACATCTACCATGATTTTGTTGCTTTCCCAAGACCAGTTATTGAAATTGGTTTGTTTGTTTGTTTTTCACTATGACTACTGGCAGCCAGTATTTTCTTAGGAGTGATCAATTTCCTTCTGCAAACAAGGAACTTACAGGAACTTAATCCTATTCTGATGTGAAGTAGGGACCTCATGTTACTTTTTGTGCCTCTTTCCTTTCAGACACCCACTCCTCCTTTTCTTTTTTTTCTTGGTACAATGCCATTAATACCAATAGAATACTAAATGCCTGTGAGCAGATAGTTTACAGACTTAATATTCTTTAGCTAGCTTCCGTCAGAGGAACTGACCACATCTTCAGGTGAAAGGTAAACCGAAGAGTGGACTCCTTTCTAATGTATCATCTGATGCATTTGAGTTAGTTACTATGGCAATCCCACCCATGTGATATTTAGTTTTGACTCACAGCTGCTGGAGTCTCTGGCATTGTTCCGGAATATTTTTTTTAACTATAATAAAGATGCTTAGACTATAAGCATCCTGCTTGAGGCATAAGCAGCAGCTTGAAAAGGAAAAGGTGCCTGCTGCTTAAGCCATATATTTTACTTTTAGGGTTTTTTTTAAGGGAAATGAACTAAATGGCATCTGCCTCATCTTACGATTTTCAACTTGGATTGCACAAAGTCCGTTTAAAAAAATTCTAAGTTGCTGCAGTAAAAGTGTATTAGTTTTTTCTTAGATTACAGACTTTGATGGCCTTCACACAAATGCTTTTTCATACAGAATAAATTGAGCAAGCCTATGTTTGAGCACAGAGAGTCATTCCGTTCTGTGTGTGGAGCTCCTAAGGCGATGGGAATTCTGTACCAAAATAGACTCAGAACGATCCTATCACCTGCAGTCTGCAGAGTCCACAAAGCTCTTCTGCTGTTTTTCAAAGCTCCCTCAGACTTCTGTTTAAGACCCTTGCTCAAAAAAATCTCCTCCTTTGATCCAGTTTGTATAGCTACCTTGTTTGCTCCTCTAGCCTATTTTACTCCAGTCTCTACCTGAATATCAGAAGACGGTCTTTCCCCCCACCCCCTATTTTTAATCATCTATGATTCTACCTTTTTTTTAATTTCATCCTTCTATTCTCCGTCTCATTGCTTTAGGGCGTCCTGATCCTGAAATAGTCTAATTCAAAACATAAGGTGTATTCTTGTGGGAACAGCAGACCAAGAACTCCTAATCCAGCTGGTGATACCACTGTATTCTTAGAACATAAGAATAATTGTTGTGACATTGTGTGGAGAAAGATATCTAACGTGTCTGTAATAATCAGTTTAATCTTATTTGGAACCACTAATATAACTTATGCATCACCATATGGATACTGTGTGATGTATCACAAGGAAGTCATATCATTGTTTGTTATCTTCGCCATGCACTAGTTATCAGGATATTTTTTATTCTAAATTACTTCCACTCTCCAGCTATACTTTTGGTGTAATATCTACCAAAAATACTGACATTTTTGAGACACTGTGTTACTTTAGTTAACTAAAGCTAACTACTGTATTGCTGCGTGTTAGAGTGGAAACTTAACTGGATTCCTAGCATAACTGTTTATTTTACTTGTCTGAAGAAAAATGGTTATAATTCATCAGTTAATAGATCTTTTTTTAAATACACTTAATGTGCACATTGCAAGTTTGATTATGTAATCAGCAGCCTACTCATGTTCTGATGGTTTATTGATAGCTTAAAGCATTTTAAAGAATGTGATGAATTTTTTTCCTATTTTCTACTTCCACTAGGGAAATTTTAAAATCACAGTGAAAAGGACAGATTGACAAAAAGAAATTCACTTCCTCTGAAAATTCTGCTTGGAAGCTTGGGAAGGTGAATTCACTATGGAGCTAACATAACTTGAGAGTCCAACTTCTTTGATAAAATTACCTTAATGAGAGCATATACCTTTTAATACATGTTGCAAAATGGTACATGTTGGTACCTCCTGAAAAAAATTATTACCAGCTACTTGGTCAGGGTGCTAATACCTAGCCATCTTACTTGCTGTTCACTTCTACTACAGAAGTGGCAACTACATGTGCTGAAAGAACCTGTCTGTTCTACCTCTCTATTAAATACTGCTCCTTTTTTGGATTATATTTTATCTCTCATTTCCATCATTTGTTT
This sequence comes from Chroicocephalus ridibundus, assembly GCF_963924245.1. Lineage (NCBI taxonomy): Eukaryota > Metazoa > Chordata > Aves > Charadriiformes > Laridae > Chroicocephalus > Chroicocephalus ridibundus. The sequence goes on from NC_086286.1 coordinate 111,143,091, forward strand.
ATGGTCAAACATTTTATCTTTGATGTAGTTCTGCCTCAGCTGTGCACGTAAGTGGGTTTAAGAAGTCTAATAACATCAGAATTTCATACACTGTTTACAGTAATCTAAATCTAAAGTGAAATCCTACTCTGTGTAATTTGTATATTAGTTTCAAATGCCTCACAAAGCATTTTCTCTTAAATATTTGGCCAAGTTTCTTACCCAGTCAATAGAAAGAGGTTGGTAAATCTAAAGCTTCCAGAAGGAAAATTTAATGCCTAATTTAGATGCTTAAACTTGGTCACTTATGTTCTATTGCTGAAGATCTTTAAAAATGAGCAATTCTTTCCGTTAATTAATTAAGCAAATAATTTAGGAAGTGCTTAAGACACTTCCTAAATTTTTTAGGATTTACTCACAACTTAGGAACATTAATCAGGTGAATTTGATTCATTCAAGGAAATTTTTTTCCCTGCTTTTCAATGACTGTGCAATGCTACCTTCTCAGGTACAGAGCAAAGTTGAACTTTAGGAGCAATATTCTCTACTATCTTCTGTGTAATTTGTAATCTAATGTTCTCCTCTCCTTACGTTTCAATACTGGTTTGCATTTACTATATATCTTAAGAGATTCTTTTCAATATTTTTTTTCGAGTTTTCCCCTTAGATCACTTTTCAGTTGAAGACACTCTCCACTACATAACAAACATCATTCTTTTGTTTCATAGGGGTATCTTCCTGAGCGGTTCTGAAACACATGATTTTTAACACTAGTCCTCAACTTTTCTTCTTAAAAGAAGTTACAATTTTAAGGTCTTTCAAGCTCTTTATTCTTCTCAAACTTCTCTTGGCCCGATTGCCCTTTAAAAACATTATCTATTATTTATCTCCTCTATCACTTAACTCATTCCATACCTGCTTGCTTATGCTCCTCTGTGGCTCTTAGTAAGAACTTGACTCTTTAGCTGTTCCATATACTTTGCAGAAATAATAAGGTGGTTTTTTTAAAAAGGAGTGAATTTTAGCACACCCATGATTAGACCACAATTACAGAGTGGTAAGATTGAATTACAAAAAGAATTAAAAAAAGCTGTTTATGCTTGTAATAGAATATTACCTAGTACATTTTGTTATTTTAGAAAACACTTTTCTGAAGACCTTGACTTCTGATACCAACATGTCAAAGTTTGAGGTGTACTGCTGCTGATTTACTGGTAAGGTATTACTTTAAGTATATTTCTGTTTAATACAGTTATGATCCCACATTCCTTTGCATCTTCCTGTCAAGTCTTCTTTTTTTTTTTCCTTTTTTTTTTTTCTTTTAGTAGAAGCCAAGGAGTAATAGTCAGCAGCTTATAAATGACTGCTCAAATTATGCAAATTGCACTGTAGGTAGAAATTAGGTTTTTGCTTATAACTAGGGAGCTAGTAATAAGTACATGAATTAATTATGTTTAATATCAATTATGCTATTGGTGTAGGGAGGCTCCCCCGATTCCCCTCCAGATTCCAAGATACAGACACCCCAACACGTATTTTAGAAAGTTGGTTTTGTTACAGAAGCAGCATAGCTGCATTTATGTGGTTAGTCCAGACACTGTTTAGTCCAAACAAGTCTGATTTCTTCAGGTAAGTGTACTCTAAGTCACTGTTACTTACTGGCAGGTCTAGCTCTGAAACAACCTGCAATTGAGTTCTCTGCCTGTAAAACCCCCTCATCCCCTTAAAATATTGCAAAGGATTTCATATTAGAGTAATGGAATTCATGCAGGTAACACAAATAGATATAAAAAATAAAGTGGCGGGGTTTTTTTATTAAAATTCAGGTACATAAAGAAAAGCAACAACATAGTTTATTTTTTTAATGCAGCAGCCATTAGCACTTATGTATGCTGCTGCAGGTTCTATGACATTTGCTTTACTGAGCTGGAAAAGTGAGCTATCTTGCTTTAGAGTTGTTGGTGCTGCATGAACAAAAAGTAAACTTTGACGGTCCCAATGCATCGCGGTAAAATATCTAAATACGGACAAGAATAAACCCCATGTTCAGAGGTTTGCCAAGACACGTTGTATGTTGAAATTTCCAGTCCATTTGTGTGCCCACTCCATTTTAAGGAATATGCAGATTGAATGGCTGTAACACCCTTTCCCATCTGCTCATTACCTGTAGCCTCCCCATAACCAGTTCCATGCTCCCATGGATCCTTTTCTTCGATGAAGCGTATAACCACAGCCTTTAGACAGCAAAGACACAAAGATACATGCAAGAGCTTTGTTGGCACATTGCCTTTGCTTGGAAGGCCAAAGCCTGTTTCACACATTGCACGCTGCAGACATACAATGCAGCTGTGGAGCATAGCAGGAGTACTTCTTATCTCACCGTAGCGTCTGCTTGTTCTAGTTTGAATTCCAGCAGCAAAACCAATTCCCAACTGAGTTTGTACTTCACTATATACCAACCCTGAGAGGAATAACTAGACTGCAAGTTCAGCCTATTTGGCAAGGAAATGATGTCTTCTTGACAGACACCAAATTTGTGCAGATACTCATTGAATATTTTGCTTCCTCTTCTTCTTTACTTAATCTATATAAGCAACTGGATACATTTGAGAAATTTTATGGAAAAAAAAATGCTTATATATTAAAAGCACTTACCCTTTTTTCTAAGATTTTTGAGGGTCTTAGTCATTGCTTAATTCTGTTTTGAGGAAGTATGTGGGCTCTGAGTAATATAAGGGACTACCTCTGAAACACCTGTTACTAAAAGTCTTTGAGGGCTCTTTAATACATTTTTAATGAGAAATGACTCATTGATTTTCATTCAAATTCTCAGTTGAATTGAAAATGTTGTTAAAATAATGACATTTTTTGCAGTGTGAATGAGGTCTCTAATGGACTTATCTGCCTTTTTGAATCTTGCCCCTCAGTCAAAAATAGTCATTCGCAAACGTTTTGCCAAATTCCCTACATGCCCAAGAGTTAAAAGACTTTTAATATTACAAAACCAATACAGGCCGCCAGAGCTCTTCTATTGTCCATATCTAAGCATCTAGGCACCCATCTTCCTACTTCAGTGTCAGGGGTTTCAAGTTAAAATTCCTTATTTTGATCACTGAAGAACAAAGAATTGAACAGAAGCACCTCCTGCATCTCCAGTTGGTGTTCTGGTCTCTTGTGTTGGAATAGATAACTTTAAACATGAGGTAATCCTAATAACAGAAGACTGGAAGTCACCTGTGAGCCTTCTCAGTGCGTGTACCACAAGCCCAAAGTTACAGTTCTTCATGTTTGTTCTCTGCGCAGGTGACTTTACTGTACAGTAGCCCAGCTTCAACAGGATGCACGTCAAAAGTGTGTCTGTCCCAGAGGACTGGCATCGTGCTATATGGCCACAATTAATCTTTTTGCCATAGCTGTGTTGCTTGTAAGGTCCTGTTGGAGGTTACTGTGTGCTCTCCTGAATTCACTTCCACTCAAGCACAGTGG